>NC_090932.1:1190650311-1191326383 GCF_040938575.1 Ambystoma mexicanum
ATGTGGTGTAAACAATGTCTTGCAGTTCTTGATGAGAACAACATTCTTGTTACCACCCTACTAGACAATCCCGAGAAGGCGAAAAAAAAGCTATGGAGAGCAGATTGCCAGCAAACCTGTGCACAACGACTATGATCCCGTCTAATGAAAGACGCTCCATCGGAAGCAAGTGCGTATGACGAATTACAGCCATACTTACTAAAATCTCCAGATCAAAATTCGAGACTGCTTTTTATACAATTCAGACCTAACTTTTTTCTCACCAAAGAACGTATTAGAACTTGGGACAAAGGTTGAAATGAAAATGTGACTTGCCGTCTCTGTGTTCCATCTGTAGAGTCTCTTAAACATCTGACTCTATTCTGCCCAAAGTTGCGGAGCCTACAAATTCGTCTACTCGATCCTATCATCTGTGAGCGACAAACATATTGCGTTTGAGGGGTCAGATCGAAAACTTATGTTTGGATTAGTAACTTTCCTGAAAGAACTAAAAACTTGCTTAGTTAGGCAAGACCCCTCACACCATGAGCTAACAACCGATGCATCTAGTGCTTAGTGCTGTTATGACAAGACTACTAATCTTCATGATGAAAGACTTGCATGATGAGAGAGAGAGGAGTGTCCTTGTTTTCTTATGGTACTTTGTTTTAAAGGTTTTAAAGGTTTATACAAACCAATAAAATATATAATAATATTGTTACATTGAAAGCTCTGTTCTTACCTTCAAATAACCCTCAAAAGGCTAAGCACCACCAGAAAAGCAATTGGTTTATCATTTCTGATATGGATAGCTACAAACAGGAGATCCTAGTCATTTTAACAGTTGATCAGCTGAGAGAAATGTGTAAAGCTAGGAACCTCACTCTTAAAGGCAAAAAGAATGAATTGATAGAAATGTTGTTGGAATGTCAAAGTCAAGGAAATAGGTCTGCTATACCTACTTCTGATGAAAATGTGGAAAATGACGATGAGGATGATAATGTTTCAGAGTCACACTAAAATGTTAATGATGCGTTAGATGAGGCAGAGGAGTCTCAAGATGTAGGCCCCACTTTACCTCTACCTGCTCTTAGGCCTCAATCGTTTGCCACAGGGTCCCTATCAGGTCCAATGATGAGTCCAGAGTTTGTCTCTCTTGAAAAGATGAGACTTGAGTTAGAATTCAAAGGAATCCAAGCACAAATTGAAATTAAACATTAAGAACTTAAACTAAGGTAAATGGAATAAAAACATGCTCTTGAAATGAAGAAATTGTCTCTTGAGAATGGTTCTCTCCCAGAGTCTTTTAGGTCTTCCAGTCCTAAGAGGCCTTGCATGCCCAAATATGCAGTAAGTATGGATGAGGTTAAGCTTGATATTTTGGATTGGCTGGCCACTTTTGAATATAACCATGGGATTCAGAACATTACAGGGAATCAGCTGATTCCTTGGCTTTTTTCTAGGCTACCCCCAGTTGCATCTGATGTTGTAATGGAGATGCGAGAAGTAGACAGAATGGAGTATGAAAGTGTGAAACGAGCTTTGATAGCTAGGTTTGGGAAAACTCCTTCCAAGTATCCTAAGAAGTTTAGAACCCTCAGAAAGCATGATGGTACCCCTTGGGCTACCTGGGTTTGTGAATGTTTGAAAAACATAGATGGTTGGGTTAGGGGTTACAGAGTTAACACTTATGAAGGTATGAGAAATCTGATTATGTTGCAATCTATCTATGATGCCTGCTCTCCTGAGATGAGACAGCACTTGGCTGACTCTAAGGAAATTGATCCAAAGAAGTTAGCAAAAGTGTCTGACTTGTGGGTTGCCAACAGGGCTTCTCACAAGGATTCTGGGGCAACTCAGAAAAAGGATGAGGGAAAGTAGCACAAGAAAGATAACAAAGAGAATTCTAATACCTCCAATCCAAAAGAGGGCCACAAACATAACAAGGGTAAGCCACAAGGGAAGCCGAATCAGGCTAGTGTAACCACTGGTTCTAAACCAGAGGTGGGTCAGACCAACCCCCCATTCATAAAGATATTTGGAAAATGTTATGCTTGTGGGGCTACTGACCATGTGAAAGAGGATCCCAGATGTAAGAGTAAACCTTCAGGGGTCCACACTGTCTCCTTATCCATCTCCCCAGAGGAAGACGTTCAAATGGCAAGTGGAAACTTTCACCTACTGTCTGAGGAACCCATGAAAGTCTCAGCCAGTGGTTCTTTAGTGTCCCTGGGTCTGTGGGAACAACATAACTTAGATGTCTACAATTCCATTCCAGACAATACTAAAGAGTATTACAAAGAAAGTGTTCTTGTGAATGGTCAGGAGAACCCTGCCATCAGAGATACTGGGGGCAGTATTACTGTAGTGGATGAATCTTTTTCAAGGTAAAGGATGTTGCTAAGGCACCCAAATACCTCACCAAGCTTGCTGGAGGCCCTGTCTAAATGATTCCACAGTTACCAGCTTTCATCCAGTGCAATGACATGACTGTCAAGATACCTGGTAGTTTGCAGAGTGAATTACCTGGGAGAGTCCTGTTGGGGAATGACTTGAAAAACTCTTGGAATTGTATCAAACACCCCCAGCCCTCCCAGCAAAAGGAAACAGGGGCAGACAAGGAAGGCCAGAGAGAGTACCTTGAGGGACTCTCCACAGGATCTTACAGAGGAAACTATAACCCCCAGTCTACAGGACTTACTGACTGCAATTTCTAAGATGAAAGAGGAAAAGGGGAAACCTAAAACCTCAAAGAAGAAGTCAACCAGCACTCCTGTGCTATCAACAAGGACATCCCCGAGAGTACTGTCCAAAGTCACACCTGTGACTCCTCCACCAGCAGTGTGGTTGAATCAGCTGCTGAGGAATCAGAGCTGGAAGAGGACCTTGCTCCTGTTGGAGATCTGGATCCTGCAGACCATCCTGAGCTACAGTCTTTACTGGCAGAAGGTGGACACTGCTGGGCAGACTTCAGCGGTCAAAGAGAGTGTCCTACTGTTGAAGGTCTTCATCAACAGGCAGCTTCCCAGCTGGAATGGCAAGAGCCAGAGAAGCATAGGTTATACTGGGAGGATGGCCTTTTCTACATTGAACCTACTGAGTCTATTCCAGGGCACTACAGAAGACTTGTAGTGCCCCTGGAAAGCATACAACAATTCTCACAGTTAGCCCATGAGATTCCTTTGGCTGGTCACTTGAGTTTCAAGAAGACTAAGGAAAGGCTTTCTCTGTATTTCTACTGGCCTAAGTTGGGGTCTGATGTAGATAAATTATGTAGGAGCTGTCACACTTGTCCAACATCTGGCAAAAGTGGAGTCAAGAATGTGGCACCCTTGGTGCCTCTCCCAGTGGTGGGAGTCCCTTTTGAGAGGGTAGGAATCGACATTGTTGGTCCCTTAAACCCTCCAACCTCTTCAGGCAACACGTTTATCTTGGTTGTAGTAGACCATGCTACTAGGTATCCTGAAGAAATACCTGTGAGAACTGCTACAGCTCAGGCTATTGCTAAGGCCCGACTTGGTATTTTTACGAGGGTAGGTTTTCCTAAGGAAGTCATCTCTGACAGGCGATCCAATTTTATGTCCCACTACATGCAGGCCATGTGGAAGAACTGTGGAGTGACTAACAAGTTCTCAACTTCCTACAATCCACAGATAAATGGATTAGTAGAGAGGTTTAATCGTACAATGAAGAGCATGATAGGTGCTTTAAAAGAACCCCTTAGAAGAAAGTGGGACCTTCTACTGCCATGCCTTCTATTTGCTTATAGAGAAGTCCCTCAGGAGGGAGTTGGATTTAGTCCCTTTGAGCTTATCTATGGCCATTCAGTTAGAGGTCCCTTGGCCCTAATTAAGGAGGGATTGGAGAGTGCTCCTTCCCCCAAGCCAGTGAGAGTCACTGACTATGTGTCAGGTCTCCAGAGGAGAATGTCACACATGATGGCAGAAGCATCAGATAACTTGAAAGCAGGTCAGGCTCTGGTGAAGCATTGGCATGACCAGAAGGCCAACATGATTGAGTTTACTAAAGACCAGCAAGTTCTCGTTCTGGTTCCTACAAGGCAGAGGGCCTTTACAGGACAAGTGGATAGGATCCTTCAAGGTTGTGGGTAAACTTGTAGAGGTCAATTATCTGGTAGACTTAGGCAATCCTAAGTAGGCTCCCAGAGTCTTTCACACCGACCGTCTAAAAGCTTATGTCTCAAGAACAAAATTAGGAGATTTGCTTCTAGCTTCAGCTCAAGAGGAGGAAGAGAGTGAACCTCTACCTGACCTACTCAGAGGACAACCTTTAGATGAAAAGATAAAAGGAGCCAATCTCTCTTCTAATCTGACACTGGAACAACAGGAGGAGTGCAAGTTCCTGTTAAATTAGTTTGCCTCCCTGTTTTCATTATCACCAGGCTTGACCCCTTGGGACCAGCATGATATTCTCACTGGTTACTCTTTACCTGTTAAAAGCAGAGGCTACAGGATGTAAGATCATGTAAGAACCCACATAAAGGAGCAGGTCAACAAGATGCTTGATCTCGGAGTAACAGAGCCATCTACAAGTCCATGGTATAGTCCAGTTGTACTAGTGCCCAAGGCAGGATCCAAGGAGTTGAGATTCTGCGTGTACTATAGAGTTCTTAATGCAGTCACAAATAATGATGCCCCTCTTTTACCAAGGACAAATGAACTTGTGGACAAACTTGGTTCAGCCAAGTACCTCAGTACATTTGATCTCACTTTAGGCTATTGGCAAATAGCACTGACAGACCATGCCAAGGAGAAAACTGCATTCTCAACCCCAGCAGGCCTCTACCACTTTAAGGCAATGCCTTTTGGACTAAATAATGCACCTGCAACATTCCAAAGGATGGTTAATCAAGTTTTGAATGTGATGGAGGACTTCTGCATGGCATACTTGGATGACATTGCATTGTTCAGCCCTACTTGGAAAGAACATGTTGACCACTTAGGATATGTTTTGCAGACTCTTGAGCAGGCCCATCTGACCATAAAGGCGGATAAGTGTCAGATTGGTCAGAGTAAAGTGTTGTACCTTTGACATGAGGTAGGAGGAGGTGATATCAGGCCATTGCCTTGCAAGGTATAAGGTGTACAACACTGGGCCACCCCTACTACTCAAACCCAAGTGAGAGCCATCCTAGGCCTCGCTGGTTACTATAGGAACTTCATAGAGAACTATGGGACCATAGCTTCTCCCTTGAATGTGATTTCCTCACCAACAATTCCTAAAAAGGTCACATGGAATGAGGAGTGCACTCAAGCATTTGAATGACTTAGGAACGCCCTTTGTCAAGCTCCTGTCTTAAGAGCTCCTGACTGCAACCAAACCTTCATTGTGCAAACAGATACTTCCAGTACAGTTATAGGTGCAGTTCTGAGTCAGCTGGATGTGAAAGGTAGGGAGCACCAAGGCTCAAGTCGAGGGTACACGTGGGTCGACGGAGTCCATCCCACTTTATTCAGAGGGGGGACTCAGTCCCCCCAGCTAAAAGAGAAACATTGTATGTCCTCTTTGAATGTATGAATTAAAGCCGACCTTTGGGATCAAACCACAGTCATCAGGTTTGTAGGCCAGACTCTTCAACACTGTACTATATAACCTGATGAAAAATAACAAACAAAAGGTGAAATATCTCATTTCGGTAATGCAAGTCCCAGGGAAAACATTTGTATAGGTTCTTGGAGTTTAAAACATGCACACCTTTTAACATTTTCAAAAACACTATTACAAGAACATATTCTGTCTGGCCATTCGTCCTGTTCAATTTGGGTGGTTATACACAGCCAATTGAATGAAATGTGTATATTTCACCTTGATGTGATAATTTCTGGCGACATCACATCCCATTGTGTTTGTTGATGAGTTCCCCCACTTTAATTTTTTGGACTTTACTCCTGGGGAGCACCACAGTTGCTTCATCAGCCTGAAACAAGGTGGGCAACCATTGAAAGAGTTTTGCTATTGTGTAGTCACTGAAGAAGTTTAGACCATACTTGTATGGATCTACTTTTGTGATTCAGACTGACCACCAACCCTTGAGATGGTTTATGCAAATGAAAGGGGAAAACCCTAAAATACTGAGATGGTCAATCAGGGTTTGATTGTACCATTGAACACAGGTATGGGTGTCACCACCAAAATGCTGATGGTCTCTCCAGGATGTTTGACCGACTGGATTAAGGAGATTCATCCAGGAGTGGATTGAATCCTCCTGTCCCTTAGTCTGGGGGGGACAAGTGTTAGGGAGAATTCTCAAGAATGTGCTAATTTCCCTTACCTTTTGAGAACCCCAGCAAATTTGCTGGATTTCTAGGATTTTAATTTTTACCTGGAAAGAGTGTGAGCCTTTTTTCCAACTCTTTTGTGTATTTTGATGTGTGTTTTACTTTTGTGTTCTTTGGATATGGGGTTTTAAACAACTCCATAGGCATCGTCTTTTGCTTGTGTGTCACATAGCACCTTCAGTGCAGTGGCACAGGGGTGTCTTCCAGACTACCCAAGGTTTAAATAGCTTCTCTGGGACTGACAACCGTCTGCCAGAGCATGTAAGTTAAATTGACTTTGCTAGTCTTTTTAAATTCATAGAGCCAGCACACACTATCTTCCTATAGAGTGCTGGAGGGGTTGCCTAGAATCCCCTGTGTCTAAACACTCATGTAACAGTCAGATGTTACCCTTTCCTCTTGAAATGGCTGGTGGCAGTGGTTTTAGAACGAATTACCATGATTTTTCCCGACCGCGAAGACCGGTAGCTAAAAATCGGGTGCCTGAAACTCCCTGTGCTTAGTCTCCTAGGAGAGCTGAATGAACTCTGTTGTGATTGGCTGGGTGACTTTCCGGCAAGGACAGCCAACCTGATGAGTGAGTGGCAGCTAGGCCTGAATGAATGGGAGAAAACTGTTTAAAAGCAGGTCTCTGGGACTTGGAAGGCCGAGTCGACCACTGGAATGAAAGAACTGAAGACGAGCTGAAGGAAGACGTCTGGTGCAACCACTGGACAATTGGTTTGCCCGTTGAAGCCCTGCTGCAGGTCTGAATTGCCTGAAACTCCATCGACAGAGAAGCTCCTTCAAGGACGGCCTCTTCCCATAAACTGGTGGGAACAACCAACTCGTAATCCACCTGGACACCATCTCCATACTGGTCGAATTTTCATCAGAGAGCTGTTGAAAACTGGATAGCCAGTGAGAATGATACCAGTTTGTGGACTTTAAGGCGCTCACACCTTAAAACTGATGCTTAGCCAAGCTTGTGGCCTCTTCCCTGGGCAGTGCAGGAACCTCCCGACATCCTCCTTCTTGTCCCCTTGACTGAATCTCAGGAACAGCGGGATCTGCAGGAACTGCCAGGAACAACTAACTGCCTCAGCTAAACCTTTTCTTCATACCTAAGGTACTGTGCAAATGCAGTGTGGAAATCTTTTCTGCTGACGTGAAAGTTGTGAAATCAATATCCATGAGAAATACATATTCAATCATGTATTAATATTCAGTTTAGTAGAAAAACACATTTTATAGCTTTAAAAAGCGGTGTTTAGATCCCTATCACTTAACATATGTAAAATAAAAACACTGTGTAAAAAAGCAGACCATTTAGTTGTGACACATAGCCTTAGAAGCAATCTAGTAATGTTTGTCTGATAGACATATATTAGATTCAATGATAGTTGTGGGTGCATTTGCTATCTCACAATATTCATAAGACTTTATGTTAGAATCAATATTTCATCTGTCTAGTAATTGCTTGCCTGGATGGAGAAAACTCGACATGTTTCAGTTCTCTAATAATTTTTCGAAAACTTTATTCAGGAGTTGTGCCATTGTATTTTATAATATTACAGTATTGCAAGAAGTGCTATACCTTCATATCTCAGTAAACATAATCATTCTTGTTGGCAATGTAAAGTAACAAACTTGAATGTTCTTTCTGCAGCTGTTGATATGGAGGAAAAGAAACAAAGAAGGAACATGATGAGCTATAATTGCTCTATTACTTTCTATAATTAAATTTTATTGGACCAGGCTAGGATAGCTAGTTATGTAGTCCTGTCGGTATGGGTGGATCTTATAGAGGTCTGTTCCTGAATGAAGCAGGAGCTGGTCCTCTGGGTGGGCTGTTGACTCGTAGATGAGTCGAAAGCAACCTGCAATTTTAATTTGCATTGTTTATGTGACTTGCTGTTATAGTAGTTAAACTAAATCTATAGGACGCATGAAACAAGTGAAATACTGGCTTACCTCTTATAGAGAGGCCCTGTGCCAGTGTAGGGATATTAAATAGATATAATTTCCCTTCTATTCTTGAAGTATGGTTCTTCCCATAGATGTCATAAAGATGGAGTTGTTAGACACTATACTGCAACTACAGAGGAACACAGAACAAAAAAACGTATATTGGTTGGTGCCTATCTCTTTTATCTAGCTCACCTTAAGTCGAGTATAGCAAGCCTTGGTAATAGTGGTCCCAGGTAGTTTTATCTTAAGTATCTAGTTGTTCTTGATCCTCAATGTCTGGATCAGAGTTAAATCAATTTTGCCGATCTAAGGAGACAGGAGAGAGGAGAGTCGGTGTTGTATCACCTTAGGATCTATTACAAATGTTCTCGTATGTCGCCAACTGCGGCATAATTCTATGTATTACTCATGTTCTACGCTAAGGCTGTATTGGTTAAATGGTGATTATTTCTATATAAACAGATTTACCTTCTATCCTTACTTCTCCGCTTTCTCGCGTGGTTGAATTCCATAAGCGGTAGCCGCTGACTGTAGTTTAGACAAAAGTCGCAGTCACCATCTTGGTTTCAGGAAGTTTTTAAGGGGCACTGAGTCCTCTCTTAGTTTTACTATTTTCTAGTCTCTTCTGACTTGTATGCACGCAAATATCTCGACAGAGGAGGGGCTATCTAACGCCATTTTAGGTGTGGCTATTCGATTAGTGGCACATTATTGAAGTAAATTTTACTCGGGTCGGAGTCTAATTAACCCTGAAAAGATCGATATGCAGCGAACCTAGAGGCTCTATGGTTTTTAACATATTTAGGTCTCTATAACTGATCTGGATTAAGTTCATGATGAATTAGTAATCACATATCGATTATATCTGGAATGAATAGCAAATAGTGATATAATCTACATCTGATGGATGTTGAAAATCCCAATCAGTATCACTAGCACATATGGTAGGTAGGCTCTGCACTAGATACGCAGTATAGCATCACATACTGTGTTTAAAGTTTTAGATTGCTAGATCTTATGCCACTCAATGGCTTCATTAAGCACTTTTTGGTCACCTTTAGTCTGAAAGATAAGTCTTCTTTTTCTAGAAGCATTTTTTTCTTCTTGGTGATGTCCTTCCCTTTGAGGGTTAAAAGGACTGTCCATTTCAAATTGTCACTCGAATGGTTCTGTTCTTGGTAATGTTGCACCATGGGTGCCATTAAGGTTTTATTTTTAATACAGCTCCTGTGTTCTATGATCCGATTTCTTATATTACAGATAGCTTTTACTATGTAGTTTAGTCCGCATGGGCATGTTATCATATAGATGCCGAACTCGGAGTTGCAGTTAGTAAATTGCAACTGTTGCCATGGTGTTGCCAGGCCAATCTCGATTTCTTTGGATTTTTTAGTGAATTTACACACTGAACATTGTCAGCAGGGATGATGACCTATAATTGGACTAAGGCCCCACGCTTTGGGGAGGTTTTCTACCTGTGGTTGTTTGCTTCTGAATTTGCTACTGCTCACCCTATTGCCTATGGTGGTAGATTTCCTATAGGCAAAGAGCGGGCAAGGAAGTTTGGTGATGGATTAATCAAAAATCTTCCATTATTTTCACACTATATTAGTAATGGATAGACTAAGGTTAGTGAAATGTATTAAACTACAACATTTTAATAAAAAAATGTATATTCTTTTACCAAGAAACCTTGAATAGTGTTTGTTTGAACTACTGTGATTGCAAGTCCTTTGTGTGACATCTTGTACTGCTCACATCCCTCTTAAGATACATCTGGCTGCTCAGCCACTGCTACCACATAACTGTGTAGTACAGACTTGTACCAAAGGTGAGATTGTGCTTACACCTGTAGTCTTAATTGTGTGTAGTGTTCCCAAAGGGTTCTGCATGTAATTCTGCCTAACACATCTATATGTACACATATAGGTTATTGAAGCCTCAGCACCCAATCCACGATCGCGATAGGTTTCTGGAGAGAGGCCCACGTTATGACGGAGTGGTGACGTGTTTTGTGGGTAAAACTGGCCTGTGAGCCAGAAGGAGTTGAGCTGTGCATGAATATTTCTATGTTCCTGTGCCAATCCCTGCTGGTTTTATTTGTAAAAAACTGCAGTTTGAACTTGCCATTCACCGAGTCCTCTTTGTATACTAGGAAGGGAGTTAGGCTCTCCTAAGACCACAGACTTCCAGCATCGCTTTGGCATACCCGGAAGTCTGTCCCAACAGTGGGAACACCTTTCTGACAAGGAATTTAGCCGCACTCAGAACATCGGGGTGTGAGCAATGACCAGCTTCGATCCAACGAGAAAAAGGGCACACAACCACAATCATGTACCCTTGGCAGACTTGGATCAGACACCCATAATCTGCTTGGAGATGTTGAAAAAGCCCTGCACTAGGCACAAAGTGTGACCCACATTATGCTTTTGGCATACGATGCAAGAATCCATAAATGCGGTGACACATTCCACCAAGTTGGGACCGAACCAGTCTTCCCCAATGTGGGCAGCAAGGACATCCTTGTTAATGTGAGTGGGATAGTGCAGCTGTGTTAGCGCAATCTGCGACAAATCGGCCGGAATTACTGGTTTTCCTGTGCTCTCCTGTCTACACTGAGCACCTGTAGGGGATATCGAACATCCTCTCTACACCCTTCAATTCTTTCTCTTCTATTTATGCTCGCCATTGGAACTCTGCTATTTGCATAATGGGCAATGAACTATATCCTTCTCTCAGTATTAAGTTACGCATGCGCATTCATGTGTTGGATGGAGTGTCAAACTCTGTTATTCCTATAAAGTATGCTGCTTGCTTTGCTTATTTGTCTGCAGATTTGTTGCCACGGGAGATTGAGACCTCCCCCCTCGTGTTTACCTTGGATAACTTGTCTATATGGCTATACAATTAAATGTATTTTATGATGTTATGGTGTGAATATAATAAATAGTTTTAAGCTATTATGATGATTGTAATAAACATTAAAATATGATGTTTATCTATTTGGTTATCTGACTGAGTCTTTTCCCTCTCCACACTCGGAATCAATTGTGATTTATAATAATTGTTGTACTTACCCGTGGGACCCACTTCCTGTTTCTTTCTACATATTGCTACCCCGGTCCACAGGGTTGGGGATACCCACCCTATTTGCTACTTACCTGGCACTTCATGACCACTATGGCTGTGTCATGATCCCAGTCAGTAGACCTAGTCTTCACTCAGACACTCACGCTAGGAAGAACACATTGCAGCAATCAGCATGTGAAAGGTGGGTGTTAGCCTAGCAAATATGGCATTTACATCATTAAAGCATCCAATCCCATAGATTTCCATGGGTTTCAATAGTAATTCTATACTCCTAATATGGCTGCCCGGAGGATCCATTGACAAGCAGCAGCGCAGGACTATTCATTTGTCATTGGGGCTACTTATGCCCCGTCTCCGCTGGAATGGCCGCTTTGCGTCTGCTCTGCTGACAGCTGTGTAATGCTACCGCCGTTTTCCTTGCAGTACCTAAAGAAACCAACAATAAGAGAAATATGAGTTCTTGCATCAATTACAGAGCATCACAGACCACAGATAAGATTTACCCAGCAGAGGTTTTCCTTCACCACTGTCATTATAGTTGAAGAATATTTGTCAGTTTGCAGTATCTCCTCAGTCAGAAGTTTTACTCACAGAGGCAGCATCTTTAGTCAGAAATGTTATTCACAGCCACAGCATCTTCAGTCAGAGGTTTTCACTCACAGTCGCTGCATCTTCCGAAGGTCTTCCTTCAGCATTCCGAAATCCTTCAGAAAACACAAAAGGTATTTTATGATAAAAACAAAATTTACAGACTGAATGAAAATATGTTTTCCATGTGCTTATGTACCTGAAGTTTCCTCAAGTTATCACCTCACAGTTGTTACCGTGCTTCACTGTTGAAGGTTGCAGTTACTCTGAATTGGCGAACTTACGTTTTTACGTTTTCTCATCCTGAATAACGTCACAGCCATCCTGCATTCATATTTTCTTCTTCATAAAGAAAAAATCATCTTTTAACACGCACATCATTTGTAGTCAGCACTCCAAATCCCTAGAACCTGCAAAAAGGGGAAAAGACAAAAAAAATAGCATGAGAGATCTCTCCAAAGTAAGAATCATTTAAAACTCTAAAGGACTATAGTGTCTTCATCTGCTTACCTACCTAAGACTCATCCCTTCAAATAATTATTGAGTTCTTCAGTATACCAAGTTTAGCATTTGTTTCACCATCTCAATGCATCCCTGTTGAAAGCAGGATGGAGAGCTCCACAATTGCAAAACACAGGTGAGAAGGGAATTTAGCACTAGAGTTGGAAGGTAGGGGGTAATTTGTAGGTGTTTATACAGACCTCATCCAGTAGTTATCACAGTTAATAGTTTTTACAGCATATCTATTGTTGTTATCTGTCTGTCCTAACAGAAAAAGAATTCTAAAGGCTTTCAGGTATCAGTTCTACAGGCTGAAGGGGTATTACGCTCCCGAGGAGTCCAGGTAAGCATTACAGGCAGATGGGAGTTGTAGTGCGTCTTTGAGTTTGGCCAATAGGAGTGCATGCTGCGCTGGTTTGCCATCAGCTTCCAAAGTGACAGTCCTGAGTGTACTGTTGATGTCACGTAGGCGGAGTCAGAGTACACAGTAATCTCCTCCTCCTTATTTGCTTCCAATGCCATGATGAGAGCCACTAGTTCTGCTGCTTGTGCTAAAAAATGTGAAGGCAGTCTCACACTTGCTACTACTTCTACTGCTCCGCTTGGTATTATTTTGACCACTGCTGTCCCAGTATGCCTTTCTCCCATTTTCTGGTCCATGGTTGATGACCCATCAATAAAGAGTAGCTCTCCTCCCTCGAGTGCGTTTTCTCCTACCCTACGGATGTCATCATAGGATACTGTGTTTGTAGCGCAGTCATGTACACAGTCTACCTCCTCTATTGGTTCTTCTTTAAATCTTACTAAATGTATAATTCTATACCTTACCATATTTATTGCTGGATTCGAGATAAATACTTTGTACCCTGATGCTCTCTGTATAGTGGGATTTTCGAGAAAGGCAAAAATTGCATGTTCCACTTAAAGCGTGGTTCTACAAGCCATTGTGACACTCACTGAATTCTCTACTGCAAATGCAGCAGAAGCAACCAATGCTTGTTTGCACAGGTAATATCCTCTCATTATTGGCTCTAATCTCCCACTGTTGTAAGCTATTGGTTTGCCTGCTAAGGTCGTCTTCTGTGTGAGCACTGCCGTCATCACAGCTCCATTGGAGTGTGAGAACAAATAGAACTCCTTGTAATAATCGGGAATCCCTAACACTGGGGCTGTAAATATTGCCCTTTTTAGTTCCTCAAATGCTTCAGTCATCTCTTGTGTCCATGTCAAGTTACCGTCCACCCCCTGAGCTTCCTGGAGCCTGCATAAAAGGTGTCTGGTTTATGTACTGTATTTGAACACCTAGGCACTTGTGTAATTACAGAGGCCCAAAAATTGCTGCATCTCTCTTACAGTCCACAGCGGTTGTGTTCTGAAGATCGCCTCTGCTCTTTCTGGGGTTACCTTCCTTCCTTCTTGTGATATCAGCTGTCCAATGTACAGAACCTTGCTCTAGCAATATTGCAGCTTCGCCTTGCCCCTCCTTGTAACCCTTTTCTGTTAATACAATAAGTAATTGTATGGAGCCCTCCCTGCAGTGTTCTTCAGACTTTCCGCAAATCAAGATGTCTACATGCTGAATAATTGTGCTATCCAAATGCATGTTCCCTAGGTCCATTTTGAGTACCCTGTTGATGATGGAGGGTTATTCGGAAGATATGCTTGAGGAAGTCTTGTGTGTTTCCACTTGTTGTTTCTATATAGAAACAATGTCAGGTCCCATGATTCTTCATGAAGTGGAAGAGAAAAGAAGGCGTTATTCAAATCTATCACCATAAAAAGGGTTGCTTCCGAAGGAATGCTACATAGTATTGTTATCGGGTTGGGAACTAGTAAAAATTCTGCTTCGACAATATGCTTCAAAGGACACAGATCTTGAATAGAATGCCATGATCCCTCTGTTGTCTTCTTCACTGGATACACTGCTGTGATACACTGTGATACACATGGTACCAAATGCCTTGCTGAACTAATGTAGAGATTGTTTCAAAAATGCCTTAGTCCACCTCCCGGATCAAGGGAGATTGTTTTGCCCCTGGTAAGATTGTCCCTGACTTGAGCTTGATCTTAACTGCTCCCACTCCCTTCAACAGGCCCACATCACAAAGGCTGTTGGTCCATAAAATACTGGGCACTCGCTTCAAATCTTCCTAAAGAAATGGTGCTGGTGCCTTCTTCAACAGAGCCATTCTCTGTGGCACCTCCCATTAATGGAACACAGTCTCGAGGTCTGAATAGTCATCTCAGAACAATTCTGCATCTATCAAGTCAGTCAATCTGTGCCCTTCTCCTACCACGATTACTGTTCTTCGTGCCGGGCCTGAATCATCGGTCCCGTGTAGTACTATTCTCTCGTCTCTCACTATAACCGTCCCTAGTTCTAGAGTGAACAATGTCCCTCCTTGTCATCTGAGGGGATCTCTGGTCTGAATAGAAATTCATTAGGTATGCAAAGCAATTTACCTTGTATCCCTAGAAGCCATGCTAATAGTACTTCCACTCCATATTGAATTAACTCTGGGTTAACTGGCACCCCTCTTTATAGTCTGACCGTAAAATGCCTAAATGAATTCTCATGTATTCATGTGGTGAATTCCTGGGGTGAGCACACTATCCCTTGCTCAGTGAATGAGATGATTTTGTTGAGTCGGCTCATCATGTCCCTACCGATTATGTTGACTGGTGTCTGGCGGTAATACAATAGTGACCTGGTAAGATTGTGTTCCCCTATAGAAATTGGAAGCTCGCCAGTAAAGGGAAGCAAATCTGTAGCCCCGGAAAATCCCTGTGCATTCATGGTGATGCCTGACATTGGGCATCTCCCCTCTCTAATACAGGATCGAGTTGCACCCATATCCATGAGAAAAGAGAACTATTTTTGTCACCTATGGTCACCCCTATATGTGGTTCGTTGTTCAGGTTGGTTTAACAGATAGCATTGAGAATATCAGGTCTGACTGTGGGTTGTCCTATTGTGGGTACATGGTCATTCCTGTCCCCGTGAAGGGGTTGCCCCCACCACTGTCGCTCCCCCTAATTTCCTTACGGGAGTCTTTATTGTAGAGTCTTTTTGTCTTGTGGCTATAGAACTCTGCTATACTGGTGCCTGTGGGATTGTCTGTGGTGGCTGTGTGTACTCCTGTGTCTGTGATGTATACCCCATAGGTTGTTGTGACTGTCCTGGTGTCTGTTATGCTAGTGCCATTTGCGGCACATACACCTGCATCTGTGTGTGATCTTGGGCATAATAGTCAGGATGTTCTGTCTGGTGTGTCAGTTGGTACGCCACCCCCCACCCCCAACCGGATGCATTCTGCCTTCAGTTCTGCACTGCCTCACCATGTGACCGACTCTACCACATGTCCAGCAATGCTGCGGACCCCCCGATGGGTCTTGGCTGTCCTCAACTGAACCTGTCTCTTCCTCAGGGTATCCTTATTCTCCGTGACCACTGACTAGTATCTCCTCTTACCATGAAATGTCCTCCTGCCACCTGTGTGGTCCGTTATGTATGCTTTGAGTAACTATTTCCTCTCTACTTGTGAGCAGAGCCCCTTCTATTGTATATTTGATAGCTTCTTCTGTACCCTTTTTTTCCTCTCCTCGTGTTTCTTTTGTGTGTTTTCTCGCGCTAAGCTGAAATAATCCACTATAGTTAACTGAATTCTTGACCATGGTTTTGCTTCCATTCCCACCAATTTTTTCAGCTGTTTATGTACCTGTTCTGGTAGCCGTTGGCTCAATATGTGATAAAATAATACCACAGTTTTATACAACGGTTCTCTCGCCTAAAGACGCCAATGCTCTTGTATCTCCTGGACGTACTGAATTGGGTCTTTGTTTTCATGAGTTTTGCATGCCATAATCACGCTTTTTTTGGATGTGTCTGGATACACTCAGAGCCTGCCATATGGTTGCTCTACAGTTGTTAAACGGTGTGCCATTGTGTGCTGTATTCTGTGCTGTCATTCCTGGGTACCCTGCCCTTTTCCACACATCGATCTCCCCAAGAATGACTGAAAGCAAGCTCTTCATGTCGCCCACTGCTAATGTCGTCCCTACAGTCAGTCTGGATACCACAGAAGAGACTTGCACGTGTGCTTGAGGGGCATATTCCCCATGGTGGCACATTGACTGCTGATACTTACTTGACCTCAAATCAGATATTTTTACAGGTTTTAGCACGTTATCAATTTGTATATTTGTCAGTTATCTTTCATTTTCCCTTAGTTTTCTCAAAAACCATAATAGATTTCCACAAAACATTTCTGACAGCCTCTCTTCTTCTATACCATTGCATACGATAACATCACTGTGAGATAAATTAAGAAACCACCTTCCGCAACCTAAGGGAACTATGCTACCGCTTAGACACAAGATTTCAAAAGAAACATCTTCCATAACTAAGCTTATCTGCCTGCAACAGGTATCCTTTTTTGTCTTTTCTTATTTTTCATACATAAACCAAGCTAGTGCCTAGAATAAAGGTATACCTTTTCATTTCTTTTTTCTTTTTTCATCAGTAACCTTAAGCTGAATGCCCGGAAACAGGTATCCTTCACAATAACACAAAATGAGCGTCAAACTACAGCTTTCCCTCCCAAATGTTTGTGTTATGACTGAATCTATACATACACTCCATGGATCTGGTGAAGTCCTCGGGCTCCACCTGTCCCCCATTCTGCCACTCTGCCATCCAGTATACTTGGTTTCCCATGGGGAGCGGGCAGGAGTTTCTCCAAGGCGGCTCCTCACAACATCTGAATAGTCACACTTGGTTTGTAGTCCAGTCCTTTTGGGTTGCGACACACCTCTTTGGGAATGCGGAGGGACAAGGTGTTCTTATTGCAGAGGGGTCTTATAAGCCATCCTCTCTGATATCACCTGTAGTGTCAGTCAGTGGACTATTAACAACCTCCCAATTTACATGTAAGAGGAACTGGGCCCTGGAAATTCCCTGCATCAAGAATGGAAGACCCAACCATAAGACAAAGTTCAATTGTCTTTATTGCGCATTCAAATGACAGGGATTGTAACATGAACAATGTAACATTCTTCACACGCTCTCAGATTCTAGGCTATTGTCAACTGGTTTTGTTAGTGCATGACATCACAAAATGCGGTTACACCTCAAAAACCTAACAGGACACATGATTGGTTAGTGAGGTGAACTACATATAGGTTCTATAATGGATTAGTGTACTTATTGGGTAACCGGTGGCTCCCCCTATGACCACCTCCAAAAGGATCAAATGTAGAGAAACAGTTTAGTAAAAGATGGTTGGCAAATGCAACATTGTGCAAGCTTAGCATTAATGGTGAATAGGGATTGGACAAAAAGGGTCTTCTCAGCCTTGCAGCCTTGGATGGACACCAGGCTGAGTCCAACAACTCACGGTAGTGGGAACAACTCTGAAGGTACTGTCTCTGATCTTCTAGGCCGTGAGACAGAACAATTTCCTTTGCACCTGTGTTACATTTGTATCCCCCTGCCTTACACTCTATGGGAACAGGCATCCCTATCTAGCCCGAATGAATAGACACGGTCTGGGAGGTGGAAGTCACATGTGTGGACCATGAAATGGAGCCTACTGCCGGTTAGTATGAGGATTTTAGCTTGGGTTTCTTGCAGGTGCTCTGTGTCCTTGGCTATCGGTGCATGGTGACTGCACTGGAAGCCTGTCCTGCCAGTTTGTTTTTCAAACTCTCAAAGCTTCTCCCATTCACTGCAATGTACCTGTGGCTTTCATCTTGATTTGCATGGCTGCCGTGCTTCTGTGACGTCATCTGGTATGGTCTGAATAGCTGTCTGAGTGAGTAAAGTCTCTCACACCTACGATACATCAATGATAATGGAGAGGAGGAGGCCATGAGTGAAGTACATCTATCGGTGCTCTGTCGACGGGCTGAGAGCGGGATGGGTGTAATGAGCGCCACGTTTGGGTCCCTCTATTCAAAGTCATAAACAAACAGCAAAACAAAAGAAGTCGTGTTTGCACAATTCCCCTTAAAACGTATAGAAAGAGTCACAGCATCATTTCTTTCTATCAAAATCAGTTCGCTCAGAGAAGGACCAATTGTACAAGGAAGGCATAGACAAAAATATCCCATTAGCAGAACTGCTATCCAAGATCCTCTGCCAGAGTGTGATGTCAGCAGTACCCTATAGACCCAGTGCACAGAAATGGAGGAAGCCGTACTATTTTCTTCAGGGTTATCAAATCCCTCTGACAATCACAATAGTGCTTGTACTCATTGTTTCAGACAGCGTGATATCATCAGCACTACCTGTCAAAGGTCTACACAAATATTGGTGCATCATTTTTGACTACATCAGTAGCCACACAAAATACACAAGGTGATCAGACAGTGTGACGAGTACGACTCATTTACTATTGTACAAGGAAAACACTAAGAAAGTAGTTCTATGTGAAATTTCATAATATTGAAGGCCGCACGCAAAAAAGATCGATTTGTTTCAGACGATTTTGGTGCAAACGTCAATATTCAGAAATGTCACTATTTCAGCGGGATTTCATCCCCGACCTCACTGTCAACCTATAACCAAAAGCTATTAAGATATCGCAACTAATAATATCAGATGAAATCAAAACTGCAAATAGCCTCCAAGATAAAGTAAAAAGAATCTGACAACAATTTTAGATGGGTCGAATCAGCAAGTACTCATATCCGTTCCATGCCATTACATCTGGGATTTTACAACTTGCATGTGCATATTCTTTTAGGTACAGAGCAAAGCTCCTGATGCCCCTTCCCTTTTTATTTTGCTATACTCCCTAAACGTCCTATCCTTTTTTCCATATGTTCTGCTCAATCCCTAAAAAAATGAGCAGCACTGATCGAAATATAAAGCTTCCAATGAGGTAGATGAAAATGCATAAATACGTGTATGCTCAGATGTGAAGACATGTCACCGTCTTATCCATGTGAACAGCTCAACTCAAGGTTTGAACTTTCGCATCTTATAGAGTATCAGCTCCAAATGGTTTGAATATTTCAAACTGATTCAAGTCTCCATTGTTTTGATAGGTTTGAATCACACTCAAGAGTTTTGGCGCATCCCTAATTCATTACTGCTTTGCACATGCTCACATCCCTTGTTAACAATCTTCATCCTGTTGAGGCGGATAGCCTCATTTTACTGCATGCAGCATGCACAGAATCCATCGTCCTTCTGACTTTAAATTCCATTGTCACGTCCTTGCTCTTTGCACTGTCATGTTATGCTCCTCATAAATCCTTGGTACAGCTAAAAAGCAATGGCCTCCTTAGAAGTACACCTTTCGTGATTTGATCGTGACACTTGTGGCCACAATTTGCTCCAGGCACTTGGGGCACGCTTTGGTGTCTGACCCCTATTTAATTTTACTTCCGTACCTTACGACACAGTCCTGTGGTGATGTGGGATCTCTAAATCCATATTTTCCATTTCACTTCTCTTTCAGATCATCTTTGGGTTTTTGACAGCCATTATCTTCTTTTTTGAAAAGGCTATGCTTCCTAGAATGCCTTACCCACTGCTCCATCTCCACCCTAGGAGGAAAAGGTTGGATGGAGGATAAGGAACACCTGTGACTGGCAGGTGCTAGCAAACATCACACTAGAAGAATGTGATCTTTAGCTATAAAAGCCTCGGCTTTCTTTAGCCTAGCACCTGTCATTGTTGCGGTCTTCCTGCTTGTGACCTGTCCCTTGTTCCTGTTTCTTTAAATTCTTTATATTGAGTTTCCACTTTCTAGCTCCTTTTTTTTAGTTTCACAATCTTTGGATTTCAAATTTCGAGTGCATATTATCATTTTCCGCTTCCTGTGGTCTCCTTTCAAGCTTCCTCTGTTTTGCAGTGAGCACCTTCTATTGATCATCAACCTTGCTGTTTTCTGCAGTGTAAACCTAATCCTTTAGACACCACTCTTTGAGAGAATTCCTACTTTTGTTGCCTTATTCTTTTTTCCCAGGGAGTAGGGAGGGGTAGTTTGGCCTCGTAATTGTATTATCCGTGCTCCTGTTCCTTGACTCCGAATTACAGTCTGTTTTTGGTTTTCCTCTGCATGTGTCCCTCGGTTCCCTATTGATTGTTTGCTGTGGTGTGCTGTTTTGTTCTTCCCTGTTGGAATTCCTATGTTTTCCTTTCTATCCTGTAAAAAATATTTTTACTTGTGCATTGACAAGAGTCGTATGTATTACCTTATCCTCCCTTTGCTGTTGCAGCCTTTTGGGGTCCCTGTTTGTTCAGCAGAGTTCATGGGCTTCACTGGCATTCAAGGTGGTGCTTCTCGTCTTTCGTAAATATTATCTTTAAGTTACTTTATATATAACTATCAAGGGTGTTTGCTCGCAGGCCCTGTCATTGCTTGTCCTGTATACGCTTAGCAGCAATTGTGGGTGAGGAGCTTGCTGACCTTCCTTGTAATTATAAGCAGCAACGAAGTGCACATGAAATATCCCCTTTCATATATTTGTATGTATTTCCCCTTCTACTTGTACAACCTGGGTGTCATTGTGCATATATTTTTGGTTCCTGAGTGCATGTTGTTTAATACATATGTACTTAATTTGTGATCCTGTACACATTTACCTTGCCATAACCTCTGCCCTTTTCCCCTCATAACAATACCAGTAAAAGAGCAGTTTTGTTGCTGTTTCTATAACTGCTGCTTTTATATCAAGGCACCAGGGTAGGTTAGCATACATTATTCACTTCTCTGGTCATCGTGTGCAATTGCAAGATTACAAGTTGCCTTGAAAGGCCACAAACACCCCCCACCTCTATCTTAAGTGTTAGTGGCATGGGATGATCTCTCTTTTCTTCCTATGTTTAATATCCTGACAATAATGCTGCACTGCTTCAATGGCCTTCTGAAAAAATGGTTTTGCGTTCTTTATTCAACTCTGCAACATGATCTGTAATGTCAACCTTTGTTTCTTAGTCTGTTTCATGTCATTAAAGATTACTGTAGTAGCCACTCTCCTCTCATTCGGTGCAAGAGGATGCTCAAGTAGAATTTGTTCATCTGTGTTGATTGGGAAGAAATATTAAATTGGGGGGTGTCCTTGGCAATTTCAAATGTAAATAGCCTGGTATTTTTTTTCTTTAAAAAAAAGTTAACTATGCTTGAAAATGTGAACACTGTTGTGTATCCAACGCTCCTCTGAAAACAGATTTAAAGTCATTATGAGAAGTACTCAGATCCTTTTATATTTACATATCTTTAAGAATTACAGAAGGAAAAAAATAATACCTCTGTTTTGTAGAGGAGCAGATGGACACATCATCCTTAGCTCCCGCCCCCTCAGCTCCATCATATTGGAAGAGCAGGAGAAGAGCCCTATGTGGGACACCATGCACTGTCCCAATACTGCATTGAGGGTATGAGAGATGGTATGCAGTTAGACACCGTATTGAATGTGCCCTCTCACTGAAAAGATGGATGGATATCTGCACACACCATTGCACATCGAAGAGCTATGAGGGAAATTGGAAGAGGACAGAGTGACGTCATGAAGGAAAGACACAGAGAAGCACACAAACACTATGTAAATACTTAAAGAATGAAGATGTAACTGAAGTAACAAGAGAAACATGTAATCGAATATGAAGAAATCATGTGCACCAATGGAATAAGTGAGAAGAGATGAAGGGAATGTACATATGCAGAAACCCAATGTAGCTGAGACATATAGAAGCTTGATACAGAAGAAAACATAATGTGACTAAGGAGGCCAAAGGAAAAAGATGGACACCGGACTCGTGTTAAAGCCAATCAAGCTACTTCAGAGATAGAACATGGCTGCAAAGTGAAGAGATGCTGGCAAACCAGCTTCAAGTGAGGAATACAGAAGAGTCGATTGGCCTGGAATCAATGATGCCACATCAAGGAAGAATTGCAAGGCATAAAGGGATTCAAGAGGATAAGCCATGTACGTAAGACATGTTGTCTTAGATTAAGCAAAGACCAAAAACATCTGCATGTGCTAAGCATTGGACAATCAAGGATGCAAAAAGCATAGGCAAGGTGGAATGATCAAGTCTCCAGAGGCCAAAAGGAGTAATAACACCCAGTACAATTAAATCAAATAGCAGTAAATAAAAGGTCAACATTAAAGAAATCGTGGTCTCCTCACATGTGACTCAGAAGTTGAATACAAGGGCTTTTCATTAAGCTCTAAATGAAGATAATTGTGTTTATACACTCCCTTGAAAGTTCCAGATCAGAGAACAGGTGGCAAAGTCATCTGTAAAGAAGAAGCCTTGGCTTGGGCCTGACTGATCAGATATGATGGACTAATTGAGCAAGTGGGTAGTAGTCTGACGTTGCTCTATGTACCTGGGTTGTGTTATGCTTACATGCTGCTAACGACCCGAAAGTCCAATGTTGGGAGAGAATGCCAACCAATCAGATGGTCTATGTAGCAGCATGCTATGCAATGTTGCATAGGCCAACCCGCTGCTGTTAATCTGCTAAAATCTGCATTGTACATATTTAGAGGTAGTTCAAGGTGTGCCTACTAGCAGTGGCATCCAGTGATATTACTAATACCTATAGGCATATGTTTCCTTAATCAGTCCCTCCCTTCAATAGGTTTTATAGTTTACCACATAGGATGACGTCATAGATGACACTTATCGAGGTATAAAACCTCTGTATAATTGAAATCTAAGTGTGAGTGTATGGACTACAGTTTGTTGTTCACCAGGTTGCCCTACCTTATTCAAGCTGACAATAAAGTTATACTTTGCCATATTCTTTGAGTCTGTCTGGTTATCTGGGTCTGAGATTATTATTGGTAATTCCATTGAGCATCTGAGATGCTCCAAGGTGCTAAAGTACATTTTGGTAGCAGTGTGGATGGTTCTGGTCCAGTCGACCAGGGCCCAGATCTAAACTCTCGACTACTTTTGCCATTAGCCAGAAGATCGTGGAGCTTCCTTTGGAGAGCGGTGGGCAATACACAATTGTGAAAATAATTTGTCGGCAGATGCCTTTGAAGAAATTCCTATCCGGGCTCTGCAGTTGCCCTGCGGACTGAAGGCGGACTGGTCGATTGGGGAAGAGTCAATCCAGAGGGACTCGAGCTGAGCCACTGATGTAAGTAGAGCATTGAAAGTGGCAGATATAGGCAGATGGTCTGTATTGTAAATATATGTATCTAAGTAACAGGAGTTTCTGGGATCAGAAAGAAAAAAAAAGAAAAACCCTGATTCCTGGTTCCAAAAGGGGGCGGAATTGTACACACTAAAACTACACATAGGGGTATTATTTAAGGATTGCTGAGGCAAGGCCAAAAAGAAGAGTGTGTATCAAACTCCAACATGCAGTAAAAAGTGAAATGAGATACATTTACTATCGATAGTAAAGGAAGGTGTACCCAAAAAACTTCAAGTGCACATGTTTATGGGATTATAAATATGTTAGTATAAAACTTTTTGTTGTGTTTAGATAAGAAGATATAAAACAATAGTAAAAAAAATAAACTGATCATCAGATTTTTAAATCAACAGATGGATGTCAATAATGGAGGATAAAAATCAAAAAGAGAATAATACATACATAAAGAAGAGATTCTTAAAGAGTCTATAATAAAACAGCGAGACAGTACAAATTGATATAAACTGTAAACAAAGGAATAAAAACAATGTTATTGCATAGATTTATAAAATTGGTTAAACATTTGGTTTACTGGTAATCGGCGACGATTGATGGTGCTTGCTCAAATCAGTCAGTGTGGTATATTTGATAAAGTAAATAAAAGGATAAAAGATCTGGTAACTATTAGCAGTCGAAATCAACTTGTCACCATGGGGACACTCCCTTTTTTTATTTATGCAGAACACTGCCAAGATATACACCTGAAATTAGACAGTATCATGCTGAGTGAGTCAAGGGCACGACCAATAAAATACCAATGCCATGGTTGCAAGCAGGCTCATTATCAAAAACAGTACTGCAACATATGACAACATACTTGCATGCTACATAGAAGGAAAAAAAGTTACATAAAAGGTTGTACATTTTGGAATTACATAAAGAAGATCCGCCTTAGAAGGAGTGGATGCTTAATCAGCATAAAGGAGAGGATGTAACACCTTTGTCTCATCTTTCCCCTTCCGGAAACAAGAATGTAGATACTGAGAAGCAGGGATTTGATAATTTTAAGGAATTGAAAGTAGCAGCGGGGTATGTTAATACGACATACAAGCCCCCCTCTTATAACAGTGAGGGCAATGTGTAAGAGAACAAAAGCAACTAACACCGATATATGTCAACACGCGATGAAAGTAAACAGCATGATGAGGGAAAGGACAGACAGATATAGAGGAAGAAGCAAAAAGACAAAGAAAAGTGAAGGACAAGGCTAAGGAAGTGACGATTGTATGGGATGAATGGATCAGAGGACAGATATTGCTCAAACTAGATGACAAGGGCATTGATGGGTTAGAGGAAGGGAAGAAAACAAGAAGGCACATGCAATTTTTCAAAACAATCAAGTGTTGAAAAAGGGTTAACATTTTCAGACTTCGAGGACCCTAGAGAAAAACCACCAGAACTGACTGCATACACCGAGCAACCACAAGTACGATCATGCCGTCCAGGGGATATATCCCCACCTTATGTAAGCAGATTAAGGTCACTGCCAGGATGGAGACGAACGGGCTGGACTAGCCCCACCTGGAAAACAAGAAGTGCAGGTGGGTATGCTTATGGATCATGATTCACACAATTCCTGTTATTAGAGAAAGTGGGAGGACGACCACAGTATATACCATGGCCACAAATGGACAAGGATAATTTGAAATATAAATTACCTTGTTTGACTTCAGGTTTGGGAAAATCGATTTATGAGTTAGAGTGAATGACATCAGAAATTAAGATAGCAATAGGTGACATAAATGGTCTGCTAGCATTCCAGGGGAGAGGGCTGATGACATTTGAAAAAAAAGCAGGGCTATGCAAGTGTGACTGCACACAACAAGAAACACAATGGAGTACCATTTTATAATTGCAGAGCAGATGTATGGCAGGCTCTCAGGGTACAATATCCTGATCCATCAGACATGGGTGTGATTATGACTAGGAAAATGGGTGAGGATGAAGATCTATTCACAATATCCAAGAGTGATGGCATCTCGAGACGAGAGAACCATGGGATAAAATGGAGGCATTATACACATTTTGTGCAAGGGACTGCCCGAGCCAGTGCAACGGCAGATGAAGAAACAGGTAGGGATGGAGGCAAAGCCATGGCCAGAAATTCAGTTGCCTATCAAACATCATTGTCAATTGTTACACGAGAAGAATAGGAAGAGTATAAACCAGGAGGAAGCAAAGTAAGTGCTGGAAAAATTGGCAAAACTAGCCATAGATGAAGCGGTATTTTTTCGAGTGGTGAAGGTATGACGACACCAGAGATATGACCAGCACAGTAAAGCAATGAAGTGTACACTATGGATCAGAGTGGGTACAATTTATGGCCAAGAGGAAGAGGCAATGGATCTAGGGGAGGACCAGGTGAATTTCAAAACCCTCAGGGAGGAAGAAGATTTAATGGTGGACAGCTGCAACAATGTTGGAATTGTGGGAGAATGGGACATATAGCCAGAACATTCAGAAGTAGAGGGGACATGAAGCAAACTCCAGGGCAAACTCCAAGAGTGGGGATGGCCTATGTTCCACAATACAATACAGAACCACAGGAGTATTATGCCCAAGGTCACATGCAACCACCACAAGGGCAAACACAGCAAGTGCCTATGCAAACACAACAGATAAAAAACCCAGCAAGGGCAGACACAACAAGCCATGGTACCACAATGGAATGCTAACATAGGAGTCCCGAAAACACCCACACCTAGAATAGAGTGTTACTGTCGTAGGAGGAAATCCTTTCACAGGTACAGGGATGAATTTACATTCACAGTAGGACAGCACACAGAGTGACTTGATGTGTTCAGTACTATCAGTGACACCAAGCCCCCAAGAGGAACCAAGGGTCAAGGTAACGATAGGAGGCAAGACATTTTCATTTCTTGTAGATATCGGAGCAACTTGTTCCTGTGTCTGTGAAGGAAAATACCAAATGTTAGGCATTGCCATGAATCCTCAGGGATTCTCTGGAGTGATGAGCTTAGTTCCTTTTACAGACGAATTACCAATCTCTATAGGAGAACACAATGGGCCTCATTACGAGTATGGAGGTAGCCATGCCCTTAATAAGGGCATGGCTGCCTCCATACCGAGTTCCAGCTCCGGGTTCTGTGAATGAGGAATTACCGGGTCATTCCAACCTTGGAGGACCCGGTAATTCCTCATTCACAAAACCAATCCCCATTCCCATTTGAGCCCCCGTAGGGCTTAATGGGATTGGGGATGGATCTAATAACGGGCCTGTTAATAACGGGCCCGTTATTAGGTGCTTGGTCCCCTAGCGCGACCCGGAAAGGTTTTACCAGACGTCTGTTCCAAGTCCTGCTAGGGGACCTCGTAATGAGGCATCCCGTAATGAACGGTGCCGATCGCGTACCGGCACCGTTCATCACGGGACCGCCAGGGTCGTAATGAGGCCCAATGTTTCTATGACATTATTGGATTCTCGGCAGACACCAGTTAACATATTAGGGCGTGACCTGATGGCAAAACGTAACATGACAATGGGCCTCATTACGAGGTAGGAGGTAGACATGGTGCTATTAGCACCATGGCTACCCTCTTACCACATTCCGGGTCCGGGTTCTCGAAATAGGGACTTACCGGGTCACTCCAACCTCAGAGGAACCGGTAAGTCCCCATTCCGAGAACCATTCCCCATTCCCTTTCGAGCCCCCATGGGGCTCAATGGGAATGGGGATGGAGCTAATAACGGGCAATTAATAGCGGGCCCGTTATTAGTTCCCTTGTCCCTTAGCGGCTCACGCTTACGGCACCTGGTAAAACCAGGCGCCCAAAGCGGGACCCGCTAAGGGACCTCGGAATAGGGCAGTAGGGGTTTACCGGCACCAGTCTCCTTACCGGTGCCCGTTAACCACTACCGCCCACCTCGTAATGAGGCCAAATATCTTTTACTGAGAAAGGAATAGTGTGCTCCACTCCAGGGATGCCCTTTAGATCCAGAAGTATTTTTCTATGGAAATATGTTTTTCTTTTTATTAACATGGATAACCAGATTGCTAGGTAAAATATTTAGAATATCTGAAGAGTTTTTGTTTAGACTAGAAATACCTATGTATAATGGAGAAGGACAGGTTATCCCCTGAGAATTAGAAGCAGCAGTGGTCAGAGAAGAAAGGTTGGTTGTCCATGGGACAGATTATAAGGGAAGAGGATGGAGAGCAGTTACAGCCCTTAGTGAAGGATGATGGTTGACAGACTTGGAGCTTTTTAAGGTTAATTATTCATATGATGAATTAGTATTTTTCATAAGTCTCACTTATTGGATTAAAGTGGAGCATAGAGAAATACCGCCGAGAATGGCAATGGTAAAAAAGAAACCATCATTTTTCCAGGAAGATTTAGAGAAAGTGTCAAATATTTTATGGACTAACAGTACATATGATGAGGGTCTATTGAAAGGAGTAGGAACAGTTAAAATCAAGCTTAAACTAGGAGCAATCTTGCCACGAGCAAAACAATATTGCATGTCCAGAAAAGCGGATGAAGGTATATTTGAGACTATTTCCACTTTAATGATAGTGGGACTAATGGTGCCATCTGAGTCACCATGTAACACAGCTGTATACCCAGTGAAGAAATCACCTGGGGGAGAGAGGCGTAGAGATTTCTTCAGGCTCTCCGTCCCCTAAACAATATTGTTGAAACAGAGTTTCCTTTAGTTCTAAATTCTACTACAATATTATGCAACATACCATCTATGGCCATATATTTTACAGTTATAGATTTTAAAAACCTGTTTTATCAATTCTCCTGCATGTGGGCTCACAAGATTTGACTTCATTTTCATATAGAAACAAGCACTTAAAACATACTCGTTTGCCTCAGGGGTACTGTGAGTCCCCCTCAATCTTTAACAGGGTGCGCCATTTGAACCTAAGTAATGTACAGCTTGAGAGTGCAATAATTTAGTACGTAGATAACATATTAGTATGCAGTGAGAGATAGGAAACATGCAGAGAAGACTCAGTTCGACCCATGACCATACTAGCAGAGAAAGGATGAAAGGTAGACAAGGAAAAGTTACAATGTTGTCAGAAAGATGGCCTGCATATGGATAGTTAATCTCTCAAGAAGGGAGAAAAGTGGCACCTGAAAGAGCATAAGTAATTATGAAGACTTCAGAACCTAAAATAGTGAGGGAAATGCAGCAATTGTTAGGCCTGTGTAACTATTACAGGTGCTGGGGTTTTGATTACAGCACATATATTCAACCACTTTTAAAAGGACTTAAAGAAGCAAAGGTAGACCCAAGTAAGATAATATGGACAGATGAAAAGACTGAAGGATTTGAAGAATTAAAAACGGCAATCAGTACAGCCCCTGTGTTAGGAATTCCAGATTTTATTTATTTTCCCATTCAAATGGAGAAGTTATGACAGCAGTCCTCACACAGAAAATGACATTAGGACATGGAAACAAACCATTGGGTTACTATAGTGGGATTTCAGATCTAGTAATGAAAGGGCATTACCCTGGTGAACAAGTGTTAACTGCTGCTGCCTTTGCTATTGAAAAAGCTTCAAGTGTTACAATGGGGTGTTCAGTGACATTATTTGTTGAGCCTGAATTATTTACTATTCTAGAGAAACCCAAAAGTACATTGACTACACAAAGAGCATCAGGATACAAAGTAATTATTTCTAACCCTGCGGTTAAAATAAATTTTAGATGTAGGATAGTGAACACAGCAAAATCCTTAGCAGAACCAGTGGGGCAGGATGACTCTGTACAAAACTGCACAACGTTTTCTTTGTTTTATGATGAAATTCCCACATTAGAGAAAATGCTCCCAGAGGGGGGGAAATTCTCTTTTTTGATGGTTTTTCAAAAATTGACCAAACGACCGGTGAAAGGCATTCTGGTTCAGCAGTAGTGAAGCTGAACCGTGAGGGTGAATTTGAAGCAGTGACAAGTGTGAGATTGCCTTTGCATTGCTCAGAACAGGCTGCAGAATTAGTGGCACTTATTGCCGCACTTCAAAGATACGAAGATGAGGAAGTGACAGTGTACTCTCACCCCACCTTTGTGTTGTCAACTGTACACCCTTGTTTGTCACATTGGAAAAGGAGGGCTTTCCTCCACGCAGACAGCACACCGGTGCAGCATGCACCCCTAATGGATACGTTTATTGAGGCACTAAGACTCTCATTGCCTGTCGCTGTCATGAAATGCGCAAACCACACGACAAGAACAGACATGATTTATCATGGTAACAAAGCCGCAGATTTAGAAGCCAAAAGAGCGGCATATTTCCCAAGCATTTCTGATTTTGATGTCAAATGTGCTAAACAGATGTCAGCATTGTGTTTCATGGTAAAGAAGGGTTTTAATATGTTGTCTATTATTCAGTTAAATGAGTTACAAGGTTCAGCCCCACAAGAGGAGCAAGACTTATGGAGAAAGCGGGGGTTGCTCTTTATCCCTCACTGAGGCTATATGGAGACAAGTCAGTACTATAAAGCCAGTTATGCCTCTAGCATTATTGAGGGTAGCGCTGGAACAGCTATACTACCCATGCACATGACTCAAGAGAGTCTTGCTGCTATAATTTCAGAAGATTGGTTTTCACCAAATGTATTAGAACATGTGGCACAGTTTATTGTAAACTGCATTGTGTGCCAGAAATGTACAGCAGGGCACACTTTGTGAACAGTGAGAGGTGAAATCCCTACACCCATTGCCGTGTTTCAGCATCTACATATAAACTATGTGGATATATTGCAGACATGCAATGGCAATAGGCACATGCTTGTAGTAGTATGTCCCTTTTCCAGATGGACTGAGGCACGTCCATGTGTACACCCAAAGCCACATGTGCTGCCAAGTTCCTTGTGTGTGAGGTGTTTCCAAGATGGGGTGTGTGCAAAGTCCTGCCGTCTGACAATGGACCACATTTTTATAAATTAACTATTTGAGGTGGTCACTCTTTTATTATGTATAATGCATACATTCTTGCCTGCCTATAACCTACAGGCAAAAGGGATTTATGAACGTTTAAATGGACTCCTTAAAGAGAAGATAGCTAAAATCAATGTTACTTTAACAGGGGGTAGTTACAATGCCTACCTATTGCATTATATGCACTGCAGTATCAGCCTGGCTCAGGTCACCACATAACATCTCATGATTTGGTGAATGGATGCTGTATGAGAATACCTCTCACTCCTGCTACTGGGATAGAAACTGATGCACACAGTCTAACAAAGATATTTGATGAGATGCATACATATTTGGCACTATGACCGCTAGTGTCTCTTTTATTTCTCAACAGATCAAGAACCAGAGGGAGGTGTCAAAGAGGATTGAAGAAGACAACCAACCAATAAATCCTGACAGTCTATTGAAGCAACCTGGTTTATATCCAGGGTATAACGAGCTGGTACGAAGGTTTGTTTGCACTCGGAATACACCCTGCACGAGGGACCATATGAGGAGGAAGAAGTTACTCCCACAGCTGTCAAGCTACAAGGAAGACGAGCCTGGCTGCACCTGAAAGGTATAATGATTAAAAATGGACATACAGTGGTTGACAATTAGACATTTCTTATGATTCCTAAAAAAAGCACCAGTAGCATCTTCCCTAATTTTACTAAACAAATTGTTTGACTTAAAAAGGGATGCTGGTGAAGATAATGAAAACATAAATAAATATCTTGATAATTCGGCCCTTTTAAAGAATATCATGTGGTATCAGCACATGAGGGAGGTGAAAGAGAACATGTCAGATGAAAATTGCTATGCATGCTCTCTCATCGCCTATGCCATGAAGGCAGCCAGAACATTCATTGCAAAAGAAATAGCTACACACATGTGAAGTTCCTCAGCTAGTGTGCACAACCAGAGGACAATTTGAAGGAAGATGGGCATCCCTACGATTGTGATATAGGAGATAATTTCCATAGGAAGATGCTAATGTGAAAACACAAACAATGCAGAAAGAGATACGCTTGATAAGCAAGATGCTTATATATTCATCCCTGACTGGAGAACAAGTGAATGTTGTTGAAATGAAGAGGCTGGGATGTGCAGACATACGGAAAACATCAGGAGTACCAGGATGCTGGGAGAGACCTCATCTATTGGTATAGGGATGAGTTGCCACCAGTACAGGATGGGAAGGAATGTTATCTTGCACCGAACACTTATTGAAGACGGAATCGGTAAGCATAGTGCAAATAGTAAATGACATATGCCATAAGTCATGGGCCAAGTAGTCTAAGCAACTAACATGGGTTGACAATGAAGCAGGACCTGTGTCCATAATACCCTTACAGAATCTGACATTATGCTTCAGGAATAAAGGCCTGGTCTTAGTTGGGAAAAATAAAGGATGCAAGCAGGTGCCCAAACTACCAGGAATGAATGGTGGAACGGTTGTGTTAATGGATCGCTATTGGATCCAGAGCTTATATGCAGCTGCCTAAGAATTTTTGGGGAGGAATATATTATATGTGATCATGCATGTTTGTGCATTAGTGATTCCCCAAAGTGACCTCCATATTGAAGAGTTTTCAAAGATGTATACACAACATCGGCTGAAGAGGGGGAACTTTTTCTCAGAAAAGTCAATAGCAGCCTATGATGATATTTCAGCAGAGAATGCATTATTCAGAAAGACGGCAGTGATATTTACAGCCATATTCATGCCAGGAATACAGACTGCAGTAAACGACAAGTGGTTACAGATCACTAGTGGGAGCTGCTGCAAACGATCAACATGACAATAAAAGAATTTTATGCAATCAAAGAAGGACTGAGGGCAATCTGGGTCATGACCCCTCAGAACAGGTCTGTCCTGGACATAAATAAAGAAATAGAAGGAGGCATGTGTTCCAAGATCTGGTCTTCTTCAAATACATTAAAACATGCCCATGATGGAGTATATGGAACCCTGACAGAACCAATAACTATGCTGACAACCCTGCATACGAAGATGGAGGATGAAGTTGATGAGACAGAAGAAAATGACTGTTTTTTATCTCTGTTTTTGTGGATTCCAAATAAGTTGGTAAATGCCTACATGTTACTTGGAGCAATACTACTGTTGGTATTGCTAGGATTCTGTCTTAGAAGGATTGTTACAAGATAATGCAAGAAAACAACCAAGAAATCTATTTGGATGAAGATATTGATTAATGTGAATGGGGACCAAACACTGCAGACTGAAGACACCATTGGTGAGAACATAAAGAAGAGTTTGCTGGCACACCCATGGATGAAGCTTTATTATCTAAAGGATCATAAGCTTTATATTGGATGTTGGGTATTCTATCAACAGACTGGAGGATTCTGTCACATGTCCTGGAGTGTGGATGAGAATGTAAAGAATGCAGGTGACCTAAGGGTGGTATATGAACAAAGAAAATGGACCAAGAGCTAGAGAACGGCAGAAAAAATATATCCTTAATCTCACATAATATACATATTTTGTGGTTTCAACAATAAAACAAAAAACATTTGACATCTGTTAAGCCGTGTTACTTCTGCAAGCTCTCTCAGGGTGTCTCCAACTGAAACATGTGTCGACAACACCTGTTGGTGAGCAAGACACACCAGTATAAACATGGGGTGTTAATACATTGTTTTGAAATAATTAGTTTGAAGGTCGTGCATGACACATGACCGATGCACGATTTGTATAGTTACGGAATATTATGAATGTATGAGAAAGAGTGGGTATGATGGAGTAGAGGGATTGCTGGAAAAGTGAGTTTGAATCATTATTTGATTGATTTTCAAAATGTATTTTGTTTTTTTATTGAAACCAGAAATTATGTATATTTTATGAGATTAAAGATATATTTCTTGACAGTTAGGTTTAGATATTTTTTTTCTGCCATCCTCTAGTTCTTGGTTCATTTCCAGCATTTATATATTGCCTGCCTGGGGGGGGCCAAGAGCGTACCAGTTACCTTTTATTTTTTTGTATTGACCTAAGGGTTGTGACAAAAATATGGATTCTGAAGAATCCAAAGTATGAAGAGAAGATGAAGAAGATTGAAGAGGAGGAGGTGGCCCTCACCTTCATCATATTGAACAGCAGTAGAAGAGCCCTATGTGGGATACTAGTTATTGTCCCAATGCTGCATCAAGTATATGAGAGATGATATGGACTTAGACAACCGTATCAAATGTACCCTTGCACTGAAAGGGAGGAAGGATGTCTGCAGACACCATTGGACATCGAAGTGCTACAGTGAAATCAGACATGGGCATAGTGACGTAATGAAGGAAAGACACAAAGACACACTGAAACTATATGCACATACTTAAAGAATGAAGATGTAATTGTTATTGTTTATTTGTACAGCGCTACACAAGTGAAGTGCTTCAAAGTGTTTTAAGATGGAAGGGTGCAAGGGAAAAACAGTAGACATTCTTAGGCCTTGCAGTTTTTCGAATGATCTAACCAAAAGTATCTATTGTACCTATGGCATTTCACCTAGTGCAAGTGCATTAAATGTAACAGGAGCAGCCAGATTAGGGAGGGGAGACAAAGGGGAACAAAACAGAATTTACTAGACCTAGTAAATTCAGGTCATGCAAGTGTACAGACAGAGGTGCAAGGGAGCGGGAGGGGGAAACAAGTGCACCCAGTCCAGCAGGGTCCTGGGTAAAGTACACATATGTTACCTCTCTCATGGAACACATGATGAAGTGCAGTAGGTGTTACCCCTCTCATGGAACGAAAGCTGAAAGTGCAGTAGTACTGGGCATAGTGCAGAGGCCCGGAGGTAAGTGCAAAGACTGATGGGGGAGCCTGGGTCATGTGAGGCTCTGGAGGTGAGCCAGGTGACCAGTCAGCAAAACTGAGCTGAGCTAGAGGAGAGATGGAGTGAAGCTGGAGAGAAAGAGAGGGGGGGTTAGCAAGGGAGAGGGAGAGAGAAAAACACTGTGACTGAAGTAACAAGAGAAACATGTAACTGAATATGAAGAAATCCTATGCACCAAAGGAATAAGTGGGAAGAGATGAAGTGAATGTACATATACAGAACGCAAGGTAGCTGAGACATATAGAAGCTTGATGCAGAAGAAAACATAACGTGACTAAGGTGGCCATAAGAAAAAGATGGATGCTGGACTCATGTTGAAACCAATCAAGCTACCTCAGAGATAGGCCAGGGCTGCAGAGTCAGGAGATACTGGAAAAATGGCTTTGAGTGAGGAATAAAGAGGTTTATAATGGCCTGGGATCAAGGATGCCACATCAAGGAATAATTGCAAGGCATGAAGGGAGTCAAGAGGATAAGCCATGTACGTAAGACATTTTCTCTTAGATTAGGAAAAGAAGAAAACATCTGCAAGTACCAAGTATTGGACAATCAAGGATGCAAAAAGCATGTGCAAGGTGGAGTGACCAAGTATCCAGATGCCAAAAGGAGTAATAACACCCAGTACAATTAAATCAAATAGCAGTAAATAAAAGTTCAAAATGGACAAAATCGTGGTCTCCTCACACGTGCCTCAGAAGTTCAAAACAAGAGCTATTCATTTAGCTCTAGAGGAAGATAATGATGCACCTACACTCCCTTGAAAGTCCCAGAACAGAGAACAGGCTGCAAGGTCAACTACAAAGAAGAAGTCTTGGCTTGGGACCTGACCGATGAGAGATGATGGACTAATTGGGCAATCGGGTATTAGTCTGATGTTCTCTGCACCCGGGTTTCGTTTTGCCTACGTGCTGCTAACAAACTGAAATTCCAAGTTTGGGAGAGAATGCCAACCAATCAGAGGTCCTCACAGCATTTTTCGATCCGGCGCAGCCTCCATCATTTTCTCTGCCGAATTCCACCATCTAGGGGACAAAAGAAACATAAGGTGAGCTGAAAAAGCCAACAAATACAATCTCTCCACCATAGACTTACCTGATTAACAACCGGAGGCATTATTCTGTAACAAACCGCAACCTCTTACGCCGCACCTGTAAGGAGAGAGAAACCAGCAATTTAAACACACGCATATTTTGCCGGACAGTGTTGGGTAATACAGACTCTTACCTGAACACCATCAGCTGCCACAAGACAATCTTCCCTTGGACCCAGCTGCAACACAAGAAAGGAATGTACAAGAGTGAACATCGGACATATTGAACTCTTTGAACTTTATACTTACGGGTTCTCGGCTGGAACCTCGGAGTCAATATTCATCCGGAACTCTTCCAACGCCTTCACACCAGTGAAGTAACATGCAGGATGGAGAGCTCATCGTTTAGAAACATAAGGTGAGCTTACTGAAAGTGATTAGTGGGGAGAACAGTGGGGTGCCATTACTAGAATCCACGGGTGGCCAAATCCCTTTCTCCACTTGCAGGAGTATACTTCTATGGGTCAAGCAGACGAGGTTATGTGGTCCAGTCAAGTCTGTCATCTCTGCACTACGCTTCACGTTGGGGGAGGTCGCAGCTGTCCGGGTCCGATCGACGCCCCTGTGGGAGCCAGGTGAGCGTAACACTATGTAGCAACATGCTATACAATGTTCCACAGGCCAACCCGCTGCTGTTATTCTGCTATAATATGTATTGCATGTATTTAGAGGTGGTTCAAGGTGTGCCTACTAGATAAGGGGCATTGAGTGATATTACTAATACTTACATGATTTATAGGTATATATGTTCCCTTAATCAATCCCTCCCTTCAATATGTTTTATAGTTTGCCACGTAGGATGACGTCATAGATGACGATTATCGAGGTACAAACCTCTGTATAATAGAAACCTAAGTGTGAGTGCGTGGACTACAGTTTGTTGTTCGCCAGATTTCCCTTCTTTATTTGAGTTGACAATAAAGTAGTACTTTGCCATATTCTTTGAGTCTTTCTGGTTATTTGGGTCTGAGATCATTATTGGTAATTCCATTGAGCACATGAGACACTCCAAGGTTCCAGAGCACAGTTTTTTGAGAATATTTGTATGTAAGTTTGCATATACTAGTAAGACAAGTTACACTAAATATCCATCACCTTCAGATACCCGGTGTACAACTATATTTCTAATTTCCAGATTGATTGTGTAGATCAGAAATAATTCATCCAGAATGTCTCATGCAGTATTTCCCAATAAAACATTTCAATGAAGATATCTGCTGCATGGATTTTCAATCTCATGAAGTGATGGCAGTTATTGCTTTATTGATCTTGCAATACCAAAACAGAACCAGGTATTGTTACCACTTTGGTGTTTATCAGGGGGTCAGCACCTTCATTTTCCTCACATTCCATCTTGCAGCAAAATTTGATTCTAAAAATGAAACATACCACAGTATTTACTGTGCAGATGTTAACTTACAGGCAGTGGCTGTTGTTGAATTTGTTCACTGGAGGGACATCGTTATTTAGAAGCAACGAGTGTGAGTGGCCTATCATAGCCAGAGATAACAAGCAAACCAAAGGTGTTCAGGGGGTTTTCCCATCAGAAAACATTATTTAAATCATGGATTGCTTTTTACAGCAGGTAAAGGGCAGCTCCCACTACCTTTTTACCCCTGTTCGCCCACGACGCCCGACGAGACAACCTACAGCTACACACAGGTAAGGTGGTCTGGGCAGGGAGTTCAGCCATTACTGTACTCCAGTAAAACCACACCATTTCTATACCCTATATTGCCTACATTGTTTGTTGTTGCACCCAGAAGTAGCCATTGCAAAGTGCATTGCTCCTTATTGACATTAGAAATATTGTGAATCATACCCTGCATTAAACCTAGATGAATTTGTGAAGGACTCAGAACATCTGAAAGTTTTGCATCTAGGTGTAACTAATTTGTTGTACTTGGAAGACGTTTGAGGGTAGGAAATGTGTTGCACTTGGATGAATTGTGTGGGTGGGCAATGTGTTGCATCTAGAAGAATTTTGAGGGTAAGAAATGTTTTGCACTTAGAAGAGATTTGAGGTAGGACATTTGTTGCATTTAAAATACTTTTGGGGCAGGCAAAGTTTTGCACTTTATAAGAGGTTTGGTGTAGGATATGAGGTTCACTTTGAAGATGTCTGAGGGTGGGAAAAGTGTTACACTTGGAAGAATTTGGGGATGGGCAGAGTTCTGCATCTGGAGGATGTATGAGGTCGACCAATGTGTTGCACCATGAGGATTTTGGGAGGGTGGCCAGTGTGTTGCACCACAAGAGGTGTTTGAGAGGGGGGCCAGTGTATTGCACTTAGAAGATCCCATGGGGGTGGCCAGTGTGTTGCACTTAGAGGGTTTCATGGAGGCAGCAGGTGTGCTTCGTTTGGAAGATCTGGTGAGAGTAGCCAATATGCGGAAGCTGGTTGAATTCTGAACAGAGCCAGTGTATTGAAGTTAGCTGAATTTCGATACAACTGTCCACTAAGCATTCTCAATACTCAATATTCTGTATACTGTGAGAAACCTGAAGGTGTCTCCCTAGTTAGTCCCCAGGGGATCTCTCATCCAGGTGGCCAGGACATGGCCATCGCTATTGAATTCAGTTCCTAGGGGATGATATGATATGATATAATATGGCATTTATAACGTGTCTATACAAAAGTATTTCAAGGGGCGACCTGTGAGGGAGGATCACCTGGATGGGGGGTCCTTGGGGAGTGGGAGTGGGACACCGACGGGTGAGAAGCGATATCCCCCTTCTTTCAACACCTTTTCCCCATCCTACCATGTAGGATATTCCAAAGCACTGTCCTCCCTTTTCAAACACGAACACTTTCACACAACACAAAAGACAACAGACTAACACCAGAGCCATTCACCTGACATGTCCCACTACAAGGGTCAGGCAAAGTCAGGCAATTTACCAGTAACACCCACACCTGACAGCCCTTTCCCTTTCCCACATGGATAAAAGGTGGATCAGAAGAGCACAAGACGAGCAAGGCAGACCGCACAACGTGAGAGCAAACTCAGCACAGCAGTTCAAGAGGAGGAGAAAGACGGTGCATACAAAGAGGGTGACAAGGAGAGAAGCAACCTTGCCCCTTCATACTAAGGCCCGCGAAACCTCAGCAGAAGGAATTATAAGACCACCAACAATAGCCAGCATCTGTTGCAGCTGATGTCTACGGTACACAAGACCCTTCTCCGCTGATAGCCAAATTGGAGAGAGACGTGGGTCTCCATGGTACCAACCTTGACTCCAAGGAGAAGAAAGCCAAGTGGTTCATCATAGCCTGTGAGTCGAGGGAAGAGTAGATAAGAAACCAAACTGTGTTGAACAAAAAGTAGCCAACGGCTAATTTGAACTTTGAAAGGTTTAAAGGAACTATTGATGAAATGAGGGTAAACCCAGCAACAGAGGCGTCCAGCACCACGTGGGTGCTCACGCAGGAACCTCTGGGTGACGACCCGATGGTAGAAATAACCATAACCAGAAGCCCTTTGGAAGATGCAAAAAGAGGTCAAAGTGGCCATACAGGGGTCTTGTAAAATCCTCTGTACTTTCGAAAGTCTTTGAACAACAGATGATTGTGAAACTAAGGGAAATTAATCATACTTGGTGAAATGAGCACATGAACAGTGTGTTGTATTTATTTATTTATTTATTCACATTTGTTGAGCGCACAGCAACCCATAGGCATCGTGGCTCTGGTTACATGGATGTACAGGCTCAATTACATAGTATATAATATAATACGTAGTGAGGAAGCAAAACAGTACATTCTGGAAACAGAGACAGTGGCATGTGTAGCATATAGCTGGGGTGAGCCTAACTGTCGCAGTGGGGTTAGTTGAAGATAGTGGTTTTTAAGGCTTTCCTGAATGCTGGGAGGGAGGGTTCATCTCTGAGTGAGTTCGGGAGGGAGTTCCATAGTTTAGGAGCGATGTTTGGGAAACCAATGCCTCCTGCTCGGCTCATTTTTATAGTGGGGATGCAAAGTTTATTGGAGTGATAGAGTCTTTTTGGGCGCGTGGAGGCATCTCGTGTAATGGTATCTGAGAGGCAAGTTGGGGCGTTAAGTGTAAAGCATTTGTGAGTAAGAGTGAGGGTCTTGAAGGTGATTTGTTCTTTTACTGGGAGCCGGTGTGCTTCACGTCTTGCTTAAGTGATGTGTTCCCTTTTATGAATGTTGAGGGCCACTCTAAGGGCATTATTTTGAATAACCTGGAGCCGATTATGGTTAGTGTTGGCGGTGCATGCAAGGAGGATTTTAAAGTAATCAAGCTTAGCTCCTGTGGTGGCTCTAGCTATAGTGAGGCAGTTTTGTTTTGATAGATATGACTTTACTTGATTGATGAGTTTCGTGGTGTGCGCAGAGGCTGAGGCTATTGCATTAACCTGCCGTGTCATGGACAGTGTGGAGTGTAAGTAGACACCAAGTTGCAGTGTTGGCGGTCAAGCTTAGCTAGGATTTCTTTAGGTCCTATGATGATAATCTCGGTTTTATGGCCATCCATGCTTGGATTGAGTTATATATGAGGTGGACTGCCGCTGCGTCTGTGTCATAGGTGCCTGTGAGGGGGAGGAGGACTTGAGTGTCATCGGCATAGTTCGTTTAAGCTATGCCGAGGGAGTCAAGTTTGTCAAAGAGTGGTTTGGTGAAAAGGTTGTATAGTGTAGGAGCTGTGCAGGAGCTCTGAGGGATTCTGCAGTCTATTGTTGTGGGTGTGGTGTTGGCATGACTGGAGAACACTTTCATGGCTCTGCCGTTTAAGAGAGAGGTGATCCATGTAGCTGCTTTATTCGTGAAGTGGGCTGAGTTTACAAGGTGTGAGGTGAGGGTTTGGGATCTACAAGATCAAAGGTGGCTGAGAGGTCTAGGAGAAGGAGGAGGGCTGGTTTACCTTTGTCCATGATGGATGTGATTTGATTTTTCAGAGCAAGGAGAGAGGTTTCCCCGCCATGGCCCTTACGGAATACTAATTGTCTTCTGCCTAAGATATTGTTGGTTTCCATAAATAGTTGGATTTGGTTGTGAGCTGCCTTATCTAAGATCTTTAAAAGGAAGGGGACAGTAGTGATGGGGTGGTAGTTATTAGGTGGTGAGGGGTTTAGTGTCATTTTTTTTAGAAGCGGCCAAACCCAAGCTTTTTTGAGGTTGGCTGGGACGGACATGGCCGAGAACGAGGCGCTGATGAAGGCTTTAATGAGCGGTGCTAGTTCCTTGAAGCATTCTTTGACTAGGTTAGGGGGGCATATGTCGCCTTTACACATGGAGGGTTTGAGTTGCTTGAGGATGTTGATGACCTCTACTTCTGAGACATCCTGAAAGGAGAAGAACTGTTAGGGGCGTCCTTAGAATTAAGGGTGGGTGGTGACGTAGGGTTGTACTTTGGGAGGGTTTTGGCTTGTGCTTGGATTTTGTCCTGGAGTAGTTCTATTTTTTTAGCATGGCTGCTTGAATGTTTGAGCACCATGTTTTGTCTTTGATGATGTCATCAGGGGTGGTAGGAGGGGTGATGAGCTCTTTAAAGATGGAGAAGAGTTCCTTAGATTGAGAGTTGCCTTTGGTGGTGCGTGCATTGAAGGAGACGGCTTTTGCTTGGGAGATGGCTTTTTTGTATTGTGACGATATTTGTTTGAAGTTTTCTTTTGTGGTGTTGTTAGGGTTGTATTGCCAGGTTTTCATGGCTTGACACTTAGCTTGACACTTAGCTAATCTTAGAGTTGCTAGTTCGTCTGTGAACCAGGCATTTGCGTGAAGTGATTTCTTTTCTTTCTTGTTTTCCAGTGGGCAATGGTATCAATTGGCTTTGGTCATCTTACTGGAGTAGATGTCTCAAGGTAAGGAAGGAGGTTTTCCTTGGTCAGTTTCTTGGAACTCCTAACTAGCGTGGGAGGTGCTTTTACTGGTAGTTTGGCTGGTTGCGATGTTGGAATTGAGAATTGTATGCAATTGTGGTCAGTCCAGGGGAGGGCTGAGATGTCAGTCAGGAGGGTCTGGCAGTTGTGGTCAGTCACCCAGTCTAGGGTACGGCCTTTACAATGTGTGGGAGAAGCGACAGTTTGTTGGAATCCCATGTTGGAGAGCTTTTTGGCAAGGGAAGCTGCACTTTTATCCTTGGGGTCATTGAAGGTGAGCTTGAGGTCTCCTAATAAAAGTGTTTCTGTGTTTTCCTTCGGGTTGTCTCCTAGAAGGTGCAGGAGTTGGGCTTGGAATTCAGGGGTGGTGATGGGCGGTCTATAAATGGTGTGAATATTTATAGTGCAGCTAGGTGATAGTGAGAGTTAGCAGAGATAATGTCCACCTGACTATCCCAGTGGTGGTTAAGGTGTTTTATGGAGAGCGAGTCTTTATGATGAGGGCTATGCCTCCTCCTCTGGAGGATTGTCTGTATTCTAAGGATGAGGCTTCATGGAGCCCGGTTTCTGTTATGGCTAGTAGGTCTAAGTCGTGGTGGGGAAGCAGGTCATGGATTTCTAAGGCGTGGGCGCCTAGTGAACACACGTTAATGAAAGCACATTTAAGAGTGGGGGTGGTGAGGTATGGTTAGATTTAGCGTGGTGTAGTGGTTTGGAGATGGATTTTTTGTTGGCATAAGCTTGTCTGTTGGGGAGTGTGTGATCTGTGTGTGTTTGAGTTTGAGGTTTGGGCCTGGACAGATTGGTAGTCTTGCACAAGGCCCTGGAGATATTTTGCACCTGTCTGAGGGGAGTTTAATGCAGTAAATGGGCTGGAAGCGGGTACTGAGGCTGGTGTTCCTTATGGCAGTGGATTGGGAGCGCTTACATATAGAGAGGGTGCTGTGCGGGCCCTGATTCTGAGTAGTCTGGATGTGGTGTTGGGTGGCATTCAGGTGGTGGTAGGTGAGTTGTGAGAGCGTTGTGACAGTGACTGAGGCGTTGGAATGGTTGTGGTTTGGAACTGACAGTTAGGTGGGCAGGGTAGGTTCCCCATTTTAATGGGTATGTAGTTAGTCATTGTGAAGAGGGTGTAGATTTGAAGGGTAGTAAGGGTAAGTATGATTGCTTGTGGGTGGTGATGATTTGGTGCATGGGTGTATGCCTGTTCTGCATTATGTAGTGTGGGCATCGATGAGGGTCATTGTATGCAGATGCAGTATACAGTTAGTATTAATCAGTATTACGCATGCATGCACATGGACGGCTATCGAGTGTGTGTGGCCAATATACAGTTCAGTCACAGTAATGAGCAGGGTATATGGGTTGCAAAATATAGTTCAATCACATTAATGAGCAGGGTATATGGGTTGCAAAATATAGTTGAATCACAGTAATGAGCAAGATAGATGGGTTGCAGTATATAGTTCAATCACATTAATGCGCAAGATACAGATTCTGATCACGGGTAGCTGGCGAGCGTGTGAATACAGTTAGTGTATTCGGGGCCGGAGAGCTCGGGCCGTGAAGAGGATGTGTAGAACATTATTTGGGCGAGGGATAGGTGCTATGGATAACATGTAGCAGGGTGTAGTGTACTGTGCCCATTGAGGCAGGGGTAGTCTTTCTGTAGGGCTGCTGGGTAGAATGTACTTACAGTTAGGCGGACACTAGAAATCAGGTGCAGGGGTCCTGGCCGATGGTCCGTATGGCTCCGGACGAGCATGGACAGGCAACCACCTTAGAACTGTGTGTGTTTGAAATGTGGGCTGACTTCCGCCAGCCGGCAGCTGATTGGGGCTTAGAACAGCAGTGCAGCCAATCAGGGTGAGGCGGCGTAGAGCATCGGTCGTGAAACGAAGTAGGTGTAAGTTCAGTGATACGTGGCAGCCATTTTCAAATGGAGCCTACCTTGTGCTCTATAATGGAGTCGCTTTGTGTCTCAGGCGTCAGGACGGTGCCTCAGTGCATTTTACAATGGCAATGGCAATAGTGCGCTGTTGTAGCGCTGTGGAGGAAATTGGGCGCAATCTTATATATCAGAGGCAGAGTGCATATGGGGCCATGGGAACCTAGGTGAAGCCAGCTGGCTTACCTTGGGCAGATGGTGCAGGCAGCACGATGTTCGCCCACTGTTCCGGCAGGGGTTGGGGCGCTCCTGCTTCTCCTGAGTCAGGGTAAAAGTTAGTAAGAGTGAACCTGGCAGAGGGAAGCCAACAGAAAAGGGTGAATCCTTAAGAATTTTTTTAAAAGTCACTAATACTTGTGAAAGTAAGAAAACCCACAGTGAATCCGAAGGCGGTAGGCTGACGTCCAAGCATGAAAGAGGGAGATCCAGGGGTGGAAAGTTATCACCCAAAGTTCATTGGAAAAGGAGCTGTTTAGTTGACTTGTTGAATAAGATGTGTGTAGCCTCTATGCCCGGAAGAGGGAGACCCAGGGGTGAAGTCATCACCCAAAGTATATCTGGAACAGAACTTGGTGTTTTGTTTGTTGGATACATCAGGCCTCGGAGGCAAGAGACTTTTTATTGAAAATTGGCTTAGCCATCGAAGAACCTGAAACTGGTAGGGAATTGTCTGCTCGTTCTGAGAAAGCTCGAGTACGTGCTGTGCTCAGGAGATGCGTCTTGTCCCGTGCTCAAAACATGGGGAAGAGAGACCCTGGCAACCACATCCTGACTTATCATTTGTGAACACTTCTTTCTGTCATTAGTTGTAAGGAATTGCTAATAGTTTTTTTTTTTTTTTAGTACAGGCCTTTTACTTTGACAAGACGCCACAAAGACTGCCATATTTTTCATTGGATGGTCGAAGCTTGCTTCTATCTTAGATTTAGCTTTAGGTTAAGCATTTTTCCGCCGTGCATTTACAGTTTAATAAACACCCTTGAACTGTGATCACTTTTGTCTGTCTTTACTGTTGCCACCATGAGTTCCTTGCAATATTCACATTCTTACCTCTGCTGAAGCAAAAACCTGAAACCACCACAAATGGTACACACTCCACAACACCCAACAAGAAACTAAACACGAAGCACCCCATGCACACTCATACATCAACACCAAATGGCGTCTGCCAACCAAAATTGCATCAACACTCAGAAACCGTTTTCTGACCGGAAGCTGCCAACAGCACACCAAAGCTCTCTTGCTGTTTTCTGTTTCAACCCCACTAACAAACCACCCAACCCTCCTTCCATTGCAGATCCACCAGGGTGCCAAGAGAGCATGCAAGTGGCAGCAGTGTGCTCTACAAGACCAGATAACATAACGCAGATTTAAAAAGAATGTTCCAGAAACAAATACAGGAGAACTTTGGAAAACCCTGCTAACAGGAGACAATGTTCCACATTATGAGTTTGGTAGTAATTCAACAGTAATCCACTGAATTACTGCCAAACTCAATTACTGTTACCGCCACTTGGTCCTGTGGAGGTACCTCTGGATTACACATGGTGGTAATTCCCCACTTTTGAAGCCCAAAGGACTCCAGGTGGATTTTTGGTGGATTTACCAAGGGTGGAATTACTGCATGGTAAATCTGCCAATTGTTGGCAGAAAGGAGGAAGATTTCCCTCTAACTTTTTCCTGTAGATAAATCTTCCCTACCACCAAAGTCATAGGAGGGCGGTGCAGTAATAAAAGCTATAATGTGGCAGTGACAGAATTACTGCCACTTTAAGCACCGTTTTTACCTAAATTACTGTACTTCTAATGAGGATCAATGTGCTGTTAATTAATGCTGGTTTTTTTAGTGTAGATATATCCTACTGCTCTCAGTTGGTAATAAAGATCTCAATTGATTATGATATTGCAAGAAAGTGAAATCATAAGGCTTGATTAAGATACATTGTACAGCTTTGGCTAATGATGATTCTATAATGTAGTTAAATATTTTGTACTGATGTTTTATTGTTTTTCAAACATTTTGCAAATGGTTCATAAAAAAACAAAATGCTATTAAAAACAGATGCCAGGTCACCAACAATAAACAGGAAAATGTACAACATATGCTCATGATGCCTGTGCTCAAATATATTCAGTCACTGCCAAGGACATGCGTATAATGCCTATGCATTCGACTACTATATGTGCCAAAATTCCCAATGTAAAACATTTTCATGCCGCCTGGGCCAACAGTACATGCCAGCATTGTGACAATAAATTAAGATATGTTAATACTGTCTGTGCCAAAATATGCCAGCATTGCCACTGTAAGAACACACTTACAATGGTACGAAGACATTGACATGCTGGCTGTGTCAATATATGCCAGTAGTGCCCAGTGCAACAACACAATAATGCTATCAGCGCTTAATAATGCTAATATTGCCACTGCAAGAAGGCTATCCCATTATGCAACAGCTTTGCACCAATAACACTTTGTTTATGCCATAGTCTAAAATAACAACTCACTGCTGCTGCTCCCCCACCCCATGCAAGCACCACCTCCACACATATATACACACATTGCTTTCACACCCGCATACAAATGCACACATACATAATCACAGGCACACACATTCACTCAACATTCCCACACATTCACCAAAAGGTTTAGTTAAGACTTACCTTATTCTGCCAGTCTAGTGCCTGCTTCCGTGCACCTTAGAATTCCAGTCCCAACCAAGTAACAGGAAGCAGAGAGAGAAGGGTCAGATGGGAAATTGATTGAAACTTCCCTCCCTGAGTACTGCTTCTACAAAGCATATAGGAACACATAAGGGTGAGTGTCTAAACAGACACCCCTATGGGTTATTATGGGTTATTATGGTTATTGCACCCCCTAATGCCTGTACGGAGAAGCCTTGCAGGCCTTCACCCAAGACAGTGCTCCTGATGAAGGCCTGCAGCGCCTCTGTCCTTGCAAGCAATAGGCAATTATTCTGTCAAACACAGAACTCCTGAAATGGAGCACTGTGCAGGACAGAATCAGTAACACTGACAACCTCTGCACAATGGGGGGGGGGCAGTGTCTCAACGTCCGTTATGCACCTGCTGCCACTACTCATTGGTCTTTCAGGTCACGTTTCTGAGATTTGTGAAGTAAGCAATTACATGGGCCCGATTCACAGAAGCGTTTTATAATGGCATAATCCCATAAGAAAACGTCCTCTGAATCAGCCCATGGTGTTCTAAAGAAATGCTGCACATTTAAGTTGACACCCCACATTACAGAAAATGCTTGAATAGATAGATATGTCTGATCCTCCTAGGAGGTTGATCTATTTTAATGTTTTAAATGCCCTTTTCAGAAATGCCAGTTACATTATTGTGAAGATTTTCACCTGCCTCTTGCTGCACATAGTCCTTGAAAATAAATAGCAATAAGGTCAACAGTACTTAACATAACACCATTGTGTGTGTCAGTGATTTTTTTCATTTTTTTTTCAGTAGCACACAGTGCATGCTTCTTTAATTTCAAGTGACTGGTGTCACTGATGTCGACAATGTGCACACATCTTTATTCCACAACAGCATGTATATGTGAGAGAAGCACTTTTTTGCATATCAAATGTAACCGTGCATAAAAAGGATGCTGATGGATAGGAAACAGTGACATGATCCATGCAACATTGTTCTCCAATTATCACGAATTACATTTTAATTATGTTCATGGAACTTATCCCAAGCATCCCAGAATCACACACCAAATTGGAAGTCCAGTGCTCCTTAGCATAGATCTTACAGTAGAAGAACATTGAAACCAGCAATCCTTAATGTCTTGTGAAGTGCGCTGAGTGTGCAGTTTTTGCAGGAGCAAATTGGCGACTGGTCGAATACTCCAAGTTTGTTGATAGGGCATACTCAATCACAAGTATTGAGACTTACCCTGAACTAAATCATATGCTTATGAAAGATCTTTAACTACATTATGATGTATGTAGTAGAAAACCCTCGCCTGCCATCTTAGACTCCCTATATCTCGTGTTAGCTCTCTGGTGAATTTATATGAACTGCAGTTTGATGAGATCATATTGTGTGCCAAAATGACTACTGATCTGCAGCACTACAGGGATGAGTAGTGGATACAGTGCATATTCAGCCCCAGACTAAGAGTAGCCACCCTAACAGCAAGAGTACAGCAGTCCAAAATAAAAGAATGTCCAATCATGGTTTGGTAAACATGACTTTTACTTTAACGGTAAAAAATGCAAACAGCTATCTAAAAGCATACGTAATAATCCCACCCCTGTAAGAGGGAATGCAGAATTTGCACATAGCAATGCATGGCACCCTCTGGGTACATGATCAGGGTTATTCAGGAAAGGATTGGAGCAATGTCAATGCTGAAAATGCTTTTCATAAAAAAGATTGAAATGGGAACTTATTAGTCCCTTGCTCCCAAATAGTGGTCCTAGGGACAAGACTTCTTAACAGTACGTTGTTTTGGTTTTTGTGTGGATCGACAGCATAGAACTAGACTTCTCCGCTTTTTCCTTGCATTCAAAACAGGTTTGAGATGCAAGTGAGTTGAGTTGATCAAGGTTGCAAATCGAAATCAAGAAGAGGCTCTGTGCGTTTCGATTTGACATTCGATGCAGCGCAGGTGGTGCATGACACAGTGGCTTTAAGTGATTTGATTCTGTATTCTATTCAGGTCGATGTGAGGTCCTGTTGGGTCGATGAGGTGCTCAAATAAGCAATGAGTATAAGGAGTCTACAGTTGTGAGCCAGTGATGGAGTCGATGTGGCGAAGCAGCGTCAAGCCTTTTCAAAGATGCAGGTGAGTAGTTTAAAGTCATGAAGTGCCCAAAGCAGCACTGCACGACCTGTGTTGTCTCGAATGGTGTTGACTGTGGTTTGAATGTGGTTGGTTCAAAGCTGTGTAAACAGGATTGCAGATGCTTTTGTGCTTTTGTGCTTTATGGTTAATGGGAGTCCCAATATAAGAGCTGCGTGAAATGATGTTATTTTTTTTTTTGCACTCCCACTGCAGGGAGCTTGACTGCCACCTACAGTGGATCCTTCACCTCAAGTGAGGAGCCTTGTTTCTTTGCAGCTGGCAGAGGGTCACTGCTTCGGCCAAAAAGCAGACAACCCAATGCCTGGGGTTCATTAGGGACAGTGACCCTCATTAGAAGTCTGGCGGTAGCCATGCCGGTAAAACAGGCAGGCTGCCGCCGGACCCGTAGTGAATTACCGGTACCAGACTTCCCATTTTTACTGAGGCATTACAACCCTGGTGGTCTGGTAAATCCACCGCTGGCAATTCTGTTAATACCCGGAAACATGAGCATCATGTTCTAATGGTGGCAGTGTTTCCGTGTACCTCTGCGGGCAGGTGCCGTTCTGCCCGCCAGGTCAGACCTGGCAGGCGGTACGGCACCCCCCCGTAGAACTCGTAGATTGCCAGTCTGGAAAATGGTGCCGGTACGGTTTTACCGGCACCGTTAATTCTTGACCGGCAAACTTTTAATGAGGGCCAGTGTCTCCTCTACCTTGGATACCTTGTGTCGTCACTTCACAGTTGAAGGACTTTGGAATGGACTGCACTCCAAATAACGGTACAAACAATTCTTCTTGTCTTTGTGAATGTCCACAGGTGATTCAAATGAAGGAGTGGGTGAACCCTTTCTCTTAATGTCAAATTATCACTGGGTATTAGACAAAAGCAAGCTTGCAGTAAGGGGTCCAACCCCTTTTGCTGTAAAAAGTGACCCTGGCCTTAATGGAGGGGATAGGAAGGGAAAGAGTGCAGACACAAAAGCAAGATTGCAGAACCCATTCTTAGGTCCACCTTTCCCTCTCTGGATACTCTAACTCTACCCTGTTCCCATGGCTGCTGACTTGAAATGCAGTCTGTAGTGCAGGACTCTGGTGTGAGGCTGGACTTTGCTGTTTGAGTGCCCCTTTGAAGAAGGTTTCTAAAGAGATCTCCTGGTGGTGAGAGCCACTGGGGCCTTAGAGGAAGTGTTACCATTACTACATTGGAATCAAGGGAAGAGAGTATCCTGCCTATTGTCTCCCTTGTAGATCCCTGGATAGCCATGAATATAAATCACATTGACATCACTGGCCTGGGCTCACAGTGCTGAAACTTGTATATTAATACATTGTTGTGGCTTTAATAATTGTGTGCTCTTATCAGTAACCATATCAGAAACCATTCCAGGTATGGCTTATATTTAGAGATTACCCTACCACCAGACTGAATAGGCACCACTTGTTACATTTTAGTTCAAGTTTAAGAAGTTAAAATCCTACCTTTTGCACAGGGACTTTATATCACAGCAGCTATCAGCAATGTGCATGTACTGTTTAAAGCTGCCCTGTATCCCTGAAGAACTTGGGCTGCAGATATCAGCAGACCGGTGCAGAAAAGGTTAATTGATGAAGCGTGTTTTTGTATGGAACTTCATGAAAGAATGGTCTGATTAGCAGACACCCCTTTCAGAAACATAATTGCCCACACTATTTCATATTAATAACAATTAAGAAATCTAAAATATCTTCGGCTTTCACATCCTTGCCAGATGGCATTCTGTCACATATAGAAATCAGTACTCTTATATACGATTGTAAGGGTGTGCAGTAAGGATAAAATCCCCCCTGTCCCAACATCCTCAGTTTTACAGTCTTAGAGTAAAGGAGATCAATATAGAACATTTTAGTCATGATATATTGACTGATTATTCATTGGTTGTTGTTGAGGCTTCAGTAAATAATTTGAATGGTATGAAGTTACCAGATCGTAAAGAGTGTTCAATCCAGGTGGAATTATCTGATGAATTAGATAGAAAGAAGAGAGGTACTGATGTGAAATCATACAACATTTCTAATATGTGGAATCAAAAAGAAATGTGGTTGACTCCAGAAAAGAAGTTTGATGAGACTATAAATAGAGAAGTGAAAAAACATATGACATTAAATGGAGGTGAACACATCAATTGAGATAGCATTGAAAATTAGAAGGTGCAATGCAGTTATAAATGCTAGTGGTGTCTCTAGTAAAAGTTATAACGATAACAAAGTCACCTTGAGGAAATAAAAGAAGATACTCTATATAATGGCTTGTGTAAGATTGTTTGAGAATGAGTCAGCTGCTCCATTGAACTGTACCAACGTTATACATTTTGTATACGTGGTTCGCAAGTTAACAGTTGTGACATCTAAGGATATTGATGCAGTCAAGTTGTCTTCCAAAATGCGGACTGAAATAGGCACATACACAGGATCTGGGTAGATGGGAAAAGGATATAGGAACAAGCAAACAGAGGAGACCAAATGACAAATAGCAAACCAACAGAAAGCTCACTGGAGTGTGTTGTGGAGTGCTTAATATTGTTGTCAGTCTTCTTTTATTTTGGGTTTGAAAGATGTTATTTTATTTAGTACCAGAATGCACAATGACAATCTGAGTGTATATGAGCTGTCAATTATGTGACTTAATATTGAAAACTTTCCAGATACTTCCTAGAATGTAATAAATAAGAACAGATATAGCATGAATTAATGTACACATGTGTGAGTTACTCAGATTAATTTAATAGAGGGAAAGGAGAATAAGAAGGCTAGAGAGGGTGAAACAAAGATTACACCAGATTAGTAACAAACTAAAGCAAAAATAATAGAAATACCAGTATAACTGTGAATAGTGTCAACAATATATTAGTTAGGTAAGCTAAACATTTGGATTATTTAAATAATTAACAAAAATATGCCATATTTTATCATGTTTGGAAGTGAGAGAGAGTGAGTTGGCAATACATTTCTCCAGTCAATGAATATTGCATATATTATTCCACCAGCCTTGTATGGAGGTTTTGGTAAAATCTTTCCAATTAGATGTATTTAAGCATATTGCAATAAGTGTAAACAGGTCAAAGATAACAGAAGACAATCTAATCTTTCCCTCATTGAAAGCCAGGATACCGAGAAGGATATCAATTACATTTAAGGGAATACAGACTTTAAAAATCCGTAGAAGGAAAGTCCAAATATGGTTCCAGAAAGAGTTTATCAAGTGGAAATCAAAAAATATATGTCTAAAGGACCCAGAGGCTGAATGACAGGATCAGCATAAATCATTACATGCCAATTTAGACAAAAAGAGCTTCTTTGGAGTAATACATGTTCTATGCGTGAAAAAGTAAAGGGTCTAGGTTAAGTTTGCAGATGTGGATATAACTTTAATCTTGGACAAGATCATGGGCCACAGTTCATCCCAAAGTGTGTTCCACAGTCTCTTTCCCACTGCAATTCAGATGAACACAAATTATTGGGGGTTCTTTCAGGAATCAGGAGATTCTATGATACGCATTCAGGGTCGACAAGTAATTGCTGCTAGCTTCTAAACACTCATTAATTAAATTAAGATATTGGGCCTCATTACGATCTCGGCAGTAGCCATGCCGCTATTGGCGTCCGGGTTCCCAGAATGAGGAATTACCGGGCCATTCCTCCTTCTAGGAACCCGGGCCCGGACCTTCCCCATTCCCATTCAGCCCCGATAGGGCTGAATGGGAATGGGAGAGGGAGCAATAGCAATGACAATTTGGTTTTAAATTCTTCTGCAGAAAGGATATCGCCTCCCACAATTATTTGATCAATAAATGTAACTTAATCCACACTTTACGCAAAATAGGTCTGACATTTATAGTTATATATTTATTGCACCATATAAAGGGAGAGAAGACCTTGGCCGGCTTATTGCTTTGACGAAACAAAAAGTCATTCAAATAAGAACTAGTAAGACACATAGGGGGTCATTCCGCGTTTGGAGGTAAGTACCTGCCCTTACCGGCATGGAGAAAATACTGTGTCCGTGTAGGCTACAGCCCGCTAATAGAGGGCTATTACGACTTCGCGGGCACAAGCTTTGCACCATGCCGGTAAGGGAATTACCGCCATGCCGTAAAAGGCCCAAAGGCACTTAGCGGCATCATCTAAAGCGCAGATTGCACTACTGCCATGAATCAATGCGGCATTAGCGACCACCGCTATTAACGGTGACCGCTAACAGCGGTCCCCATAAATAAGCGGAACCGGAAATAGCATCATCACACTGGAACGGGAAGGAGCATTGCGGATATCTTTAAAAACACAATCCATTGACAACACCAGCAGCCATGACCTGTAGGATACTGCTGTGTGTGAAATCCTAAACACTACAACACCAAAATGCCCAAGGCTGTGAAGAAGGGCGCCTCCCGTCAGCGCTAGGAGCGCTTTAATGAAGATGAGTTGACCATGCTAGTGTTGACCCTGGAAGAAAATGCAGATGTCGTTTTTGCCCAGAGTCTCAAGAGGGAGGCCATAATCCGTAAGAAGGAGATCTGGGCACTGGAGGCTCAAAAAGTAAGCGCGGTTGGTAACACCCCCCACACAATAAAGGACTGCAGGAAGAGGTGGGATGACTTGCGCCTGCGAGTCCGCAATATCCTCTTGGCCAACAGGAGCCAGGCCATGTCAACTGGCGGAGGAGCAAGCTCCCCCATAAAGCTGTCCTGGTGGGAGGACATATGTGCGAGCCTGATCGGCACTGAGGCCATAGAAGGGGTTGGAGACATGGAGTGTGGCACCACGACATCGGCGGATGGAGGTGAGTGTCCTAAGAAAACACTGTAATGCAGAGTCTGATGAAAGTCCACCAATATGTCTGTCCAAAGAGGCAAGCCATGGCCCAATACACACACATTCCCAGCAAAGTTGTCGGACGCAACACAGACACATGCAGATGCCTGCAGCAAGGCAATGCCATACCTAACACAAACCACACTAAGATGTTAATGGCATATGTCACACTGCATGCAGTCCCCACCAAATATGCATGTCACATACCATACATCTGCCCCAACATGAGTGACCCCGACGTATGCCTGCATTACCTACCCATGTATCAAGCAACGTGATCATCCAAACTCAAATGCCTAGTACCCTCTATTGTGTAGATGAGCAATTATACAAATGTATGCATGATGCCTATCAAACCATCACTCATGCCGTCCCTCTCTTCGACTCCCACAGGCTCAGACCATGACAGCGAGGTGCAGGACTCACCCCCACAGCCAACCACACCCTCGAAGGCCCAACACAAGGCCCACCATGCACCACAATGGAAACCACCTCAAGATGCCACGTCACTGGTGCTGCCAAGGGCCGTCGAGACGGAAGCCACAACCCCTGTCACACTGCCACAGCTGAAGCTCCACACTCAGCAGAGTCCAGTTCAGTCGGGGAGGCGGCAGCCACAACACCCCTGGCTGAGGAGGAGGCGCAGGAAGAGGTGTGGGTGCGAGTGGAGGACAAATCCTCCGAACTGCCCCGCACACTAAGTCCAGCAATATCCCCCCAGATCACATCTTTAGAGTCTGACTACGCCACCACCCCGGAGCAGTTGGGGGGAGCATAACCAAGGGGCCATGAGTCCCATAGTGGAGCCCATTGAAGTCGAACATGACACCCAAGCACCTTCCACCTCCCCAGGTGTACCGGCGGGGTCAACGCGGCATGAGGAGCTGACTGCCCTTATGCGTCAATTTGTGAATGACAATGCCCAATCAAGGCAGGAGTGGCGTGAAAACACTGCCTCTCTGGGCAAGATAATTGCTGATAACACCGCCTCCCTTGGCAAGATGTTTGCAGACAATACAAGTAGACTGTGCAAGGAGGTATCCGCCCTGCAGCAGGTCCTCAGCCGCATCGCTGATACTATGGGGGCTGAACGTACAGCACCCCAGATGGAGCAGGCGGCCACACCATCCTCCTCCAGCTCAACACAGACCAGCCCACTGTGCAGGTCGGCGTGCACCCTGCGCCGCCCGGACTTGCCACCACCAGGTGCAGAGAGTGGCAGGAAGTAGACTGGCAAGCTGATCAAGGCAATGGATACTTGTTTGGACATGTGTGGGGGAGTTTTGGGGGGAGGTGGAGGGGGGTGAGGATGTGTTGGGAGTTATGGGGGGAAAGGGAGGGGGGTGAGGGTGTGTTGGGGAGTTTTGGGGGGAGGGGGGTGAGGGTGATGGGGGTTGGTGCACATTCTTCTTCATTGTAAATTTCAATACACCCGTTGTGTAAAAAAAAACATCTTGAGTGGACATTCATAATTGCGCATGTGTCATTTATTCATATACAGTGCATAGTGTACATGTACTCCCACACCCAGTGCCCTCTGTCAAAATATCATGTCACCCTCTGCAGCCGTGTGTGACAGAAATATTGTGCTATTACTGAATGACGCACATCACGTCCCTCCTGTGCATGGGCACCGCGATGATGTGCAGCCACATCTTCTTCATCTACTTCATCATCACCAGGTGGTAGCAGTTCAATGTCAGGGGGCAGTGGCACGTTCCGTCGGATACACATATTGTGCAGCATTACACATGCCATGATGATCTTGGCCACCTTCTCATGCCTGTAGAGGAGCGCCCCACCCGACCGGCTAAGGCAGCGAAATCGTGCCTTCAACAGGCCAAAGGTCTGTTCAATGACCACACGGGTACGGGTGTGGGAATGATTGTAGTCCTCCTCGTGCCTGTTCTGTGGGTTGCGGACAGGGGTGAGGATACACCGCTTCAAGGGATAGCCACGGTCACCTGCATGGGAGGGAAAAAAGGTACATGTCAGTCGAATCATGATGGAGCTGTACTAGTCACACATGCCTGCAGATTATCGTTGGTCACATGCACATGTCCCTGGTTGTATGAACGCTATTTTCAGGCCCTCATTGTGTCTTGTGTCATGGGCTAATGGTGTGGGCTGCATCTTCAAGATGATACACGGTGTGCACCGCCGTCTTGTTGCACATGTATTGTGTACGCATACAGCTGTGTTCATGTCTAATTTGTGATGTGTTGTCTTCTGTAGGAATTGCTGACTTGGAGCGTTGGCAGTAGGCTCTGCAATGTTAGGCATTCAGCGCTGATTTCTGCCATGGTGACATGCTGCATTCCTGTGGTTGTGGTGGCCCTGTGACAGACAGTGGATTCCCTTGGTGTTTTGGTTCAATGCACTCCCATGGATGCTTGTCCTGTGTGGTGATTTGCTGGAGACAGCAACATAGTGCATATTCACTGCATGTTGCTGGATGGTGTTGCGGAAGGTGAGGTCCGCTGATGAGTGGTGCATGTTTAGTGGGATGTAGGGGGGTTTGCTGTTTGTCATGTTGTGATAGGTGTCTACCTTACTTCTGTCCTATGGGATGTGGATGCCATGTTCTGTTTGGGATGCTTTGGGGCACAGTGTTTAGTGATGTGCACATCATGCTGTCACATCAACATTGACACCATGGTGGTGTGTGCATCTCTCCCCCCAAATCAGTGCCATATGCCTGTCATGCAATTTACCAAGTAGCCAGGCACGTCGTCCAGCATGTCGCTCCATGTAGCGTGGTAGCGTGGAGCTTCACAGGACCATAGAATCATGAGTTGATCTGGGATATCGGCACAACAATGTGTTATGATCTTGCTGGCGTCACATACCATCTGCACATTGATGGAGTGGTATTGCTTGCGGTTGCGGTACACCACATCCATAGCATGCGGGACCACCAACTGCGCGTGGGTGCAGTCAAGGGCACCTATGCAATTTGGCATGCTTGACAGTGCATGGAAGCCAACTTTGGTATCAAGAATCTCCTGGGGAGTCCGAGGTAGGGATATGTAGTCCCTTGTGTGCTTGAGGAGGGCATCCAGCACTTGGTTTAGAATGTGAGAAAATAAAGGTTGTGATATGCCATGCATGTGCCCCACTGTGTGCTGGTAGGTGCCTGTGGCAAGGAAGTGGAGCACCGACAGGGGTTAGGTTGAAAGGACTGGCTCTGATGCAAGGGATTGGGGGCTGCCTGTGTGGTACCACTGGCTGCACTGGTGGGGCATGCTGGGCCTGTCTCACCCTCCTTCTCCTCCTGCGTCTCCTCTGTGGTGCCTGCTGTTGCTGTTGTTGTTGCTGGTGTTGCAATGCAAGCATGTACTCCAGCTCCAGTATTGCTACTACTATTGGAATCATCGTAGTGTGGCAAGGGGTGTGGTGTGTGGGTGTGCTCTTTTTGTACTGACCAGACTCCATTGCCTCCACCTGTGCTGATTGTGTGCATCAGTGGCAGTTGGGAACACTGGACATAGCATTTTACAGTTGGTTCGAGCTGCCGGTATTACCGGCATGCCAGTATGCTCTATTGGCGCCTTCATGATGCCGGTATTTGCTTGTCCGCCTGACTTGTGATTTCCTCCCATTAGCGGCATGCCGGTATGATGGGCCGCGTGCCCATGCTGTTATTAGAGGCACCATTATTAAGGGTGCCGCTAATAGCGGAGTCTCAGGTCGGACTAGTACGGAGCGGTAAGCAATGGCGGTAATCCTTTACCAGCATCGTTTTTACCTTAACTCCAACCTCGGAATGACCCCCATTGTTTTAGAAAAGCCCATCTTGGATCCATTGAAAAGATAGATTATATCTTTCATATCAAATGGTGAAACAAGAAACTTTTCAACAGTTAACCAAGTAGGTAGGTTTATGTCATCATTAACGGGGAACCCTTTTTTGGCTTGTTTGACGATAAAGGCTCTATGATAATTTGTTCGGGAAATTGACACCACCATTGGTAAATGGATATTTTAGTTTGCTAGAAGCAATTCTTTTCTTTTTCTTAGAACCCCATAGGAAATCAATACGTGGCTTGTCAATAGAATTAAAAAAGAGGATGGTAAAGAAATGTGAAGCATTTATAAGTAGTATAAAATCACAGGTGTCAACATCATTTTAATGGCCTCTAATCTTCCCCACCAGGACAGGTATAAGGGGGATCCATATGGTTCCAGATTCATTTAATGTTTATTGCAATTTTTGTAGCTTCTTTGTAATCATTTGTGCAAGTGAAGAGGCAAATGAGATACCTAGATACCTACATACTTAATGGAGATAGGATTCCAACTGAGACCAAAGTGGGCAAGATCTTCTTTAACACAGTAGTCATTAAGCAGAAGCATTTCTGATTTATCTTTGTTCAACTTATACCCCAAAAACTGAGAGAAAATGTCAATCGTATCTAGTAAACGGGGAAGAGTTGTGGTCGGATTATCAAGGAAGATCAATATGTCATCCGCATAGGCAGCTAATTTGAACTCAGATCCCGCACAGATAGTACCAACAATGCCTCCATTATTTCGTATTAACTCCAGTAGTTCCCTCAGCATTCTGAGGGAACTAGATACTCTAGCTCCACCAACAGAAGCATACGCAAAGGATGCGGTTTGGTGTGCCAAAATTCAGAAGGCTCTGTTTTACAAAATTACAATGTTACAAACAAAAATAGAGAAACAAAAACAGTCTGGCCAACAGCCCCAACATTATCACCCCGATGGACCCTCAGCCCCCCCCCCTCCTGCCCTCCCTTCTTCTTATCCTCAGTCACACCGAAGGAAGTGGAAAGTATTATCCTAGGCCTAAAACCATCAAGGTGCCAGGGAGATACTTGTCCTGCCCCAGTCATTAAGGAAGGCCCCAAACACCAGCTGGGTCCCCAACAACCTGTAGGAGGCTTGGGTTATGCCCTTCCTAGAAAGAAAAAAACGTAGACCCTAACACTCCAACCAATTACAGGCCCATTACTACTATCTCGTTCCTCCTAAAAATATTGGATAGGATGGCATATCTCCAAATCCCAAAACATCTGGAGAACAATAATCTACTAGGTCTCTGCCAATGTGGCTTCAGGCCGAGACACGGTACAGAAACTGCCCTCCTGCACTAAAACATCCAACTGGATGAAGCCAAAGACAAGGGAAATCTGGCCATCCTTCTGCTTCTGGACCTCTCTGCAGCATTTAATCTTGTCGATCACCAGATCCTCACAGAACACCTAACCACAACTGCTGCCTTCTTCACAAATGCCTTGAATTGGATCCAATCTTTCCTCTCTAACAAAACCACTAGGGTCTTCACACCTGCAGCTTCAGCTGAGCCAGTCGCCATAAACTGTAGAGTACCACAAGGTTCCTGCATCCCCCCGACCCTCGACAACATCTTCACAAAGCTTCTCTTTGGTTGTCTTGACAACATGGGTGTCACTTATACAAATTACACAGACAACACCCAGGTTCTCATTACGCTGACTGGGGGCTAGGAAAATGACTCCAAATTGATATACAAAATTGACCTCGAAATTCAGGCGTGGATGGTGGCGCACAGTTTGTGTCTCAGCAATGAGAAGACAGAGCTCCTGATCATTGGATCCCAAGCATGTCTAAACAAACTGGACCCCCTGTATATGTCTTTCAACATTGACGGGCACGCCTTCAAAGTTGCAAAGGAGATTAAACCATTAGGAGTATATGTATACTCTACTCTCTCACTTAAGAAACAAGGGAGCACCACTGCCTCAACAACTGCTTATACCAACAAACTGATTAATGCTTGCAAACCAGATCTGTCCACCAACAGCTGCATCACATTAGCCAGGGCTCTAGTCTTATCGAAGTTAGTCTATTGTAATACTCTTTTCCTAGGTTCCGCAGAATGGAATCTCAATAGACTTCAGGTTTTACAGAATAACGCCTTGAGATCAGTATTAAACATCCCTAAGTCTAACCATATTTCAAGCTTCAGACAGGATGCCCACTGGCTCGCTGTGTGCGATAGAATAACGCTCTGCACTCTAGTCATCATGCATAAATGTCTGTCAAACTCTGCCCCTAAATACTTGTCAGACAAATTCTCTAGAAATGAACCAGCCAGACCTACTAGATCCTTCTACTCTCATTGCCTTAATATCCCGAGGTAAAAACCAAAAAAACGGCGGGTGGAGTCAGCTTCCCAGTTTTGGCCGCCAAATGTTGGAACTCCCTCCCTCTTACGATCAGCTGAACCCTCCTTCTGGTCTTTCAGAGCCAAAGTGAAGATCTGGGTTTCCGATAAGAAAAACTAACACGCCCCAGGATCATGCTCGATCCTCTTCGGACTAATCCAAGTACTGTAACACATGTCACATTGTATTAAAGTTTTTTTTCTTGCACTGTCTTCCAAACTGTAACTGTCGGCGACAATTCCTTGCTCTTACCTGTATTAATCTGCAAGCCAACTAACCTGTAACCTATGGTAGACTAGCACTGCTTTCCAATTTACTCTATATGTATGCATCTGTAACTATGTTATAGGCACAAGCGGCCAGTTACTTCAGGGATAGGTGCACGTTACAAATAATAAACTAAGCTAAACTAAACAAATTGTGGTTCAAGGGCTAATACAAATAAAATAGGTGAAAGGTGACATCCGTGTCTAGTACCCCCATGGATGGAGAACCTAGGAGAACATTGATTATTGATAAAAATTGAGGTTTTTGGATCAGAGTATAACATTTTTACTAATTTACTATAACTGTCTCCAATGCCATGCCATTTTAAGGCTTGAACCAAAAAATCACACTCAACACGGTCAAAAGCTTTTTACGCATTCTAGTGGAATTGCCATACAGGGATTTTTAAAGTGATTCTTTCTATTTATACAGTACAAGAGGTTTATAAACAGTCTGGAGTTTGCTGATATAATTCTGCCTTATCAAATCCTACTTGATATTGATATTTTATTTCTATCGCGCTCGTACACAAGTGATTCAGAGCGCGACAAGGCAAGGGAGGGGAACAGGGGAGAACAAAACAGCGATCTTACTAGGCCCAGTGACATTGAGTACGCGCAAGTGTATGGCAGAGGGGAGGGGAAAAGAGCATGGAAGGGGGGAGAAGTGGAAAGTGCGAAGAAGAGGAGAAACAGATAAATAACAATAAATAAGTAATAAAGGCAACAAACAGTGGTAGTGCAGCCAGCAATTTTCTGTATGGGTACAGATACATAAACAAAATAATCAGGATGGGGAGATCCTAAACAGAGGCACAGGAGTGCTAGATGTGAATGTTTATTATGTACTCACACAGGAAGTAGTAGATAACTCCACAATTTACTTTACAATTCTTCCGATAAGCACGGAAGATGGTTGAAAAACACGAACAAGGTTAGTTATGCAGTGGTAACACGAATGGGTGTAGGCCTCTGGAATATAGAGGTCAGCACTACATTTAAATACATGTTTCCTCATATATTGAGGGGGTATAAGAACCCGCTGTTACGCAAGACAGAAAGTGCACACAACATTCATTAGATTTTGACAAGTGTGAGGTAGTGATGCAGTTGTGACACGTAATTCGACACAGGGTGTGACACGGGGTGTGTTTCGGCCAAAAAAGTGGCTTAGTTGTAGCCGTCTTTGTGCTGGCCTTCGTCAGGAAAGGGCACCAGTAGTGGTGCTGTTCGTGGTATCTGTGGGTAAAAAATAGAACTATTTAGGATCTCGACTAGTTGTTCTTTAAGTACTAAATGTATTTAATACGGGCCAAACTAAAGCCCAGGCGATACATCATGTGGAGTATCTACATAACAGCTTACCTACTGCTAGGAGAGCAGGTGGGTGCTGTCGGGAAACCCACGAAGAGTGCGGGATAACAGGTGCTGAGTTGGCACTTGGTAGAAAGCTGTAGTTCCCTTAGGGGCGACGTGGTACACAGTCTCACGCTGCCGGGGTGGGACGTAAATGAACCCAAATCTGGAATGAAAATAAAAACAGGTATAGGTGACCTGTGGGGGTCAAAAATGTCGGAAAACATAGACGGCAGACAACAAGCTAAACAGGGCTGTAACGGCTCTGGGGAACCTGAGAGGCGGAGTCGGCAAAGCGACGGCGCCTGGGGCAAAAATTTGACCAAAATGACTCAAGTGTGATGCTAGAGTAATGCGTCTTCAACGGTGCCTTAATGGTAAATGATGCCTGGCGTGAGAGTGGAAACCGCTGAACGACAGGGGGGGGGGGGAAGGGAGGAACAGCAGCGGTGCCAAAATGGAGAACACGTGTGATGGCGGCTGCTGATAGCTGAGCGCACGACCCTCGTTAGCTGCTCGGTGGATAATTGCTACGTGGACAAAGCAGAGTGTGTTGGTGAGGTCGTCCAAGGTGTGCTCTTCCGCTTGCGAATAAAGGGGACTTACTGTGGTCATGGTGGTAAGCTGACGTGCTGGACGTGGACTGCTAGGAGCCGGATAAGTCGGACATCGTAGAAGCCGTGTTAGGCTGTATAATAAGCAGCCGGTGGCTAAAGATAAGCCAATGGGATACAGCATAAGCAGGATGGCAACCTGCGAGAGCCAATCAGGTAGCTATACGCCATGTACCAATGAAAGAGCGGTACAACGTGTGTGGTGTTGGGTAATGTGGTCCGATGAGGTATAAACTGACCACTGCTATTGGTCGACGTAGGCTGCACAGAGCCAGATTGGCTATTTTATGAACGGCCGGTAATAAAGGACAGGCAAAAGGGATCCCATGTTGGCCAGACGACAACCTACGGGGGCACAAAGAGATGACTGTACGCCATCGAAGCAAAAGCGGTACTACATGTGTGATGTTGGGTAATGTAGTCCGGTGAGGTGTACAAAGTCCACTGTTTATTGGTGGATGGCTCAGATAGAGAAGGCTGGCCAGGTGGTTGCAATCATAGGTACTCCAAGGGTGAACTTTTAGTGTGTAATGGTGTTAACAAGATGGAAAAACATAAATGTCCAATGTGCACAACAAAAAGGTGGTCCATTTAGGTTAATCGAGCGTAGTGGACACTCGTCTGTCGCCAGAGGGGTATGACAGTGGCTGGTTGTTCTCTAGAAGTGTTTCCATTCAACGGTTACGTTTAGACCGTCTTGGACAGAATTCAATTTGTGGACCCATTTTTGCTCGAGTTTAGTAAGGGCAAGGTTGATATCACCTCCTCGTCTCTGCGGTAAAAGTTGTTGCACTACAGTCCATGTGAATTGTTCGTGGGTATGTTTCTTCTTGGTGAAGTGTTCAACTAAAGGTTTGTCCACGATTTGGTTTTTAATACATGATCTGTGTTCATTGATTCTTTGTTTGACAGGTCTAATAGTTTTGCCAATGTAGATTAAGTCACAGGGACATTTGATTGCATAAATCACATATTTGCTCTCGCAGTTGGTGTGGCTGTTCTGTTTCCATATCAGATTCTTGTGAGTGAACATTTTGCTGTTAGTGGTATAACGGCAGGCGACGCATTGTCCACAACTGAAGTGGCCGACTACCGGCGGCAGATTCCACAGCGTGGTGACTGGTTTAATGGGTTCTAGGAAGGTGTGGACCAGGGAGTCTCTTAAATTTCTATTCTTCTTGAAAGCGAACAGTGGCTTCTTTGCGAGGGTGCCTTCATTTTTGACCAAATACCAATATTTATTGATGGTATTTTTAATGAGGTTGCTGACTGGATTATATGTGGTTACGCACACTGTTCTGTTGTTGGGGTCTTTTTCTTTGGTTGTTAAGCAGAGGGAGCGGTCGGTGTTGGCTGCTCTTTTTTTAGCTGTCTTGATGGACTTCCTGTGGTAGCCTCTCTCTCCAAGGCGTATCTGCAGTTGTTGTGCATGGTGGTTGAATTTCTCTCTGTCGGAGCAATTTCTCCGAATACGCAGAAATTGACCATAGGGGAGATTATATTTCAAACCTTGCGGATGGTAACTGGTGAAATGGAGTAAGGTGTTCCTATCGGTGGGTTTCCTAAAGAGTTCTGTCTTCAGCGTCACTCCGGACCGATAGATGTGTAAGTCAAGAAAATTGATATCTTGGTAGTTCCATTCAATGGTGAACTTGATGTATTCGTTTCGAGCATTGAGCCATTGGTGAAAAGCTAGTAATTCTTCCACGCTTCCTTCCCAAATGAGTAGTACGTCATCAATGTATCGACGCCACACCTTGATGTGTGTTCTGTGGGGGTTCGTATTATGATAAATATGATCGTCTTCGTATTGTGCCATGTATAGGTTGGCGACATCTGGGGCAAATGTGGCACCCATACTCACGCCTTTGATTTGTTGGTACATCTGTTGGCCAAACAGAAAAAAATTCTCGCCCATGGCAATCCGGATGCACTCAACCAGGAAGTTGGTAGGTATGGTGGAGGTGTCAGCTCTTTTATCGAGGCATGTTGCCAAAGCCTGTAGGCCCTCTGTTTGTGGGATGGAGGTGTATAGGGCCTCGACGTCCATAGTGACCAATATAGACTGAGCAGTCAAATGTATAGAGTCTAAAATCTTGATTGTTTCTGTGCTGTCTTTCAGGTAAGAGGCCATCTTACCCACGAAAGGCTTCATGAAGAAATCTGTGTATAAAGAGAGAGGTTCCAACAGCGAATCACAGGCAGAGACTATAGGTCTGCCCGGGGGTTTGGTGGGATGCTTGTGGATTTTGGGTAGAATATAGAAAGCCGGGATTCTCGGGTGAGTTTTGTTGAGGAAAATCCTTTCTTCTTGACAGATCCACCCTTCATGTTCTGCATGCTTAGTAAGGCTCATGATCTCTTCTTGCAGACGTGGTGTCGGGTCCCTGTTCAGCATTCTATACGAGGTTTTGTCATTGAGGAGTCGTAGGCATTCCTGGTTGTAATCTGTGGTGTTCATGATCACAATGCCGCCTCCTTTGTCAGCTGGTTTTATGGTGATGGTAATGTCCTTGTTGAGGTCCTTCAGGGATTGTCTCTCAGTTGGTGACAAGTTGTCTTGGTAGTAGTTTTTTCGTTTTATTCCATCCGTGATCGTCTTCATCACGATTTTCTCAAATGTCTCAAATTCACTCGGGATAGTATGGTGAGGTGGTGAGAAGGTTGATTTAGGTTTAAAACCAGTGATGTTTTCTTTGCTCCTCTCTGATCCTTGGTTGATAGAATCTTCTTTGCTGGGTAAATACACCTCAAAAAAATACTTTAGCCTCAGGGTGCGGAAAAATCGTCTGAGTTCTGCTTCTGTGTTGAAGGAGTCCGCTTTGGTGGCTGGGACAAAAGAGAGACCCCTCTCGAGGAGTGTCTGTTCAGCTTGGGCTAGGGGCCTCAAGGATAGGTTAAAGATAGGAATGATTGCTAGGGCTGGTTCGAGTACCACTGGCGCGTCCTCATGTATTGTCCGGTTTGTTGAGGGCGCCTCCTCGGGCGGCCCCGTTGGCTCCCTCTCTGAAAAAACGGATGTTGTGGCGGGGGGCCCTGATTCCTACCGTTTCCGGGGGAGCCCGGAGTACTCCCGCTAGAGGATCCGGAGCTTCCTGAGAAATTCACTACCCGGTTCCGTCTGTTGTAATTCGTTTTTTGTTGTTGCTGGAGTTCCTCGTAGTAAGTTTCTTTGAGGTAGGGGTAAGTTTTCTCCTCTGCGTAATTATTGAGATCTTTCCTAAATTTCTGTACTTTTCGTTCTACCGTTAGTTGGTTAAACTTACTAACCTCTTCTTCTAGTTTTGTAGTTTTTGTTTGGCGTCATTGATAGTTTTGTCATCTACAAATTTCTTCTCCAGGGCCGTTCATAAAATAGCCAATCTGGCTCTGTGCAGCCTACGTCGACCAATAGCAGTGGTCAGTTTATACCTCATCGGACCACATTACCCAACACCACACACGTTGTACCGCTCTTTCATTGGTACATGGCGTATAGCTACCTGATTGGCTCTCGCAGGTTGCCATCCTGCTTATGCTGTATCCCATTGGCTTATCTTTAGCCACCGGCTGCTTATTATACAGCCTAACACGGCTTCTACGATGTCCGACTTATCCGGCTCCTAGCAGTCCACGTCCAGCACGTCAGCTTACCACCATGACCACAGTAAGTCCCCTTTATTCGCAAGCGGAAGAGCACACCTTGGACGACCTCACCAACACACTCTGCTTTGTCCACGTAGTAATTATCCACCGAGCAGCTCACGAGGGTCGTGCGCTCAGCTATCAGCAGCCGCCATCACACGTGTTCTCCATTTTGGCACAGCTGCTGTTCCTCCCTTTCCCCCCCCCCTGTCGTTCAGCGGTTTCCACTCTCACGCCAGGCATCATTTACCATTAAGGCACCGTTGAAGACGCATTACTCTAGCATCACACTTGAGTCATTTTGGTCAAATTTTTGCCCCAGGCGCCGTCGCTTTGCCGACTCCGCCTCTCAGGTTCCCCAGAGCCGTTACAGCCCTGTTTAGCTTGTTGTCTGCCGTCTATGTTTTCCGACATTTTTGACCCCCACAGGTCACCTATACCTGTTTTTATTTTCATTCCAGATTTGGGTTCATTTACGTCCCACCCCGGCAGCGTGAGACTGTGTACCACGTCGCCCCTAAGGGAACTACAGCTTTCTACCAAGTGCCAACTCAGCACCTGTTATCCCGCACTCTTCGTGGGTTTCCCGACAGCACCCACCTGCTCTCCTAGCAGTAGGTAAGCTGTTATGTAGATACTCCACATGATGTATCGCCTGGGCTTTAGTTTGGCCCGTATTAAATACATTTAGTACTTAAAGAACAACTAGTCGAGATCCTAAATAGTTCTATTTTTTACCCACAGATACCACGAACAGCACCACTACTGGTGCCCTTTCCTGACGAAGGCCAGCACAAAGACGGCTACAACTAAGCCACTTTTTTGGCCGAAACACACCCCGTGTCACACCCTGTGTCGAATTACGTGTCACAACTGCATCACTACCTCACACTTGTCAAAATCTAATGAATGTTGTGTGCACTTTCTGTCTTGTGTAACAGCGGGTTCTTATACCCCCTCAATATATGAGGAAACATGTATTTAAATGTAGTGCTGACCTCTATATTCCAGAGGCCTGCACCCATTCGTGTTACCACTGCATAACTAACCTTGTTCGTGTTTTTCAACCATCTTCCGTGCTTATCGGAAGAATTGTAAAGTAAATTGTGGAGTTATCTACTACTTCCTGTGTGAGTACATAATAAACATTCACATCTAGCACTCCTGTGCCTCTGTTTAGGATCTCCCCATCCTGATTATTTTGTTTATGAAACTTATACCCACCTGGGTAAATCGGGACCGAGCCAGGTGCCCTAAGATTTAAATATATTGGGTACAGATACAGACCTCAGTGCAAGGGGAGGCCTGGAGGCAGTGCGGGAGGGTGGCAGGGTGAGCAGGTACCTGGGCCCGGAGGACAGAGGGTGGCCAGGTGCACGGTGCCAAGAGAGAAGAGATCAGCAGGGGAGAGGGGGAGCGAAGGCAGAAGAAAAGTGGAAGGTCTTGAGGTGCTTCCGGAACCAGAGATGGTTCTCCTCAAGTTTTAGAGTGGCAGGGAGGCTGTTCCAGAGGGAGGCCCCAGCCAAAGATAGAGATCTACCCCCAGCTCGTTTCTTTGAAAAACGACTGACCCTGAGGGAGTTGGAGGTAGAGGCGCGAAGAGCTCGAGAGGGGAGGTATTTGCGGAGGGACAGCTGAAGGTATTTTGGACCCATGCCCCAGAAAGCCTTGTGGACAATGCAGAGGGTTTCGAATTTAATCCTTGCATCCACTGGGAGCCAATGGAGAGATTTCAGAGCTGGAGAGATAATATCCCAGGGCTTGAGGCCAAGGATAAGTCTCACAGTCCTGTTCTGGATTAGTTGCAGAGGGCAGAGAGTAGAGGCAGGTAGATTTAGAAGTCGGCTGTTACAATAGTCCAAGCTAGAGAGAACCAGGGCTTGGGATAGCATGAGCTTCTGGAGCAAGGGGAAGAAAGGCAGAGTACCTCTGAGGAGGTGCAGTAGGAAATTTGACTTTTTAGAGACCTCAGAGATGTGGGCGGAGAAGGAAAGGGTGGAGTCAAAGATAACCCCGAGGTTCTAGCCCTTGCAGGTGGGGGTAGGAGGAGGGCCAAGGTACGCCGGCCAGAGAGTGAGGGGAAAGGATGGTGAAGGTGTGCCAATGAGGAGGATCTTCGTCTTGCTGGCATTCAGACAATGATCATTGGCGGCACACCAATCTTGAATGGCAGTTAGGCAATCAGAGATGAGAGAGGGAGAGGAGGTGGCAGGGGGCAGCCTGAAAATGAGTTGAGTGTCATCAGCGTAGCACTGGAAATTTGAGCAGAAAGTGGCAATGCAGTGGCGAGAGTTGCCAGGTATTGGTTGAAAAGCCAGGGCGAGAGGTTAGACCCCTGAGGAACACCACAGGTAGAGAGGAAGATAGATGAAAGGAAGGACCCACGTTGGACCTGGGAGGGCCGATCTGAGAGGAAAGAGGTCAGCCAGGCCAGAGCCTGATCAGTGATACCCAGGTTTTCATGGAGACGGTTGAGCAGGATGGTATGGTTGACTGTGTCGAAGGCAGAAGAGAGATCAAGGAGGATGAGGACAGAGGGAATGTTATAGTCAAGGTTGGAGAGCAGATCTTCACGGATGTTCAGGAGAGCAGTTTCCGTGCTTCTGGCAGCTCTAAAGCCAGACTGGTGGTCATGAAGACAGCCAACAGAATTGGAATGAAGGTTAAGCTCAGAGATGGCCAACATTTCCAGGAGTTTGCCCAGAAAGGGAGCAATGGAAATTGTGCGATAGTTTGCTGGACAAGAAGGATCAACTTTGGGTTTCTTGAGAAGAGGATGCACAAAGGAGTGCTTCAGAGGGAAGGGGAGGGATCCCAAGGCAAAGGAGTGGTTGCAAAAATCAGCAAAGGCCGGAGCGAGGGTGTCAATGTGGTCCTTGATGGTTTTAGAGGAACTGGGATGAACCTATTTGGACGAGGCTTTCATAGGTCGAACTTGTCTAGTGACCTTGTCAGGGGAGAAAAGAGTAAAGGACGAGAAGGATGGTGCGGGGGTGGCTAAAGGAGGGTCAGCAAGCACAGATGGAGTGGGGAGAGGAGGGCTGTGGGTGGAGAGAGTGGACAGGATGTTCTAGGTTTTTTAAATTAAGTGAGAGGCAAGGGCTTTGCAAAGAGCCTGGGAGGCAACAGGAGGGGTAGAGACTGCAGCAGGTTTGGCCAGCTCCTTGCAGATTATAAAGAGTTTGGCCGAGTTGTTAGATGCTGCAGAGACACAAGCTTGAATGTAGATTCTCTTGGTGAGGACAGAGAGTCGGTATTGCCTTTGTAGCAGGCGACAGGCCAGTTTGTCAGAGGATGAACAGGAAGCCCTCAATTTCCTCTCAGCCACCCTACACATACGTTTAAGTATAGCTAGGTCAGAGTCATACCAGGAATTGCACTTGGCTTTGGATTTCAAATGGATCCTCATGACAGGTGCAAGAGCATCAAGCGTATCAGAAATTGAAGAGTAGAACAGAGACAGGTCTGTGTCAGGATGTGAGACGCCAAAGGTGGAGGGGGGGAGAGGAAGTGGCGGCAAAAGCCTCAAATGACACACGCTTCATGGGCCAGATGTCAGAGAAGGTAGGTGGCAGTGTTGGGGTAGGCTTGGCTTGGGGGGAAAAGAGGGAGAGATGCGAGGATAGGAGGGAGTGATCGCTCCAGGAGAGAGGAGTAGTCAGAGGGATGGAGAGGGGGAGGTCAGAGAAGATCAAGACATCGAGTGTGTGCCCTGCAGAGTGAATCGGACCAGAGGGGAGGATGGACAGGGAGAGGGAGTCGCAGAGGTCAAAAAAGAGTACAGAGGAGGAACAAGGAGAGTCTAAATGTATATTGAGGTCACAGAGGAGGAGGAGTTGAGTGGTAGAGGCCAGGAGGGAGGAGGAGAGATCTGCCCACTCAGAGAGAAATGAGGTGATTTGACCAGGAGGCCGGTAGATGGTAACCACAGTAAGAGTATGGGTAGGTGAGAGAGAAAGCCTACAGACAAGGCATTCAAAAGAGGAGTAGGTCTGAGTGGGAATGATAGAGGCAGGAATCCACTCAGGAAAGATCAGGGCTACCCCCCACCGGACCGGGAGCATCTGGGTGCTGAGAGGATCTTGTAGCCATCAGGGAGGAGAGTGTCAAAGCTTGTGACAGGGCTGGACGTGAACCATGTCTCAGTAAGACCAAGGACATCAAGGTCTAGTTCTTTAAGGAGGTGGCAGATGTCAGAGGAGTGTTTGACAGCAGAGCGAGAGTTGAGAGTGGCAATATGAAGAAGGTTGCCAGCCTTAAAGACCTTCTGGGGAGGGGTACAGATCAGAGGTACGCCCTGCAGAGGAGAAAGAGCCCTAGGAGGGGCAGAGGAGGAGGAGAGAGAGGGCAAGGTAGCCAAGGGGGGAGAGGAGGGAACAGCAGGAGATAAGAGGAAATTGATGAGGCGAAGGAAGCACAGATCAAAGAGAAGGAGATTGGCCTGAGGGCCTTGGACCATGACAGTGCCATTTAGGTAGACATTAATGATGGCTTTAGAGGAGTCGAAGGAAGCCATGAGAACTTCCCAGCGAGTGCCTCCATTAATGGGAGAGGAGGAGATAGGGCAGAGCACAGAGAGCATATGAGGAGTCCATAGATCTGGCGAAGTAACGACAAAGAGGATGTCGGTGAGGGTCTGTCTGGCGGAAGCATTGGAGTAGGTGTTGGCGATTGGAAGACCAGGGTTAGAGGCCAGGATATCCTTTTTCAACTTCTTCCTACCAGACTTAGTGAGAAGGGAAGGATAGTCAATGGAGAAGCAGTTGGAAAAAATAGGACTTGATTGGGGTTAATTAATGTATACATACCTTATCTAGGTACAGTGGCTCAATTGCTAATTTTGCAAACACATATGGGGGAGGTGCCCCCTGTGTGGCCATAGAGGCCTACAAAGCTCAGGCCAGACAGGCTGCCATCCATGGGGCTGAGCTTTGGGGATGGAGTAATGTCTCTCCTTTGTCTGTTACTGAGAATGCTTTCCTTAAAACATATTCGGTCTGCCCACTAGTTCTCCAAATCTTCAAATCCTCCTTGAGGTGGACCTGCAGTCTATTCAACAACTTTGCAGGGTTAAACCACTTTTGTATTGGATTAGGCTGTGGAGCAGCAAAAGCTTGATTACAAAAAGGAGAGCACTGGAGGATCTAATGGCCCAGGAGGGCGGTTTGACGCTTCCTTGGCTAGTGCCCCTTAAGAGTGCATTTTTTGCCATTGGCCTTAGGAACCTATGGGCTCATCGAGTGACAATTAGCACAGGGTCAAAGGCCAAAGTCCAACATGCCTTTACACTAGAAAGGATTTCGGCAATTGAAGAAAGATTGTCTATCTCCCTTCAATTTCGCACCTACTGGGTTCATGTGTTCACTATATTGTAAGCTGTGATTTGGCATCTTGCCCCTTGCCTTTGTGAAGTCCAAGTGGATCACTACTGTGAGTCCACATTGCCCATTCTGCCTTGGTGTTAGGGAGGACAGAGCAATTTTTTTATGTTTTGCCCCATGCATACAGACTTTAGGCAGAGGTCCTTATAACTCCTCTTCCAGCAGAGACAGGTCCTAACTGTTGCAAACGGCATTTAGCTCTCTTTGGGTGCTAATGTTCCCTACAGGTTGGTTTCTGCTAAGGGGCTGGTGCAGGAGGATGAAAGTTAGCCACTTGGTTGTATAAGTACACATATTTCTCTCGTCCTTCTGCGACATGGGGTATTTTACCCAAATGGGGGTAAGACCCCCATGGCGGAAAACCAATGCTACGCTGTGGGGGGACAATTGCAATTGTTGCACATTGCTAATGAAATGGTTATGTATTTTGCAAGTATGCAGACACTCCTGCACATTCTCACTGCCATCGATTATTTTGTTTTTTATCTTTTATTGAGGATACTTAATTTCATATTTTACCTGTTTTTAACATTTCAATGTGGGCAATGTTTTTATCAAATGTACTGTTTTTTATGATGTTAGCTTTTATGGTACATTTTTGATTGAAATAAAGCTTAAATGATGATGAAATGATGATACGTTATGCATAACGGATTCTATTCTACTGGGCAAAATCTTTGCAGAAAGTTCCTTAAAGAAATTGGCCCATAGTTCTTGGGTAATTCATTGTTTTATTGTGCTAAGGCTTCTGTAAAGGAGCACAGTGATGTATCTATTTAAGAGAAACATATGCAAAGTGATTCTAGCTTAGGTGAAAGGGTAGAAGGAAAACGTGCAAAACAATCCATAGAAAAACCATCATGCCCAGGGACTTTGCCCTTCTTAATATTTTTTGTGGCCTTAGTGATTTCATTCATTTGAATAGCACCATCTAAGTTACTTAAATCAATATTAACAGGGTCGTTGTGTTTCAAGCGGTCGAAGAAATCATTGAAGTGAATATTAGAATGAGTGTGATCTGAGGAGTTTAGATTTTCATAGAATTTGGTGAAAACACCCAGTATATCTGCATCAGAGAATACTATTTTGCTTGAGTTGTTTTTAACAGCAAATATCCTAGATCTTTCTTTTTTGATTTTGAGACACGAGGCTACAGCTTTACCAGCTTTATTGAATGATATATATATTTTGGATTTAAATTTCAGCACCACATTGCAAGCTTGTTCTGTGAGAAATGAAGAGTTAGAATTTGTTTAAGCAAAGCATCACTCTCTTTAGCATTATGTCTTTTCTCCAGAGCTCGTATTTCATTAAATAGGGCATCTAAATCTTTTTTAGCCTCTTTCTTTCTTTTGGCTTCAAATGAGATAATATGTCCACATAGGGCCGCCTTTTAGGCATCCCAATTGTTGGCCAGAAAGGTGTCATCATCTTTATTAATATGAACGAAAAAGTGGTGAATTTCAAGAAAGGATTTTCAAAAGTTGACGTCCTGAAGTGGTGAGTTGTTAAATCTCCATCTGCGTGTGCAATTTTTAACGCATCCCAATTCTATATTAGTGATTACAGGCGAATGGTCAGATATTAGTGAGCATTCAATAGTGGAGTCAATTATTGTAAATACTAAGGATTTGGCGACACAAATGTAATCAATGCTCGATAGCAACTTATGTGGGAAGGAGTGAAAGGTGAAGTCCAGATCAGTAGGATGTGAGTACCTCCATGTGTCAACAACTCCAATTTCCTAAAACATTTTGTAAGTTCGGTATGTGATTTGTTGTGCTCAAATTGACATGAGGATCTTCTGTCTAGAAAAGGGCACGATAACATTATTAAAGTCCCTACATATTATCAAATCTGAAAGATCTGATTGTAAAATCATTTGTTTCAACTCTCTCCAGAACTTGGGGTCAGGGTTAGTGGGCTCATAAACATTAAGAATTGAGACAATTTGAGAATTAATTGATAATTTAGCTAAAATCTATCTACCATTAGTATCTGTGTCCTTATGTAGGACCTGATCATTAGTACCCCTTTTGATTAAGATTACCACTTCGTTATGTTTACCATCTGCCTGACTAGCAAATACCTTGTCTACCCAAAACCTCTTCAATTTCATGGATTCCTGTAATGATAGATGCATTTCTTGCAATCAAGCAATGGTTGGTTTAAATCTATTAATTTGAACAAGGACCCTTTCGGGGTCATTACGAGTATGGAGGTAGCCATGGTGCTATTAGAGCCATGGCTACCCCCATACCGCATACCAAGTCCGGGTTCCCTGAATGGGGAAATACCGGGCCATTCCAACCTTGGAGGACCCAGTATTTCCCCATTCAGGGAACCCATCTCTATTCCTATTCGAGCCCCCAGAGGGTTCAATGGGAATGGGGTGGGAGCTAACAACGGCTCCCTGTTCCTTTAGCCGCTCCCACCTCATAAGGCAGAAACTGGTGAGGAGAAAAGGAAGATCATGTGTGACTGGTGTCACCTGTATCCATCGCTTCCATCTTTTGCAGTTTTATGCAGTTCTTTAACTCAGCTGGGTCCTCAAATGAAGACGTCTTGCCATTAATGGTGACCTTGAAAGTGCATGGGTGGATCAAACCATATCTCCCATTTAATTGCTTGAGGGCAGGACAATATGAGAGTAGGTCTTTTCTCTGCTGAGCTCTGATTTTGGACACATCTTGTGAAAAGAAGATCCTGTGGCATTTCTAGTGCAGATGTTCTATTCTTTCAGCTTTCTGCAGAATCTATTGGATTTGAGTGTATTCAAGAAGCAAGAAAATTATTGTTCCTGGTACATTTTTCTTATATGATACTCGATTTGTCCATTGCTGCCCACTGTCTACTTATCAATTGAGTTGCCTATTGCTGCCCATTGCCATTCTATTAATTGAGTTACATATTGCTGTGCATTCTATTGTGCTACCCACTGCCTACTTATCAACTGAGTTGCCTATTGCTGCCCATTGCCATTCTATTAATTGAGTTACATATTGCTGTGCATTCTATTGTGCTACCCACTGCCTACTTATCAACTGAGTTGCCTATTGCTGTGCAATAGCCAAATCGAGTGCCATGTCAGCCACCTCTTTACTGCACACTCTCTCAATATTACTATTAGCAGCCAACTACCAACTGAAGAAATCCTCACACCACATACTCACAATGGACTCGCTGTGCACCGCAGGCGCTTATATCCAAATAGGAAAGGGCTTAGCCCGCCTACACTGCACTCAACATTACCCTCTCCCTTGCCCCACTCCCTTCCTTAACAAAATTGCACCTTTCCCTTTCCTTCCCCCACTGACTAACCTATGACATCACATCAAAGACCTAACCAGACCACAATCCGGCACCAATGACCCCCCATTAACCTTGCTGCCACCAGACAAACTCACAAGACTCTACTGCCTCTCCGCAACTACAAGGCAGAGACACGCCCATGCTGTCTCAACCCTCCACTCACAGAAACCCCTGCCAACAGACTCCCCAGCCCCCATTGCCCCTCCGCACTCTTGCCCCATCCTAGGACCATCAAGACCACATAGACTTTCCTCAAGCTCACACCTACGGTCAAATAAATTACCTACCCCTACCGCCACCAACTGCATAACATTACTCCCACTAACACCAAATGCCACTAAAATCCACAAAGGTGCCTCCAGCACTGCCCCTGTCAGTATGAATGTAACAACCTTAAAAGGGGCACTCATTCATGCCAGATCTATCACAGCACACGCTCTGGATATTGCAGACGTCATCACATCCAATGACTTGGATGTTTTTGCAGTTACTAAAACCTGGTTACACTCAGCCTCAGACCCACAGCTATCCTTAGCCATCCCAGAGGGGTACACCATCTTTAGAAAGGATAGTTACATCAAGAGGAGGCGGCGTAGCCATACTTGCCAAAGTCACATTAAATATAAGGATATCTCCCAACCTCCCTTTCAGTACAGATGAAATCTTCTCCTTAAAAATATCCCTTACTCCCTCCTGCACACTCACTCTCCACATCGTCTACAGGCCCCCTCGAGCCATCTCCACCTTTGAAGACGACATTGCAACACTACTGATCCATAACATGAAACCCCACACCAAAGCAATCATCATGGGTGATTTCAGCTTAGGATTGAACGACCCCTCAGATATCCATGCAGACCATTTAGCCAAATCTATGGAAGCCCAAGGGTTTACTTAAAGGATCCTTGCCGCTATCCATAAAAAAGGACGCACTCTGGGCTGGTTAGCGGACATAAACTGTACCACTAACATAAATCTAATATCCCCACGCCTTGGTCAGACCATAACACTATAATATTTACCACCACCATTATCACTAAAAATCTGAATCATGCAGCACCAGCACTCACAGCACCCTCCAGAAGCACTACGAATATGAATAAAGAACACATGCTATATCTCCTAACGCCCTTTCTAGACTCAAAACATATAGACCAGGGACCATCAACTCTGATTCTCCAATACAATGAAATCATGCTAGAAGTTATTGAAAAAGTTGCTCCCTTAAAAAGTAAAAAAGCCAAACGATCAGCACACATCAACCCCTGGTTCACCCCAGAACTCAGAACAATGCATGCTTCAAAAATGTCTGCAGAAAATAACTGGCGCAAATAGCCAACATTAAAAAACAAAAGCCTTTATCAGTTAGCTGATAACAACTACAAAAAATAAATTCTCTCAGCCAAAAGCGAGGTCTATAACCAAAGAATATCCAATGCTCAATCCAACACTAGAGAACTAATCACAATTCTCCATGAATTAGAATCTCCAGCACCCACCCCGGATCATACGGACAAAAATGAACCATGGTGCTCAAACATTCAAAATGCCCTAGCACAAAAAATGTCCTCACTTCAACAAAAAATAGAGCAAAAAAATCTAAACTTTGCCTTATCCAAACACAGCCACCTCACTACACTCAAAAGAGACTAACACATTCTCATTCTCACAACTTTCCATTCCTGATACCATTAATATCATCAATAGTCTAAAACCATCCAGATGCAACGGTGACATCTGCCCGGAAACATTGATAAAAGAATGTGCAACAGAATTTGCACCCTTTATCACCAGCCTCATCAACACCACATTCGCTTCCAATACAGTACCGAGCGACTTAAAAACAGCGTGGGTTCTACCCCTTTTTAAAAAACAACTCTAGACCCCAATATCCCGCCCAACTTCTGTCCCATCACCACAGTACCATTTTTATTAAAAATACTCGATCTTGCTGCCTATCTGCAGATACAAAAGCACCTGGAAGATAATAACCCCCTGGGCCTAAGACAGTCAGGCTTCAGACCTGGTCACGGCACCGAGACCGCACTATCAGACTTGAAAACACAAATGGATCAATACAAAGACAAAGGGGAACTGTGCATCCTCCTACTCCGAGACCTCTCTGCAGCCTTCGATCTGGTCAATCATGATATTCTCTACCAACACCTTGGGACCGCCTCCCAATTCTCTGCAGACTTCATTAAATGGATTTAATAGAGCCCTATGGGGCTCAAATAGGAATGGGGAGCATTTTATTCCGATGGATGGGCAATTACCGGGTCCGACAGGGGGGTAATGACCTGGTAATTGCTCATTCGCGGGTGCCAGAACAAATCGCAAGTTTGCCGGCCGCCTGCCGGTTTTACCGGCAAGGCTACCGCCAAACTTGTAATGAGGCCCAATCTAACAGTTCTGAGAGACTTGAATACCTATTGTTTTAGCACTTTTCCAATAGAGGACTATAAAGACATAATATATAATAATTGGTGGATTAGAAAATAAGAAATTAAACAAAGAAAACACAATTCACATTTTATGGATTAAGTGTCATTAAGCATGGGTGATTCTATGGTAAATGGTTGAATTTAGTGAGATTGTCCGGCTGAAGATAAAATTACTGCAAAGTTTTCATCATCGATTTGCCACATCTTTCTTTATGTCTGGGCATGCCTTTTTATATATTAACAGGCCGATTCATGGAATTAATGTGCGCCGAAAAAACGGCGCACGAGTGCGAAAACGTGCGATTCACAGTGAAATAGCGAAAATCGCAGTGCAAGTGCGATTATCGCACAGAAAACATTGCACATCAATTCATGGAAGTCCATGCACGCGCAAAATGTGGGATGTGCGCTGAAAAAGTGCGCGGCGCACGCTGGCGCACAGGTCATCGAACGCCGTGCGATAAGGCCACAGCGAATTCGCACATAGCGCGGCGCACATAACAAAAGTAGGCGTAACACGGGGCGTCACACGCAGAATGGGGAACAACTCGTGAAAATGTGGGCGTCACGGTGGAAGTACAGGAGGCAAGTGCGCAGAACGCCCACACGCTCGCCTACAACACGCATCCATGGAATCGAATAGGGAAAAACAGCGCACGGCCAAAGACGCGCACAGGCCCATACATGTCCTCCACACGAAAGCAGGCGGTAGCGTCCCTGCGCAGGAAAAAAATGTGCGCCAAAGTTCTACACGCGCGAGAAGGCCCACACGCGATCGGGCCTGGGGGAGCGTGTGCGTGCATCTCAGAGGTGCGCGAGAAGTTTCACACGCGATCGGGCCTGGGGGAGCGTGTGCGTGTATTCCAGAGGTGCGTGAGAAGTTTCACACACGATCGGGCCTGGGGGAGCGTGTGCGTGTATTCCAGAGGTGCGCGAGAAGTTTCACACGCGATCGGGCATGGGGGAGCGTGTGCATGTATTTCAGAGGTGCGCGAGAAGTTTCACACGCGATCGGGCCTGGGGGAGCGTGTGCGTGTATTTCAGAGGTGCGCGAGAAGTTTCACACGCGATCGGGCCTGGGGGAGCGTGTGCGTGTATTCCAGAGGTGCGCAAGAAGTTTCTCACATGCGATTGGCCTGGGCGCGTGTATTTCAGGGGTGCGCGAGAAGTTCCACACGCGATTGGCCTGGGCGCGTGTATTTCAGGGGTGCGCGAGAAGTTTCACACGCGATTGGCCGGGGCGCGTGTATTTCAGAGGTGCACGAGAAGTTTCACACGCAATTGTCCTGGGCACGTGTATTTCAGGGACTCGCGGGTGTTTTCACACGCGATCGGGCCTGGGGGAGCGGGGTACGTGTATTTCAGGGCTCGCGGGTGTTTTTACACGCGATCGGGCCTGGGGGAGCGGGGTACGTGTATTTCAGGGGCTTGTGGGTGTTTTTACACGCGATCGGGCCTGGGGGAGCGGGGTACGTGTATTTCAGGGGCTCACGGGTGGTTTTGCACGCGATCGGGCCTGGGGGAGCGGGGTACGTGTATTTCAGGGGCTCGCGGGTGGTTTTACACGCGATCGGGCCTGGCGGAGCGGGGTACGTGTTTTTCAGGGGCTCGCGGGTGTTTTTACACGCGATCGGGCCTGGCGGAGCGGGGTACGTGTATTTCAGGGGCTCACGGGTGGTTTTGCACGCGATCGGGCCTGGGGGAGCGGGGTACGTGTATTTCAGGGGCTCGCGGGTGGTTTTACACGCGATCGGGCCTGGCGGAGCGGGGTACGTGTTTTTCAGGGGCTCGCGGGTGTTTTTACACGCGATCGGGCCTGGCGGAGCGGGGTACGTGTATTTCAGGGGCTCGCGGGCGCTTTTACACGCGATCGGGCCTGGGGGAGCGGGGTACGTGTATTTCAGGGGCTTGCGGGTGATTTTACACGCGATCAGGCCTGGGGGAGCGGGGTACGTGTATTTCAGGGGCTCGCGGGTGGTTTTACACACGATCGGGCCTGGGGGAGCAGGGTACCACTCACCGTCTGCCTTGCGTGTAGAAGAATGCGTAGCCAACACCCACCCGCTGTGAAGTAATAGCGTGTGAACCCCAACGCCTGCAAAACACACGCACCGCACCCCACGAAAAGCAACGCCCGTGCGCGATACGTCACAGACACGCATATGCGCTAAGGGCCTTTGGTCCAATGGAATCGCATATGCGTGCTGACGTGCTTACGCGCTATGGGCCTTTCCTCGATTCACACGCTGACGTGCAGAATTTTCTCGTGCCAAATCACTCCGTATCAAGCTGGCCACGCGTAAGCACACGGAAGACCACGCTCCTGCCCAAAAGGCCGAATTACTGCCCCCCAGAGCCCCGAGCAGCCTCCCACGAGCCATCTGCTGCTGCCTGCCTGCCTGCTGCCACTGTGCCCTGCCATTTGGTGCCTGCACATCAGCCATCTGCAGGGGTCCAGTTGCTGTGTCCACCCCTGCTGGAACAGAACACTCCCGACTGGGATACCATCGCTCCACAGCCCAGCCCCAGGACCCAGTTGCCCACCCACGCCTGCCTCGGGGGTCGCCATGTAGGGGCAAACACCATCCGAGACCACTGGCGACCCCCCGCCAGAGGGGCAGAGGGCCACCAGCTTCAGTCAGAAGGAAGTTGGTGTCCTGGTGGAGCTTGTCCTGGGGCATTATGATGCCCTCTTCGGATCACCACGCGCTGACAAGGAAGGATGGGACAGGATCTGGGACGACTTTGTGGTTGCCATCAACGCAGAGGGGGGTGGCAACCCGCAACATCAAGCAAGTCAAGAAGCGCTGGGAGGACTTCAGGTCCAGGACCCTCATAAAGGCCCGGCGCCTCGTGGAGGGGGGCCGGGGCAGCATGAGTACCATCCAGCTGAGGGTCCTGGACTGCGTACGCCCAGCACTCCATGCCCAGATCCTTGAGAGGCAGACCCGTCTGGAGTCGAGCGGTAAATGGCCAAGCATTGCTGTGTGAGACAGGGCATGTTGCAGCGTGCTGGTTGTCTGATACTTGCCTGTATGTGTGACATAGGCCATGTACGCGTGTGTGTGTGCAGGGACATCATGGTCATGCATGTGAGACCAGTAATGTGTGAAGCACACGGTTGGTGTATGTGTTTAAATGTAACATGGGGAGCCCTATGAGGAATGGACACATGAGAGCATGCCAGTCTCTGTTCCTGGACATGGGTGTGGGTGAGGGATGGGTGCTGATGCCATGTACATGTATGGTGTCCATGTCTGTGTTTCTGAAATGCGTGTCTGTGACTTGTGGATGCCATGGATGCATGACACATGTCTGTGACAATGTTCAGATTCACTGATGCAGCCTAGTTATCCTTGCATCCACTGTGTCTGGGGTGTACGAGTCCAGATGGATGAAAGTACGTTCAAGTGTGTGCATGTGATAGGCATGACCCATGATGCATGTGAGTCAAAAAAAACAACATTGTATGCTTCAAGAGTCCCTTGGACATGTTTGCTTATGTCCATAGCATGCGCCATGCCTGTTACTGCATGTGTTTTGCCTGCACTGACCCATGTCTTGTGGAGGGACATGATGGAAGTGATCTTTGACAGTGCCACTCATCTGCTATTGCTTCCTGTCTAGGGGACCATTGTACAGTACTCTGATGCTTGTGTTCTACCCTGATGCTTGTCTCCCTCTACACAGCGCAAAGTGAAGAAGAGGGCGGAGACGGCGCTGTTGAGCTAAGCGGCGGGGATGCCCCCACGGCTGCAGCGGAAGGGGTGGGTGAGCCCCCACAGGGGCTTGCAACGGCGGAAGACGGGGTGGAGCCATCCAGGTTGGTGGTTTCCACAGAGGAGGAGGAGGCCGCTACTGAGCCGCACATGGGGCCTGGTGGGGGCATCCCTGCTGGTGCAAGTGGTGCAGTCCAGGGGCAGGAGGCAGCACAGGTCGCCGTGGAGGTGCCTGTGCATGTCAATGTCCCTGACACTGTGACTGCACCACCATGCACCAGCAGGGATGCCCCATCCCAGGCCCGTCCGCAGGTAGGGGGGATGTCCATGTCATCTGACTCCCCTCCACCTGCGGACGAGGGGACCCCTGGCCGTATGGAGAAGGTCCTGATTGGTGTTGCATTGCGCACGGCTGTCATTCATGATGAGGTGCGTGCTTCCCGGGGGGAGCACGCACGTCATCGCGAAGAGCACCGTGCCAACGTGGCCCAGTTGGGAGCGGTCATGGTCGGGGGTCTCGTACATGTGTCGGGCACTCTGGCGACCCTCTCCTCCTCTGTGGAGGCTATGCGCCAGTCGTACTCCATGCCGTCTTCCAGCCCAGATGCCACTAGGGCCCCCTGTGGACCTGCCCCGACCAATGCAACCGCCTCGGTGGGGATCCCATCCCTACCACAGTCGGGAGTCGGAGGTCCAGCAGGGGTGGACACACCAGCAACTGGACCCCAGCAGATGGAGGATGTGACGGCATCATTGGGCAGGGCGCGTGCACGACGGCGTCGGTGGTTTCCATCAGCCTGGATGCCGTCGTGCTGGCACAGGCAGTTGCGTCGGAGGCAGCGGCAGGCTCGATGTGGGAGGCATCATGGCTCGGGGCCATCAACATCAGGGGTGCAGGCATCGGCCCGAGGGCAGGAGAACCCTGGAATGGGAGTGGCTTCCGTGTGGGAGCGGCTGGGCCAGCAGATAGGTGCGGAGCGGCAGCGGGCAGAGGAGGAACGGCTCACAATGGTCAGGGCGGAGAACTCCATGCGGAGGGTGCTGAGGCGGGCTGAGTGCCTCGAGGGTCTTCGCAGGGAGTTGGAGCTGGACACTGCATTATCCCTGCGGGACCTCGGGGCCAGGGAACATGCCCGCCTCCAAGCCATTGAGCAGGAGTTCGATGATGCCCTGGCCCATGACAACATCCAGTGAGCCGTCGGACTAGCCCGCTGCCCTTGTAAATAGTTATGTAGTTAGTGTTAGGTTTCCTTTGCTTTTTTATTTGTTTTGGACCTTTTGGACAATGGGCCACATTTTTGTATATAGTTTTATTTTATTAGGTAGTATTTTTATGTAGGTTTCATTGCTTCAGTTGGGATCATGGACCCTGGTTTGTTTATCTGTATATAGTTGACTGTTGGATTTTATTTTATTTTTTTGGATTTACCCATGGAGCAATGGTTTTCGGTTTGTTTTTACCTTGGATTAACTTTCTTGAACTGTGACTTTGGACACCTTTCCTTTGGATTATGATTTGTCGTTTTTCTTTATTTTACGGACATGCTGCTTTTGGTTTTTGATTCCCATTGTCATTTGTTTATTTTTAATTCCATTTATGCTGTTTTTAATACATTTTTTTCATCAAACTTCAATGTGTAGTATCATCTCATTGGTATCATGCATATCATGATATGGGTTTTGAGATTCACTGACACCCATTGGGTGTATGTGAGGGCCATGTGTTAATTTCCAAACTTGCTATTGGGGTTCTATCATGTCATTGCCATTTCTAAGTGGGTGGATGCAATACTCGAGTGGGTGTTTTGCATTTGGAGGCTGACCATAAGGGCCAGGGATCTAGATTGTGATGACATGTTGGCTGGGGGACATGTGTGGGGGCCTGCTGGCAGGTGCCCCGCAATGCTGGGGGGTGGGGGTGCAGGGGGACATGAGTGGGACATGAGTGGGGGCCTGCTGGCAGGTGCCCCGCAATGCTGGGGGCTGGGGGTGCAGGGGGACATGAGTGGGACATGAGTGGGGGCCTGCTGGCAGGTGCCCCGCAATGCTGGGGGGTGGGGGTGCAGGGGGACATGAGTGGGACATGAGTGGGGGCCTGCTGGCAGGTGCCCCGCAATGCTGGGGGTGGGGGTGCAAGGGGACATGATTTGGTGATCAGTAGTGCAAGGAGACATGTGCCTTTGCTGGGGAGCATGCCCATGTTGGGTGGGCTGCCTGCGGGACATGACCAGCGATGCAGGGTAGTCCCCTGTGGTGTGGGCTGCCTGCAGGGGCCGTGGAGGGTGTACAGGGGACACCTGGGAGGACCCACACTGCCAAATCACATGTAGGACTCCCCGGCACCCCTGAAATACACGTACCCTGCTGAAATCGCGTGTGAAAATTCTCGCGCACCCCTGAAATACACGTACCCTGCTGAAATCGCGTGTGAAAATTCTCGCGCACCCCTGAAATACACGTACCCTGCTGAAATCGCGTGTGAAAATTCTTGCGCACCCCTGAAATACACGTACCCTGCTGAAATCGCGTGTGGAACTTCTCGCACACCCCTGAAATACACGCGCCCAGGCCAATCGCGTGTGGAACTTCTCGCGCACCTCTGAAATAAACGCGCCCAGGCCAATCGTGTGTGGAACTTCTCACGCACCTCTGAAATACACGCGCCCAGGCCAATCGTGTGTGGAACTTCTCGCGCACCCCTGAAATACACGCACACGCTCCCCCAGGCCCGATCGCGTGTGGAACTTCTCGCGCACCTCTGAAATACACGCGCCCAGGCCAATCGCGTGTGGAACTTCTCGCGCACCTCTGAAATACACGCGCCCATGCCAATCGCGTGTGGAACTTCTCGCGCACCCCTGAAATACATGCACACGCTCCCCCAGGCCCGATCGCGTGTGGAACTTCTCGCGCACCTCTGAAATACACGCGCCCAGGCCAATCGCATGTGTAACTTCTCGCGCACCCCTGAAATACACGCGCCCAGGCCAATCGCGTGTGGAACTTCTCGCGCACCTCTGAAATACACGCGCCCAGGCCAATCGCGTGTGGAACTTCTTGCGCACCCCTGAAATACACGCACACGCTCCCCCAGGCCCGATCGCGTGTGGAACTTCTCGCGCACCTCTGAAATACACGCGCCCAGGCCAATCGCGTGTGGAACTTCTCGCGCACCCCTGAAATACATGCACACGCTCCCCCAGGCCCGATCGCATGTGGAACTTCTCGCGCACCTCTGAAATACATACGCCCATGGCAATCACGTGTGGAACTTCTCGCGCACCTCTGAAATACACGCGCCCAAGCCAATCGCATGTGGAACTTCTTGCGCACCTCTGAAATACACGCGCCCAGGCCAATCGCGTGTGGAACTTCTTGCGCACCTCTGAAATACACGCACACGCTCCCCCAGGCCCGATCGCATGTGGAACTTCTCGCGCACCTCTGGAACACACGCGCCCAGGCCAATCGCGTGTGGAACTTCTCACGCACCCCTGAAATATGCACACGCTCCCCCAGGCCCGATCGCGTGTGGAACTTCTCGCGCACCTATGGAATACATGCGCCCATGCCAATCGCGTGTGGAACTTCTCACGCACCCCTGAAATACACGCACCCAGCCCGTTCGCGTGTGAAACTTCTCGCGCACCTCTGAAATACACGCACACGCTCCCCCAGGCCAGATCGCGTGTGAGACTTCTCGCGCACGCGTGTTCCCGAAACCCGTAATACACGTTCCCCCCTTTGCGTTTGCTGTTTGCCAGTCCGGTAAACTGGTACAGGGTTGGTGCAGCCCTTTGCGATGGTTTTGGATCTTGATGGCTTTTCCTTGCGCGAGGGCGTTCTTGGGGGCGTAACTGGCGCTGCTGCACAGTCGCTGCACCACTCTGCGCCACACTGCTTTTGGAGGCGAGAATCCATGAATACGCTGTACGCGGAAATTGATTTTATCGCACGCGGCTGGCGCAGACATTCGCACGGGCATGCTGTGCGCCAGCCGCGTGCGACACTTTTGTGAGGAATTCCATGATTCGGCCTGTAAATGTTTTAAGGTGGTTAAAAGTGACCCTCTACCTTTAGCTATAAAACTGGAATGTGATTTTAATAAGAAAGGATGTGGTTGCTGGTAGGAAAACTTGTGGATTGATGAAATAGGTATTCAAATACATGCTTATTAAAGACTTTTAAACACCTTAAGGAAAGGGTATGCATATGGCCTACTTTAGCAAGTGAGTTAACAATGAGAGAAATTCAGATCTTTTCTTATTTACATGAATATGAAGATTTTTTTTTTTTTAAAAAACTTTCTTTATTGATGGTCACAAAGGTACATCGGCACCACACCTCGTGCAAGCTTGCATAAATGACAAGGAGTGCATTTAAACCATAGTTCTATATATACTGCTACAATGGCATGTCATCATTCTCAATCATATTACATAAATAGACCCTGAAGGGGCCCCATATGTCCTTGGGCCTGCATGCTGTAGGTTGGGTCATAACAAATTGTTCCTCTGTCTCATTTACATGTGTTAATTCTTTCAAAAAATAATTCATACTGGGCGGAGCGGGGCTCTTCCATTTCTGGAGTATGCATTTCTTGGCCATGGCACAAATAATATTGAAAAATCTTCGAATTTTTTCAAACATTTGCCAATGTCGCCAAATAAGTATTTCTGAGGAGTCATAACCGGGGGAACTTGTGTTATTTCTTCCAGCAATTCCGCCACTTCTCTCCAGAAACCCGCCACCACCGGACATTTCCAGTACATATGAAAGGCGTTTCTCTGGGGCGGAAAAACGACTAGAATAAACTGGGAAAAAATGACGGAACCGTATTCCATGGGAGGCATAGCGGCCCCCGACTTCGAGCTTTATTACTATGTTTCCCAGGCACAGTTTGCAAAACACTGGTACGAGACCCCAGAAAACACACCACACGCATGGATAGAGGAGCGTACTACACACCCCACAAATATACAATCTGTCCTTTTTGACACAAAGTATAGAGGTGTATCGCATTTAGGGCAGGAGTCGGAAGCACCCGGAACAAACCTAGCCACCTTGGCGGGTGTATAATGTAATCTATTTAGAATCTTGAATTGAATCAATCGCAAACCAGAGTTAAGTGAGATGTTTTTAGTAAGCATGCAATACCTTGCCCATTTGTCCTCCTCAATTGGTGTCTGTAGGTCTGCCTCCCACCTCTCCCTGACGTGGTTTAGTGTAGGGGTGTGGGCCTGAACCATGGTGTATAACCTGGAGATCCCCAATCCTTTAGTAGCTGTTATTAACTGTATACACGGATGAGCCACCGGTTCATCCGGGAACGTCGGCCATCGCTTAATAAATGCAGACCTCATACGGTAGTATTGGAGGGTTTTAAGTGGTCCATCTCCCAGTGCATTCAAGAACAACTTCAGATCCGCAAACTTCCCTTCCACAAACATATCGCCCACCTTCATTTCCCCATTTATATCCCACGATTCCTGTATGCCAGTGTCATGAGTGGGAGGCAAGCCCGGAAAGTTCCAAAGAGGGACCTCCGGGTTGTAGGGTGTCTCAATCTTTAACCTTTTAAATATTGCCTCCCATGCTCTTACAGTGCAGCTCACAGGGTTGTAATCACAAGTATCTCTATACTTTGTGTCAAAAAGGACAGATTGTATATTTGTGGGGTGTGTAGTACGCTCCTCTATCCATGCGTGTGGTGTGTTTTCTGGGGGCTCGTACCAGTGTTTTGCAAACTGTGCCTGGGAAACATAGTAATAAAGCTTGAAGTCGGGGGCCGCTATGCCTCCCATGGAATACGGTTCCGTCATTTTTTCCCAGCTTATTCTAGTCGTTTTTCCGCCCCAGAGAAATGTGACAGCTATGGATCGGAGTTTGGTGAAAAAGACTCTACCCGGCCATATGGGGATGTTGACAAAGAGGTACAGCAGCTTGGGAAGGATTGCCATTTTAAGGACCGCGACTCTCCCTGCCAGCGATAGCGGGAGGCGCCCCCAAATCTGGAGTTTCGTGCATATGTTACGTAGTGCAATCTCATGATTGTCGGAGTACAGGGTGTGTTTGTCTCTAGATACCAGAACCCCTAAGTATCTGATGTGGTGTTATGACCATTTAAGCCCTCCCGTGGTGGGGGGCCGCCCAGTGGCCGGGGTGAGTGGAAAGATCTCAGACTTGGTCTTGTTTATGGTGTACCCGGAGTATGCTGCCAATTCATGTATCTCTTCCATTATAGGTGTTATATTTACCTCGGGTTCTTTGATATATAATAATGTGTCATCTGCATAGAGTGAAATCAGCTGGGTGGACCCCTTCATCCAGATTCCTCGGTGTATGTGTCTCAATCTGACCGCGGCCGCCATTGGTTCGATGGTTAAAGCAAACAGTAGGGGCGAGAACGGGCATCCCTGTCTGGTACCCCTGCCCAAAAGGAACATATCAGAGATGGTTTTATTGGTTAATACTCGTGCACCAGGTTTTGTATATAGCAACCTGACATAGTTTACAAAATTGGGGCCCACCCCGAACGCCTCAAGGACCGCAAGAAGGTAAACCCACGAGACAGAGTCGAATGCCTTCTCTGCATCGAGGGCTATGGCCACCGCGCTTCTTCCCGGATCTATCTGTGCCATGATGCCAAAAAGCCTACGCAGATTCAGGGCGGTGGACCTTGTGGGAATAAACCCATTCTGATCAGGGTGAACAAGGGTGGGAACAGTCGGGAGAAATCGGTTCGCCAGGACTTTAGCAAATATTTTTGCATCTGTGTTTATAAGTGACAGGGGTCTGTATGACGATACGTCCTGTGGTGGTCGTCGTGGCTTGGGGAGGACCGTTATTACAGCTTCCCTCATGGTTGGAGGCAGGATTTTATTTTCAAGAGCCTCCTCCCACACCTGCATTAATACAGGGACAAGTTCCTCGCGGAACTCTTTGTAAAATTCGGCACCAATTCCATCCGACCCAGGGGCCCTGCCTGACGCAAGCCCCTTGATTGCTTCCGTGACCTCGTCTGGGGTTATCGGTAGGTCCATGGCGAGGCGTTCCTCCTCAGGGAGCTTAGGGAGTGAGAGGGCTTCTAAATATGACCTAATTTCCGGGAGTGACTTCGAATCTTGGTTTGAGTAGAGGTGTTTATAGAAGTTCACGAATTCCCCATTTATATCTGCGTCAGTGAGGCGTACATCGCCTTGTGCTGTGTGAATACTAGTGATCAGGGTGGGTTGTCTGCCCTGCTTGAGTAAATTGGAAAGGGTTCTACCCGCCTTATTCCCTTCTCCATATCTGCGAGCTCGTATGGGTGCCGCAATATATTGCACCTCTCTGCCGGCCAATTTGTTAAACTCTTGCAGGTGTGCCTGTATATCTACCAATATGTCTTTGTTTTGAGTACATCTGAATTCTGTTTCTAACCTATCTAATTTGGTCTCAACCTCCGTTAACTCGGTTCTCACCCTTTTGAGCATACCAGCAGATCTGGATATCAACACTCCCCTTAACCAAACCTTAAAGGATTCCCATACTGTTGAGATCTTATCAACCGATCCCACATTGTTCACCAAATATTCCACAATTTCAACATGCAATGTCTCAACTTCCCCGGGGTCTGCAAGCATTCCGCCGGGCATTCTCCACCTTCTGGCGGGTGCGGGAACATTTTGGAGTAATAGATCTAACAACACTGGGGAATGGTCTGTCATAGTGCGTGGAAGAATTTCACAGCCCCTAAGTGCCGTCGTCATTGATGAAGAGACCAACCAGTAATCAATTCTTGATTCAGAGTCGTGGACTGAAGAGTAAAATGTGTATCGTCTACCATCAGGATGTAGCTCCCTCCAGGAATCCACTAACAGAAGTTGAGACTGGATATGTGCCAGAGTTTGGGCGGCTTTACTGGGAGCTCTAACAGCCTTAGAGGCCCTGTCCAGGCTCGGGTCAAGGACCAGATTAAAATCCCCCCCCCAAATGACCCCTGAAATTTCAAGCGAAACTATTATCTGATACAGTTCTAAATAAAAGGAAGGGTCGTCGACATTGGGCCCATATGTGTTAACTAGGAGAAGGCGTTGGGAGGCAATCTCCCCCCATACCAAAACATACCTCCCCAGTGGGTCAACCCTGTGGCATTCTGGCCTAAACCCCAGCCCTGGATGTATGAGTGTGATGACCCCCCTGGACTGAGAGGAATAGTCTGTGTAGTACCTAAGGGATCCCCATCTAGGCAATATGTGCAGATTATCGGTCCCCACCAGATGAGTTTCTTGTAACATCAGTATCTGGGGGCTGTGTCTGGCGATGTAGTTACCAATTTTTTTTGCTTTCATATGATTGTTTAGCCCCCGAACATTCCATGTTAACAGTTTAACCTTCAGCCCCTCGCCTGTACATCATGAGGAAGTATCTGACATCATCACGAACGACGGTTCTATAGTATTCATATGCTTTGCTCGGTACCGGTCCAAATGTGACCACATTTTTACATTTCAGGTCATAATTACCAACTTTGTGCCACTGTAGGGCTAGTCCAGAACTGTAACGTCCAATCCCAACTCCCCTTTCCGCCCCCCCACCCTCATTGTCACCCCCAACTTGACAATGGATCAAACCAAACTCGTGGAACATTCCGAGGGTAGCCGTGTTGCTTCACATGGCCGCCGACTGGGTCCCAGCCTCCACTTACTCGAGTGCCTGGACCAATGAGTATTACAGCGCCCCTCAAGCACCTTATGTTATATCTTCGTTCGTCTCATGAGATCAAAATCCCCTTTCAGTCTGCCGGTCTGGGTCTGTTGTTTTGCGCCGATCTGCCCCCCTTGGGAGGAAGAGGTATAGAGGTTTCGATGTAGTGCGTAGCCTCAGCCGGAGATTCAAAAAAATGCGCCCTGCCTGCGTGCTGGATTCGCATTTTGGCAGGAAAAATGAGAGCATATGGGATTTGACGCTCTCGCAGAAGCTTCTTGACCAGCTCGTAGGATCTCCTGTTTGCCTGTACCCCAGCAGAGAAGTCAGGATATATATGAATGCGATTTTCCTCAAATTGAAGTGTTCCGATCTCTCTTGCCCTGCGCAGGATTGTGTCCCTGTCTCTGTAGTTCAGGAGTTTTGCAATGATAGTGCGTGGTGGGGCACCCGGTTTAGGAGCCGGGGCCAAAGTGCGATGTGCCCTTTCGACCAGAAAGTGATCTGAGAATGCCTCACGTCCAAACAGGGTTTTAAGTAGCTCCTCCAATTGCCGCTCCATCTGGCTTTTCCCAAAGGATTCAGAAACCCCCACCACTCGGATGTTGTTCCTCCTTGATCTCGATTCGAGATCCTCGCACTTGTTTTGCAATTTGGCCAGGTCTCCTTTGATCTGGGCAATATCTCGGGTGTGGTGTGTGACGGTGTCTTCGTTGGTGCTTATTCTGTTTTCAGCCTCTGTGACACGTGAGCTCTCCTTTTCCACTCTGGCCTTAAGGGAGCCCATGGTGGAAACGATGTCATCTAGTTTCGTATTAATAGAAAGGAAGCCACTCTGAACTATCTCTGTTAGTTTGTCAACTTGATCGCCAGGTTCAGGGTTCGAAGTCACATCAGTGGGAGAATGAGGCTCCACAATCGTGGTAGGGTTTTGACTTCCCATGTATGCATCCATCGGGCCCTTCTTTTTGCCTGCCGGGGTTTTGGAGCCCCTTCCCGCCTTGGCTGGTTCCCCCATAATGGTACTTGCTATATTGGCTGTACCGGTGGAGCGGTCCGTTGGCTCGCCCTTGTGCAGTGTGTATGAAAAGGAACGGGATGCGGTGATCCACCCCCGACACCTGGGGGGAGCCACCCAATATGTCCGAATGAACTGTGTCTTCCCGCGTACTGTGCAGCGGCAGTGCCAACTCGTGATCTTATGCAGGGGTCTGAGAATGGATGTCAGCACTACCGGCCCCCGCAAGTAATTTCACCGGGGGATGGCCGTGGCGAACTTCAAAAGTGTAAGAGCGCCGGGTGGGTCCACCTCACCTTATTCAGATGTAAGTCTCCGTTCCTGGGGGCCCCCTCGTCGCCACCAACGTCTGTTTTTCCACTCTCCCTCTGCCGGGGCAGCTCCGGTCTCCCCTCTCACGGTGACATGGAGTTTAAGATCACCTCTCGGCGCCGCGTACAAGCTGCGTTACGGGCTGGACACCCGCCAAGCGATCAGCCCGGCGATGGACTCACTGGAGCTCCGAGCGCGGGGCCGCCTCAGGCTGAGCGCCCAACCGGTCGCGGGATCCGGTCTTCCGGCAGTGAGCCCAGCAGCGCGATCTCAGCACGGAGAGCGGCGCCGGATAGGCCCCAGGCTCCACCCACCCGCGGCCTCTCCGCACGCCAAAGCCGCGGCGCTCGAGTGAGCTGCCCTGGTACAGGATTCCAGGTCTCGACTGCCGTAGGGGCCGGCCAATGTTCGGGTCGGGACAGCTCCGTCCCCTTCGGGCTCCGGACCACAGGAGTTGCAGGGGATATTCACGGGTAATCGGGAAAGCGATGCCTGCGTCCGGGGTACGCTGGGTAGGTCCAAGACGGATTTCTACCAACAGGATTTGTCAGTGGAGCGGGAGCTCAGCAATCATGCGGCCATTTGTAACGTGCGCAACAGCGCCCCCCTATGAATATGAAGATTTGATTAATCAAATAAATTCAGAGCTCCATTTTATTTTACAAAACTGTAGGATGTAAGGGTATAGGAGGTGATTTTAAGACGCAGTGAGTCGTTAATATAATAGCGTCCAAACAAAAGGAGTTATGTAAAGAATGCACTTTGATAAAACATGTAGATAATGCATTTCTCAAATCAAAACTATGTATGGAAATAAGCAAAACAAAAACATACACATTTATGGAATCATCATAAGAAGAGGAAGTAGTTGGAAAGATGGATTTGTGTGATTATTCTAATTGTAGAAATAAAGAGATCCTCTTTTGGCAAATACACAATTCTATGGATGGTGCACCATATTTAAAATAGAGTAAAATATTATTGAAATCCACATGAGAAACACATATAAAAGACGCATTTAAATCCAAATTGTGAAAATCATCTCAGAATGTTAATGCAAGTAGATGATTATGCTACTTGATAAGAGAGGCAATAGTAAACATTATTTCAGAACTTAAATTATGTTGTGATGCTGTCCCTGATGTCATATGTATTTATATTTTAAAACAAGCTACAGCACCTTGGGCAGATATTCCTAGGCAGTTCTTAGTGGAATGTGGGCAACATATTCATGTTGGGCTAAACAATATCGTATTCCTTTAAATATGAAAGGCAAATGAAATTCACCCTTTAGTTTTAAATTAATCACCTTATTGGTTATCACAGATACGATCCTTGCCAAAGTATTAGTTAGAGAACTAAGAGCACTGGCTGAGAATAAGGAAATCTTTCCATTTGCATAAGCAGGCTTCAGACCAGGGACCTCTACAACTGTTTGTTGACTAACCCATTCTTTATTTATTATAGAGGATCACATAAAAGGTCACTAGCTACTGTATGAGAGGAAAGGTTTGGTGCAAAGTAACTCAATGGGTTACCGAGTATGGGTTATTAAAGATAATAAAGGATTCTTATAATCGTATAGCTGCTGAGACTCTCAGACAAGTGGGCACTCACTCGTGACATAGCATTTATGTGTAGAAAAAAACAATATATTATCCTTTTATCATTACCTTTTAATCCACACCTGGCAGAACTATCACTAATCTTACAAATGAGCATTTCCTCAAAGATTGGGTTAAGATCGTAGAAAAATGATGGGGTAAACTGATAACATCGTTCTACCGGACCACGTGAGTATTGGCCTACAGAGATGGTTAAATACATGCACACATATTGTGAGATGAATAGACTTATTCTAAACCATAAGAAATGAAATATTGTGCATTTGGTGAAAAACTGAATAAGGAAGTCAGATGATTCATTGGCAAGAATCCCCTCAAGCATGTCTATATGATTTTGAAGGTTTAGATATAATGTAGGCTAACACATTATGGAATCCATTGAAACAAAATCATATACAGAATATTATCAACACATAAAGAGCTAAAGTAGACCCAATTATATGTGGTGAAAATGCTTGAGCTTTTTTAGGAGTATGCCTGCAGCTAGCATTCAGCTAGAGTTGGGGTTTACCTTGCAATTATCTTTGGTATTCACTAAATATTATTATACATTGTTAAATTATGGTCCGAAAGAACAAGTTCATGAGAATTTTAAGAATCCTATATTTTTGGATACAGTGGCAATAGGATTTTGGTAGGAGAAGATGGGTTGAGAGTGTATCGACAATTTAACAATTAAGATAGAGATTTATATTGGCTATTGGGGGGGTTTAAAGTAAAGAGAGTAATGTTACAAAAGGATTTCAAGATTGATGATGTATATAGTAAAGATAATGGCAACAATTTTTCAAGTTGTCCACAGTCAAATAAGCCTCTGCGAAATGATCCACCCTAATCCTCTGAATTTCGGATGTATTTGGGACCCCAAACTTTTAAAAGATTCAAGTAACCAGGTTTGGGCAGGCAGATTTGCGTGTCTCTCTATTGAAGGGTCTCCTGGAACTCCTCAACCGTCACTGGGAATCTTTCAGAGGGGGCAGAGGGAGATATGTACTTGTGTTAATGTGTGTTTAAGGGCTGGAGCATTTTACTTTCTTTTCTAGGCAGAACTTGTTGGGCATTTAAACAAAACATCATGGCATGTTGTGCATTTAATGTATTACCAGGGAGCGACAGAAGGAAGGAAATATTTAAAAGTAAGTTCAACTTTAGGTTATAGGAGGAAGTCTGGATAGTGTGATTTTAAGGAGTGCTCTACAGAAGCTAATTTTATTTTTGGAAAAAACACCTAAAAACAGTCTCCATTTCACAGAAATGCAAACTTGTCCTTAGGATCTTTTTGGGATAGATTTCAATTTCTCTGGCAGGCACCTCAACAATGTACTTTTCATATTTTCACTGGAGTAGCTTGATTGAACATACACTCACACACAAGCAGTTGCATTGAATGTATTTGCTCCAACTTTGGGGGACACAAGAAAACCTGGGGATGTTGGAAAAACCGTAGGAGATGGTGATCAGAGATGATATGCATTAATAGCAGGTTGAGTGGCTGTGTGATGCAGCATACCACCTGCTTGAGCAATAGGAAGGAGGACAAGGATGACATATTTGTACTGGGCCAGCTTGATTGAACAAGTTCACACACACGTAGAGACACACACACACACACACACACACTCTCTCTCTCTTTCTCTCTCTCTCTCTGAAGCAATACAACAGTTACTTGAGTGCTAAATCGGTGAAGGGGAAGGCACACACACTGATATCCTCTCTCATAAAGTATGGGGGCAGACACTGAACTTTAATGTTTCTCCTTTCTCACACATGTGAGGAACACGTTGAATTTATATATATCTCCTCCTTAACACAGGTTAGGTGCTCACACTGAATTTCTATGTCTCTTTGCTCTCGCAGGTGTGGGGCACACAATACATTTTTATGCCTCTCTTTTCTCTCAGGAAGGGGGACACACACTACATTTTTGTGTGTTTCCTCTCTAACAAGGGTGGGCAAACACACCAATGTTTGACATCTCTCCTCCCTTGCAGGAGTGGGGTCACACACAGGTTTTACATCTCTCCTCTCTTGCCTGGGTGGGGACTCATGCTGAAGTATACATCCCTTTCAGATTGCAGGCATGGGCACACAGACTGAACCTGTGCATCTTTCCTCACGGAATATATATGTGACTCCTCTCTTGAAAGTATGGGGGCAAACACTGAATTTTATGTATCTCCTCTCTCACAAGGGTGGGCAACAAACTGAATCTTTACACCACACCACCTTCGCAGAAGTGGGCACACACAATGAATTGGTATGTCTTTTCTCTCTCACCAGAGTTGGGGTACCTGCTGAATTTGTCTGTTTCTCCTCTCTCACAAGGGTGGGAACACACACACACACTGAACTTTTATGTCTCTCCTTTCTCACTAGAATGAGGGCACACACCACATGTTTACAACCATCCTCTCTCAAAGGAGTGGGCAAACACACTCAATGTGTATGTCTCTCGTCTCTTGCAAGGGTGGGTTCACACACTAAGCATTTATGTCTCTCCTTTCTCATGGGGTGGGTGCAAACGCTACATTTTTAACTCTCCCCTCTATTGCAGTGGTGGCAGCACATACTGAATCTGAATGTCTCTTCTCTCTCAGGAATTTAGGCAAACACACTGAATTATAGTATCCTTCCGCTCCCACGGGGGTGGGGGCACACACTGATGTTTTCCATCTCTCCTCCCTTGAAGGAGTAGTGACACACACTGAATTTTGACATCTCTCCTCCTTTGCAGAGGTGAGGCACACATACTGCATTTTTTAAGTCTCTTCTTTCTTGCAGGTGTGGGCATATAAATAACCTTTATGTCTCTTTTATCTCTTGGGGTGCATTGTAATGGATACTGGGTATTTGTCCTTTTTACTCATGGGACAGCCATCCGGTTTGAGGCTAGGAAGGTGAGCCCACTCTGCAAGACCATCCGTAGGGCTTTTAGCAAGTGGGACCTCACTGGGAGTGACTCCCCCTCAGAGGATGAGATGAGAACTCCCAAGGTAGAAAGAGAACCCCTGTGAAATCTCTTTTCTCCCCCCATACGGGTGCAACAAAAGTAAGAAATTGGTTAAAACATTTTTGTTTGACTGACACCATTGCTGAACCCTCCTCAGAATCGACGCCTTATAATAAGAAACACGTTACCTGTCATTACAGAAATGACTACAAATACACTGAAGTCCTCAGCTGGAGGATGAGAGTACTTGACACATTGCACAACCACAGGGGAAGAGAGGTGCAGAGTGGACACTGGTGCTGGAATGTGGAACAGAGACTGTCTAGAAGTTGGACAACATAGGGAGGCCGGAGCCTGCAAAACGCTGCTGAATCCAGGAATGCTAGAGAGGCAAGCTCCTCAAACCCTGTGCTGAGAGACGAATGAGAGAGAGAACTATGAGTACTACTGAGGTCCCTAGAAAGCTGCCAGAGTGAAAAGCAACCGGAAGGCAGACAGAGACTAATACCATCAACATTGGCATCAATGACGTTCCCTGGATGAAGCACTATTGAAAATCAGGTTCGCGTACTGCTCAGAAAGAAGGGAAAGGGCTGGTGACTCACTACAAAGTGGGGGCACAAAGCCGCAAACCCTATTACGGATAAGGAGCCCAAAAGCAGACTATGCAGACTAAATCACGACCGAGGAGTCCTATGTCAAATAACACAATATAAAGATATAGAAGACCAAGAGAATCAAATTGCCAAGTCCCAACATGGGAGAGGGAGGCGATTTTCAATAGAAACTCAAGACAATATGATTGCTAAGCCCCAGCATGAGAAAGTGATGCAGTCTCCAGCAGAAGCTCAAGAGAGTCAGATTGCCAAGCCCCAAGAGGATGAAGTGACACAATCTCCAGTAGAAACTCAAGAGAATCAGATTGCTTAGTCCCAAGAGGAGAAATGGACGACATCTCAAGTGGAAACTCAAGAGTATTAGATTGCCAAGTCCCAAGAGGAGAAAGGCGTGAAATCTCTAATAGGAAGTCAAGAGAATCAGTTTGCCTAGTGTAAGGAATGCATGGTATCAAAGTAAGACAGACCCACATGATCACAGTTCAAGGATGTTTATTGAACGTTGACAAATGTGTATAAATGCCTATCTAAACCTAAATCTACAGATGGGGGCAAGCTACGACCATCAAATAATAAAAGGCAGTCCTAGTTGAGTCTTGTCAAAATAAAAGGGCCTATACTATAAAAACCTATTGCCAATCCTTACCACTCATTTACAAGTAATGTGGGGTAATGTTCATGAAAAAGAAAGAAGTGGTCACAAAATGATAAGTCAGGATGTTTATGCCATTGTACTCCCTTCCCACGTTATCAGCACAGGACAATACGGTTCACTCACGCATAGCACTCTCTTGGCTTCTTTGGAACAAGGACACAGTTCCATTACCAACATCAGGGACTTCTGTGCCCAAGTCTCCAAAGTTATCAAGGTCTCTTGATTCAGAGCGCCTGATGTCCCAAACAAATTAAAAGTTCCTTTACAAATACTCCAGTCGGGTAATTCACTCTTCACCCTGGATCTCCCTCTTCTGGGCTCACATCCTCCTCTCGAATGCCTACAGAATATCCTTTCTCGGGTGACTCATGGTTCATGCTGGATACCCCTCAGCCTTGCTCAGATCCCTTTTCACAATTAGTCTCCCTCATCCGGATCTCCTTCAGCTCGGACCAATTGCAGTTCAAACTATCTATCGAAGACTTTCAAATGTGCACAGGGTTTTGCTTGACCTGTTGCAGTATCACTTACATTTCACAGTTCAACATTTTACACTCTCAGTTGGATACCTAACAGAGACCTTCGAATGATCACCCATGTGGTGCCAGACCACTCTGTATATGGTATCTATCTTGGCTTCAAAGTTCAGTCACTCCTTAGATGTTCAATTATATTCGCGTTGCTCATCACATATGCCTCACACTCTATTCTTTGCAGATTTCTTCATACAATGTTGCCGCTTGCAACCTTGGTTCTATTTCAGACCGGTCCACTATCAGTCTCCCCGACTTACTGACTGTGCTGACTTTGTTGGTGCTGATTAGTTGTAGGAGCCCAGGACAGTACCACGGTGACAATCACTCCTCTCTGCCTTGTCTATAGATGTGGGAGGACCATGGATACCTTCAACACACAATGCATCTTTCTTCAATGTTAAATCCTGGTCTTATGTTTCTTATTCTCGAGGGCTCGTGAAAGTAGGGTTTTTTCTCTGAAAAAGTCAAGGGTACTTCCCTCCATGCAACCCTCTCTGGTCTTTCTGTCTTTCTCCTCGTATTAAACTACCATCTTGGAACTGCTGCTTCCTTGTGTGTTTTGCCTTGCCTTGCTTCTGCCTTTTATCCATGTGGGCAAGTGTGATGGAAGTCAGGCATGCGTAATAATCAGTAATTGCCTGACTCTGCATGGCCCTTGCATTGGGACATATCAGGTATACGGCTCGGGTGTTAGTCTGTGTTCTGTCACAGTGAGCAGTCTGTGAGAAAGTGTTTGTGTCTGGAAAGGGGTTAGGGGGTTGAGTTCCTAAGTATCCTACCTGGTAGGATGGGGAAAAGGTGTTACAGGGAAGGGGATACTGCGTCTCACCATCTGGTATCCCACTCTTATTCCCGAAGACCCCTCATCCAGGTGATCTTACTGCACTGGTCCACTTCCAGATACTGGTTCCAAAAGTGATGGCTGTGTCCTGAACACCTGGATGACAGATCCCCAGGGACTAGGCGTTGAGACACCTTCTGCTTTCTCACACTAGTCTCAACCTGAGAAATTGACAGAACCTCTAGCAGAAAGAAAAACAAGGGGCTAGAGAGCCTGTGCATAGCCGACATCTTAATTGAGGTGCCCCGTAGGACAAAGGAACTGATGACATTGAGAATATTGAGTTACCAAGTGTACAGTCCACGCAAGCACAGAGTGGCAAATCCCTAGGGAGTGAGGTGGTCTTCAAGATAAGACATTTTGGGAGGAGAATAAGTCAAATACTCCCCTGGATACAGTGATACGAGCTTCAATGAAATGAGTGATTAAAGACTAAGTGACTTTCTATCTTTTTGTATGAGGAACTGCGACATCTAGATTTGTTTCATGAGAGATGTTGCCATGACCCAGACCAGCATGTGCCCAGGGAAGGATTTATATTAAGAAACTGTCTGAAGAAGAGGGGTCAGCTAGGAGATGTTGACACAACCCCAGGATGAAAGCCTCTTTCTATATTTTGTTTGTTTTCATCTAGTGGTAAGGCAAGATTTTTGGGCAGGATATTACAGAGGACTGTTTCTGGTTATTCTGACATTTTGACAAGTACCTTAGTTGTTAGTTTCATAGGAATATAATCCACTTTAAGCAGTATGGCAAGTTAGCAGGTCTCTTTTTATTTCAGTAGAACTACCTTGAACCATGTCTTCTGGGCCAAGTTGTACCTCTGATTTGCAAAATATCATGTCAGATGTGGGTTCGGTTCCAACAGACACAGAGCTGTTCTATGCTGCAGAAGTAGAATGTCCCCATCTAATACTAAGACCAGAACTAGAGTCAGCTACTTCACCATAAATTTAGCACTTCAGAACGCTGGTTGGCCAGAGACCTGTGGTCACCCTAATACCAACGGAAGTAGGATGGGCCTCACCTTCCACCTCTTGACTCCCACAGCCATCCTACTCGTTTGATTACTGGATCCCAGGGAGAGAGAAAGCAATCATTAATTTAGACCTTCAGCTGTATGTCCGAACAAGGTCTGGCTTATATGTAATCCTGGTGATAAAACCCTGGCAAAGTATGGTTACATGATACTACCGATTTTATCCGGGGCAGGTGATCTTAAATGTATCCTCCTGAATTACTCTTCCCAATCCATTGAGATCCAGAGAAAAGAGTTGGGTTGATATGTAATATATGAGGACTTCCTGGTAAGACCATTAAACCAGAAGACCTGGGCAAAAGGCACAGGGAGCAAAGAAAAAAAATCCCTCCTGGGGGAACCAGATTAGGGCCCTAAGCCTAACAAAATTAACCTGGGCTCACCACCCATATGGGGACCTAGAATCCTGGAACCTCCAAATGTCCCATGCAGGTCCTTTCACAATAAGAGAACATCCACAGAATCCGGAATCTATAACCCCTGTCTTCCCAGCCAAACTAGTATTTCTATGGAGAGTAAGGGTGACGAAGAACAACTTAATACTGAGAATTTACATGCTTCTCCAAGGGGTCCGAGACATCGAAGCATTTGGGGGAGAAAGACCCACAGGAGATTCCCAAGGAAGATGAAGCCACTAACTATAACCCCAATGGGGAAATGCTGGAAGATTATGTAAACTAACCACTGCCCCTCCAATCCCCAAAAATGTTACTCATGCAAGAATTTGGACATCCTGCAAGAAGCTGTCCCCTAAATATTTGGCCACCCATATTAGCACAGGAAAACGGTCCAGACAAAACCTTATCTCCCGCCATAGAAAGTCCCATCTTAGCTTATGCAACTACCATCTATGCCCAAACATTGGTAGCAGTTTCCCAGTTAGGGAAGTAAGAATGCCCGGGTGATAACCCTAAGAATACGAAACCTTGAGGGAAAGGAAGAAATAGATACTTATATACGGGAGACTGAACCACCTACAGGTCCTTGCCACTATTCCGATCAGAGAATATGGGCCAATTTCAATAGCGGGAGTGTGGGATGCGCCCTAGATCCGAGATTAATACCAGCTAGATTTAATCCTAGGTAGCAATGTCCCACAATTCCATCAGTGGTCCTCCCTCATTTCCCAGAGGGATTTTAAGGGAGATTCATTATTATCATTCACCTGTAAATCCCTATATAGGTAACCAGGTATAGGGTTAAGGGACCACCCTTTGTGGGTTTGGAAAAAAAAGTAATCTCCAGAGAACAACAATCTTGGTAGAGTAGATTTTCCATTTACCAAGGGGTGTTTGTGACAAATCAAGGGTATTTTACTCTTCTCCCCAAGAGGGAACCACCCCCTTTGAGGTTATGGAGGTGATACTGCTCTGCAATACCCTCCCTAGGGGGTTGGGCAAGTGGGACCTCTCTGGGAGTAACTCACCCTTTGGGGATGAGAACTCCCAAGGTAGAAGAAGGATCCCTGTGTAATTTGTTTTCTCCACCTATATGGGGGCCACAAAAGTTAGATATGAGTTACAACCTTTTTGTTTGACTGATACCACTGCTGAACCCTCCTCAGGATCGACATCTTTTACTCATAAGCACCTCTCATTACAGAGATGACTACAAAACACTGAAGTTCTCTCCTGGAGGAGGAGACTTCCTGATGCAGAGCCGAACAGCAGTGGAGAAGGCATACAGCGACAACACTTCCACTAGAGTGCGGAACAGGGACTATCTGGATGTGGGAGCATGCAGAGGACGTGGCAGGCCCGGCGTGCGCAAAATGCTGCAGAATCCAGGAACACCGAGGACAAGAGCTCCTCAAACCCAATGATGTGAGACTGAATGAGAGACAGAACTGTGACGACTGGTGAGGTCCCAAAAAAGGACACCACAACGAAAACCAACCAAAAGGCAGAGACGTATGCCTCTGACACAGGCATCACCGACCCTCCCTGGTGGAAGCGCTGTGGAAAAACAGATAGGCGAGCTGCACAGGAAGAAAGGAAGGGTTCAGTGGATCACTACAAGGGGGGCTGTTGTGAAGTGCTTTAAGTGTGCATGCCTGGTAAAGAAGCAGAAAATGTTGTGAAGTGCTTGGATGCATGTCTGGAATGTGTGAGGTCAGAGAGAATGTTGTGAGGTGAATGTTGATGTGTGAGTGAGGGAATGCTGGACTGCTGGTGTTCCAGCACAGGCAGTTGGAAGATGTAAGCCTGTGTGGAGAGAGCCAGTGGGATCTTCACAAACAACTTGATTTAACTGCAATACAGGTTATATGGAGTAAATTACCTGAAGCGTCATGAAGTGCCCTTTATAACACTGGTGACAAGTTGGTCTTTCAAGCAATTATGGGGGTGATATGGCATGTACTGGAACATACTGGGCCTGTTGTAACTGGATCCAGATGAAGGCACACCAAATAAGCTGCTGCAGGGGTGCAGGACGTGAGGACCCACTCCCCTTCAAAAGTAAGTCTCATCACCTAGGGTGAAAGCAAAAGGGGTGCCCTCAAGCGCTGGATGATTGGCCACAACTGCCAGACAAGAACAAGACTGCTGTTGTGCGGTTAAATTAGAGGATAGCTGGCTGGCTTTCATCCAAGGAATAGGGTTTTTATGTGTGGAGGTGGAAGGTGAGGTCAGAGCCGATTGGTCATCACTGAGGGCACCTACAAGAGAAATGGAGAATGGAAGGTGCCCTGCCAGTTGTTAGGGTGGCCTGAGAAGATTAGTGCAGAGAGGTGGATTGGTGACATACAGCGAATATCCGGTAAATGACAAATGAGGAGGGACCGTAGCTGCATTGAACATGGCTGTGCCGGTGACTCCTTTGATGAGTAAAGATGGCATTTGGAGTAGGAGCTAAGAGTCGTCAGATGGACAGGAGAAAAGGATGATGTGTGATCCAGAATGTCATCCAACTTGTCTGAGGAAAGGATCCAGCAATGCATTGCATTGCGTTGCATGACAACATGGACCCATTGAAGCTGTGAAGGCAGCCGAGTGCAGGATAGTTAAACCCAAGGAGGAGGAGGTCATGGAGGAGGGTGGTGCTGATGACAAGCAACTCAGTGATGGACGGTTATGAACTGTGCTCATTTCGAGCTGTCTGCAGCTGTACCCTAGACCTATTACATGGCGAGTTAAAACGTGTTTAGGTGCTTTCTGCACCAATTAGTTCAATGGTTTTAGGGGTATTTGAAGGTCTAGTACACGTGAAGGCTATGCACATATGATGCTGTTAAACTGCATTATGATTCATGTGCAACATAGTTTTAGAAGTATGAGAAGAACACAGATGAATTTAATGGTATAATTGTAATGCTTGGAGGATTTACAGGATTACTGACGCAACACAGGAAAAAATATGATATGATATGGTATGATATGATAAGGCATTTATAATGTGCCTATACACAAGTGTTTCAAGGTGCAACAAGACAAGGGAGGGGGAACAAAAGGAAGACAGAGACAATGATCTTAATAGGCCAGGTGACATTGAGATCGCATATACCATATCACATCTCCACGCTTACTCTTCTTACACCACCACTCAACTAGAACACAGCAATACTATGACACCATTCGGTATAGCTGTTCTCATACCATCATCTGCCTCATACTCCCCATCACTCTAAACACTGATGGTTACACACCCTCCGGCCTAGGTGTTCTCTTCAGGCCTAACGCAGCCAGAATCGGTCTGGATAAAAACCTGCCAGAACAAACACATACTCCTGATCTCTCAACCACCACACCTACCACTAAGAAGCAGATATCACACGAATGCCACACCAGCTGCACACTTATGTGGTGCTCACACGCAACTTTGACTCTCTCTACTGACTTGAAATTCATTTCCCGAGGGCGTTCAACCTACCAGCATCTTGAGTCCATACCAATGGTACATAAGGCGCTATATAAATGCAAAGTAACATAACATAACATAAGTGCACGGGAAGGGGAAAGGTGCAGGGCGGAGGAGGCAAGTCAAGTACATGGGATCGACAGAAAAATAAATAGAATAAATAAAAGCAATAAGTAAAAGGTGCAGCTAGCTGGTGGCAAGTGCAAGGGTAAGTGCAGACATCAGGTGTCAAGTACTACATCTAGCCAATCACATCTCGCCGGCTGGCGAGCACCGATGCTGGAAAGAAGGCACAGGAAAAAAGGCTCCAGACTGAGCCTACAGCCTTCAGTTCCTTCCTCAGAGCTGGAGCTCTTGCTGCTCCCCTTCGAGCTGCTGCAGGAGGAGCACCTCCAGCACCATCACCCCGCTAGGTCAGGGTAAGCTTTTGGGCATTTCTACAGGGCTCAAGCTATTTTCCGCTAATGATTCGTATTCCGTGATATTTTTCATTGCAAAATGCGTAATCCCGTCAGCGCTGCAACAGAATACTGCTCATTTAACAAGAAGTGCAGTTTTTCCGCTTTATCCCCGAAATCGAGTGGCATCCGCCATTAACTACCACGAGGATTGCAAGTTTTCAAACATGGCCGCTCCATGCACTGCAACCCTACCCACCTGGTGCCACTGACCCCTGAAGCATCTGGATTGGCTGCTAAAACTACATCTAGCCAATCACATCTCGCCGGCAGGCCAGCGCCGACCCACGAAAGAAGGCACAGGAAAAAAGGCTCCTGACTGAGCTGACCGAGCGTGCCGAGCTAAGAGCTGCTCTAGGTCCATCTCTGCCGCCGTTCATCGCCTCAGCCTCTCTGCTCCAGCCTTCAAGTCCAGATCCACGCTTGCACGGTGAGACACTGCCCACAGACTATCCCCATAAAGTACCACCGCGTCATTAACACGAATGCGTACCTTGAGACTTAATCTTGGTACTCCCCTTGAGCACCCGCTTCATCACTGCTACTGTACTCGGCACCTTGCACTGTTAACTTGTCTCGGTTGACCCTCCTACATGCCTGTCTGTACTCTCTCTTTCCGACTGCCTGGTACCATCTCTAAGCCACCCACGCCGTTGCCTCCTGTTCCTTCTGAGCACACTGCCTCTTTACCCATTTGTTTGTATTCATATATCGCCTGTATATAGACTTCCGCCTGTATGCACGACCTGTTCATCTCCCTGCTTAATATAGTAGCGTATCTGTTTATCTTCCTTGAACTGCATTTCGCACGGAGTCTAAACTGTAATTTATAATCTGCATCTTGCCAGTCCCCTGCTCCTTCTGCTCTAAAGTACATTATATGCTAGTTGTGCCTTAGCCTATAATCTGCATTTTGCCTGCCTATTGCTCTTCTGTCTTTAAAGTGCACTTTCTGCCAGTTGTGCCTTAACCTACAATTTACATTTTGTATGAGCACTGTGCCGCTGCCCTAATGGCACTATACTGTCAGCTGTCCAGATTTCCTTAGAGCTGTGCACCTAGGCGGCTGCAACCTACAAAGTCACCGTCTGCATCTATTGCTCTCAGCACCACTGTCTCCCACTCCTCTAGCCATGTGGCTGTGACTGGGTCTGCGCACCAGCTTTACCAGTACGCGCATACTGGTGATTGCGCCTATGTTTCTAGAATGTCTGCGTCCTACGATATTAGCACTGTGCATAAAGAATAATAGTGACGTACAACCGCACTCACCAAATTAGGTGTATCCATGTCTAATAATGTCATACCTGAATGCATACTCTGGCCAGACATAGTAGAGCATAACTCCTACGGATATCACCTATGTACCACCCCCTTCTTGCACCTCATTGTGCACTATTAACCAGGGCTAACACGAACTACAAAGAGTCAAAGGCAAGTGTATGGCTACCCTAATTCTAGCCTGCCTATTTGATATTAGCGTACTGGCGCATTTCTGTGCACAGCTGATACTGGCCTACCTGCGCATTAACTTTAGCATGCTGGCGCTTTTCTGATTTTAGCATATCTGCTTTTAGCTTACCTGTGCATTGTTGATATTAGCCTGCCTGTGCATTAACTTTAGCATACTGGCTCATTTCTGATTTTAGCATATCTGCTTTTAGCTTACCTGTGCATTGTTGATATTAGCCTGCCTGTGCATTGACACTAGCATACTTGTGCACCTGACCTTAGTATACCACTGTACCCTTTGACTTTAGCCATCCTATGCTTTTCAATACTAGCCTAACAGTGCTTTTAATTTTAGCCTGCCCGCCACCTCTAGCTCATTGATAAGACCCTTCTCACAAGCCTTACAGTAACCAGCCCATTGTAGATCCAAGTGAGTATCTTGCCTCTGCACCCTGAAAGCATTATACTTGACTCCTGTTTATGACTGATAACCTGAGGACCTAGTCCCTAGTATTTGGACTTGGACTCTTCGCCATAATGGCCCTTGCCACCATCCTGACATGCCCACCTAAGGATAGAAACTTAAAACTTAGATCTAGACTATCCCGCCTGTATGAACCTAAAAAAACCTACCTAAATAACCACACGTCGCTCACCACCCCACAAACACTCAAAAGCCTACTCAGGCATGCACTGGACCTTAAATTGAATGATGCAATCTCCACTAGGGTTATCAGCACTACCCCAGAAAATCAGGCTAGCCTCAACTCTAAAACAATACAACCTAAAAAAAACTATTCTCTCAATAGTACACTGACCCTATCATGCTTACTTATCAATGCCAGATCCTTGGTAGCACACGCTACTGATATAGCTGACATTCTAAACAATGAGAACTTGGACCCGCTTGCCTTAACTAAAACTTGGCTTCACAAATCAGCAGGATCTACCCTTATGGTTGCACTACCTGACGGCTACCAGATACTTAGAGTTGATAGGCCCAACGCTAGAGGCGGTGGCCTAGCCATAATATTTAAAACTAGCTTACCTATCAGAATTACCACCTTAGCTCTCTGCTCCTCATGTGAAGTATTAGCAGCTAAACTTCCCTTGTCGAACAACCAGACTCTATCTATCTGATTTACAGACCTCCGGGCCCATTGGGAACTTTCGAGGAGGACCTAACCAACCTTATAGCCAACAATGCTAAAGGCCACTCACAAACTTTACTACTGGGAGACTTTAACCTAGGCTTTAATGACACCAGTAACAAATGCTCCCAGTCTATAGCAGCCTTGCTAAAAGACTACAGGCTTACACAAAAAGTTCTTTCACCTACCCATATTAAAGGTAGGATCCTTGACTGGGTGGCTGACCGAAATTGTAACATCACCGTTACCGACTCTATCCCACAATCATGGTCAGAGCACCACCTAATTACCTTCCCACCACGCTAGATCTCCTCAGTCCTAAAATCATTGACCTGGCACCTCCATTTCCTAACAGAAGTAATATAGATATTACTGCGGAAAAACTTCTCCCTTACCTTCTTCCACCTATCAACAACTTAGACACTAACTCAGATCACACACTACTAGTGGAAGTATTCAACAATGCCATGACTAAGGCTCTGGACACTGTTGCTCCTATTAAAATGTGCAAAAGTAGAAAATAAACCACCTCAACGCGTGGTTCACACCACAACTCAAAGAATTAAGATTACGAAAAAGAAAGTTGTAATCAATCTGGCTTCACTCCCCTACTAAAGACAACAAGGCTAAACTCATGGACTACTCCAAATACTACAAGAAAGAAATAATTAGACCAAGAAGAATATATTCAATGAGAGAATTGCAAAGTCCAAGTCTAACACCAAGGAGCTCTTTACCATCCTCCGGGAAATGGAATCCCTATCCTGCCGACAGACAATGCCCCCAAGGACAAACCATGGTGTACAGCAATACAACATGCCCTCTCCAACATAATCTCAACACTTCAACTTAAAATAGCCACACAAAAAAAGCCTCACTGACACCTTTAGAGCAGCAAACACCTCTATAGACAGGGAACATTACGACTCGTTCTTTCAGCTTTAATGAGATCTCTATCCTCAAAACAGATAAATTCATACTCTTGTAAGAGGATTCAATTCAACACTACAGCTAAGTCAACGCCTAGTCTATAATACTGAATGAAAACCCTTATTGATATATCTTTAGGTCCAGTTCATGCGTTCTGGATGACTACCCTTGTATAACACCCCTCTCTTGGAATCCCCCTGACCCCACTGAGCCAAGAAGTAATTCTGTTTTGCAAGTTTAAAAGGTTTATTTGATAAATTAAAATATATATCACACTTTTTAATAAATTAATAATTGAATATCACACTTAATCTGATATGGTAAATATTAACAACGGAGAATCTGGCACTAGCACACTTCTTTAATCACTAATGAGTTGACATGAAATGGATAAGGTAGCACACTGGTAAATAGGAACAAAAGTATAATGTGGTAGAGGATGCTTTATGTAGGCTCAGGTGGATGCAATATTCAATGAATGCAGTACAGAAAATACGCAATATGATTTCAACCAAACAATGTAATCACTTTTCTCTGGCTACTCCCCTCCCCCCCTTGATGCAAGGCAAGGAAATGGAAGGAAAACACACAGTTCTCAGAAATGCAATCAACTGTAATTCAGTTCAATCCAGCAAGCTTAAACAGAAGTTTGAAAACACAGGCAAATGCTTTGATAGGTGCTAGCAATGAATGAGAAATATGCTGGAAACGCTCTTAATTCCCTTTTAGAGGTTCAGGATGAGTGGTATCTAGTTAATATTAGTCCAGGCTCACACTAGCAATGATGCAGGGATAGTTAGCAGGTTAAACGAATTTCTGGCAAATGGAAAGCAAACAGCAGCAGTTTTTACATGTGAAGAAATTGCAAATCGCGGTAAAATTCGCGGATGCGTGTTCCGCGATTGCGGTAAAACTATAAGGGGTAGGAATGCGGTTCTAGGTGCGATTCAAAGCTAAGATTCTAATCTTTCAAATAAAAGTTATTGCAAGTCTCTAGCACAAACGGTTGCGGAGATATGAGCAATTTTGTGAAGGTCGTTTTTGGGTTTGCAAATTTCAAAAGCTCAAAATGACAAGTGCAGCTTGCAACTAGAAATGACAAGTGACAGCTAGGAGGCAGTTCTACTTAGGTTAAATAGATTGAATTAGATGAATTTAAACTAAGAGATGTGTTCTGAGTTTTGCTAAGTACTCACAAGAGATTTTGAACAGGAAAGCGACTTGGTCACGATCTTCAGTCTGGTCAGGTCTTTCCGGATTCTGCTCACAGCGCCTGGTCTGGTCTCGGCGAGGCACAGCACTGCTTTCTCTCTGGTCTGGTCTCTGCTAGGCACAGCACTGCTTTCTCTCTGGTCTGGTCTCTGCTAGGCACAGCACTGCTTTCTCTCTGGTCTGGTCTCTGCTAGGCACAGCACTGCTTTCTCTCTGGTCTGGTCTCTGCTCTGGATAGATTGAAGTCTCTAGTTTGGCTTTCTGGAGTTTGATGGAGGTAAGTATGGATTTTTCCGGCAGGGCTTCCAGCGGCAGATGAAATTGAATGTCTCTATGTGTCCTGACTCTCTGCTTTTATCTGTTTCTTGAGAATGGGTGTGTGTGTTGCATCACTAGACTTGCCCCTCTCATTCGTCATTGGTCAGGCTTCCATTCCTCCGCTTGATTGGCAAACTGAACTGTGAGTCAGATTGATGTCATTTTATGATCTCTTGAAACAACCTCCCTTGTCATCTGTGCACCCAAATATATATATGATCAAAATCCATACTTCAGAGTTACACAGTTGTTTGAAATTACATATACATGGTGTGGCTGAATTTAGCCATGTCTATGTCCAAATCTGCTCATTCTCGGAGCTTGCATTCAAAGAGTGTACATAATTGACTTTTTAACTGCTTTTTCAATTTCCGACATGGACCCAACTTTACATACATGTGTGCAGGGGGTAGGGACATTAACTGATGAAGTTTCAGATTTTTAACATGCACACATTTAGAGTAATATCCACTTTTCCGCTAAAACCCCCCTGAACATACCACCGGTTCCTACCACGTCTTAAACTGTGGGCAGAAAAATCACAAGAATTATGGTATCATTTGTAAAATTTTCACATGTCCGCTCTATGAGTTATTCATCTTTTTAAAGTTATGTTCTGGCTCCAAAGGGGTGTGGTTTACCCTCAGCACAAGGTTGAATTTCTGGTTCTTTCCAGTTCTGCCAAGCCAGCTTGCTCTCACAGGCAGTGCTCCTCCCAGCTCCTGCCAAGAGGAAGCTACAATTTACGACTGCGGTAATAAAAACCTTTGCCTGAGTGAAGAGGGCTTTGTTCACTCTCTTGCAGAGCACAGATAATTCAATTATCAGATAGATGGCATATCCTTAGCTTGGGCAGCAAAAGGAAGGTTGGCCTGGGAACACAGTGGTGACTCAAGTTTCACTGCTGATGGGGGTAGTTGCCAGGCAGAATCAAGTTCCTTAAGCCAGATTTTCAGCTACTGTCATGTTATTTGTTGCTTTTTAAATTAACTTGCAATTTTACACATGCAGCTAGAATGCTGATTCTACGTGCAAAACTATGACATTTAAACAATTACAAAGGCATGTGACACCAAACATAGGTCACTCATTTAATCTAAACATTTTCGATTTTAGTGTCTTTAAATCCAGTGCAACTTAAACTGCTGCAATCCACAGCTCAGCCAGTCTTGTTATAAACCTTGTCTTATGATCTTCATTTCCCAGATTCTGTAGGCACACGAAATTCCATTCTGCCAAATGTCTGCTGGTGTTCAGTAAATAATTTGCACATATTGCAATGTTTGAAAATAGGCATTTTGGCTTGCCTTCAGAGAAACACAGGGTGGGTTTTAAAACGCCGGCTTTTGGATAGTGGTGAGTACTGGTACTGCACCCATTTTTGGGATTTAAGAAATGAATTCCCCACACTTCTAGGTTGCATTTGGCAATCAGCATTGCCATTCCCAATGGTTTCAGACTACTGTGCGGGTAGTCCAATGGTGGTTTTAAAGCGCTTTGAAGCTAACCGGCGCTACTGTTTTTCCTTTGGCAACCCATTTCCCTCATGGCAACCCGGCCTTTCATTCTCGCACTGGTGGGTGGCAAGTGAGGCAACCATTTTGGTGGGCGCACAAACTGCGCAGCTTTCCTGGATTTCGGCGCACATGTGGGTTTTCCGCCATCTTGAATTTCCTAAGCCCACAGCACCAAATGTTGTAGCAGGATAGCTTAAACGTGGGTCAGGACACCCAACACTCTCCATAAATCCCTCAAATTGTAAGGACGACAGCTGCCCCACTCAAATCATAAAGGATGCAGCCAGAGACCTAGCTCCATTTATTATTAAGCTTATCAACGCCTCCTTCAGAACAAGTACAGTGCCCAACAATCTTAAAGAATCTTGGGTCCTCCCCCTGCTCAAAAAACAAACTCTAGACCCTACCATCCCCACTAACTATAGACCCATCACCACAGTGCCCTTCCTTCTCAAAATTATTGACAGAGTAGCCTATACTAAAATACAGAAATATCTCGAAGTAAATCAACTACTAGGATCACGACAATCTGGCTTCCGCCCCCTTCATGGCACCGAAACAGCCTTGTTAGATCTCAAGACTCAAACTGACGAACGGAAGGACAATGGGAAAACAGCTATGCTACTCCTCCTGGACCTCTCCGCAGCTTTCGACCTAGTAGAACATACAGTACTATGCAACCACCTCGGGTCGGCGGCTCACTTTTCAGGAGAGGCCATAGCCTGGGTCCAATCCTTCTTGGCAAACTGCATAATGAGAGTCTTCTCCCCTTCAGCCTTTGCCGACCCAATTCATATATTGTGCGGAGTACCTCAAGGATCCTGTACCTCCCCCACCATGTATAACATCTTTACAAAGCTGTTGTTTGACAAGTTGGAAAGACTGGGTGTCACCTATACAAATTATGCTGATGACACCCAGATCCTTATCCCTCTCTCAGGTAATTATACGGATGATACGGTTTTAGTAAACAGGATATACCTCCTCATTCAGGCATGGATGGCATCCCATGGCCTCTGCCTGAATGACGACAAAACGAAGATGCTGATCCTAGGATCGGAAACCAATATCAAGAAACTTAATCCTAGCTACAGCTCCTTTGAAATTGATAACAACACTATTAAGGTGATGCCTGATGTTAAGACTCTAGGTATCTATCTTGACTCTACATTGACTTTTAAGAAACAAGTGAAATCACTTGCATCTACCACAGCCTACACATGTAAGTTTCTACAGGCCTGTAGACTGTTCCTATCCACTACATGCTGCATTACCTTGGCCTATGCCCTCAAAATGTCTAGATTAGACTATTATAATGCCATGTACTCAGGCGCCAATAAATACGTCACGGATAAATTGCAAAGACTGCAAAATAACGCACTAAGTGTAGCACTGAACATCCCCCTTAGAGAACATATTTCTAAATTCAGAAAAGACATCCACTGGTTAAAAATAACTGACAGAATCCTTGTGAAAACTGTCTCACTTACCTCCAAATGCCTGAACAAACTAGCACCACCCTACTTGGCCAATAGGATAAACAGGAGAACCTCTACTCGCCCGACAAGAGCTGCCAACTCTCACACCCTTGAGATCCCTACATTTAAACGTATTACAGCTGGAGGCACTAGCTTCCCAGTTAAGGCAGCACAATCATGGAACGCGCTCCCTACTGACCTCTGTGTAGACCAACCATACCCTTCATTTAGACGTAAGGTACTCAAATGGATTTGAACAAACAACCTTTAACCTGACTACCTACTGACCTTCTTCATTGTATCCTCCTTTGACCTAATTCAATAATCTGTAACATGACTTGCCAATTGCCTTACCACTACACTGTAACCAGTAGTGAAGTAACCATATATTACTTGTATGTATATGTACTTATCTGACTCTCCTTTGTAACCAAGCTTAAGTTATCTTGTCCTACTGCACCCAGCTACCCATGGGTTTGACGCGCATTATCAAATAAACAAACAAACAAACAAGCAAGTGCTGGTAGGGGATTGTAGGGATACAGAAAACAGTCCCCAAGTGAGAAGGTTGCCAGGGAGGCAGTGCAGGTGTGCAACTGGCGGGTGAGGGGACCTGGGTCTGAGATCAGAGTGGAGTCAGGGGACCAGTGCAGTTTCAGTTTCAGCCAGGAGTTCGGCAGCTGATGAGGAGGAGAGAAACTGAAGCAAAGAGGAAGTTTTTGAAGTGCTTCTGGAACCGGAGATGGTTCGCCTCAAGTTTCAGGGAGGCTGGTCCAGAGGGAGGCCCCAGCCAAAGAAAGAATCACCAATTTGTTGCTTGGAGAAGCGACTGACCCCGATGGAGTTGGATGCGGATAAGCGAAGAGCTTGAGAAGGAAGATATTTAGGAAGAGAGAGCTGAAGGTATTGAGGCCCCAGACCCCAGAAGCCCTTGTGGACAATGCAGAGGGTTTTGAACTTAATCCTCGCAGCCACTGGGAGCCAGTGCAGAGATTTCAGTCCTGGAGAGATACGATACCTGGGCTTGAGGCCAAGGACAAGTCTTGCAGTCCTGTTCTGGATGAGTTGCAAAGGGCGCAGAGTACACACAGGCAGATTTAGAAAGAGGCTGTTGCAGTTTCTAGCCTAGAGAGAACCAGAGCTCTGGAGACAGTGAGCCTCTGGGGGAAGGAGAGGAAAGGAAGACTACATCTGAGGAGGTGCATCTGGTAGTGGGACTTCTTAGAGACATCAGAGATGTGAGGAGAGAAGGAGAGTGTGGAGTCGGAGATGACCCTGAGGTTTTAGCCTCACAGGTGGGAGCAGGAAGAGGGCCAAGAGAAGCTGGCCAGAGAGTGACAGGAAATGAGGGAGCAGGTGTACCGATGAGGAGAATCTCGGTCTTATTGGCATTAAGGCAGAGATCAATGGCGGCACACCACTCCTGGATAGCAGACAGACAGTCTGATTTGAGAAAAGGAGTAGAAAAGCCAGACTGATGTTCATGGAGAGAACCAACAGATTCAGTGCGAAGATTAAGCTGTTAGATGGTCAGTTTTTCCAGGAGTTTGCCCATTAAAAGAGTGATGGAGATTGGGTGATAGTTAGCTGGGCAGGTTGGGTCAGCAGTTTCTTAAGAAGAGGCTGCACAAGGGAGTGCTTAGGGGGAAAGGGAAGAATCTAGTGGTGAAGGAGTGGTTTCAGAAGTCAGCCAGAGCAGGGGCAAAGGTGTCAATATGGTCCATGATGGTTTCGTAGGAACAGGGGTGAATCTGTTTTGACGAGACTTTCATAGATCGGACTTGTCTAGAAATTTTGTCTGGGGAGAACACAAGAAAGGCAGAGAAGGAGGGAGGAGAGGTGGCCGAAGAAGGGCCAGAGGAAGAGCAGGGAGTAGAGGGGGCAGGAGGAGAGGAAGAGAGAGAGGCCAGTTGTTGTAGATGACTGTTTTAAGGAGCAATTGATAGTGATGCTTCCTAACTAGCACTTTAAAAAAGGGGTCTATTGTCTTAGCCAGTCTGATAAGTGTTCCAAATAATATTAGGTGGATTAAGGTGTACGTATGGAATGTGAATAGTACTAACAATATGAAGGATTTACAGGACTTATGGCCTCATTATGAGTTTGGCGGAAAGTGGTAAAGTTGGTGTAATTCCGTTGATTCTGCTGATTTCTTGAGCGGTGAGTTAGAGGCTTTACCTCCAGGATTTTCCACCCAAGAAAAGCCCCATTGAGTCCAGTGGACTCAAATTAAATGGGGAATTCCACCACCACTAACACTTGTAATCTGGCAGAAATTCCCCCAGACCAAGTGGCGGTAACAATAATTTGTTTTTGTGGTATTCTGGCGGATTTACTGCCGGGATACTGTCAAACTTGCAATGAGGTCCTTAGAACAGCTGAAAAAGCAGTAAGAACGTTTAGGACATTTTAACAGTGTTGAAAACTTTCAAAATGTTATGTATTTAAGAAAACACAAATGCATGTTAAAGTTGAAATGTCCAAGGAAGTTTTATTGGTTTGCAATTCTAAAACGTTTAGTGTTAAACTAACCTTTACAGGAATTTCAGGATTAGCATTGGATGAGCAGCAAATGGACTTTTAGCATATGGACGCTAATTCAGAAATTAGCCATAATGAGAAAGCTAGGAATGGATTGCGACACGCTTAGCTCACCTCGAAAAGCCTGCCTGTGAGAGAAGTACTGTGTTTGCAACACATAGGCGGTGGACCTTAAAGTGATTACATGGGGAGTTAAAGCATGTTGATGTGCTTTTTGCACCAATTATTGTGGCAGTTTTTGGAGGGTATCAAGGTCAGGTGGAAATTTAAAGTGTGGATTTTTATGAAAATTAATTAAGGTGATACTGTGACACAGAGGTGGGTCAAAGGTGAAAGTTGGGACTTCACTTGGAGGTGGTTTTAGGGTAAAACCTGGGAATACTCTTGGAGGTGCGTCAAAGGTAAAAGTTGGGGTATCTGTAGGAAAGATCGAAAATAAAATTCCGAATGGTAGATTTGTTCGAATTTCAGCTGTACTTAAATTACATATAGCCGGAAATTTCAAACACATCTTCCATTTGGTGCAAATTAGAGTGAACAAGGGGCGCATGGGTTGCAGGGGTGTCTCCCGCACCCTTGTTCACTGTAATGGCATCGGGGGTTGCAGCAGCGTCACCCCCGACCTACATATTAAAGTTAAAAAAAAGGGACTCTGCTGTTGCATCCCGCCAGCCTCCAGGGGCTGCTCCTCCCTGGAATGCTATAACTTGTAGGCAGTGGCATCTGCCGCGGTGCCTTATGCAAAGAAAATCTCAATGCCTGCAACGGACTACAATCCCAATAAATCTTAACAGCTCCTGGTCACGTGGAGCCTTGCAGCCTACGCATGCCATGAGTCATCAGGAAGTAGAGCATTAATGCTTTCCCGAACCTCAGGACGACGCGCCTAAACTATTGCTTCTTGCTGCGTTACGGTTGCTCTGAGATCTTGGTACTCGCACTCCTGCTTATAATTCCGACCTTCATGACTACGACTTTGGACCTGCTTTGTGATTTTGTCCCTCAATTGTCTCTGGCGCTGATTCCTTCCCTCGGATTGATTACCAAGTTCTCCTGACTTGGCTTTCTCCACTCCGGTTACTGGTTTTCGCTTCTGCCCTTGTCCTTTGTCTGGCACTCGAACCCTCCTGCTTGAATTCCTGGCTCCTCATGTACCTTGGATAATGTGTTTTTGGATTGTCTTCCGCTTTGCCCTGTTTCAGTTTTCATTACCCTGAAAAGTGTTCTGTTTCTTTTGGACGCTCTGCTGAAACATCTGCGGATTCCCCTGCTGTTTCCATCTGGACTGGCATTTCCTTTTGGAGCTATGTTTTTGATTGCTTCAATGGACCTTGCATTCTGTGACCTGTGCTTTTTGTACTTCCTTTCCCTACTAGAACTTTTGAGATTGTGTCTCTCCCCTAGACTGCGTTCTTGTGCCGCACTGGTCAGGGACCCTCTCTGCATTGAAGAATCTGCAAAGTCCTAGCCTGGGTTCTCTCCCCCTCTAACAACGCCTGAATCTTCGATCCCTTGCTGGCTGGAGTTTTGTGGAAGTAGGTTTCCCGCTTGACATCACAGCACAATAGGTAAGAGTGTGTTTGTCTGGGAGTTACACAGGTGTTACATGGTGGGTCCAAAAGAGATACTGAATTCTTGTATCTGTTTTCTCCCTCTTAGCTCTGCTGCCCGCTCCTGCCTTTTCACCTGACTTGCCTTGCAGGTTTTGTCATTCCGCAGGCTGCGCTCTTGGGGGAAAAGTCTCCCTTTCATCTGTGAAAGGAGGCCTCAGTTGTCCATTGAGACTGGGGTTACTAGAGTGTCTCCGACCCTGGCTGAAGAGTCATCGATCCTGACACCTGCAGTGCTGGTACTCATGCAAGTAGGTGAAGGGAACTGGCATTGCAGAGGAATATTAGAGGCAGCAGCACACATCGAAGTATGTTGCCCGAAGGTAAGTACAGGGGTCAAGAGGGTTGTCAGAAATGTCACTGGGGACAAAACTGAAAGTTATTTTCGTTCAAATAATGTTCTTTTTTTCTCCTTTGTACATTTCGGTTTCAAACAATTCCTGGACAACCAAAAGTTGGGACTACATTTGGAGGTGGGTCAAAGGTCAAAGTTGGGACCATTATTGGCGGTGGTTCAAAGGTAAAAGTTGGGACTGCACTGCACTTGCAGGTGGGTCAAAGGTAAAGGTTGGGATACATGTTAGGAGAGTCCCAAAGCATGTGCACGTGCCCATTTGTATTTACAGAGCTACACAGCTCTTTAAAAAGGTATGAATGAGAAGTGGCGTGAATGAGTGGTCAGCATGTGTCATGTGAGGCTCGGAGTTGGATGGATGTCTGGAATGTGTGAAGTCAGGGAGAATGGTGTGAGATGAGAGTGTTGATGTATGAGTGAGGGTATGCTGGGGTGCTGGTGCTCCAACCCACACAGTTGGACGATGTAAGCCCGGGGGCTGGGAACCAGTGGGTTCCTCACAAGCAACTTGACTTAACTGTAATAAAGGATATATGGAGTAAATTACCTGAAGCGTCAAAAAGTATCTGTTACAACAGGAGCAAAGCCCTGAACCCTTTTGCAGCTGAGGTGCCCGGAAGCAGAATAAGTAGACAAAATCAGGTTCAGTAAGTGGTACAACACAAGATATATATATATATATAGAAGACCAAGAGAATCAGATGCCCAACTCAGAGCATGAGAGAAGGAGTTGATTTCCAGTACAAAGGCAAAGCAATCAGTTTGCCAAAACCTAACGGGAGAATGGGAAGCGATCTCCAGTAAATAATCCTACAGAGTCATCACAGATCCCCTGCCTAAAGTCTCCTCCCATGTGGCCAGGGGGAGGCCACCGCTACCTGATCCTGACACTGGGGATAACGTCATGAGGGAGGATCACATGGGGGGAGATGGTTGTCAAGAAGTGATAACTTCCTTAGGAGAGACACAGTATTCGTCCTTTGGTGAGGATGAAGAACCTTTAATCCCCAAATACCTGATGGCATGTTGCCACTACGCAAGGCCCACCCATGTTAAAGCCCAAAAGATAACATATGAAAAACCACCTAAACAGAATGAGGTTTCCACTTTGGGAATATATGGCTCACTGGTGGTACCCCCTGACTGCAATTGTTTTGTCTTGGATAAAAATCCTAAACTTAATGTTGTTGCACATAATGTTCAAATGGCATCTTCTGTTTCATCTAACCATCTTTTCTCTCTTGGGGGGGGCACACTCTAAATGTGTATGTCTTTCCTCTATCACAGGGGCGGGCACACACATTACATTAATACATCTCTCCTTTCTTTCAGAGATGGAGGCACATACTGAGATTTTATGTCTCTCCTCTCTCGCAGCGCTGAGCACACACTAAATTGTTACATATTTTCTCTTTTGCAGGATGTGGACACACACTGCATTTTTACATCTCTCTCACAGGAGTGGGGGAACACAGAGAATGTGTATGTCTCTCCTCTATTTCAGGGATGGGGCCTTCACTGAATGTATATATGTCTTCTCTCTGGAAGGAGTGGGGGCATTCACTGAATTTATAAGTATTTTTTTCCCTATCACAAGGGTCAGGATACACACTGAATGTTTATATCTCTTTCAGGGGACATGTCTCGAATAGAAAGGAGTTGCTTGATGTACCATTCTCAAGTCTGAGTTGAGTACCTTCATGTGGCTGCAAAACATCATTACTAGATCTCAGCAAGGGATACAACACTGCTGCCATATGACACACTCATAAACATTCTTACTAATTAGTGTTTGCTGTTTTTATTGTGTTAGGAAAATAAGTGTCCCTATTTACAAGCTTTTTCCCTAGAAAATCAAATGTTGCAATGGGCCTCATTATGACCCTGGCGGTGACGGTATGAACGGTGCCGGTAAGTCACCGGCACCGTTCATACCATCCCACCGCATTGCGAGTTCTGCTCGCGGGTTCCTGACAGCCTGCCAGGTCTTACCTGGCGAGCTGTGCGGCACCCGCGAGCATAACTCGTAATTGCGCTGGCACCATTATCAACGGTGCCAGCGCAGCCATGCTCCCCACCCCCAGAATGGGAATCGGGAGTCCAGCAATACCGCCACCTGCGAATGGGCACTTACCGGCCCATTGATCTCGTAATGGGCTGGTTATTGCCCAATCGCGCTCGTCAGTGTTGCTAGTGAGCATAGCGGTAGCCGTGCCTGCTATGCAGGCACGGCTACCACCATGCTCGTAATGAGGCCCATTCTAAAAGAGGGTAGGGGGACTATACAAAGTTTAACTGAGTCTCACCTAATTCCATTCCTTTCCAAAAGAACTGCATTCTGATTCCTGAAGTGAGACACCTGTATTTCAAATTGCTTCCCTCACTTCAATGTTTATTCTTCAACACCTAAAACATAACACCAAACTAAATTGAACCCAAGTTTTCATCATGTCATTTTTTGGAGAATGTTTTTGTTTCCTCGCTTGTTTTGTTACTTTTTTTAAGGCAGGGAAGGAGAAAACATACAACATAAATAACCCCCTCCAGAAAAAAAAAAGATTACACCATTCCTCCAGTGATATTCCAAACACAGAAAATCTCTCAGCAGTTTCAAATGTGCTCAGTGTAGTGCTTTACAAAATGATGCTCTGCAATGGCCATTATTGCCACATACACCAACTCTCTTCAACTGAAGATGTGCTTGCATACTAGGCACAATGGTCCTCACCATAACTGTATAACGGCATGTTTCCGCACCGGCAAAGTGCACGTTTGCTGGTGGGGTGGATGAATTGCCTCCAGCAAAGAACTGAAGGTAGTTCCGTCACCGTACCTGCAAAAATATCTGGTAATACCGGCAAATCCCTCCAATGGAGTTTTGTGGGACTCCATGCATTGGGGATTTAGTGACACTCATTATCTGGCAGTAAAACCGCTGGACCGAGTGCCGGTAACAGTGTTACCATTTGCCGGTATCGTAGGGGAATTACTAGGATACCAGCAAAGTTATAATGAGGCCCAATGTTATGATCAGTCGGGCAATGTTGTCTATGGCCCTGCCATCTGGGACATTAACCCTGTCTCCCTCACATCCTGGAATGATCCCTGCAATTGGCCTGGCCCTTTTGTGTGTAGGTACCACCAACTAGCAAATCTTGGTTTTTACTCTGGCATGGTGTGAGTTTTTGGTGATGGATGGTCCTAAGCAGATGCTAATATGCATATCATCCGCATACACCAGAACAGACATTGAGAAAAGTAACTAGGGGTTTTATGTAAACACTGGAAATCAGGGTGGCAGTGCTCATCCTTTTTGTGGTCAGAAAGTTGACTACAAGCTTTTTTTTACAACATATTTCTAAGTTGAAATGGAATGGTCAGTTTATGAAGAATAGTATATAGGTAAGCGCTATCCCCTTGAACTGTCATATTGTGTTGTAGGTAGTGCTAGAAAATGTTAGGGTCAACGTGGTCATAGTCAATCAATGGATCAAAGAACATTAAGCCTGTGAATTAATATTGACTAGGGCTTTAAGGTGTTTTTCCCTGATGTCCACAAATGTGTTTGTGCTACCTTTGGGTGGCCTGAATCTGGATTGACTGTATTCTCATTTTCTCTTTGCAGTTGGAAGGTTGTTTTCCTTTCTAGGTTGGATGTGGGATGTTGGTTCTATGTGACACAAAAAAGACCAATTGTTTTCAGCTGTTTTTGTGTCGGCTTTAGAATGCTGGAATGAGACATGCTTCCATCCCCTTCCCCCACAGCGTGATCCCTTCCCTGCCCTCTCTTGCTGGTTGTTATGTAAACCCGGGTGTGATGGGGGGGGGGGTTCTATCCCCCCAAACCCTTCCTTTCCTCACCCATCACCCCCTTCCCAGCACAACACACACCACGTCCACACACATATGTATACAATCACATACACTTACACACACAGACACTCACCTGACATGCCCGCAACGACTCCTCTGTGTCTCGCTGTGCCTTTCAGACTGTCAGCCCCTGCGTGCACTCGTTTGTAGCAGGGGCTGACAGTGCGATCACAGAGTGGTCTTTCTAAATTGATCTTTTTTGTTTTCACTTAGTACCGGGATGTTTTACTTTGGCATGTTGAAGATTAAATGGAATCGCAGAAGGACCTTGCGCGAGCCTTGGCGTAGATTAAAAGTTTCACGGCATGTGTATTCATGGATTCCAAGAGGCATTAGTAGCCGTTGCACAAGAAATAGCAGGCTGCGCGAGGAACGCCCCCCAACACGCCTCCACGCACACCAAAAAGCAAGTGAAAGGATGAACACTGCGCAAGCCTCCACGCCATCCCTGGCCCAGCATCCAGCACCCCAGCAAAATCACTTGACAACACCTCGCAATCCCAAGCCGCACCCCAGACAAAATGCGTGCCTCCCACACAAGCCTAGGCCATACCCAGCGAAATCACGCGACAACACCTCGCAATCCCCAGCCGCACCCCAGACAAAAGGCGTGCTCTCCCGCACAAGCCTAGGCCGTACCCCAGCGAAATCACACGAAAGCACCTTGCAATCCCCGGCCGCACCCCAGACAAAAAGCATGCCCAGGCCGCACTGCTGCAAGAAATGCACACCCCCTCGTAAGTGTAACCCATTACAAAAATCTAATTCCCCCCCACACCCTCTGCACCCATCCTGTGCAGATACCCCCCAATGCACATGAACCACTGTAGTTCACATACCATCCCCAGGCTCGCTCACCTGTGACCTCCCCCCCTGCAGGCAACCCAGTCGTGAAGGGACACCACCCCTAGGCCCCTCAGCAGTGACATCCCGGTAGGCAGCCCACTCATGAAGGGACACCAACCCCAGGCCCATCACCTGTGACACCCACTGCAGGCAGCCCCCTCCAGAAGGGAAACCACCCCCAGGCAGCCCACTCATGAAGGGACACCACCCCTATGCCCCCTCACCTGTGACACCCCCTGCAGACAGCCCACTAATAAAGGAACACCACCATCAGGTCCGTCACCTGTGACACCCCCTGCAGCCATCCCCTCCAAAAGGGATACCACCTCCAGGCCCGTCACCTGTGACAATCTGATGCAGGCAGCCACTCATGAAGGGACACTATCCCAGGCCCCGTCACCTGAGACACCCCCTGCAGGCAGCCCCCTCCAGAGGGACACCACCCACAGGCCCCATCACCTGTGACACCCCCTGCAGGCAGCCCACTCATGAAGGCACACCATCCCCATTCCTCCTCACCTGTGACACCCCCTGCAGGTAGCCCAATCATGAAGGGACACCACCCACAGGCAGCCCCCTCCAGAAGGAACACCACCCCAGGCCCCTTCACCTGTGACACCCCCTGCAGATATCCCACTCATGAAGGGTCACCACCCCCAGACCCTGTCACCTGTGACATCCCCTGCAGGCAGCCCACTCATGAAGGGACACCAACCCCATGCCCCTCACCTGTGACACCCCCTGCAGGCAGCCCAGTCATGAAGGGACACCACCAACCGGCCCCCTCACCTGTGGCACCCACTGCAGGCATCCCACTCATGAAGGGACACCACCCCCAGGGCCACTCACCTGTGACACCCCCTGCAGGCAGCCCACTCATGAAGGGACACCACCCCCCGGCCCCATCAAATGTGACACACCCGGCAGGCAGCTCCCTCCAGAAGGGACACCACTCCCCGGCCTCCTCCCCTGTGACAACCCCTGCAGGCAGCTCCCTCAAAATACAGACACCACCCTCAGTCATCTCCCTCCATAAGGGACACCATCCCCAGGCCCCCTCACCTGTGACACCCCCTTCAGGCAGCCCACACATGAAGGGACATCCCCCCAGGCCCTATCACCTGTGGCACCCCCTGCAGGCAGCCCCCTCTAGAAGGGAAACCACCCCCAGGCAGCCCCCTCCAGAAGGGACACCACGCCCATGTCCCCTCACCTGTGACACACCCTGCAAGCAGTACCGTGACAGTGTGACACATCACCACTGCAATGATAATCTGTAGCTCACCTAAACCTCCGTGGTGTGACTGCAGCATGATTATCATCATGAACATGTATCCTGCCAATCAAAATAAATGCATTCACCGGAGCTACATCCATGCGTGGAGCATCTGCTCACACACCCTTCCTGGCATCAATCACCCCCCAACATACACATGTAATAAGTAATTTGTAAAACTGGTACCTGCTGCCCATGCTACAATGGCATGTCTTCAAAGCACAGTGACCGAATGTGTGCCCACGACAGAAGCAAACCTACCAGCAATGTGTGGGACATCCACAAGCAATGGGCAGGTGTGTCGCAGCCTGAGCATGATTGAGCTGTTTGGAAAAAAACACAGTCAGTGAAATATCACATGAGCGGTCCAGTCACGGGTGAAGGATATGTAAGTCAGAGAGTGCACAACTCACAGAGAGTGCTGAATTGTGCAGCCACTGTGAAATAATCAAAAAGTGCTACTACTGTATCCCAGTGGTAGAGGTTGATAAACACCTGAGAGAAGGAATTCTGTGATACTATATGCTGCTGAAGGTGAATGCACAAAATGTGTGTTACACATCATTAACAAAGTCATGTGCCATGCTGGTGACCATGGAACACTCTCACAGTCAGTCTACTTCCCTCTACCCCAACCCCATTGAAACCAAACACAGAGTGATGCAGCACATTTGAAAGGAAATACCATTTGACAGTGCACACCCATCGGTCTAGTTGACACACCACCACCTGTCAGCCACCTGGGGATCCTGCCCTCCTCAACCATTCCAGCACCAACAAACCATAAGCATGTACGCAACCAGACACATGACTACCAATGAAGAGGAGCACAGCCTCAAAATAGAACTAGCAAACAGTCCCACACCCAAATGATCACCAAGAACCGATGAATTGACCTACAAAAATATATATGTTATCAAGTAGTATTAACATCATACATTTTCATTAAAAAGATCAAGCTTCCCATGTAAATATTCCCAAAAGTAACAATCATCATGCCTAAATCATTATATACAATGTAAAATGGACAGTAATGTATGAAAACTGTGGTGGAAAGAAAAGGAAACCTACACCTAAAGAACTATATACATGATAAAAGGGGAGTAATGTTCAAATAGTCTGCTCCAAATTAAAAAAATAAAAAGGAAACCTACACCTAAAGAACTATATAGACAGGCAGCGGGCTACTCCATCTCCTCCTCTCCAGTGTTAATAAAACTCTCCACCAGGGCATCATCCAGTGCTGCATCCACTTCCCCCAGGTGGACTTCCATTGTTTACTGCAGGGTTTGCAGGGCCTCCAGCATATGTCTTTCCAACCCCTCCACCTACCTGCAAGTTGCCTCCAGGATGGCAGTCCACCTCCTTGCCCGACACAGCGCAACTTCCACCCTGGCCAGTGTCACCCTCGCATCCCGAGCCAGCTGCCTTTCTACTCTTATAGGCTGCTCGTAGCGCATGTACATGGAAGACATCTTTGATCGTAGGTCCACATTAGCATCCTGCCTGATTCTGTGAACCTTCCCCTTTGTAATGTTATGCCCTGAGAAAAAGAGCATGTCCCTTCTCATTTCTACGGGCAGCTGAGCGGGCGAAAAGCTGAAGGAGGCGGTAACAAAGGCTGTGATCCTGAAGGTCCAGAGAGGATCTATGCAAACGGTGAGTGAAACAAAAATGTAATGTTTTGGCAAATGGTGCATGCCTTAGAACAAGTAAAGGGAAAAGGTAACGGAGGGAGGAGGGAAAACAAAATATAGTTAGAAGTAGAGAAGACTGTATATATACATATATAAGGGGATAATGACTCAAGAGTAATAAATGTAGAGAGAGGTTACCGGGTTAGACACCCAAAAAGAGAGAGGTTACCGGGGCAAAAACCTGAGAAGTGAGAGGATTCACCTTATTCCTACGCTTTAATATAGTGGCTAGAAGAAACGTGTACCCAGAGTCCCACATAATGGGGAACAATTAGACTACCACAACATTTAAAGACGTTGTGAAAGGGGTATGTTTACACTCCATGAAGGGGTAATGATTAGAGGCAGAGATATCTGTGTCCAGCTGGTGTCCGTCTAGTCTGTCAAGCGTCTGTTTTACATGTTTCTCTGTTGTGACGTCATATGTATTGGACATTTTTTGAGAGAACTGTTTCAAATTTCATGCGATTTGATAGCTGAGACAAAATCGCACATGAATTGATGTTTTTTGAATAAATCGGAAGATATCAAATTTTGGGGAAAATTTGGATTGGAGCTTGAGATATTTGGTGCTCGCTCATATTGTTAGAAGCTGTTTAAGTCGCACGAAAGCACTGACAAGTTTTATATTAGAGGAAAGGGAACAGATTTAGGTATGGAAGACAACTCCATTGGCACACTTATGCAAACAGTTGCCAAAGCATGCACCCAAGCTAAAGGAATATAGTACCAAGTGGGTTAAAGGTACCGCCCACAAGATGTTTATGATGTGACCACAAAAAGGGTCTTTATATAAAGCCGTCTTATAACACTTGACGACATATTTGCACACCACATATACAGGCAAGAAGTTAGAAAAATGCCTTGCTGTTCTCGAGTTATGGAAAATGTATGAACAGGGGAAGGAGGAAGAACCACCAACAGAAGTAGGGACGAGGGATTATACCTGTTGAGGGAATTTATAGCAGCCACGGGGTATAGCAACCCCGCATATGAGTCACCTACACATAGTAGTGACGAAAATCAAGGGAAGGATAAGGACAAGAATATTACCTCCACAGTCCCAAGGGACAAGGGGAGAGCGATAATGAAAGAAGAGATCAGGCACAGACAAGTGTATCTCTCGACATAGAGAGAGAAGGGAAGAGATGGAAAGAAAGCAAAAATAGGACTGACAAGATAGCATTTGCAAAAGACGAATGGATGGGAGCACATTTTATTAAAACTGAATGGGAAAGGCATTGATGATGCAAAACAAAAGGAGAGGTTAGATGAAACACAGAGGAAGGGGAAAGAAAGGGAGTTAAGAGATGAAAGGGTAAGTAGGAAAGACAGAGAAAGGCGAGAACAGCTATATCGCGAAGAGCAAGAAAGACAGCTCGATCGCAACCCAAGAGCAGCCTATGATCAAGACAGACAGGCACAGCAAAGGTTAGAAGAAGAGCAAAGAATATGTGAAAACTGGATAAGGAAACAAAGAGATGAGGAAATTCAAAAGGCAGATGACGTAGAAAGGAAAAGAGAAAGGAAGAAGATAGGGTCAGAGAAGAGGCAAGGAAACGCAAAGAATTTGATAACGATATAGAACGTAAGCAAAGACAAAGAGCACGCGATCATGAATATCTGGGGAGAGAGGTTAAAAAACCTGCTCCAATTGTAGATTGGGAAGATATACAATAATTCTTTCCTGCGTACGATTCAGTGCCAGGCACGTCTAGGACAAATATTGACGATAACTTCGACACCAGAAGCATCAGAGAAACGATCGATAGAATATATGATGAGATGGGGCTAGAACAAATACCCCAAGGAGAGGGGGAAGATGAGCGCCTGGAAAGCACCCAGCTGTATGACACTGAGGATGTCACCCGAAGTATTGGGAATAGAGAGCTATCCCTGGATATATTGGAAATAAGTAGGAACAAAGAGGATACGAGAAGTCGCACTAGTTGGGGACAATCAATGTCCGACTCTGAAAGGGTGGAGCACGAGGAAAATGAGGAAGAGGGACGGAGCGAAAGACGAATCCCAAGGGAAAAGTAATAAGGTGGTCAGATAATAGCAAACCTATACCGAGAACATCAGAGTCCGCCACGCAGCTTGACCGATACGAAGAAGTTTCTCACGGTCAGAGGGGGGGTGTCTTCACTGCCCTATGTGGACATACTAAGAGCATTGCCAGGTAGACGGTGATGCTGAATATTACCCCTGCAATAGATAGGAGAACAATGAGAGTACAGAGAGAGGGTTACACATTCGAATTTCCGTTGCTCGAGAAGGGGGGAAGAAGACCAGAGTATATTCCATGGCCACACATGGATCAATAGATAGAAATCAGGGTGAGAGATCCGAGAGCAGCTGTCAAGTTTTTGAAGCTATTTTATTTTGCCTTCAAAAAGATTTTGCACAGATTAGTATTTTTAAACATTTACAAAACTTTCGATAAGCACGTAAGGTTAGGTGGACAGATATTTTTTTTTGCAAAATACAAGTGAGTATCGTCCTCTTTTCTTGCGGAGGAACAATTTTCACAGTGATGCACGAGGATACAGTACAAGTAGGTGATGACAGAGGGTGTCAACAGTGTGCGGCCCAGGACTGTGATAGGTCCGGGGGTATTAGAACAACAATAGTGACCACAACACTATTCTACAAACACATATAAACAGGGGTTGTGCCACAGAAAATCAACACGACGGTGTTTCGGCCAAGCTGGGCTGGGATTAAGCCCGAGGTTATGGTGGCCTTCATCAGGATGGTCTCTTAATAAAGGTTCTGTCCGTAAAGGAAATCTGTGGGGGAAGGGGAGAGCTGTCAGGATCTCAGGTAGTTAAGGTTTCATTTACGTATTAATAAATAATGGCTGATTGGTGCCTAAAATACACTCGGAGTGTATTGTCATTGAGCAGCTTACCATCTGCTGTGGTGCAGCGGAAACGCTGTGCTGGAGTCCTGTTATGGTTGCCGGACTCTTGGGGACATGAGAAGACTCGTGTGAATCAGGTCACTCAGGCTATTTATTAATGCCTATGGTCTCTGGGAGCTGTAGAGACAAAGGTAAGTATACCGTTAACCCCACGTGTTGGGGAGACAGTGTATTTCAAGCAAAACACAAGGCCCATGTATATCCAGCAGGGGATGTGTTGGAGTGGTGAGTGTTGGACCCGGAATGATGAACACCGGTGGTGTGGATGTCTTATGAGAGTGGTGTTTGTCAACAAAACAATCAGGTAATTGCTATCGATTTGGTATCCTGTCGGTGGCAGGAATCAAGTTTAAACGCCACGGTGAACTATGGGCTGTAAACACAGTTTACTGTGATTAAAAGTGATACGAGCATGCAAGAGGAGATTTGCAATACGATTTTGTGGTGGGTGCAAAGTCCGGAGTACTTGTGCGCGATCAGGGATGGAAGCTGGCTGTTGCCATCGCCGTGTTTATAGGTATATAAAGTTTTCCAATCTTTATACCAGAATGGTGCTGTCGTGCACGTGTAAAAGAAGTCTAAAAGAGGGCTAAAAGCTTCTACAGTGCACGAGTTAGACTATAAAAGGACAGTGCATCAGGTAGGAAATGCTGGAGGTACCTAGGCTGTCTGTTCCGAACTGTCTAAGTGAGAGACAGAGCATAATTCAGCAGTGTGACTGGAAGCCTTAAAAATCTGCCTCAACAGAAGAACCAACATCACGTCCACTCCCACCAACTTCATCTTGGAGTGTATCAGACTAGATATGACCGAGAACTTCTTTCTTTTTCAAAACCAGATTTACCAGCAGGTGAAAGGCGTCAGCATGGGGGCTACTTTTGCCCCTGACGTAGCCAACCTATATATGGCCCAACATGAGGAAGACAACATTTACCATGATGACAACCCCTACAAAGCTCACATCTTGCTTTGGCGCCGATACATCGACGATGTTCTCCTAATATGGGAAGGGAGCAAAGAACTTTTGCTTGAGTTCCACAAATGGCTGAATCAGAGAAACTCCCACATACAATTCACCATCGACTGGGATCATCAAGCGGTAAATTTCCTGGACCTCCACATCTACCGCTCTGGAGACTCTGTGAAAATAGAACTATACAGGTAACCCACCGACAGGAACAGCCTACTCCATTTCACTAGTTTCCATCCACAAGGACTCAAATACAATCTACTGTACGGACAATTTCTTCTTGTACGCAGGAACTGTACGGAAAAAGACAAATTTGAACATCATGCCTAACAACTCCAAAAACGCCTCAGCGAAAGAGGCTATCCCAAAAAATCCATCAAAATGGCCCGCAAAAGGGCAGCCAACACCGACCGCACTATCTGTCTGACAACCAGCACCAAGGAACCCATAGACCGGACGGTCTGTGTCACCACGTTTAACCCTATCAGCAACTTGTTAAAAACCACCATAAACAAACATTGGCACCTGATAAAAAACAAAGGCACCCTGGACAAAAAACCTTTATTTGCTTTTAAAAAGAACAGGAACCTTAGAGATATGCTGGTACATACATTTCTCGAACCGGAAAAACAACAAGACACACTATGGGGCCTACTGCCCATAGTAGGACATTACTCATGTGGAAAGTGCGTCGCATGTCGCTACACCAAGACCAGCAAGACATTCACGCACAACAATTTCATCTGGACAATGCGAAGCCATACGAACTGCGAGAGCAAAAATGTAATCTATGTGATAAAGTGTCCATGCGAGCTCATTTACATTGGGAAAACAACTAGACCCATTAAACAAAGGATAAGTGAGCATCGATCGTGCATCAAGAACTCCATACAGGATAAACCACTAGTGAAACATTACAGCAAAAAAGGCCACACCAATGAGCAACTTACCTGGACCATCTTACAACAACTACAACAACAAAGAAGAGGAGGTGATATCAATCTAGCGCTCACGAGGCTCGAACAGAAATGGGTCCACAGACTGGACACTGTAAGAACTGGACTTAATATCACCGTAGAGTGGAAACACTTCTGGGACTGTGTGACCCCCGTAGATTCCACTGGTGTTTGTCTAGTACAGGTCGTTCCCGAATTCTGGTTCACATCCTGCTGTCCTCTGTCTGACACTGTATGTTTGCATGTTTTTCTTGCAGTTTTTAACATCAACATATAAGCCATTGAACAACCGTGTATACAAAGCATTGTATGTTTCTCCAAATCCTGATGTTTTACATTAATCACATAAGAAACTGTACCACTTATACTGTCTTGCATATATGTGGATTTCTCCACACAATCTGTCTGACAGTGTCACCAGGACCACAGTACTGAGTTATGTATATTGAGCCTTCATCATACAACTTTGTGTCTACCTCCCAAGGACAGTTTTGTGCACACTCAGGATTTTTGCTGACACCATACTAAATCTCTAACATGTCTCTGTCGTTTCATTGACTTTATTCCTTTCAAGTCGTCAACATTTCATAGTGTCCATTAATCTGTTGCTTGTCGTGCCTCCTTTCTATTGGCTGAATGTCGAACACCAATCACCATGGCCTTTACTCAATCCTATCTTTGCCCTACCCTACTCTCCTTTGGGCACCCCATTGGCTGGCCTGCCCGGCTTGGCTGAGCTTTTAACTTATGGTGTCTGCACTCCTCGGTAGCATCCATTAACGCGAGGAGCGCAGACACTGCCACAACAGGCTTCGGTAAGTCACACTGCTGAATTATGCTCTGTCTCTCACTTAGACAGTTCAGAACAGACAGCCTAGGTACCTCCAGCATTTCCTACCTGATGCACTGTCCTTTTATAGTATAACTCGTGGACTGTAGAAGCTTTTAGCCCTCTTTTAGACTTTTTTTAAACGTGCACGACAGTACCATTCTGGTATAAAGATTGGAAAACTTTATATACCTATAAACACGGCGATGGCAACAGCCAGCTTCCATCCCTGATCGCGCACAAGTACTCCGGACTTTGCACCCACCACAAAATCGTATTGCAAATCTCCTCTTGCATGCTCGTATCACTTTTAATCACAGTAAATTGCGTTTTACAGCCCATAGTTCACCGTGGCGTTTAAACTTGATTCCTGCCACTGACAGGATACCAAATCGATAGCAATTACCTGATTGTTTTGTTGACAAACACCACTCTCATAAGACACCCACACCACCGATGTTCATCATTCCGGGTCCAACACTCACCACTCCAACAAACACATCCCCTGCTGGATATACATGGGCCTTGTGTTTTGCTTGAAATACACTGTCTCCCCCACATGTGGGGTTAACAGTATACTTACCTTTGTCTCTACAGCTCCCAGAGACCATAGGCATTAATAAATAGCCTGAGTGACCCGATTCACACGAGTCTTCTCATATCCCCAAGAGTCCGGCAACCATAACAGGACTTCAGCACAGCGTCCCTGCTGCACCACAGCAGATGGTAAGCTGTTCAATGACAATACACTCTGAGTGTATTTTAGGCACCAATCAGCCATTATTTATTAATACGTAAATGAAACCTTAACTACCTGAGATCCTGACAGCTCTCCCCTTCCCCCACAGATTTCCTTTACGGATAGGACCTTTATTAAGAGACCATCCTGATGAAGGCCACCACAACCTCGGGCTTAATCCCAGCCCAGCTTGGCCGAAACACCGTCATGTCGATTTTCTGTGGCACAACCCCTGTTTATATGTGTTTGTAGAATAGTGTTGTGTCCACTATTGTTGTTCTAGTACCCCCGGACCTATCACAGTCCTGGGCCGTACACTGTTGACACCCTCTGTCATCACCTCCTTGTACTGTGTACTCGTGCATCACTGTGAAAATTGTTCTTCCGCAAGAATAGAGGACGATACTAACTTGTATTTCGCAAAAAAAGAAATATCTGTCCACCTAACCTTTCGTGCTTATCGAAAGTTTTGTAAATGTTTAAAAATACTAATCTGTGCAAAATCTTTTTGAAGGCAAAATAAAATAGCTTCAAAAACTTGACAGCTGCTCTCGGATCTCTCACCCTGATTTCTATCTATTTACCTACAAGTACCCTCCTGGGCATATCAGGACTTCGCCAGGCGCCCTTTACATACTCTCACTCATGGATCAAGAAAATTTGAAAAACAAGTTTCCAATGCTGACATCGGGAGCCGGAAAATGGATACATGAATTAGAAAAAATGACAGGGAGGCAACACGCTAGCTATAGGGGACATCAAAGGTCTCCTGATCGCCATACTTGGTGAGAGAGCAGACGATGTGTGGGCACAAGCATGCTACCCTGGTGTAACCACAAATAACACTTTGCATGATGGAGCACCATTTAACAATTGTAGAGCCACAGTAAGGAAAGCGCTGCAAGTACTTTACCCAGATTCTTCTGATATGGGAGCTATAATGACTCGGAAAATGAGGGAGTCTGAAGATCTGTTAATTTATATACAGAATTTCCAAGACGCATGGGTGCTCAAGACTCATGAATCGTGGACTAAATCTATACCTGTGTTTTATCAAATCCTGTGCCAAGGGCTGCCAGAGCCAGTGCAGAAATAACTCAAGAAATTGGTGGGAATCAAAGCCAAACCGTGGGATGAAATACTGTTGACCATTGCACATTATTGTAGACAGTTGCGAGAAAAGAATCGCAAAAAGCAAGCGACTCGTAAGGGTGAAGATGCGAAATTGGTGCAAAAGAAATTGTCAAAATATGCTCTTGAGGGAGCCATGATAACTAGTACAGCTGCACCAAGCATGCAGCAGGTGACTAGTCTGTAGCAAAATAACCAGGGTAACGGAGGATTTTACCTGAGGGGAAGAGGTTTTAGAGGAAGAGGATGGCAGAGCAATCAGGGAGGTTTCCTAAACAATCAAGGAGGCTTTCAAAATATGCAAAATGGTAACCAAGATATGTCAAATGGGCAAATGATCTGACCGCCGCCAGTTTCTTGGCTGTGTGGAATGACAGGGCATTTGGCACGCACATGCAGAAATCAAGGCATGATGCAGAACAGCCAAGAAACAGGAGCAGGCATGACAAATCCATGTGCAGTTTTACAGCAGGGCGGTGCACAGAATCACACGGGGCAACAACAAGCACAAGGAGTGCAGCAATGGGTGCAACTGCAAAACATGGGGAATTTTCCACAAGGACAATCCCAACAGGCACCACTGGAACTATCACAGACCATGAACCCTGGAATGGGAGCTAACAATGGGAATGGGGAAATCCACCAGCACACAGTGGGCCAAATTTATATATAAGCTAGGACAGCTCACTGGGAACCCTGATGTGTTCTATCCTATCGGTGACACCAGACCCTCACAGAGAATCCAGGGTGGAGGTCCTCATAGGGGATAAAGAATATTCCTTCCTAGTTGACATGGGTGCGACACGCTCGTGCATATGTGAAGGCAAATTTTCCTTGTCCGGGGAGGCCATAGATACTCAGAGTTTTACAGGAGCGACCAGTCGAGTTCCCTTTACAAAGGCACATCCAGTCTCTATAGGGGATTGCGAAATGAACGTACCTCTAATATATTCTCAGCAGACCCCAGTACATATTTTGGGTTGAGACTGAATGACAAAGTTGAACATGACAATCTCGTTCACAGAGGAGGGCATAGTATGTTTCACTTCAGGAATGCACTATTCAAATGTATGCAAAATGGTTAGAGCATACTCAGGAGACGTAGCCATGAGGGCCAAACCATTAGAGCCAGAAATCATTGCATATGGCATGCCTGTGCTTATGGCAGAATTGCCAGGCTGTGCATACAGAATCATGAGAACCCCTGATAAGTTTTTATTGAGACCAAGAAGACTGATGCACAAGGAGAAGGGACACATATTTCCCTTGATGCTACACATAGCTGCAATATGAGGGAAAGTGGTCTTGGTTGACAGTTATGATGACGAGGGCAGACAATGGTGCGCGATAATTGTCATTGAAGAAGGATATCGAGTGACTGACATCACCAATGACGATCCGTTTGAAGAACTAGCAGAAATGGGAGAGACGATGGTGGAAATGAGTCTCAACTTTTGGGTAAATATGATTAAAAGAGAAGAACCTCAGAGAATGATGTTGGCACTAAAACGCCCTGAATATTTTGATGACGACATAGCTAAGGTGCCTGTCTCGGTGTGGACTACAGGACCCTATGACGTGGGTCTTTTGAAGGGGGTTGGAGAATTAAGGATTAAACTGAAACCAGGAGCAATTCTACCAAGAGCCCGACAATATCCCATGTCCAGAGAGGCACATGAAGGGATTTTCAAGACAATTTCTGCCATGATGGACCAGGGCATCTTAGTGACGTCAGAGTCACCATGTAATACGTCAGTGTATCCTGTGAAAAAAATTAAAGGAGGGTCTTTGAGGCTAGTACAGGACCTAAGGCCAATAAACAATATTGTGGAGGCTGAGTTCCCTCTAGTCCCTAACCCGTCTACAATCCTATGTAATATACCCGTTGAGGCAAAATATTTCATGGTGATTGACTTGAAAAATGCATTTTTCTCAATCCAGTTGCACCGAGACACAAGATCTGACGTAATTCACGTTCAGACAGATGCATCTGAAACGCACAAGGCTGCCACAGGGGTACTGTGAGTCTCCTATTTTCAACAGAGTCCTGCAGATGGACTTAAGCAATATTGCATTTAAAAGTGTCGTCCTGCAGTATGTGGATGACATCTTAATCTGCAGCACAACAGAAGAACAATGCAGGCACAATTCTATTCAGCTACTGACTATATTGGCTGAGAATGGATATAAGGTTGACAAGAAAGAGTTACAATACTGTCAACAAGAGGTGCTGTACATAGGTCAGCTGATCTCACATGAAGGAAAGAAAGTGACCCCAGAAAGGGCTGAAGCCATACTGAACACGGCTAATCTGCATACAATAAAGCAGATGCAGAGCTTTTTAGGCCTATGCAACTATGTCAGGGCATGGGTCTTCGACTACAGCTCTTTCACTAAGCCTTTACTTCAGGCTCTAAAGAAGGCCCAAGTGATGAAAGAAAAGATTGAATGGTCTGGGGCCATGGAGAAAGGGTTTGCTGAACTCAAAACAGCTCCAGTTCTAGGGATCCCCAATTATGCAAAGGAATTTTACCTATTTTCACACACAAATGGCAGCATCATGACAGCAGTGCTCGCTCAAAGAACCTCGTTGGGGTACAAGCCCCTGGCTTATTACAGCGGGAATCTGGACCCAGTAATGAGAGGCCAAATCCCATGTGAACAAAGTTTAGCTGCCGCAGCGTTCGCCATAGAGAAGGCGACAACCATTTTAATGGGATGCTCAATAACATTGTACGTCGAGCACTCATATTTGCTATTTTAGAGAAACCGAAAGGCACATTGACATCTCAGAGAGCTTCTGCTTAGGAAGTGATCATATTGAATCCCTCAATAAAAATAGTCAGATGTAAAATAGTGAAACCAGCCATGTTCATAGCAGAGCCAGTCACTGAGGCAGAGCCCACACATGACTGTGCAAATTATGAACAATTCTATGATGAAATCCCCAGGGTGAAAGAAAATGCCTTGGCAGGAGGAGAGATCCTCTTTATTGACGGGTCTTCAAGGATCGATCACAATGAATGACAAAGATATACATGCGTCGCTGTAATGAAACAAATTGCAATTCCGAGTACTTATTAGTGTGCGAATACCGCCCCATTACTCAGCACAGGCTGCAGAATGATTGCCGTTGATACTCGCCATTGAGAATCACACAGACCAGGAAGTAACAGTGCACAGTGACTCCGCCTATGTGACGTCAACAGTACACGCACACTTAGCATGCTGGAAAAGGAGGAGCTACCTCCGAGCAGACGGCATGCCAGTTCAGCACGCAGCCCTATTGCACAGGCTGATTAAAGCACTACAGCTCTCAGTAGGCATATCAGTTGTGAAATGCGCAGCCCACACGAAAGGGACAGATTTTATCTCATGAGGAAACCAAGCAGCAGACACAGAAGCCAAGCGTATGGCATCCAAAAGTGAGACGATTATGGAAGTGGAAGTCACCTGTACCAATGAAAGAATGATGGTTACATGAACAACACCTGAAGCCTATAATAGCCTTGGGCAAATGCAGCAAATGGAACTGCAAGGGGAGGCACCACAGGAAGAGAGAAACCTGTGGAAACTTCGAGGGTGTTCTTTAAACCCTCTAACAGCTTGTGGCGACAAGACAGCACTGGTAAACCAGTAATGCCTGTAGCCCTATTAAAAATAGCGCTGGAGCAGTTACATTATCCGGCGCATATGACAAAGGAGAATCTAGCAGCAATATTCGTGGAAGACGGGTTCATACCAAATTTAGCTGAGCAGGTTGAATTCTTTATGCTGAACTGCATAATCTGCCAGCAATTCACCACTGGGCACACACTAAAAGTAATGAGAGTAGTCATTCCCAGGCCAAATGGGCCTTTTCAGCACTTGCATGTTGATTACGTCGACATGATTCAAGTATGTAACGGGTACAGATACTTAATTGTTGTGGTGTGTCCATTCTCTAGATGGATAGAGGCAGGTCCATGTACACACCCAAACTCTACCTGTGTGGCCACATTTTTTGTGAGGGAAGTGTTCCCAAGGTGGGGGGTATGCGAAGTCATGAGATCAGATAATGGCCCTCACTTTTCAATATTTGAACAGATTAGCTTGCTGCTTGTTATAAAGCACAAGTTCTCATCGGGTTATCATCGGCAAGGTGATGGAATCTGAGAGAAGCTCAACGGCTTCTTGAAGTAGAAAATAGCCAAGTTGAAGCTTACTCTAAGGAAGGGATGGTTGCACTGCCTTCCATTGGCACTGTATGCACGTCGGAACAAACCAGGCTACAACCATCATCTTACAACTCACGAGATAGCCACAGAAAGAAGAAAGAGAACTCCCATGACACCCCGAGATAGAGCAAGTTGTGTTGCCCAGTCAACAGGAGAGTTTGTAGGGTCTGAAATGCAAAATTACCTGAACTGCATGACATCTTGCCTTACTGTAATTTCAGACCAGTTGCAGCGATGACAAAAAGGGTGCAGCGCAGCACAGAACACAGAAGGAGACACTGAATCAGACTCATCTTCCCTGGAGACGCCGTCCTTGTGAAAAACCATACAAGGAAAAGATGGGACGAGCCAAGATTCAACGGTCCTTTTATTGTAGAGGACTGCACTCCGTCAGCAGTGAAGCTACAGGGCAGGAGAGCGTGGATTTTTCTTGGTGATATCAATCCCTACATCGGAGAAGGCCCCCTGCCTGCACCCCAAAAAGAGAAATCGACGAGCGACGGGGAAGAACCACCGCACGTGCAGACGAGATCCATGACGAGGAAGAAGGACGCATGACCAGCAAAGTAAAGTCAAAGAACTTTTTGCAAATTCTGGCTTACATTGGACACTTCCTCTAAGCAAAAAAGGGGATAAGGACATAAAAAACGGACACTCTGTGCATCCTAGTTGCAGGGTGAAGAAGAAAAATTGCACGCATAAGCCACAATATAATCTGTTGACTTTGAACTTCGGACTGAGGCACACTTGTTTGTTTGTTTGTTTATTAACATCTAATGTGCACCAGACCCAAAGGTAACAGGGTGCAGCAATAAGATAATGCAAGGCTTACAATGTTACATATTATACAAGTTACAATAATGTACAAGGAATCACAAAATACACAAAATAGCAGAGTAAATTACATAACACATAACGATACAGACAGTGAGACCTAGTTCAGCTAGGAGTAAAGGAAGGTAGCATAATAGCCTATCTTATGAGATAGGGTAGCTAATGGTCATTGGAAAAGATATGTTGGATGGCATTCCTTCTGAAAAGTGGGTAAGGTTGGACTGCTCTCAGATTACTTGGTAGTAAGTTCCAAATTTTGGCAGCCTTCACTGGTAAACTATTGCCATCAATCGTAGTTAACTTATATCTAGGTACTACTAGACGATTGGCATTATCAACTCTGGTTGGTCTGATATATATTATTTTATGTAGTTTATTCATAAGGTAGCATTGTTTAAAGCTTTATGTGTCAGTGAGATCATTTTCAACTGTATTTTATTATCTGTGGATAGCCATTTATGTTGGCGTCTGATGGCAGAAAGGTGTACTCTTTTGTTCATGCCAAGTGCTGCTCGCAAGGCATTATTTTGTAGTGTTTGGAGTCTCTGAATGGTAGTTTTGTTGGCACCACTATAGAGGGCATTACAGTAGTCGATTCCTATCAGCTTGCAAGTATAGGCAGTGGTGGAGGCCAAAGATTTTACTTGTTTGTCGAATGACAGAGTGGAATCGAGGTAGAAGCCAAGGGTGTTTACTTCCTTGGAAACCCTAATAACGTTTCCATCAATATTGAATGAGGCGAATTCCTGGCTTAGTTTGTTGATGTTTGCGTGTGTGCCCAAGGTTATCAGCTCTGTCTTATCATCATTCAAGCACAGGCCATGGGTGACCATCCATGCTTGAATGATAAGATACACCCTATTCACCAACTCCAAGTCCTAACTATGATCCCCAGAAAGTGGGAGGAGAATCTGTGTATCATCTGCATAGTTGGTGTAGGTGATACCCAGAAGATCCAGATCATCAAACAAGGGTTTGGTGAAGATGTTGTATAGAGTTGGCGAGACACAAGAGCCCTCGGGCACGTCACAGAAGATAGGGGTGGGGTCCGCTGCTGATGGGGAGAATACTCTCATAGTTCTCTCACTCAGAATTGATTCTAACCATTTGATAGCCTCAGGAGAGATGTGAGCAGCAGAGTCCAGGTATCTGCACAGGACCTTGTGGTCGACCAGGTCGAATGCAGCTGAGAGATCAAGTAGGAGCAGGAGTGCTGTTCTCCCTTTATCTCTCAGCTCATCAATTTGGGTCTTTAAATCGATTAAGGTAGTTTCCGTTCCGTGTAGTGGATGGAAGCCAGATTGTCTGGCTCCTAGGATCTTATGTAGATCAAGGTGTTTTTGTATCTGGATGTAAGCAGCTTTGTCCAGTATTTTGAGGAGGAATGGTACCGTGGTAATGGGCGGTAGTTGGTTGGGATGAGAGGGTCAAGTGTCTGCTTTTTAAGGAGAGGGAGCACACAGGAGTGTTTTAAGTTGGCTGGGATGGTGCCTGATGCAAAGGAAGCGTTAATCAATTTAGAAATTAATGGTGATAGGTCTCTAGCCGCATCTTTTATTAACTGTGCTGGGCAAATATCACCTTTACAGTTAGACAGTTTGAGCGAGAGAATGATTTTTTCTACCTCTAAGGGAGAGGTTTTAGAAAGCCTTGACAAGAAAAGGATATGCCAAATTTTGACCAAGGACACTTACATTGGAAGCAAATACAGTATCCCGACTCGTTCCACACCGAGAGTCTATTCGGAATCACTTATGGTGTCCCGCAGTAGCGACATCACCAAGGATGTGGTCACCTATTTTGACTTAGTACTGAGGTCATACCTGTCACTGGTAGGGAGGCTCACCAGTGTAACAGACTTTCTACAAGATCCTGAAAACAAAAAGACAATAAGACAACTCCTCACTGTCATTGCCGAACAACTTATCCTACTCCCTGAGTACAGTGAGAAGAAATCAAATGTTCCCAAACAGGCGGAAGTAAATGAGCTTGTCAACAAACTGTTCTTTCGCATAATCGAAGAATGTCCAACTCTTATTGGAAGAATGACAGACACACTCGCATTTCTTCGAGACCCAGCAAACACTGAACATTTAAGCCATCTTTTAAATAAGATCAGAATTCTAGTCGCACTCCATGCGACCAGACAGAACAGACAATGTTTACATCAAGGACAAAACATACAATCCTGAACCCAGCAAGACAGGGCAGATGTCCCTGTCACCAGAAGACAGCAGATTGGCACAAAATGTCTTCTTTTGCCTAGTCACTGACTTTCCAGAGCTAGTGGGGAGACCTATCGATGTTGATGTCCTTACATTCATAAGAAATCCTGCTAATGTCACACAGATGGGAATGCTCCTACATGGAATCATACTCCAAGTGAACTTTCCAACCATCAGAGAGACCATCTGAGGAGATCCTAAGAAAGCCTTCCGTCGAGGGACAGCTTGAGGGAGCAGTGTCAAGAACTTAATTTGTTATATTTGTTGCCATTCTTTCCCTGTTTCTTCATACTGATCAGTGTCCAATAGGTCCTCAGTACTGAAGCAGATTCAAGGAGTGGACTAGGAGCTTACTTACTTTGAATATGCACAGTAAAGGAACTCACTGAAGCATTATTTTATTACATTTTTTCTTCAAATAGTCTAGAAAAAGGTACTGCATCCTGAAATAAGAGACAATTTGTCATTCACAAGAAGGGGGACACTTTTGAAGCACCAGACACTCTTAAACACAGAACTTGAAATACAATATTGGGTGAGGGAATAATAACAGTAACATTTGTTGAATGATTAGGATGGGGGTCCAGAGCAGCAACCTGGTCCTCCCACAAACAGAGAGGCACCCCCGCTTCTCTGGAAGGAAATGATGTCGCCTAACGTATAGAACCATAATGTACTTATGCATCATATTTATCATTATTTTACTGTTTTACTGTATTGGTGCAGAAAGCATTCCAATTTCAGTGCACCCACCTGATGATACACGTATGAAACCCACAAAAGCACCCAGATCTTATATAGTCATTCCAGTCCATAGGAGATCTGACGGTGGAGTGAATGAACTCAAAATGAATGTAAATCGCAAAGATACACACACAAATGAAAAGAAAAGCCAGAGACAGGGTCGGCACGAGATGAATGAAGTGAAATCACTGACAACTACACGCACACAAACACTGAATGCACATGAAAGAGGCCTAGTGTCAATGACAGCAGAACCACAAACCAAAACAGTAGAGAAGAAGAGACTGCCTGCCATAAAAACCTTCACAACAGATATTGTGAGAAAACAAGAAGAATTAAGAGAAAAACCAACAGAAGCAGCCATATTAGAAACTCTTGAGAAAACAAATGCCAACTCGGAGAAACTTTCTGCACAGACATAACTGATAGTAGACTCATTATTATTCTGGAGGAGAAGGCTTTGTTTGTGCACTCCTACCATACAGCATGGGGAAGTCCAAGATCTTCGTAGCTGTAGAAATGGATGTATCAACAGCACACTGTCTCTCACACGCAGCAATGTGCAAGACCAGAAGCCAGTTCATGAGTAGTGATGGCTCATTGATCTGAGCAACTGAAACAGCTTATCCCGATGAAGATGATTATGTCCAGGACATTAAGACGAGAAATAGAGCTCATACTAGGAATTGTGTGATCGGGTACGAGAAACCTGAGGAATGAGATGGGAAGTAAACCCGAGACTAAATGTCCAAGGGAAAACTCCAGAAGAGGCTCAAATTTCGAAAAACAGAGGCCAAATGCAGATTTGGGGAACAGTACTCTCACCAATCGGATGGGAGCAAGGAGTAGTGATATGCTGAGCATGGATGGTCCTTGGAGCCTGCAAGGAAGCAATTGAGAACTCACAAAGACCGTGCAAATCAGTATGGCCAAAACTTGGAAAGCTGCTGACATGGGTCGAAGACAGAGGAGGACCCTTGCAGATAGTGACGCTAGAAAGCCCGAAATTGTGCTTCAGGAACAATGGCACAAGGAAGATGGGAGAGAATCAGAACTGTGGACAAATCTTTGACACTCCAGGGATGGTACATGGAACCGCAGAAATTATGGATCATTATTGGGCATGCAGATCCAAGGCATACATCAGACTGCCGAAAAACTGGGGAGGCATATGCACAATAGTAAATGTCCACGTTCCTGCACTGGTGATCCCGAAAAGCGACCTGAACATTGACAGTTTCCCGAAAGCAATGCTCACCTGAGAAAGAAGAGATCTGTGGAACTGACAGCTCGAATGAAGAGAGAAAATTACTTCTCTGCCAAATCAGAAGAAGCATTCCATGCAATCCCATATGCACATAGACTGTTCAGTCTCACCTCATCAGTGTTCGCGATGTTCTTCGTGCCAAGAATCCAAGTTGGAGTAAACACTAAATGGTTGCAGATAACCAGATGGGAATTGCTAGAGACAATTAACACGACCATAAAAGGATTCAATGCGATTAAGGAAGAGTTAAGAGCAATCCGACTGATGACTCTCCAGAACAGATATGTCCTTGACATGATCACAGCTATGGATGGAGGAGTTTGTGCAAAAATTGGAGAATCATGTTGTACATGTATACCTTCTCACGATGAAGAAAATGGAACTTTAACAGAAGCCATAGCAATGCTGACGAAGCTACAGAACCAGATGATCAATGAAACCGACGAATTTGACGATGACAGCTAGTTTGGATCACTATTCTCATGGGTTCCACAATGGATGGCCGATGCATTCAAGTTTCTGGGAGCCCTGCTAGTGATGATATTACTAGGATTTTGTGTCATCAAGATAATAATCTCGCAATGCCAGAAAACTGCAAAGAAAGCCATAGGGATGAAGATCATGATTTATGTCAAGCCATAATAGAGGCCTATAGATCTAACTGATGATGAAATAAGAGACTTTGTGAAGGCCAGTGAGCATGCACCAGAAGGTACAAAGTTTCTTTATCCCAGGAAATGCAGAAATTATGAGGAAAATGGATTTACTGCAGCCGAAATGGACAATGCCAATTAATGACATGGAATAAAGACGAACATGTAAGAACAGCAGGAAGCCTAAAAGGAGTAATACAAATATGGATTCCCAAGAGACACTTGTTCAAACCATCATGTACAAACCCAGAAGATGAAGAATGAATGAACCCAGACGATGAAGTGAAGATGAATACAGAGGAACCAAGTAAGATGAATCCAGAGGAGGAAGTAGAAGTGGTCGATGAATCACCCAGAGGGGGAAGTGTAGAGGAGGTCCCAAATAAAGCCTGCACTCCCATCGCCCATTTTGAAGTAACAGGAACGTTCACACCAAAATACGTGACGTATGACAAGCAAATAAACCAGCAGTGAACAGCATTATCAGTGCCTATCAGGAGAACAACACCTGTTGAAATGCTGATACCTAGAAAACCTTTTACAGTAAGGTATCCATTGAGAAAACCCTACTTACAAATAAGTCAAAATGAAGATAGCCTAAACACTGTCCCAGAAGAAACCAAAAAGGCCTTGATGGAAGACAAATGGTGATGTCACAAAGGCCTGAACAGACTCGCAAGTAGGAGATATGACGACCCACGGATGACACAAGAGACGAAGTGCCATGAATGAGGATATCGTGAACCTAGAAGGAGAGACAATGTTGAAATGATGTCATTCAACCAGCTAACGCCTGTACATATGCTTGAAACTCCAAGAAAGCTAAGAAAACATTGCGGCTTGCTATGCTAAGTAGAAGAAGAGTGTGGCAAGCGCCATTATACCTAACCTACCTCAAAACGAAGCACAGTATTATAAGTGCGAGTCCACTTTACACAAAAGCAGAATCAACTCAGGTTACTAGAGGCCAAACAGGACAAGATTCATATTCCAGCTAAAACAAGAAGAGATGGCTAATTGGAAACTCAGCAGATTCAACTTGCGCCAGGGAAGAGCCAAGGTCAGACCAATAGAAGGAGCGAACAGTAGCTTTGCAGAATTGAAACTGAAGAACAGAATATCCTATCTTTGGAAGGTCGAGATAAGGAGGCGTAGGCAGGTGGCAAGCCGAATAAGAACTAAATGCACAAATTGAGTGAAATAAGGCAGATTCACGGTGTGAGTAGCACGCAACCATCCTAGCGAGATGAGGCACGAGTTCACTCCTACGCTTGGCAACCGCCCAGACAGAGATATCATAACTTTTCCTAACAAGAAGATACAGTTCCGAGGCCAACCACAGCCAACTAACTGACACATTGCCACTAAAGTAATGATTGATTGAAGGAAGGCTGGGTGAATGGTGCGGCACCCTGCACCTTAGGGACCATTCTACTTGCTGCTAAGTAAAGTGGAAATGAATGCATGTCGTTGAAGCCAACCCAATCACAATGGACCAAATAATCTAGGGTCCTATAGATAGCAGAACCAATGGGACGTTGTACTCTTAATGACGTCTACAATAATAATGTTAGAAGGAAGGGCTTAGACGCCCACCTGGTAGTGTTTATCCAATCCTCTCACTCCGTTACCATATACAGATATAGTACCTATAGTAAAATTACCTTTTCCTAACCAATAGAATGGCATGTTAACTTTTGAGTGTTACACGTCAACGATGACGAGTTTTGAGTATAAATGTTACAACTTGTGTGAAGTTTGGAGAGTTGAAGTGAGACAGACTATCGCATCACTGTCGATTTCCATGACTTCCCGTTTTTTGTACTTGTCATTAAACAGACTCCCTTTGCCAAACCATTGATTTGTCCTTATTGATTGGTATTGGAGGAGAAAACCTGCACCCCCATCCATCTCAAAGGTGCAGCTATATTGTCTTAAAGTACTCTGGAGCAAACCCCGACTCTATGGGCTGGCTGGGGGTCTCCCCAGTACACTTCCCTAAATAGACTTATATTCCGTTTATTTCAACAAGTTCACTTGCAAGATTATCTCATATATCTTACTTTCATTGACCTCTCTATGGCATTTGACAGGGTCAGACATGCTTTAGCATGGGAGAAACTAACGTACTGGGGCTGCCCTGAGTTTCTTGTTAGCATCCTTGGGTATCTCCATACAGATACTAAAGCTTGCATAGGGAGAGAACCATAATGGATCCGATGCCCACTTATCATGGCCTTCGAAAGGAATGCATACTGGTCCCCTTCGTTTTCAATTTATGTATTGCAGACTAGGCACTGTTTCGAGACAATCCAAAGGCATTCCTCCGTGTGTAAGTTCCTATTCTAATGAACATCTGGCTTATGTCGATTATATGGTGCTTTTGGAAAGAGCTCCAATAGGCCTTCAACGTTGATTGAATTCCTTGGCAGCCTTTTCAAAGTCTTTGGATTTGGAGATTAATGCCTGAGTCTGCCATTCCGGAAACAAGGGTGTCAGTAGCAACGTACAGACTGGCAGACTACAACTCTGCCTGCCAAAGCCGATGCACCCGGCAGATTTGACCTGCCGGGCGCATTGGCCCAGGTAGGCATAGTTGTTACAGAAGCACCAACACTGTTACTAACAGTGCCAGTGCTTCCGAGTTCCCATTCCCGTGCACAGGAACCAGTACTAACATTTTCCACCGCCTGGTATCCCGGGCCGCTGTGAGTTGTAATGTCCCAGTGGCACCGGGATCTCAGGCGGTGGAAACAGTGTTAAAGTCCAGTGGCAACCCGCTGCTACTAGCGGCGAGTTACAACCAGACTTGGAATAGGGCCCAATGTCTAAGTCTACCAAACAGAGTTCCTATCTCAATAATATGATATGAATTAGGGCTCAATACTCTGATTGGATTATTACAATAGATCTTTCTCACCTGAATAATCTATACACATGTACCACTCAAATTGTAAAGTGTTTGAATTATATCTCAACATATATGATTACATTTCCCTCCAGAAATTGGAGAGATGAATTTAGGAGATTAAGATTCAACCTTTTCCCCACAAATGAAGTACGATGTTGAGTAAACCTAGGGCCAAGTGCCTTTGTTGATTTATTATTTTAGCAGGTATATTGGAGAGTCTTAGTCATTTATTTATAGAATGTTCTCAGCGCCAGTAAAAAAAAGAACATTGTTTTTGGCACTTAGTATGTAAGAAATCAATTTTGTAGACTACAGACTTCTGGATTTGTACGTTAATGGGTAAATAACAACATCTCATTGACCATAGCTGCTTTACATTTTATATCTAAGATTTCAGGATGCTTGAGATACATTATGTGGTTATTTTAAAATGACTGATAATGTATACATCAAGTTTCTTTCTCTTTTCTTTTTTTTCATGTTATGTGTGCATATTTAATTGTATTGTTTATAATGTTGTTTGTGAAGGATTCTATTTGTGAAACCAGAAACAATTAATCTGCAGCCACAAATCTACAATACTGTCTAAAATAATCGTTTCACTCAAATGATTAGGTATAAACAGGGTATCTATTTCTTTTCACCCTTTGGAAATAACTGTTTAAGACATTGCCATGGTTTTGACAAAAGATTTAATGTTATATTTCTACACAAACCTTGACAATGAAGTTCAAGATTATATGGTTACATTTAATAGATATAAGATGCAGTTCAACCTGAGGAAGGCTCTCAATATGATGTGTGATGATCTGAAACATTGTTTCTCTAGAGATCTAGTGAGATTGTCTAGTATCATCAACAATGTTAAAATGATTGTCACATTTTATTTGGCTATAATAAATTGCACTGTTTTATTTGTGTGAGAGCCCTTTTATATCCCCACATTGATTCCAATTGATCTTCTATCCCAACTATTTATATTATTGATGATTCTTTCAGTGATTGCAGTCTTGTACTAAAAAATACTTTGGATTTCTATATCCAAATGCTGGTTGAAACTGAGTTAGAGCTGGAAGCAAATTATTGATGTCCTCTGGTGCTGAATTAAATGAATAGGGTTACACATAATTGGGAACATTACAGGCAGTTAAATCTGTGCGTCTGCTCCAAGGGACAGCAAGAATGAGAATAAGGAAAACTGAAAATTAGCTTTGCAATTAATTGGTACAGTTCTGCCTGCTGCCAATTGCTTCACAAATCAGTGAGGTATATACAGAAGAAAATCAATAAATGCCAGTGCAGACCACGCAAATGACAGAGAAAGAAAAAGAAGGTTTCCTAATGGTCTGTAAATAAGTCTCAGTTGAAATTACTGAGCAGGGAATAATATGCCTATAGTTGTGCAGGAAATGTTTTTACAATGTTCTAGACAGTTCAAGCTCGTCAGATATAAGAATTAAAATATGTATGTTCCAGTTACTGGACCCTAGAAAGGAGGTAAACTGAAATCAAGGATTAAAATATCCACTTACAATTCATAATCTTAGACTTTGTATTTGTATTTATTTGTTTATATAGCGCTTTTCACCAAAGCGCTGCACAATTGAACAACTTAATACATAAAACATAAACAGTATAACGGTAGAAGCAAATTACAATATGAATCAGTCAACAAAACAGTAAGAAAAACAATTAACTGAAAGGAATAGAGAGAGTAGTGCAGTAGGACTGTGTGGGCGGGGGAGGGGTGAGGAGGAGAAGGAAGAGGGAAGGGGAAAAGGTGAGAGTGGGGTGGTAGGGGAGGGGGTGGAGATAATCAAGGGGAAAGATAAAGGAGGGAGGGGAAGCAAGAAGGGGAAGGGGTTTCAAGGAGGAGAATGGAGAAGGAGAGATTTAAGGGAGGTGCGAAATGAGGAGAAGGTAGGGATAGAGCGGATTGAGAGAGGTAGGGAGTTCCAGTGCAGGGGGGCTAGGAGTTGGAAGGAGTGGAAACGGGAGGGGGCACAAGGGGACGGAGGTCAAGTGAGAAGGAAATGGTCAGCTGAACGAAGGGAGCAGGAAGGAGAGTAGAAAGAGAGGAGGGAGGAGAGATGATAAGGGGGAGCAAGATCATGGAGAGATTTGAAGACAAGGCAGAGAAAGTGAAATTTGAGTTGGGAGTGAAATGGAAGACAGCCAACAGACGAGATGGAAGCAGAGATGGAGTCACAGGAGGTAAGGAGACAGAGGGTAAGGACAGCAAAATGGTAGATAGATTTGAGGGGGGCGAGATGGGACTTAGGTAGTCCAAAGAATAAGGAGGAGCAGTAGAAGAGGCGGGAGAAGATAATGGAGGAGATTAAAAGTTTGGTAGCATGGAAGGTGAGAGAGGGGCGGATATTAAAGAGGTGGTGGTAGCCAAACTTTCTACAGATACATCATGAAATTATGAAATACTACTTGAGAGGGGAGAATGCATTAGTAGCGGCACCTGCAATGCAAGAGAGCATTACAAGAACTTGAAAGTGACTTCCATAGTCACTATCTTGTTAGCTAGCAAAAGGAAACTGTCTTCCTAAAAGACAAAGGCTGCAGGTATAAATTTCATCGCTATCTGAATACCTCCCCAACAGTACTATATGGATTTATTACCAAGTCCTAATTGGTGCAACAATGAGAGTTAAATTGCAAACTACAAATTCAGAAGTGCAAGAATGTATCAACTCCAAAAACTCTAGATTTTTTTAAATCATCGATGCAACTTTTGTCTGGGATGCACAGTTTTCCTGAAGTGAGTAAATCACTGATAAACCACCACAGTGACCAATACTCTCTCATGCCCTTATTGTGACATTATTGGTAGAATTCAGTCACCTGAGAGGAAATGTATGGTGGACTGATTGCCGACCTAGCCCGATGTCTCATAGCCCTAGAACTGTGAGCTGCATGTGCAACTGTAGCCAAATGAATCATTCTAAAAAGAGGGATTTATTATGTGCACTTCCTGGAGCTGGGAATGGGACTTTGGGGCCACAATAGATGATAGAATGTGGCAGCCTATATGGCATATGTAATAATGCAGCTTTGCAATCTACCATGATGCAAAACAAGGATTCTTTATAGATGACGCTATGTACTGGATCTGTTACATGCATTCGGGCCCACAGGGTTGAAGAGCTGCTGATGGGGTTGTGGCCAGAAAGGCTCATATCTGCTGTAACAAACGTTACAAATGGTGCATTGAGTGTCTGTAGTTGGAGATCGTTTATTAAAACAGTCAGGATGATGGGGGTGATTAAGTGCACAAAACACTGACTCGTTCCTGGGGTAGTCCCCAGGTGACCTTCTTTGCTTCTCATCTTCCTAGGTTACTCCTTAGGTGACCTTTCTTGACTTCTCTTCTTCTGGGATTAGCCCACCAGGTGACCTTTCTTTGCTTCTCATCTTCCTTGGTTACTCCTCAGGTGACCTTTCTTGAGTTCTCTTCTTCCTGGATTAGCCCACCAGGTGACCTTTCTTTGCTTCTCATCTTCCTAGGTTACTCCTCAAGTGACCTTTCCTGACTGCTCTTCTTCCTGGATTAGCCGACAAGGTGACCTTTCATGCTTCCGTTCTCCTTTAGGTTACTTCTCATTGGTAATGGCCTTTTTCTTTCCTTTCTCTGCCCTTTCCTTTAGCACTCCCTTTTTTATACTTCCACTACCCTTTTCCCGGATCACCACCTCTATCTGTTCACAGGGCTCTGCTTCTGTCTCCAGTCTCCAACCTCTCCATGGTGGCCCACGCACGCTGCCCTTCTTGTACTCTCCTCCTGTTAAGATTGATTCTTCTCTTCTCCTCAAAAGCCATGCCTCTTCTCTCTCCCAATCCTTCTGCGTCAATGTATTTCCTCTCCTCCACTATGCCACTCTGGGTTTGCAATCAGCCTCCTTGCTTCAGGCCTTACAATCTGTTATGGTTTCATTTATCTGGCTGCTATGCTTCAGAGCATCGAAGTGATGTCAGGGTGCTGTGAAATCAGAGCGGAGTCAGAATGGTGTGAGGTCGGTGTGGAATGTGGTTGTGTGACTGTGTGAATGTTCTGGAAGTGGCAGTTGTAATTGGGGCTGGCTGGATGTGGATGACCAGTGGTCTGTGTATAGGTTTAATTTCCTTATATGTCTACTTACCTGTCTGTTGTATCATTGGACAATAAACTAACATTGAAACTTGGGCCAACTATCTTCTCTGGGGCAAGGAACCCATGGCACAATCTTCCACTTCTCACCAGGTCTCACAGTTTGTATCTTCTCTCCAGTAGTCTTGCTCTTCTCTCCCGGTCTTACGTCCTGACTCTTCTCACCAGGTCTTACAACTTGCCATTTCTGTCTGTGATCTTCCACTTTTATCCAGGTCCTACAATCAGCCTGTACTCTGCAGAACTTAAGTTGCCTCTTCTCTCCAGCAATCTCCCGCACCTGCCCAGGTTTTAAAATCTGTCTCTATTCACCTGATCATACAATCTGCCTCTTCTCTTCAGCACTTTTCTGCACCACCAGGCTCTGTAACACCAAACTCGCTTTCAGTGTTGGAAGCTAACATATATATATAGTGCAGGGGCTGGACAGCTCTGGTCTGAGAGGCACATGTTTTTGCATTCTCAATGGAAGGGATTACTCCCCATAGGGAGTCTTCAAAGAGGCTGGCTGCCATCTTGGATCTCTTTGTTGTGAGGACTGTCTAGCTGCTGCACTGGAACTGGGGCTCTCATGGACATCCTTCTGTGGGTTGCTTAGATCTTCCCTTGGTCTCCAAGACCCTGAATCAGCAATCCGTTCCAGGTTCTCAGCTGCCAGAAGGATATTGTTGGAGATATAGTCCCTCTCTATTTGGCTTGTCAGTGGAGTAAGCTCTTCCCAGTCCTGGGGCATGTTTTTATCATCCTTTCTGGTTTCTTTGAAGTGACTGTGCTATCGGCATAGTTTACCCTCTCCAGAATCAACAACTCTGCTCCCTAGATCCTCTTAGGGTTTGCCTATGTAAGAGAGGGGATTCTGGGAGACAAAGCTTTTCCTGCTTCTGATGTACCATTGCAGACCAAGTGGTTAGGGAGTTACAATTCAGGTTTCCCTTTTATAATCACTGCGGATTCTGAAAGATGTGGTTCTTACATTTTGGGTTTTTGCAAAGGCTCTGTGTATCTTGCGCTGGGGATATAGCTTTCAGTCTTGCAGCTGTCTTTGTGGACATGGGGATGTCATTACCAGGTCCACATGGTGATTTCTATGGGGTGACTTCATCACACTGCACATTTGGAGGTACTGCCCCTATCTCAGAGACTTTTTTCTGGAATTTGGATCTGGGAGATTGTAAGGACTCTGATTCTTGCCAGCTATGTGGTGTGTTTCAGTGGTGTGGAGATAACATGGGCTACCTTGTGAACAAATGTGAGTTTTTATACTATGGCATATCCTGCCTCTAGAAATATGTCCCTTACTCTGAGACACCCTAATACAATTTTCGGATCTGCATGATCACTGCAATTTTTTTTACTGCGCATACCAAAATGCAGACTTTTTTTAATACCCCATTTCACTACATACATATGTAGGGGGAGACCCTTGCCCCCCCCATACTGACCCACATGTATTATTAAATGTACCCACGCCAGCCCGACACATATATGCAGTGAAATGGGGCTGATGAATTCTGAATTTTGGTATGTTCAATAATGGGATGCGCAGCGATGGTATGATACCCAATTCTCTGTGGTCTGGTTGCTATTTTTTAACTCTGTCTTCATGGACAATGCTCTTGTTGGACAAACTTCGATCTTTACATCTTTTTGAACTTGATTGCCGTTTGTGGAGCCATGCAATGATATGGCATGCTGGGATGCAATTGAGAGTGGGTGAGGGGGAGGAGAGGGTATGGGAATTTGTGTTTTCTTCGATATATTTTGTAATATAACAAGGTGTTGGAAGTTCGTATGCACTATTTTTGGAATTATTGCTATACAAAATGATTAAAGAAGAGAAACCTAGCTGAGGTCTAGACACTGTCAACGTTTTTTTTTTGTGGTCTCAGGCACCCAGATTCTCAGGCACCCAGAGTGCCTGAGACCTGTCCGGTGGCGAGTGAAGTCAAAACCCTTGACCAGATCTGTGACGGGCCTATTCCATTCCAAAGCCTAGGATTGAGTAGTTAGTCTAGAACTGTCCATAGTCATCTCTTAGTTTAAAGTAATTCTATTTCATCCATTTCAACCTGTCCAGAACTGCATTATAGAATCTCTTTTGTCTATCCTAAATTCTTCTCTCCTCCACATAATTCTTGATAATTGTAGCAATAATCATTTTTGCGCTGATATTTTCTGAAGAGGGACAGGTGTTTTGACGGACAGAGATCAGAGCGGTGGCGCGCGGGTCTGGTGGCTGCCCGTTGAATGTCTTGCTTGTTCCTAGCTCCTTAGCTTAAGCCTAGCCTTGTTGGAGAATCTTTAAAGCGCATCTGTCATTTTGAAATCTTGACTTTATTTCTGAAAAACCTACCTTCACAAAAACATCAGTAACCTTTGAACCGCACGTCCTAGTTCCGATATGTAACTGTCATTTTAAAGTCAAGATCCAAAGCTTTCCAACAAACCCAAAACGACATTCTAATTCCTTATAGTTTTTCCGTAATCATGATTCACGCACGCGGAAAAAATGCAGCGAATTGCCTTGTAGCTCCATTTCAACACATGCCAAAATAGCTGTTTCTTGTTTGCAACTGCTGAGATTCGTTTTCAATCTGATAATCATTCATGAATCATTGCTAGTGTTGACCTGTACCAATCCAAAGTAATTCTCACTAATCCTGAATCTCTTTTAGTGAATTAAAATCATTTTAGCACATTTTCCATCCATTGCAATCACATTCAAAAGCATTTTTGCCTGTTTTAAAATCATACCTGTTCTCTCTAAGCTTGCTGGGGGAACTGGGATTGAACTGCATTATTGATTGTATTTCTGAAACCTGTGTGCCCTCATTTCCATCTCTTCATATTGCATACTGGGTGGAGTGAGTAGTCGCAGGGGAAAAAGTGATCATATATCTTTTGATTGAAATCATATCGAGTTTCTTTCTGTGTTGCATTCTTTCCCACCATTGCATTTCCTTGAAACATACAAAGTATTCCCTGCCACCTATCCTTTCTATTCCTACTCCTAACTGATTAAAGAGATTGTTGATATTGGAATATTACCCATTGCTGATCACTGTTCCTAGTCATAAGTGTGCTATTAAGTTATAATTTTATTCATAAAAGTGTGATATATATATATATATATATATATATATATATATATATATATATATTATAAAGAAAACAGAGGAGAGGGGACGGACCGCACTCTCTGTGGACCCAGTAAAATCCTGCAATCCCAAAAGGAAAGGGAAAGAAATATAGCTCACACGGAATAATAGGAAGTCATTTTAATGAAAAAAACTGCACATAATGTGCAGAGCAAATGTCTTGGGAAACAGCAAAACAAACAGGGGCAGGATGCCTAGGGTACGGCCCGCTTACAACGCGTTTCACGCTCAACTGAGCGCTTGATCACGTGATATATATATTGTTCAATTCTTCAAATAAACCTTTTAATTTGCAAACCAAACCTACTTCTTGGCTCAGTGAGGTCGGGGAGATTCAAAGAGAGGGGCATTATATAAGGTTTCATCATCCAGATTTAAAGAACTTTGACATAAAAATATATAAATAAGGGCTTCCATTGGGCATCCCAGACTAGGCATTGACTTAGTTGGAGTGCTGGATTGAATTAATTACATTTTTACATAAAAGCCACTTTCTTTTCCCAGCATACACACACACGGGAATACATAGCCCTCAGAGTTATTGGTAAAACTCTGTCGAGCTCACACTTTCCAGACAGACAGACAACAATAGGAATGGGCCGCCAAGCGACAAAGTACATGATCTGTTGCTCAAGTGGGTTTTCACATATGTGGAAAGCTTTAAATAAAGTAAAATCAAGAATTGATTAGCACGATATCATGGTTTTATATGGCTCAGAGGATGTTACCATTGAGAAATGATTCACTGACTTGAAGCCCTGCATAGCATGGTTGGAAGGCAGTGCTTGCATGTGTAGGGAGAGCGCAGGGGAATCTAGAGATGCCAGTCTGCAGCAGAGACAGACCTGCTGGAGCACGCGTCAGTGACTTTTACCCCAGGAGGGTTGAATGAAGAAAACGTCTTGTGCTAGCTATCATTTAACAAGTGCGTCTTACTTAAGTTGAATCTAGTTGAATGCCTATTTCAGTAAGGATCTTTGCATCATCCCTTGATAAAAGCAGGTACGCTCCCCATGTCAGCATCATGGACATACTTTCCATGTGGGTATGAGCACAGGTTGTGCCTTACATAGAGTACGAATTTTGAATCTTTTCAAAAAGCGTAGAGAGTGAGTTGAATGAATGTTAATTAAAAGCAGTCCTCTCTACTTTATAATGGTCATCGTGAACCTACGCTCCTGATCATGGCATTCTTTTGACCCGCTCTATTGCAAACTCCATTGACTTATGATAGTCTGCGGCACACAGCATTTCCATTATTGGAAAACACATTCATCTTCCGTCCAGTGAAATACTAACATGAAGATATGATTTCTTTATGAACACTTGGGAGTAACGTCAGCAAGGCATGCAATCCTCAGCCAGTCGATGACTGTGGAGCCTTCCTCCTGAGAGCTTAAAGGTCAGCCAGCAGAACACTGGCTGCTTGAAAGGACCTTTTCAGTTGTTTGGAAAGACTTTGTTCAGACTTAAAGGACTGTAAATGATTCCTGTCAGTACAAGAAAACATGTCCTTACCTTACCTCCTCTGCAGCTATTGTCACACACTCCTGAGTGCAGAATTAAAGGCAGAGGTGGCTATTATTTTGAACATATCATAAGCAGATGTTTGCTTGGTGTATTTGTATACCGACCCTGCGTCACTGATGCATTGCAATTGAGTTTAACATGTGGACTTTCCACGGTTCTCTGTGATCTGCTTGAAAACTTTTCATCGATTTTTATTTACTGGTAGATTGTGCCACAAATATATGCAGGGGAGACCCCCTCAAATCCCCCCTTAACCTCCCACATTCGATTTTTGCATAAACCTAGCCCTCAAAATATGAGGTGCAAAATCCATTACATTTTTTTTTATTTTTATGAATTCTACGTCGATGAGGCAAAAACTCCCCATCCCCTTTGCACTTAGCTGTGCTCATTTCCGTTACATTCCTAGCTCACTGTCTTCCCTGTGCTGGCATGAGCAGCACGGGTGTTTACCTTGCTGGCTTTGCCACGCGGATCTTTACTGTGCCGGTAACAGCAGCGGCATGGTCACCTCCATGAGTCTGGGGGGATCATGGAGGATGCAGAGAGGGGGCTGGAAAGGGGCAGGGAAAGGGTGGAGGACAGGAGGCAGAGAGGTAGGTGAGGGGGCAATCGGCAAGTTGCAGGGGAGACAACAGGTGGGGCAAAGGGGGTGCTGTTCTGCCCAATTGGGTTAATCTGGATATTTAGTTAGTCATTCAAAGCTATGTCAGAAATGTGAGTAATTGACAGTCTAGCTCCTTTAATCATGGGTAATTGGGGACAAGGTTCCACAATGGGTTCCGGTGCTTGAAGCATCTGCCACCAACGGACGGTGACAGGATAGGTAAATTGTCGAATGGTGAAACAGCCATTTTGACTGATGATATTTTTAAGCTTCTATATTCGGGGGCTTTCTGGTGGATACACCTCTTTGTAACGCTCTAGACCATGCATCTAAACGTATCTGTCAGCAGTATCTGTGATGAGATTGGCGGGAGGCAGATAAGTGATCTCTTTTTAGGCTGCAAGCAAGGGCTTTATCTATATGTAACGACTCTGACTCTTATTCAGGCCTTGAGACCCTTAAATACACCTGTGTCGCACACCCTTTTTTACAATAATTCCTTGGTGTCCATTGGTGTGTCCATTGGTTCTACTGGGGGATAACCACCATACTTGCAATCGTCTGGGGAGAAACTTTTTGAGAGATGGCTCCTTGGAGGAGGTGTGTAGGTTTCAGAAGAGCTGCAACTTCAATCGCTTCTCTATGTTATAGCAGTGATACGAGTGCTTGGGCACTCCATGCCTATGTAAGTAATGTGATGGGAAGGCATTTTATACAGAGTAACTAAAGAAGTGGCATTCTATGGAAAAGACTCATGTGGACAATCATTTTGGGGAATAGTTACTGAAGAAGACCATGAGGTTCTTCTGTCCAGTAAGGCACCAGCCATGGAGTAATAATAACCCTTCAAACTCATCCGAGCAATGGAGATATGAAGTTTACTCCTGATAACAAATGTTACACTCTGCAACCTCCTCAACATCTGCCTTTCAGAGCCTTAGCTGAGGGGTTCCCCGAATTTTTGCTGTGATGAGATAAGGTTAGTCCCCTCGAACAGCCACTCCAGCCGCTGCTTGGAACAGAGGGCAGGTGCTGCCCCAGGGGTTCTGACTCAAGTGGTGAGGAAAACATCTCAAAGGGAAACATCTCGCTCTGCTGCGGTGGTGAACCATGTGAGCAAGTGGACTCCAAGGTGCTGCATATGTTGCTGGCACGTGAAGGAGATGCTGGAGACGGACTGAAGATGATCCAGCGCTGTACTACCCAGTAGCAGAACCACCAGAGCCAGGGGATCTAGGGGGCCAGAAGCAAGGTCAGAGCACAGAGGGAGACAGTAGAGGAAACTGTGAAGAAGGAAGAAAGGAGGACCAGGAAAGAACAAGCAAGAGATAAAAGGGCAAGAACCACGTAACGGCAGTGCAACGGTAGGTTGCGATGCACTGCTTTACTTGCTCCATGGGATTCAATCAGCCAGATCAGCGCACTGGTGATGAGAGGTGACACATTGACATTATCATGTTGTGCACGTAGATGTAACATGCGTCCGCCATCTTCCGTAAGGCCTGCAACGCTTCCAGTGTTGCCATGCTGACCAGGATGTGGCCCAGCAGCGGCAGTGAAATCTAACACTCTCTCCCTGACTTTTTCAGAAAACACCGTATGAGGTGCATACTTTTTATTAAATCATGTTAAAAGCATCTCTTGGCCTAATAACAGCTTGAATGCATAATTCCTCATGAGTTTAGAACTGTAGGGTATGGTGCAGTCAACATAACTCACAACACAAAATGTCAGTTTCAAAGACTTTATTCTTGTCAGGATGGGTATTCAGATAAACCGCCTATAGTTGGGAGTGCTTTATCAATTTGTATTTGTATATATTTCATATTTAGGAAGACATTTCTACCAGACCTGCCCTACATAGAACAGCATTCCAGATATCAAAGGAAATCGCTGGGCAGGGTGCCTTAATAATGTTACTGTGACTGTATATATGGGAGTGAGGTGGTCAGTGGAGGGCTATTGCAGTGGCAGATCGAAAGGGGACCCTTGTAATAGGGGCTCCCTTGCCACCCGCACACCCTTGCTAGTGTGTTCCTTATGTACAGTGCTCAACTGCTTCACAGTTGGACTTACGCTTTATAAATCCCATATATTCATAGGGGAATGTAATAATTTGATATGCATATAGAGCCTCATTCAAAGTTGGGTGGTAATGGAAATTCCAGCAGTTTTCTGCAAAATACCACCAGATTTACCATCTGCACAATACAGGGTAGGTTGAAATACTGCCAAAAATATTCAAAGGGAATAGATTAAGCATTATTTTCAAGGTCCACTTTCAGATAAAGTATGCCTATTTTGGAGTAGGTGAAAATAGCAAAACGCCTAAAATATTTTTGAAGGTTGAAATGGACATGCATTTAAAAGGAAATACTTCAGAAGTTACCACTTGCATACATGCTTCTGGAAAGCCAACTGAGGTATTCCAGAAATTCCACCTCCAGCTGGAGTAAACTTTCAATCGGGTGGACTTGCAGAAATACGACCGGCAGCAATTGTGTTTACATCTGATGGTATTTCTGTAAAAAAGTCCACCCAACTCCAAATGAGGCCATTTCTTCATAAGCCATTATTTCCATAGGTAACTAAATGTACTAAATCCAAGTAGAGTTGATAAGGTGGTCAAATGGGAAGGGAATCGGGGGTCGGGGGGAGCTGGATCAGAAGGATGCTTTGCAGGTTTTAAGATGGAGCTAGAGTCTTGTCTCTAATAATTCATTCAAAGGACCATAAATCAGAGGTGGACAAGGGACAAATAGGTTGTTGAGGTTTGAGGTACGAGGAGTTTGAGAGGAAGAAAGAAGTTATATTAAGTTAGCAGGGTAGTTGTTGCAAGTCCTCCCATCTCACCCTCTCTATCCCTCAGGGCAAGCCAACTCCAGCACTGCCACTCACCTCAGTTATTCAACCTATGCAGCTTGTGTCAGTTGAGGCTTTCGCTGCAACCTTCTCACCTCCCCTGCCCCCTCCTCCTTCGGCTGACTCACTCCCTGAGATATCCCTCTCCTTGCTCCTCTCTGCTTCATCTGATACTCCTGATGTTTTGGACCCTGTCATGAGGATCCACCTGAAGCACAAAGCCAAGTGCAATTCCTGGTATGACTCAGACCGTGTCAACCTCAAACGCAAGTGCAGGGTTGCTGAGAGAAAATGGCGTTCTTCCTGTACATCCTCTGACAAATTCTCCTGCCGGCCTGCTCCAAAGGCAATACCGACTCACTGTCCGCACCAAGAAGACAGCGCACATCCAATCCCATGACTCTGCAGCATCAAACAACTCAGCCAAACTCTTTAAAATCGGCAAGGAACTGGCCAATCCTGCTGCAGTCTTTACCTCCCCTGTCCTCTCCCAGGCCCTCTGCACGGCTCTGGCTTCCCATTTCATCTTTAAAACTCAGGACATCCTTTCCTCTCTCTCTTCCTCTACCCCTCCTCCCTCCACTCCCTTCTCTTCCTCTGGTCCTTTTTCGGCCACCTCTCCTCCCTCCTTCTCTACCTTTCCCCTGTTCTCCCCTGACAAGGTTTCTAGACAAGCCCGCTCTATGAAAGTCTCATCAAAACAGGTTCACCCCGGTGTCCAGTTAAAGCATCGACTGTAAAAGGATTGAATGCAAAAGGATTGACGTAATAGGACCGAAAACAAAAGGATCTAATTTTTTTTTAATGATATATATTTTTTTTTGTTTTCGTATAGGTAAAAAAAAGTGGGTTTTACCACAAAAACAGGGGTTAGGAAGGGGGACCCCCCAAAATAAATAAGTAAAAAAATAAATAATTGTTTTTTTCGATCCTTTTGTTTTCGGTCCTTTTCATTCGACCCTTTTGTCATTCGATCCTTTTAAATCGATCCTTTGATCTATAACCGTTCACCCCCTGTTCCTCCAAAACCATCAAGGACAACATTGACAACCTGGCTCCTGCTCTGGCCAACTTCTGCAACCACTCCTTTGCCACTGGAGTCTTCCCCTTACCTCTGAAGCACTCCTTTGTGCACCCTCTTCTTAAGAAACCCTCAGCCGACCCGTCCTGTCTGGCTAACTATCGCCCAATCTCCATCATGCCGTTCCTGTGCAAACCCATGGAAAAGCTGACCATCTCCCACCTTAATTTACACACTGAATCTGTTGGTGGTCTTCATGACCATCAGTCTGGCTTCAGAGTGGCCAGAAGAACAGAAACAGCTCTACTGAACATCCGTGAATGCTCTCCAACATCGATTCTAACACCCCTGTGTCCTCATCTTACTTGATCCCTCTTCTGCCTTTGACACAGTCAACCATGCCATCCTGCTCAACCGTCTCCGTGATAATCTGGGCATCACCGATAAGTTCCTGGCTTGGCTGACGTCTTTCCTCTCCGATCAACCCTCCAAGGTCCAACTTGGGTCCTTCCTCTCCTCTATATCTATCTCTACCTTTGGTGTTCCCCAGGGGTCTAACCTCTCTCCCTGGCTGTTCAACCAGTACCTGGCACTTCTTGCTCACTGTGTTGCTGCTCTCTGCCCCAAATTTCAGTGCTATGTGGATGACACTCGGCTCATGTTCAGGCCCCCTTCAGCCTCCTCTTCTCCTTCTCTCATCACTGACTGTCTGTCTGCAATCCAGGAGTCGTGTGCCACCAATGATCTCTGCCTCAATGCCAGTAAGACTGATATTCTCCTCATCGGCACACCTGCTCCCTCCTTTCCTGTCACTCTCTGGTCCTCTTCCCACCTTTGAGGCTAAAAACCTTGGGGTCATCTTCTACTCCACACTCTCCTTCTCTCCTCACATCTCTGATGTCTCTAAGAAGTCACACTACCAACTGCACCTCCTCAGAGCTATTCTTCCTTTTCTGTCCTTCCCCCACAAGCTCACAGTCTCCAGAGCTCTGGTTGTTTCTAGGCTGGACTACTGCAACAGCTTCTTTCTAAATCTGCCTGCCTCTACTCTCTGCCCTCTCCAACTCATCCAAAACAGGACTGTGAGACTTGTCCTTGGCCTCAAGCCAAGGGATCATATCTCTCCAGGACTTAAATCTCTGCACTGGCTCCCAGTGGCAGCGAGGATTAAGTTAAAAACTCTCTGCATTGTCCACAAGGCCATCTGGGGGCGCAATACCTTCAACTCTCTCTTTCTAAATATGTTCCTTCTCGAGCTCTTCGATCATCCGGCTCCAACTCCCTCATGGTCAGTCGCTTCTCCAAGCAACGAGTTGGTGGTAGATCTCTTTCTTCACCTGGGGCCTCTCTCTGGAACTGCTTCCTTGCCTTTCTGAAACTTGAAGAGAAACATCTCCGGTTATGGAAGCACCTCAAGACCTTCCTCTTTGCTTCTGCTTTCTCTACTCCTCTCCCCTGCTGATCCCCTGGCTACAACTGAAACTGCACTGGTTACCTGGCTACCTTCTGATCTCGGGCCCAGGTCCCCTTCCCGCCAGTTGCACACCTGCACTGCCCCCTTGGCAACCCCCACACTTGGGGAATGTTTCTGTATCCCTCCAGCTCCCTACCAGCACTTAACACCTGATGTCTGCACTTACCCCCCCTGTACTTGCCACCAGCTCGCTGCACTCTTATTTATTGTCTTATTTATGTTACTGTTTCTTATGTACTGCACTGCCCACTCCCTCCTCCCCCCGCCCTTCTCCCCTCCCCACCCTGCACTTGCTCAATCTCATTGTCACCTGGCCTAGTTGAATCGTTGTCTCTGTCTTTCCTCTGTTCCCCTCCCTTCCCTCGTCGCACCTTGAAACACTTGTGTATAGGTGCGTTACAAATGCCATATCATATCATATCATATGAATAGATTTAATGACAACAGCAGAAACTTGAAGAGTATTCGTTTTGCATTCATAGCCATCTGGCATGGTGCTGGTATGTTGAGAAGGGTGACGATCTAGGTAGATTGTAGAGTGAACTAGATAGAGGGCCCTGCTTCCTATCTTCCATCAAGCACCAGACATCTATGAACACTCCTCAGAGAGAGACAAGAGAAAATCAGACGCCTGGGAGCTTTTTCATAATAGCCTTTATTGTTGGAATACCAGGACACACTCAAAGACATTTTGCCTTTAACCTGCTTTTATAGTGTTTTTCAATGATGCAACATGTTTATACAAATGACTACTTTCTGCTACAGATTAATAATCTGTAGCCAGCACGTAAAATGTAGCTCATTTAATATATTTGGGGTTTCTTTGATTAAAAGTATTTGGTCAGGCCTCTTAACAACAGAAACAAAATATTAATCTTAGTAGCATGTGGAAAAAAGGTATCAAATTTCAGTGGTTTTGTATGTTAAGGGCTTTGATAAAAACACTATTTTCTTATTAGCGAGGGCTTTGATAACCACCAGCCAACTTGGTATGATCCGTAAATGGGCGGAGTTTATGCCGGCCGCCAGATTTGTATTTATTTGCATTCAAAATAGCAGCCGCGATTCTTACGGGGATCGCGGCCATGAGGGGAACTTAACCCCTTCATTCAGGTAAGTGCAAATGAACAATTTGTGGGCATTATAAAGGGCGTGTTAGGCCATTGTGAACCTGTTTAAACCATGCTCGAGTGTGTGTTAGAAAAATATGCTTTTTTTCCTTTAGAAACGCCTCCTTGATTGTGGAACGTGCGAGCTGAGGCACTCACCTTTAATCAACATGTGGGCACCATATAGGCTATGATAGCCCAGTATACAATATGTTTCTATAACGCTCAGGCGTGTGTGAGCGCAGTATGCTCTCTACATTTCAATGCTAAACGAGGAGGAATGTTTTAGTTCAAGGGTCTTCACCCTGTCACTTGAGGTCCTGTCATAAAGAATATGCTAATACCTGTACGGGTTTTGATAGCTACAGGTTGTGTTTCTAAGTGAAACATCGTGCAACCTAAGGACTAAATAGACCGCATTATGAACCTTTCCCTGATGCAATTGCTATTAGGGTTGCAGCATAAGGAATGCAAGAGGTATGGCTAGAAACCCTGCTGGAATGTGATTGCTATAAGGTTTATAAAATAAGGAATGTAATGTGTATGCACTTGGTACATGATGTTTATTTGGTAGAATTTAAAGGTATTAACCCGGAACTCAAGTCGTTTTTGAATTACTGCAAGAAACAAAATCCAAATCATTGTGGTGAGTGCGACAATGTGAGTACTGAGTGTTAATAAGCCATCAGGTTGGTGCTGTTTGATTGATAATAACTGTAATCGTGAAACGTTGTTCTATTTCAACTGACTCGGTTATGCAATGAAAATCCCTTTTTTGACATTTTGTTCTTTGTTTATTTTCTTTTTTTCTTTCTTTTTGTCTAAACCTTGCAACCTTCCCTTCTCCAAGCCCCTTCTTTCTTTCTTGCATTACACTATCAATCTTCGTAAATCTTATGATATTCATTTTAGCTCATTTCCAGTTTTGGACAAAGGCCAAGGGCTGAAACACGTGTAAACCTTTGGACATAATTACCAATAAATACACATGGCACAATTTGAGAAGTGGTAATCACATGTTTCTACCTATTGGTTAGATACTGTCTTGGGCCTTCTGAAGAGAGAGAGCAGAGCCCTGGCGAGCACGTGGTGGAAAATCCACTTCCAGGAAGATAAAAGGGCCTGCCTGAGCCTTGCCAGGGGCTACCACGCTGATATTAAGATACATAAGGCAGCTTTCTTACACAACCCTGTCTCACGGTCATCCAACGTGTCCGAAGAAGTGTTTACAATCTGTAATGAATGGACTTTCCTGCCTCAGCTTTCATTTGCCCCTGTGGCCCCAAAAGCATGCATGGGAGATAGGAACATCTGTCCTCCTTTTTTTCAAAGAAGTGAAGTTGATCCCATCCAGTTTCACCAGCCACCATCACTCCTACCTTCTCCTCCTACAACCACATTTCCAACTGGACAGCATCAAACATGTCCAGATAATGAAGGCCTCCTCTGAAACGTTGAACCCCTACACAGCAACCACAATTAAGAAGAACTTGGTGGGGTGACAAAGCCTTGTTTGGTGTGGGCGCTGGCAGTTAAGGAGGTCCAGTATTTGGTACTCTTGCTCATTGTTGAGAGTTAATGACAGTTCAGTCTTGAGTTGTTGTGCATGGTGTTTTTATTTTTCTGATACAGCATGACAACTGTGGCATCTTGTGCCAGGAAACCTCCTTAAAGGCATGGTCTAGTAAAAAATGGGCCCTTGAGCCCCAAATGGGAAAGAAGATTCAGGCAGAAACAACGCAGTTGTGTTGGAAAACGCTGCGGTTTTTCTTTCCGAGTTTCTCAGGCTCCTCCGAGCCAGAGCAGCCTGAGAAACTTGGAAAGAAAAACCGCAGCGTTTTCCAACACAATAACGTTGTATTTATGTTTGCGGTCGCTTCAAAAAAACACAGCTAGTGCTTATTTAGAAAAATAAAATAAATAGCACTTACCGAGATTCAGCTGCAGTTTTCCTGCTCTGGTCTCTGGTCTCCCGTCCCCGTCCTCCCCGTACAGCACTAATGAAGGGAAAGCCACCCAGCGGTAGCTTTTGTTTACTACAGCTGGCTGGCTTTTCGTTCATTAGTGCCGCAAAAGCAAAAGCCAGCACAGGAGGGCCTCCATTTCACAAAATGGATGCGCCCATGTGCTTGCTTTTGCGAATTTTGAGCTTGAATAGCTCAAAATTTTACATAGGAAGTTTTAAAAAAGAGAATGCTAGTATTTTTTTTTTATGTTGCCTATCTATTTTTTAAATAAACATTTTTACTAGACCATCCCTTTAACTGCCAGCGCCCACGCCAAACAAGGCTTTGTCACCCCACCAAGTACCAAACCACTCGGCAACCCTGGAGTTTGGTTCCCAGACAAACTATGTGCTAGGCTGCAGGCAAGACTTCAACCACCAATTAAACGTGAACAGGGGACCGGCTGTCCTGACACCAAACTCCAAGCCTTTTAAACTACACAATTAAGAAGAATATTGCCTCGTTTGGTACCTAGCTTGACATCACTGGCTAGCATCTCTCTCTGTTCTGGCTCCTTCCCCAGAGCACTGAAGACAACTCGTACCACACACCCCTTGGAGAAGGCATTTGAGGACTTGATGACTTGGGCCTCTCAGCCAGCAGCTGCCAGATTCTCAAAGCAGCTTTCCTGGGGGAAATTGTAGTGAATGTAGCCACCCAAAATATGCCGTGTTACAGTGCACTGAACACTCTGCTGCGTGGTGACCATCAAAGGCTTAAACCCACCAAGGGGAATGAGACAGCCTTGCCCTACATGTGGGATGAACGTCTTTACTTCCATGACCACAACACTCCGCTGTCCTCAGCCTCCTAAATCTGCCTTTAACATTTGACAATGTGAACTAGACCACACCCCCCAACAGTGTTAGGGACTCATTTGGCATACAAGTAGTGGAGTAGCTTATTTCGTCAGGACAGAGAGTTGCTGGTGAAGTCTTGTCCTTTCCAAGACAACTTTCTTAGACGGTGGTGTACCCTAAGGCTTTGACTTGTCACTGTAGATCTTTAATGCCTATCACAAAAGGCAGTCCTTATTGCTCCCCAGGGCAGTCGCGCCATCCAATCAGAAGTCTAGGAACACTATTAAATGATTGGTGGCACAAGCTTGTGGCATTCTTCCTTTCGCTGCAACTTCCCTGAACTGCCATTTTTTCCCTCTATTCTGCCACATTCTCCTTTTCCCATGGTCTCTGTCTCGTCTTCTCATTTCACCCCCCCTGGCCCTACATCACACCCCACCCCATTTTCACTTAGCCCTCCTTACACAGACTCTGATTCACCTGCTTGTTGTCCTCTCCAGTTTCATCACCATCCTATTATTATTCCCCGCGTCACCATTTTGTTTTTTTTTTCCCACAGAAATCCGGCTTGTGTGAAATGTTCAAAACTATTGTCTCTAAAAATTAAAAACAGTATTAACACCCGTAACAAAAGCACCCGGTACTAATAGAATTAATGATGGCGTTGGTCACCAGGGTTGGATTCCGTTGACCCTGATTCCTCATCAAGGCCCTTGCTTTAGGTGGGCCTACCTGTGCTCAGACTGGCGGGCCGGTAATGGCTACGCCCACCCACCAGAGCCATAATAAACACTACCATATGTCCCTTAATTCCGATTCCATATTGGAATGCTCATCTAGCAGCAACACATCTAATACAGGGAGCCCCTACATGGGCTCTCCTATCTACTGTTCCCTACTTTTCACCACCCTTCACTACTCTGACACCAGTGTCTAAACACCTGTCCATAGCAGTTAATGGCTCAATCTCCTTCGCCCCTTAGATCCCGGATTTCACCAGTATATCTCGCTATCAAATCCAGATGCTAAAATGAATTCTGCCTTTCCTTAATACGTCAGATAAAGTGGAGGTGATCGGGACTGTGGTGCTCTCTCAAATTGATTACTGTAACAGTCTTTACCTGGGTATCCCCAAACGCTTGATTCAGCAGTTACAAGTCACCCAGAGTAAGGCTGCCAGGCGGATCCTGGGCTTGGAACACCACACCATAACACACTAGCTCTCAAATCAATGCATTAGCTCCAAGTGCACAAGAGAATTGTTTTCAAAGACTCATACATCCTACGCCAAGCTTACTGGAGTGTCGGGCCAAGCCGCACCATGGTTTTCAGATACGGAATCTCCTTTGCACTTACCCGTGCCTGAGTCGGGAAGAAAATTTCAGGTATGATATGATTGGTTATTTAATATATGCTTAATACCCAGAGATTTCAAAGCGCAGACCCGGGGATCGAACCTTTGTTGCTCCGTGTCGTCTTGCTTCCAAGGCGAGCACGTTGCCGCTGAGCTATCCTCCCGTGGTAAAGGTACTACCTTAAACGAAAAAATCCCTAGGGTCACAGGCCAGTCACCTACAATTCTAAAAAGGCTAAATGCACTCCTTTTCAAACTCTCCTTTAACATTTGACGTCCTTGTGGCGGGCCGCCTTCTCAAAGAGGTTGGGATGCTTAACTGTCTGGAGCATCTTCAAAGCCATTACAGTTGCTTGGCCTGTTAATGTCCATCCTGGCGGCGATGGTCGAACCTCTTAAACGCCTGGACACTTGCAGACACTCTGTTGGCTCATGCACTTGCAGGGCTGTTTTACCACGTCACTATGTCACACTTATGTATTCTTGTTTCAGACGTGCTTGCACAACACTCTTGTTGACTGTCGACTGCAATTAACTGTGTTGGAATGTTCCATGGCTGTGAAGGTTCAGTCCACTCTTTCCTACTCCCACTGCCTTTTCCCCCTCGAGTGCTACAATGCGACTTTGTCGCCAGTTGGCATTTTACAAAACACCAATAAATAAATAACTTAATGAATTTACCTTTTTGATTTACTTCTATCCTGGACCAGTGGCGGGGAGGAGTACCTGGGTTTGAGTTGTGACAGGGACGTTTGGGTTAATGGCTCATGCCAAGTGTTCAGGGATTGGGGGTAAAAGTGTGACATTTTCAGGAACTTCTTCGCGGGCAATGGAAAAAAACTTTAATTAATGCAGGCCTTATCCAAGAAACCTGTGCCCACATGACAGCTTGGAAAATAAACGCGTTTTAACATAACACATAGCCAGGTGGGAACTAGACGAGGAGGTATCTAGGATGGATTAGATGCAGCTCACCTATGAGTTGCTAGAATGGAGGCGTTAATACCAGGACGTGGTTGAAACTATAGGGGTACTAATAGGGAGTGTATAGTGTATGCAGGAGACACGTGTAGACATGCCCTGCCCTGGCTGCGCAAGAGGAGTGCTCCTAACAGAGCAGCACGTGAGGGATTTGGTGGAGAATGCAGGTGTCGGACATCTGATAACGGACCATAGAGTTGCACTAGGTGAACCGCAGACTGCCCGGAGGCCGAAGGCTGTTCATGCTCTTTTTCCGACAGAATTTGTATGGGAGGGAGGGGAAAGCTGTAACCCCAGGTCATCAGACATTGATTTGGAAGGAACACAAGGTATTCTTTCTACCTCCATTAGAGAGAGGCTTAGATTGCTGTGCTGTTAAGGCCATGGGCAGACCCCCCACTCCCTGATTGCACTTTGCACAGTCCTTTTGCCGTGATTTTTGTGTATCGTTTTATGAAAGCTTTTTACTGTACAATTATTGATCATTACTCACAGGAAAGTGCTCTCTTAATGTTACACCTGAGGAAATTATATTTTGTACGTTCCAGTTCACCGTGCGCTTTAAACACGTGATGGGTGGGGGATAAAGCCTTTATCGCAGCATATGCAAGCAGTAGTTACTCTCAACATTGTGCCCCCGCATGGCTCCCTTGCAAAGCTGCCTGAGGAAACAGGACCAACATGATGCCATCTAACATACATTACCAATAGAAGCAGTGTTAGACATTTTAACCACATACATGGGCAGAGCCAGCCTGAACATGTTTGGGGTTGGGGCTGGATGGCAGCTTTAAAAGCTGGTTGTGTGTTGCTACCATTATGCCTACTACACTGTCGTACTCCCTCTCCCCTTTCTCTGAGCACAAGAGGATGCATAGCTATTTAGCTTTGCTTTGGCCCATTAAAAGCATCTTTCACCCCATTCCAGAGGCCGGTTAGTTTCTCAAAGATGCTAATCATTGTTGGAGTGAAGCATCAAAAAGTTGAGCCCAGCAGAGAAGCCGGTGGGCACTGGGAAGCCAGGCGCCGGTAAAATCTTACGAGTCCTGCAGCAACCCGCCAGAAGCACCAGCAGGGTTACCGTCGGACCTGTAATGAGGTCAAATAAGTAAAAGATGAGCCAGAAGAGCCTTTCACAAACACATTAAAGTGGAACTGCTTGAAACAGATTCAAGTACATGTTTCTATGAATATTGGCAGCCTCCTCTTTCATAATGAAACATTATTGATTGCATTGGCTCCATCGTGCGTAAGTTCTGCTCAGACGTATCATGTCAGGCACATGTAGTGAAAGTGACATCCATAACCATGTGGCACCACCGGAAAAATGATATGTCATGATTTTTTACTCAATAATGGACATTATGCCATTTTAAACAATCTTTATTGAAAGCAGGCAGCTTTAGATGGGAAAGCGTTCAGATGGGTTCAGTCACAGGGGGTGCAAAGCAGCCAGCTGGGTTCTGTGCTACCACATAGCTTAGATGGACCCCCACCAGTTTAGCAGAGTAAACCAGTTTCTGAGCCAGTCTGGCAGAAATGCCATATATCTGATGAAAATAATAAACTGCTCATGACATGTTGTAGATCTGAAAAAGTGAAACCCACTCATCTCAGTGACCACGCTTCACACTACATAGACTGAACAGTTGCCCATCAGGCCTAATCAACCTCTCGTTCCTTCCTGTATCTGAATAAATAAATAAATAAATAAATACATAATGCCTACAGCTTAGTTCCAGTGTCTTAAGATAGGTTCTCAGAACCAAATTAATTGGGCCATTATAACAGTAACATAATGAGGGCCACGTTGAGGGGCCTGCACGAGGGACCACCTCTGCTGATTTTGTGAATATCTATCTCTGCAGCAAACTACTGTTCTGCCTGAGAAGCGTTTCTTCCTTCAGCTTCTAAAGAGACTTTATTCTTACTGATAATTGCTCTTCAAAAAATGGCGGCAGCTCGACGTTTGACAAGTGTCAAAACGCTCAACAAGGCGTTTGTGGCTTCCTCGACATGGTATCAAATTAGACCTCAACAGACATCAAAAGGGCATGGGCTCAATGTGCTTCTCCTTCGTGCAGCCGCCCAGTCGCAAGAGAGAGGTTTAACATGAGGAGACCAAAGTGCGACTTTCAACCACATCCAAACACAAGGCAGGCATATGTGTGTGCAGTGCAGCTCACTATGGCTCCTGCATCATTCGGGACAGTGTTTAGAAGGACGAGCACTGCCAACAAGGAGATTTAACAGCTATCTGAAAATATGGCGAAAAAATGAAGGCCCAGCCATCAGACATAAGTCCATGCCTATCAACAGCAACTTGACTATAACGCACCACTCTCCACACGTCTCAAAATGACCTTAGCTTAAAAGAGTCACCATCAAGGCCCGACTATCACAGTTGGCAGCTGGAGTAAAAGTGACACTCTAAACTGGCGCCACCAATCATACTCACAAAGTAGACATTTAGAGTCTAGCTCTATTCCTCACCTGCCTCCTAATAGAGACAAAGCCAGCCACATACAACAGGACATTCCACCACCTCACACACAATAGGTCAAACAAGCAGGGGCAAAGCCAATAGTTTTGGCATTTGTAGTTGTTTATTGCATTGTATGTTTAGGGAAAGAGAACATCACAAGGGGGAAGGATGATAGACCAAGGGGGAAGGATTACAGTGCAAGGGGGAAGGAATTACATCACAAGGAGGGAACAATGAAAGTGCAAAGATGGGGGACAATGGCAGCTCAAGGGGGACAATGACTACTCAAGGTGAGCAATGACAGCGCAAGGGGGCAGTGTGTAAGAGCAAGTGGGGGAAAGACAGTGTAAAGGGAATGGCAGCGCAAGAGGGAATGAAGGGCATCTTAAGGGGAAGGAATGACAGCGCAAGGGTGCTGGATGACAGCGCAAGGGGGGAGGTGTGACAGCACAAGTGGGGGGAATGACAGCACAAGTGGGGAGGAATGACAGTGCAAGGGAGGTGACATTTTGACTGGACTACATTCAATCACGGCCAATCCAGCCACGCAATAACACTTACCACATTTGCGTTACCCTTGATGCAGCATCCAGGGTAAGGCAAACTAAAGTGTTATTACGTGGCTAGACTGGCCTGCATTGAATGTAGTCCAGTATATCCATCACACCACCAAAATGCGATGAAAGCAAAAAGAACAGAGAAGGGGGACCTACATCAGAAGGGGGACCTACATCAGCTATTTGTCAACCTTTCTCTATCTTCCACAAACCATAATTACAAACTTTGAATGATGTAAGCTACTGTTCAGAAAGCAGAGTGTTCTTTTATACACCGTATACATACACTTTGCTTGACTGCTAGAGCGGTCCACATGAGTTTTGTAATAAAAAAACGGAAATTCAAGGGGGAAAACAATGCAAGAGAAATAGCTATGACTCAAATCTTACCTTGCAGATCTTCCATTGTAAGCGCTGACAGCAGTACCCACTATCCATATATGAAAACATATCCATATATTCATAATAACATGTACACCATTGGCTTAGGGAGAAGGCTGCTAACTCACCCAGGCCATTGCAATAATTTAAGATGTTTTCTGCAGATAAAATCACTTTTAAATATCAATGCATACCCAGCACAATTGCACGTTTTCAGCTAATGTTAAGTAACAGATGGCCATGTGCTTCCACACGTGTAACATTGTTTTTCATCTGGGTGTCAACGAGTTTGCATGTTTGCTTTGTTTTCCCTCTGCATGAGTTGCTGGGGTCTTCCTGGGTTTTCTGCCAAAAGCCATTCAGCTATGCTAGTGTAGTGCTCTTGTATTAGTGCATTTTTAAATAATACAGACCAATTCCAAAGCAATCAAATCAACAGCTGCATTGGCTGTCGCTTCAACTGTTCTGTCCCGCACCCTTGCTCTGCCACTGTGGCGCCCATAATGCACAGCATTTCCTGACCCGGTTTACATGGGTGTGGAACACCGGGGATTAAAACCGAGGGGTGCAGGGTGGGGATATGATAAAAGCAAGAGGTAGGACGCAGAGATGGTTAGGGTGAAGGACAAGCTACAGAGAATTAAGAGGCAACAGAGAAGCAGGGATGGGGAACCTGGAAACACACAGAGAAATGGTTAGAAGCAGCAATGAGACAGAGCAAATGGAATGGGGAGGCCACTGAAGGAAAGAGTGGAGCTGGAAGAAGTAGGGTGGAAGAGATTCCTTTTTGGCATGAAAACTGTGGATTCGGCAGCAGTCAGGACCATGAAGACAAAGGAAACAAGGAGGGAGGGAGCAGGTAAGTAGAGACAAGGAATCTATAAAAGATATGATATGGCACTTTAAGGTGTGAAGAGGCAAGAGAGGGGAAACAGAGGGAGGACAAAGACAACGATCTTACTAGGCCTAGTGACATTGAGATTGCGCAAGTGCAGGGGAAAGGGGAGGGGAAAAGTGCCAGAGGAAGGGGAGGATGGGTGAGTGCCATACAAGGGATCAAAAGCAACAAGTAGTGTGGCCAGCAGGTAGCAAGTGTGAGGGTTAAGTGCAGACAGCAGGTGTACAATAAGTGCAGGTAAGGTGACTGTAGGTTTGCAGATACAGACCCAAGTGCAAGGGTTGCCAGGTGGCAGTGCGGGTGTGCAACTGGGCGGGCAGGACATGGGCCCAAATTCAGAGGGTAGCCAGGTGACCACTGCTGTGTCAGACAGGAGATCGGCAGGGGAGAGAAGAGAGAAGGCGGAAGCAAAGAGGAAGGTCTTGGGGTGCTTCTGGAACCAGAGATGGTTCAGCTGAAGTTTAACAGAGGCAGGGACGCTGTTCCAGAGGGAGGGGCCAGCCAGAGAAAGAGATCTACCCCCAACTCGTTGCTTGGAGAAGCCACTGACCCTGAGGGAGTTGGAGGTACAGGAGGGAAGAGCTCGAGAAGGAAGATATTTCTGAAGAGAGAGTTGGAGGTATTGCAGTCCAAGGACCAAGACGGCCTTGTGGACAATTCAGAGGGTCTTGAACTTGATCCTTGCAGCCACTGGGAGCCGATTGAGAGATTTCAGGGCTGGAGGGATTGGATCCCTGGGCTTGAGGCCAAGGGCTAGTCTGGCAGTCCTGTTCTGGATGAGTTGTAGGGGGCAGAGAGTAGAAGCAGGCAGATTTAAAACGAGGCTGTTGCAGTAGTCCAGCCTAGAGAGAATCAGAGCTCTGGAGACAGTGAACCTCTGGGGAAAAGTGAGGAAAGGAAGAATACTTCTGAGGAGGTACAGTTGGTAGTTTGACATCAGAGATGTGAGGAGAGAAGGAAAATATGGAGTCGAAGATGACCCTGAGGTTCTTAGCCTCACAGGTGGGAGCACAAAGAGGGCCAAGGGAAGCCGGCAAGAGAGTGACAGGAAAGGAAGGTGCAGGTGCTCCGATGAGAAGGATCTTCGTCTTACTGGCATTAAGGCAAAGATCATTGGTGGCACACCACTCCTGGATTACAGACAAGCAAACTGAGATGAGAGAGGGAGAAGAGGTGGCAGAGGGGAACGTGAAAACAAGGTATGGAGGAATAACATGATGGGGTAAGAGGCGCAGAAAGAAAACAAAGGGGGTGGGTGCTTATATAAGCCTTCCTGATCCCATCAATCCTGTAAATGCCTGCTTCGGATCCAGAAGAGTTGAACACACATATTCAGTACTATTGAAGACTCTTTATATATCTGCCAATTAGCCATGGAGGGTAGATCACATTTTCCAGAGGAACTTCCCCGAATTGTGGATCTTTAGTTACCTAGAGTACTTTGAAGCAGATGATCGTACTGTTCATATGTCTTACCACCCTGCATCACCAAAGGATAAGTGTCGAGATACCCTAAAATCCAAACCATGAAAATAGTAAAATGTCTATTTTATTTGCTTGAGTGGTGTAACATTTGAATGCGCCTTATGCTCTATAGAGGAAACCCGAGGAACACCATCACCCCACTCATGATTCTTTGTGGTCAATCAGGTTCTTTGACTATAAACAGACATACCTCAAGTCCCTCTATGCTAAATCTCCACACCGTGGACAAAATTCAATACACTTCTACAGAGGATTTGTTAGAAACCCTGGCTGCTCTCAAAGCCACATCGTACACAGACGACATCCTCCCAGCATCCATCCTCAAGACCCTCCCCCCAGAAGCTCTCCTTCCCTTCCTGGAGATCATCAACTGCTCCCTAACTCAAGGCACCATCCCATCAACCCTAATGACAGAACAAATCCTCCCTCAACTAAAGAAACCTTCTTTGTACCCCGACAATCTAGGTAAGTATCGCCCCATCACCCATCTTCCCTTCCTAGATAAGATCATAGAGAAAGCTGTAGCCATGCAACTGCAGCAACACATCAACACCAACAATCTACTGCAAACATTCCAATTTGGGATCAGACCCTGATGCAGCACAGAGACGGCAACCATATAGGTGGTCGACAATGCCCCCAACATCCTTGATGATGGCCACCCCTGCCTCCTTCCTCTACTCAACCTCTCATCCGCTTTTGAAACAGTAGACCACCAAGTGCTCACAGACACCCTACATTGGCACATGGGGATCAGCAACCTTGTACTATGCTGTTTCAAGTCCTATCTCAACAACCGCCAGCAGTTTGTTCAGATGGACTCCTCTAGATTGCCAATTCTACCCGTCACCTGGGGAGTCCAGCAGGATTCCATTCTCTGCCCAGTGATCTTCAGTCTATACATGGAGCTGCTGGGAGCCCTCTTAGCCACACACCACATTCACCAATACGCAGATGAGTCACAGCTATACCTCAAGATCGACTCCACCAAGGACATCCACAAGCCCAAAACCTGCCTCTCGCTGATCCCTCCTAGAAACACTTGTGTACAGGCGCGTTATAAATGCCACATCATATATCAGTTTTGGATGTCCAGTGCACACTTGAAGCTAAACCCCTACAAGGCCACATTCCTGCTCCTCACCAATAACACAAAACACCCATACATACAGACCTAGCTATCAACCATGAACCCTGAGGGCTTAACACTGGAGCACACCTCCTGAGCCATTTCCGCCATGGTTCCACATCGACAAACACTTCTCTTTCAAGATACACACAGCTAAGAAAACTCAGACAACTTGGTATAAGCTCTCCCTCCTGCGGAAAGTGTATTCCTTCTTCCCGCAGGACAGCTTTAGATCCACCATTCAAGCACTGGTCCTATATCACCTGGATAGGGGTAATACCCTCCCCTTTGCCCCTTAGAAGTGTCAAACATGCAGCTGCATGCTTCATCAAGGGTATACGCAAATATGACCACATCACCTCAACATTACATTAAAACCTATGAATTTGTATGAACTTTTGACTGTATGTTCAGTAATATTGGTGTGCAGGGGACGGGAGTGTCTCAAATGGTAGACACTGTTTTTGGCACATCACCCGGCCCTCATCAACCTTCACTGTATTCCACTGCGTTCACAAATCACCCCAAGTCTTGTTGCATCATCTATAAGGCAGTCGCCCTCAAGTCACCCAGCTATCTCGCAGAGAAACTCAGCATCTGTGGCGGACAGCGCACCACCAGAAGCCTGGACACGTGCAGACTTGAAATCTGCCACTGGAAAAAAGAAAGTACCAGAAACCAAGCCGTCTCTGCCTACGCCCCAAGATTATGGAACCTCCTCCCCATCAGCATCAGACTCGCCCCCATGCTACTACAATACAGAAAATAACTCGAGACCCACTTTTTCAAGCCGTCTCTCCTCCTCAAAACCTAGGCCTTCACGTTGCCCCTGCGACACCTGACTAGCTAGACGCTGTCTGTCCCCTCTTCTCTCTGCCACCCTGTACAGCTGTACCCCTCCTCTGTGCCCACCTGTATCCTACACCCTGCAGTTTCTCTGTTCTGTTGTTACTTCTGTAAAGTGCTCTGTTGCTTCTCAAAGTTAGGTCCGCACTCAATAAATACAATCATAGTAATAATAATAAATCAACTAAGAAAGTTAGTGGGTCATGCTGTCAATACTGGCTGTCACGGCAGACTAAGCCTCAGTATATTACAGCTTACCCCAATGCTTACATATTTAGACATTATTTGTTCATGACATTCAATGTTTGTGACACCTTAGAAGTTATGGGCGGAAGGCAAGGGAGATTAAGCACAGACAAAGGCTGTCGCCTATGTGGGTGTAATGTGATGGAGACTTTGGTACAGCTACCTGTTAACTGTGAAGGCTTAAATAGGGTGCAAACAATGTTTTAAAAATCTTATGATAATGCAGTTCATTGCAGTGAAAATCTTGAAATATGGCCTACTTTTATGACAGTTAATGACAGCAATCTTATGTACCATATGGTGGAATTTTTAGGATAATATAGAAAGATTGAACATGTATTAGTGTTCTCACCCTGTTTATATATCTGTAGTTAGGCACTATTAACAGTGTATGAGCAATTTCAACCGTATGATAATCAAACGTAACTTGACAATGGATTCTACTGGTTTTATATGGAATTTTAACTTTGTTCATGTGTATGTATGTAATTTTATGTTGTATATACAAAGCCGCTGGCTAAAAGTGCATTACTAAAAAACTAATAAACTAAATAATGATAAAACTAAAATAATAATACACAGCAGGGGACTTCCTCTGAAGTGTAAAATAAGAGATCAACATCGTGGGACTGGGGTTTTCTCTTGACGCAATGCCTGTGCAGTAGTTCAGACAAAGAAAATAGATTGAGCTCAGAAGACTTAACCTGCAAACGAAGTAAGCAAGCAAAACATGTCTAAGTGTATCATTAGCCCAAACAACTAAGGGCCTCATCAGGGGTTGGGCGGGGTGGTAAAAATGCAGTGGAAAGTAGCAGATTTAGCAGAGTTATCTCCACCGTCGAGGTAAATCTGGCCACTTTCTGCCCATTTGCAGCTCCATCACAACAGCGCTATTAGCGCTGGCAATAACAGGGCCGGTATTGCTCCATAGAGTCCTATGGACTCTTAACAAAATGGAGAATAACAGCCTTGATCCAAGTGAGCAAAGACACTCATGTAAGACAAGTAAGCTTTTAACGGGTCACAGAGAGTAGGCATTCATTGGGAGTAATGCCCCTCTCAGTTCTCAGGAACCAAGACCCCCAATGACTGTATCCCTCCAGAGCCTTTCAGTGGTGTGAAGCTATTGATGTTTGACAGCAAGGTACTCTTTAGCGAAAACTATTTATAGGGTTTTGTTATTCTAGCCCTCCTTTTTCAAAATCCTCAAGGTCCCCGCAGACGGTTATTTGAGTTGCATTGCAGGGCAATGGGACTTGCAGTGATCAGTCTTTGCGTTGTCAAAGAATCTACACATATTGATATTCTTTGCACATACAAAGAGTGTCATCTTCCCCAATCTCATCACACAGCAATGCATGGTCATGAGTTGGAGGGCACTGAAGAGCAGACCTGCCATCAGAGTTAGGGAGAGTAGAACTGTCAGATGATGACAGGGCCAGGTGTACTCGGTCCCACGGTTGCCTTTTCTGCAGCACCATAGGACAGACTAGTTCTCTTTACCCCTCCATCTGCCTGCCTGTGACAGGTGGGCAGTGGGATCAGAATGTAAATCAAGCCCTGCCCATGAGCAGAGGTGCACAACAAAGCATTGCAATCAGAATGAAGAGGTGGCCATGAGTGCAGGTAAGTGTGGATTTGTGCGCATGTGTGTGAGAGGGAGTGAATGCGTGTGTGTGAATGTGTGTATGTTTATGTGTTTGTGTGAACAGGGTAATGTAGAGAAGCCAGAGTGTGGGGTGGGGGAGAGGTTCCAGGCTGGGGGGAGACGCATTGAGAGCGACTCTGGACAGAACCTGGGTACCTAGAGCAACAAGGAGCAGAACTGGCTACTGAAAGGCACATGGACAGAATGATACCCTGAAAGCCACTTTAGGGTCAAACTCAGCAATGGGAGCAAGACAGGGACACAACTGGAGCAGAAACGTCTAATTGAAAGCACATGGGGTAGAACTTAGGCGAGAAGAGTGACCTGATGAAGTGCAGGGAGAGCGACATGGGCAAAACTGGGCCACCCAGAAGCATGAAACTGCGTTTTTCAGTGGTAATGCTGTCATCTGTTGATGAGTCAAGACTAATGATGTACCCTAGACAGAATCAACATGAATACATGCTTAACTTTCTCATTGCTATCATATATTGTTGTAATGGGCCTAAAGAGGTTTTTGGCACAGCATGCATGAAATGAGGACATTGTTGGCTTATATTCCTGAGACAGGCCTTATGACTTGTCATGGAAATATGCAGCATAAACCTTGTTTTACAGTGGTTTTACGATATTGTGCTGCAAATCTAATGGATAGAGGGCCAGCTGAGGTACTGTTTGAATATAAGGTTCTTAAACTATTTCCTGTACTTCAGGAGTGTTGGGATCTTGTGAGATATTGTTGCACACTGACGGTGACAGTGTGTAATACCTGTTTCATGGCGCTCACCTTTGTCAGAATGAGAAAATATATACCTGTGGCGCATAGCCTGAGACCACTTCTTTCAGTTTCGTTTTTCCATATTGGAATGGGTTGAGCCCATTGTGGGAGAAGAGCCAAGCTCATTTCAACCTGGAGGACCGGACCAGAAAAGTGACGAGGTGCCAGTTATGTAGGTGAGGAGACCTTATGTTAGGCTGGTAGCAACTCCAAACACTCTGCTGAACCAGAGACCTCGACCGCTGAGATAAGCAACAACCATTCAGCAATATTGGAGGGACCAAGTTGTGGCCAACCCAGGAGAGCTGGAACATTTGAAAGACTTTCATGTAAGCGCATTTGGCACCCCTATGACAGCCGGCACCTAGAAAATGTTAGTGTGGAGGCCTTGGAAGATGTGGAGTAGATGACCAACTTGAAGAGACTTTTTATTTGTTATACTTTCTTGACTTGAATGAGCTGCAGTAGGCAAGAAATTCTCACTTTTGGAGCTCTCATTTTACATTCACATCAAGAATGAACAAAAACTGCCAGTGGTACTACTATGTGTCCATCTGAAAGGTGCTTCTCTGTGCATTGCTGTTGTTTTAAATTAGAAGGGACAGGACTAAAGAACTGTTACTACTGCAGTCAATTTTAACCAAAAATGGACGGAGCCAAACACAGGCAAGCTTTAATTCGCTGGTGGACAACAGGTTCAAGTAACACAACCTGTATACAAAAACAGTCACTCTATATTTTATTTATGTATTTATTTATTTAATGGACATTTGTATGGCGCCTATACACAAGTGTTTCCAGGTGCCACAAGACAAGATGGCAGGAGGTGGGGGGAAGAGCAACAAAAGTAGAACACCACAACAGTTATATTGGCCTTGTGACAATCCTACCGTGCAAGTGCATGAGGAGATGGTAAGTGCAGGGAGGATATTGGGAGATGTGCAGTCATGGGGTACCCGAAGGGAGGGGGTGGGCAAATGCTAGGGTGGCTATGGCAGCAAGTGCTAGGGGCAATAGAAGGGGAAGGGGAAGGGAGGATGAGTACAGTGGACATGAGGAACCAGGTTGGGCTTGTCTGGGAAAGGAAGCCCCAGGGCAAGTGCTGGTACGGGATGCTGGGGATACTGGTAGGGGGTGGTCTGGCCCCCCTATGACTCTGAAGGGAACAAAAGTGGCAGGGGGAAATGTTAGCACAGGAGGGGGAGAGGGAAGGAGGAGGAGAAAAGGAAGGCTTGAGATGTTTCTGGAACATAAGATCCAGATCAAGTCAGAGTGGGGCAAAGAGGCAGTTCCTGAGGGAGGAACCAGCTGAAGAGAGCAATCTACCTCCCACTCTCTGCTTGGAGAAACATTTGATCTTCAGAGAGTTGGAGCCAGAAGACCGAAGGACTCTGGCTGGGAGGTATTTAGGGAGGGAAAGCTGGATGTAGAGAGGTCCCATGCCATGGACAACCTTGTTGATGATGCACAGGGTATTGAATTTGATCAGTGCAGTCACCGGGAGTCAATGGAGAGATTTTAAGGCTTGAGAGATGCAGCCCTGCACTGGTGGCTATGGAGTCAGCCAGCCATATTGGTGTGGAGGGTCAGTTGGGGGATGACCAGCTTCTCCATGAGTTTGCCCAGAAAAGGGTTGATAGAGATTGGCGATAGTTAGCCAGCAAGAAGAGTCAGCTGGTGGATTTTTTATGAGATGGTGCACAAGAGAGTGCATAAGGGTTTGAGGGGAAGAGCCAGTGGCAAAGGAGTGCTTGCAGAGGTCAGCCAAGGCTGGAACAAGAGAAGTAATATTGTCATTGATTGATTTAGAGGAGCTGGGGAGCATCTGTTTAGAGGAGACTTTCATAGAGCGAACAACTATAGAGATCTCGTCTGGTGCAATGGGAGAGAAGGAGGAGAATATGGGGAGTGAGAGGGGTACCAAGGGAGTCAATATAAGGGACGTGGGAAGGACCAGATGACAGAGAGGACAGGATGTCCAGAGTTTTGGAGGGGAAGTGGGCGGCTAGTGCAGTGCAGAGATCCTGGGAGGGTGGGAGTGAGGAGGAGACGGCAGTAGGATTGGTAAGTTCCTTGCAGATTTAAAAAGTTTAGCCATGTTATTGGTGGCTCCAAAGACGCGGGCGTGGACATGAGCCCTCTTCTTAGAGCAGATGGCAAGACGATATTGCCTTTGGAGTAGGTAACAGGCCAGTTTGTCAGAGAATGAGTTTGATGCCTGCAACTTCCGCTCTGCAGCCTTGCACTTGTGTTTCAAAGCTGTCAAGTCGGAGTCATACCAAGAGTTGCATTTGGAGGCAGGCTTCATGCGGATCCTCATGATGGGGGCAAGGATGTCCAAGCTGTTAGAGATAGAGAGATGGAGGTTGGCTAGAAGGTCAGAAGGAGAGTCGAGTGAAGGGGTGGAGGAGAGATTCATATTATATCAAAAAAATGCAATCACTATACAAACAACCAGATCACTATCATATGATTTGTTCAAAATTCATGAGGTTAGGATGCATATGTACAACACAATCTATATCAAAATCTTATACCATTAAAAATGTCGACTGACAGAAAAGAGGGACAAGGTGGCTAAACACAATTCAATATTAGATTCTCCTTCCTGTGTTTCAACAGTCACCGGAATAGTAAAATACGTGACCCGGGGGGTGTATCCCTTCCTGATGTTAGTCAAACATCAAACAAATATACAAAAAACAGGTATGTCGACACTATGGGCCTCATTATGGGTCTGGCGGTAACTGTGCCGGTAAAACCCATAGGATGCCCCCCTGGACACATAATGAATAACCAGCACCTGACTTCCCGGTGCCACCGGGCTATTACAAGTCTGGCAGAAGGGAAGACCGGCACCAGTAATTCCGTAATTCCCCATTCCAATTGAATCCAATAGGACTCAATGGGAATGGGGAACATGGAAACACTGGCACTGTTAATAACGGTGCCAGTGTTTCCCTGAAACTCTGCGGGCAGGTGCCGTTCCGCCCACCAGGTCTGTCCCTGGCGGACGGAACGGCAGCTGTCCGGAGAGTCGTACTGTGCTGGTCCGGTAACAATGGTGCTGGTAGGCTTACTGACACCATTGAAACCGACCGGCACAGTTGTAATGAGGCCCAATGTGTTTCAGCCTTCTTTCAGGATATGGTTTCTGATATCCTTTAGTATTTCACTGCCTTCATCAGGATAAAGGAACATGTTTGTGTGTTCACCCTCAAACAACCGATATGGTGTCATTTTTACAGGCTTGCTTTCTATTCACCTTTTCTGCTTTTCTTTTCTTCCATCACTACTGCAGTCACTCATTAGAACTGCTGCATAACAGCAGGAACATTTTACAGTGACAGTATGCATTGAGGACAGCATGTTGACTGGCTACTTCAGATGTGAGGGCTGCAGTGTAGGTCCTTTTGGTTCATCACAGTCCTGTGTATGGTATCCCATCATATGGCATTGCAAAGGTGTGGAACATAACCTGGTCCCAGACATTCCCCAGCACACATTATCATTTCACACAGTGCAGGTAGTGAGATGCTGTCATGTTATGTTCTGTAGTATGAAGAGCTTACACACTTTGGGCTTTATTGCTGGAGAAATTAGACATATCCTTCTATTTTCTTTTGGCCACAAAGTTGGTGGTGGCAGAGATGGTGCTATGGCTGCTAGACCCTGACATTGTACACTTTAAGATCCAGCAGGCTGTGTTTTGTGTTTGAAAGACCCTTCACAAAGGTGGAAGAGTAGCTTTGTCCTTCTCTCCTTGCCTGTAACTGTGGCATTATCCTCCTCATCCTCCCCCTCTGTGTCACTTGCGTAGGAATCTTGTGTTGCAAGGGCCTCGGCTCAGATTGGTCACCTCCTTTATTCTGGTTATCATCAACATCATCTTCATCATTATCCTAAGAGTCATCATCAGTGAAAGGGAGTGGTCGTGGAGGAAACCATCAACAATCCCACAACCTGCACAACTTGTTTCTCCGGCCTAGTTAGTAAAAATAATCGGAAACCCTTCTTCCCTTTCTGTCACAGAGACAGTGGGGTGAACATGGTTTTCTTGTAGCCCTCATCTGAGCACTTTTATATGCCCTGGACACATTGGCATCCAGAATGTTAACTTCCATATGGCTACACAAACATAGCACCTTGCAGACTCCGTTGCAGTCACTGGATGCACTCTCTTGACTCAAAATAATTCTGAAATGTCTTGCACTCAATGTCTCAACTTGCAACACGTATTTGGTCTGGCCAGTAGAAGATGGAGCATTCATTACAGCAACTGAACAAAATATCTTCCTTCCTGCAAAGAAATCTAAGATTTTCATCTATGGTACTAGTAAGCGGTCTGGGCACAAAAAGATGAAACACTCAGCTGCAAGCACTGAATCACACTTGCCACATAAGAAATATATGATTTATTATTTGGATCTGATCCCCATGTCACAAGTATTTGGGCAGGCCCCTAAACGTCAGCTAAGTAACTTATAGCCAATTAATGTAACCTGCTCTGCCTGCCAAGAATGATGATACTTTATGCAAATGGTATTCGGTTTGCCCATTAAAGATTGATGCAGTCACTTAAAGTCCCCTCCTACGAAATATTAACATTATTTGAAGCAACTAGTATTTGGTGTTCCCACAAAAAGATGGCACGCTCAGTTATAGACATTGAATGCACTCACTTGCCTCAAAATAATTGATGGTGAAACCTCTTATTCACAACCTGCCACGTTTTCCCTGGACACTAAAAGATGGTCCCGTCACTTAGATCCAATAATTATAAGATCCCTGAACCCCAGCAAGAATTATGAGACTTTTCCTATGTAACTAGTATTTGGTATGGCCTCTAAAAGATGGTGCAGCCTTTGCAGCCACCAAATGTGATCTCTCTCTGCCTAAAAGTAATACACAGCTCTTTCAGTGTAGATGGTTTTTGGGGTAACCACTAAAAGATGGCACAGTCCCTTACAGAAGTTGAATATAATCACTCACTGACCACTAAGAAATATAAGACTTGTTTCTTTGCAATTAGTATTTGGTATAGCCACTTAAAGATGAAAAATGCAGTTGCATGTCTAGAATACACTCTATCACCTCAAAAGAATTCTAAGATTAGTAATTCATAATTTTGAAACCTCTGGATATTTAGTCTGGCCACGAAAAGAATGTGCAGTCACTTATTTTTTCTTAAAAGATGTATTTATTATTTATAATGAACCTATACACATGTGTTTCAAGGTGCAACAAGGCAAGGGTGCGGAACATGGATGACAAGACACAAAACGGTCCTACCAGGCTTTCTGACATTCGGATCGTGCAAGTGCAGTAACAAGAAGTGCGGGGGAAAGGGTTGAGTGGAAGTGCTGGACAGTGTGTAGGGGCCCAATGGTTAAGCACCAGGGGAGGCCAGGTGGACAGAGCCAGGCAAGGCAGAGAGTGCATCAGGGAAAGGAGTCCATGAGCAAGTGTGTGGAGCAGGGCCAGAAGGGCTTAAGGGGTGGAGGCCCATCCAGGCTAGTTCAGGGGGAAGCAGCCTGGTAGGGAAAGTGCAGGAAGTGGGGGTCGGTCAGGGGAGATGAAGTTCAGGGGTAGAATGGTCGAGGAGGGCGTGGTGCATTTTAAGAGTCTGAAGGAACCAGGCAGCCAGTCAAGAGGCAGTGGTAAATTAGCGGGGAAGGGGGTGAGGGAAGGAGAAAGGAGAAAGAAAAAAGTAGAGTCTTGAGAAGTTTCCAGAACTTAAGGAGATCTGGCTCAAGTCTGAGAGGGGAATGGAGGCCATTCCAGAGGGAGGCACCTGTGGAGGAGAGAGATCTACCTCCAACTCTATGCTTTGAAAAAAGCATCTGATCTGCAGAGAGTTAGAGCTAGACAACCGAAGGGTTCTAGCAGGAAGGTATTTGTGGAGAGAGAGATGAATGAAGAGGCTTCCTAGGCCCCAGAAAGCATTGTGGATGATGCAGAGGGTCTTGAACTTCATCCTCACAGCAACTGGGAGCCAGTGGAGAGGGTTTAGGGCTGGAGAGATGCAGTCCCAGCGATTGAGGCCAAGTATATATCTGACAGTACTATTCTGGATTAGGTGTAGGGGGTCAAGGGAGGAGTTAGGCAGATTAAGGAGGAGGTTGTTTCAGTAGTCCAGCCTGGAGAGAACCAGAGCTCTGGAGACATTGAGATTCTGGGGGAAGGTGAAGCAAGGGAGAATGCCTCTGAGGAGATGCAGCTGAAAGTGGGCCTTCTTGGCAAGGTCTGTGATGGAAGAGAGAAGGAGAGAGAGTAGTTAAAGATGACACTAATAATTTTTGCCTCACAGGAGGGTGAGGTAAGGGGGCCCATGGAGGCCGGCCAGAGTGTGGGAGGGAAAGAGGGAACATGGGTCCCAATGAGAAGGATCTCTGTCTTACTGGCATTAAGGCAGAGCTCAGTAGCAGTGCACCATGCCTGAATAGCAGACTAGCAGTCAGGAATGAGAGTGGAAGAGGAGGGTGGGGAGGGAAACTTGAAGGAGAGCTGCATGTCATCGGCATAACACTAGACGTTAGGAGAGAAGGTGGAGATCGATGGGCTCAAGGGGCCAGGAAAGAGCCACCACTTTTAGATCCCGACCCTGCGGCTGGAAATGCGAGGGAGGATCACCTTGGTAGAGGGAACTTGGGGGATGGAGAGGGGATGTCCTTAGGTGAGACGCAATACCCCCATCCCATGGAACGTTCAGTCCCACCAGCTTTTATGCTGTATTGGCATCCTTTTCCCTTTTCTTCTTACCAGGATGATTCTGGGAAATACCATCAAGGTAGTAACAATAGGATAAGTTTGAAGAAGAGGGTGTCTACAGGTGGGACACAGTATCCCCTTTTCCCTTGTGAGATGAAACCTTACCCTCCCCTACCTTTATAGGTTGTTGTCAATGACTTCCTTTTTTCCCCTCATTCATACCACCCTAGTACTGGGGTAAGGAAGAAGCGACTAGGAGTTGTACCAACTAAGATACAGTTTCACCACTCTGGTACAGAGATGAGGAAAAGGCCTGGGAACCATTGTGAGGGTCAAGCATGTCCTGAGATTATCAGTAATTGTAGTCAGGCAATTACACAAGGATCACACCTGAAACCTGTTAATTAACTACATGTGCATAAAAGGTTGAGTCGACTGCAGGGAAAGAGAGGCCGGCAGGAGAGACTCTGAGCCGGGAGAAGCAAGCCTGAGAGAGTTGGAGTCCTCCAGAGAAGAATGCTGCCGAGGAGGGTCCTGCCCAGAGGCCAGGACGCCCACGTGTGCTGTCAGGAAGTTGTGACAGCAGGGCCTGAGCGTGCCGTGCAATGATCCAGGTTGACAGACTCCTTTCTGTCTACTGCCCACAGCCGAAACTGTGGGGTACGAAGGACTCACAGGTGCTGTGGGTCACCGGCAGCCTCCACAGCTTCCGCAGGGGAGAGGCAGAGCTACTGGCAACCCACAGCAGGATTCGTAGCAGGTGAGTGCTTCTCGCAGACCCACAGGAAAGTGTGTGCAGAGCCAAGAAGAGAGAGAGAGAGAGAGAGAGACCGCCCGGAGGAGCCACTGAGGATCGGTGAGTTGAATAGAGTGACCGCTCTGGGGCGCTCCTGGGCTATTGCAAGGCACATGGGGATGTCAATTGAAGGGCAATATATGCACAAGTGACTGTGAGCCCGAAGTATGTCACACTGACACACTAACTTATAAAGCTCACATAATCCCGGGGGCACCATGACACTGAGAGTAGAGGAGGAGCCGAAGGGGACTGGAAGAGCAGCGTTTTAAGACAACGCCAGAAAGAGAGGTGGACGGGAGTTAATTCCAGGACATTGCGGCCACCACCAAGAAAGCACATCCCCCTATCCTAGCTAGCCTAATACGAGGAACCAAAAGCAGTAAGGCAGACTGGGAACGTAGGGTGCGTGAGTGTACATTTTGGGAGAACTTTTCCTGGAGATATTCAGCTCCTTGTTTATAGAAGGCAGGGTGGACAATACAGAGTGATTTGAACAGGATCTGCTTCTCCACAGGAAACCAGTACAATTTTCTGAGCACAGGTGTCATGTGGATACGAGGGGGGCAATTACTCTAGCAGCAACATTTTGAAGCAGCTGAAGTCTATTTACAATATAGACCGGTTGCCCAAGATAAAGTGAGTTACAGTAATCAACTATACTCAAAACTAGAGCAGCGACCACAGGAGCATGGAATTGGGTAGGGATAAATGGGAGAACTTTCCTCAATACATGGAGTTTGAAATGGCCAGATTTACTGACAGCAGCAGCATGATCGACCATGGATAGGGAGGAGGAGAGCTTAACTGCAAACATTTTCACAGTAGTGGACGGAAGGGGAAACGGGCTAAGAGAGGTAGGCTAGAAGTCAGGGGTCGAAAAAGAGAGAGGGCAAGTAGTTCCCACCACCAAGACCTCTGTCTTGTTCCCGTTTAGTTTGAGTGAGTTTAGTGCCATCCATGCTCCCAGGTCCTCCAGGCAGCTCCTCACCCGGGCAGCAGTGTCGGGACGAGTAAGATCAAGACGAACCAACAGCTGGGTGTCATCAGCATAGGAGTAAAATCTAAATCCATAGAAGCTATTGAGTAGGAAGAGGTATCTAATATATATATTGAAAAGTATAGGGGAAAGTGCAGACCCTTGAGGAACCCCACAAGTAAGTCTCACCAGTAAACAAGGTTTTGTATACTTTGAGGAAAAGGCTGAACTTTAAAGTGAAAGAGTCCAAATAAGAGTCTTGTGTCATTGAATATCGAAGTAAAGAAACACTTTGCAAATATCAATGAATACCGAATTGAAGGGATGCGGTGAGAAACCCATGATTGAAATGGAAACAGGTGTCAGACACATGTGATGAATATTTTGAAAAGGCAAATGATGAAACGTTATGAATAGGGTAAAAAGCCAGTGATGAACATGTATACTGTTTGTGAAACCAAGGCTGTGGAAGAGGCGGAGCTCCACAAAGTGAGATGTGTGGAAGAACACACTGTGGCAAAGTGAAGAGATTGGCAAGGAGAAGTGTGTTATCCGGAAGATTACTCTGTGGAAAGGCCAATAGACTGGAAATGAGAATTCAGAGTGAATGCAAACCAAAGCACAGGTTTGATGAGAAATAAACCTGTGGTTATGAGTTGTGTGACCTGTAATTGATGGACCATGTGATCTGCCAACTGCGCCTAGACCGAGAGTACCCAGTCTGGAAAAGTCAAGGAAAGTCCAGATAAAGAATCCTCTCTGAAAATTAAGATTGTGGAAGTGAATGGGATGGATAGCAATCTCTATCTACTGAACCTGAAGGATTCTATAAGGGACCTAGAACTGGTTGTGAGAATTAAGAGACTTGAACTGATTGTACATTGGCAAGCTGGAAGAATTGGCAAGCTGGAAGAAATTCAAAGCTCTCTGCCTGGTGCATAAATGCCTGTACGGCTCTGCTCCTGAGTATCTGAAAAAGGGCTTAGTGCTTCATACCCCCAGTAGGAATCTTCGTTCGAAGGGTAAATGTCTGTTGATCGTCCCCAAGTTTAAATTGAAATCTGGGCTGGGCAGTTCCTTTTTGGTGCAGGCCCCCAGCTTGTGGAACAGTGTTCCAGAAACACTCAGAACCGTTACCAACCTTACTGTTTTTAGGAAAGGGTTGAAGACTCATCTTTTCAGATGATAAACTGGGATACGGGGGATTATGACCACCTCATGGCTTACCGCAGACGTTCCTATTGTATTGTTTTTCGTTGTTTGCCTAAGCGCCCTGATGCCCATGGGCTATCGGCGCTATACAAAAAATAAATACATACATACATACATTGTCACCTTGGGGAAAGTAATTCTGATGCCATTTTGGAACTCTGTTATAGCCTTGGGGAACGGAATCCTATGGCCATCTTCTAACCGTGTTGTCTACTAGGGGAAAGGAAGCCTAAGGCTTTGTGGAACTGCTTTGAACTTGAGGAAGGGGAGTTGGAGAGTAAACTTAGAGCTGAAAGAAGCTCAGAACTTTATTGGGAACACTATTTCATTTGTTGCTGACATCCCTACACATTGTGTTGTTTATTTGTGAGAGCAAGTTTAGGTTTTGGACACAGACAGACCTTTAAATTGAAATTACTGACTTGGAATATTCTTATTTTTTTAGGGAAATCCCACCTTAGCATAGGGCAATGTGGGCCTTCCACCATACTGACATTTAAGTTAATAAATACATATTTGTTTGAACTTTGAATCTGCTGTCTGTGTATTGTTTCATGATGCTTTCACAGTTGTTATATGTGAGTTTCTAATGTGTGTCAAACCTAACGCCCCACAATAGCACATGCTAATAGGTTTTTCTCAGCTTGAACCTTTTTACCTGGCTGGGACACTGTACTGCATCCCAACATTATTGTATGGCAATAGGAGGCAGAGAAGAGGTTGATGGAAGGTAAAGCCTGACTTTGTTCACTAAGCTTTGATAGGAGTCAGGGGAGGGTTTTGAGTGCTTCAGAGGAGAGATCAAAGTTTCTTGGCCCAGGATTAGTGGAGCTGCTCTATTTTAATCTGCAATCTTTGACCAGATTTCTTTGGTAGGCCAATGTACATACTGTTGCAGTAGTCGATCTTTGGAAAAACATAATGAATGTTTGCACACCTTTAGTTTTATGACTAATGGAATCATAATATTTGTTATAACTGTAAGTGCTCTATTAGCACGGGTGATCAAGATGCTACAAGAAGTGTTGGGGAGCAATTACATAGGAGCGAATTTGGATTTTACCTTAAAAAGTTAATGTTGAAACAAAGTCCTGCATGAACGGAGAAAGGTAAAGCAATGGTGTGTATCCTACACTGTAAAACATCTTTGTCATTAAGAACAAAGTATTACATCGAATCGGGCACTGAAAGTATGTTCAACGGAACCACAAACTCTCAAAGAGATGTGACAATGAACTCTGCTGAGTTTTGAATTGAAGGCTAACCTTTGAAAGTATTTAAAGACCAGGTAGGTCACCTGGAGATGTGTTCTGTCCTTTGCTGACAGTAAATACATGGGAAAGCCCCCAGTTTCTCAAATGCTATTTCCCAACAGGCATCTTTGCTCGAACAGCGCTTTACAGAATAGTGCCTGCACTTATCGTGCATTAGAGGTAGAATCCAGTTAGGGTTGGCACCCTTGAACTAAAACCCGGACGTAAATCCCTGCCCACTTTGTGGAAACCCCTCCCCCTTTACACACACCTTTTATAGATTTTAAAACGGTAGCACAATAGCAAGATAAGAGAACAAATAATGCGTGTAGCTGTTTTCTTAAGTGTACCTATATTCTGTTTTTTAAATTGCAATCTGCAATATTAAAATACTTAATTATGTAAGGCTGAACTGACATATCATTACATTATATGCCACACATTTTCTGGCATAGAAAAGATTAAAAGCTAAAGTGGTTCTGTCAAAATAAGATCCAGTGACTGGCAAGCTGTTAAGATTTTAACGAGATGTTTTTAACCCAATTGATCATTTTGCCAGATCATTTAATTTGTGAAAATGCTATTAATTTTAAAGTTAGGTGCAAAAACATTCTTAGAAGAATTGTTTTACGCTTTGAAAGACAGTGAATCCCTGGAATAGCCCAGCGGGTTAAGAACCTGCTGCAAAGCTCTGGTTGCAGCTTTCCCAGAAATCACTGCAGTGGGCACAATAACCCACCAAGCCCACAGTCCAAAAGATCCTACCAGGAAGAAAAGGCGAGGGTGCTTCTTTAACCATTTTATAAAGTGCACACCAATTACAGAATGGTCTGTTATAATTTTTAAGAAACTTTGCTCAAGCAAATACATTTTATATGAACACAAAAGTTTAAAACCTAGTCTAGGAACATCTAATATTAGGATGGCTCTTCTCAATCACTACCAAGCCTTTAGACACAGAGGCCAGTACTAAAATCCAGCCAGAAAACATTTTCCACCAGAATCGTATTCATTTTGTCAGATGAGATAAGAGGCTGAGAGAGGTTTACTGACTTGCAACTGACTTCTCCCGGTTCCTCCTAGCCCTTCACAGATACTGGCCTGTTATTAAATCTCGCTATTGTATCTTTATTGTTTCACTTGTTAAGCATATCACACAGCAATATTATAGATTTCTTGCTCCCTTAGCTTTTAGCGATTTTGAGATCATTTAAACATACTGCAAAATCAGCCATTTTGCAAAAACACCTGCAAAATCTGCTGTTTTTTGAAAAAACACACACAAAGGTGGCAGTGTTTGCAAAAACTCACATTTTTTAACAAAAAGAACGAATCTGCATCTTTGTAAACAAAAAATCTAGTCACCATTTCAAGGGAGCAGTGGGCCAGATGAGGTGCAGTGAGCCTGAGGGGGAGGAGTGGGCCAGAAACCAAAGAAAGCGTTGGGCCAGAGTGGCAGAGGTGGGCTAGGGAGGGGGAGCTGTGGACCAAAAAGCAGAGAGCAGGCAGGTGGCCAGAGGGGAGTGCCGGGTAAGAAATCATAGAGGGAGAGCGGTGAGCAAGAAAGCATGCAGGGTTGGGCCTGCGAGCGGTGGGCTGGAAAAAGATGGAGAAGTGGACCAGAAGGACGGAGCAAGCTGCAGATTTGGAGAAAAGATGGGGGACGAGCATGATAAACTTGGAGAAAGGTTGCGATATGGAGAAGGAGTGCTTTAGAATGAAAGACTGTAGGCTGTGGGAGGAACTGGAGCATGTCAGGTGTGAGTTGAGAGCACAATTGAGAGTGTAGCAGGGATTATGGAGTGGGGACTAGTGACTGCGATTTGTGGCTTGGCAGTGTGATAGAGCAAGTATGTATGCACATGATTGGGAGTGTAAGTTATGATGGAGAATGTGTGAGAGTGTATGCTTTGCACATTGTGCAAGCAGGTTCTTAATAGTGTCAGACCATTGGAAATAAATGATGGTAAAAAACAGTTTCTTGAAGATTTAATTAACTGTAGCACAAAATATGTAATTTACATCATTATATGCGCTTGTGACAAAATGCATGTGGGCTCCACAATCCGCACGCTGCGATTCCGAATAAAATAACACCTGAATATGAATGAAACCAGCCAAATAGAGAAATAACGTCCCTTCCAGGACCACTGGACAACACAACACCAAATGGACCACAAAGACAGAATCAGATTTTTGGGAATCAGACACATCAAAAGAGATGTCAGACTGGGAAACCCACAAGTTGCTGTTAGGACACGAAGAAGCAAGGATGATTTGCAGACCAACATCACTGGTCTAAATAAAGAGGACAACATGCAGGTCTTCCTATCAACTCACTTCCAGTAATAACTAAGACATCTATATATAGGTGAATTAATTCAGGTACTAGTAATGTGGAGAATAATGATAAACAATTCGAGCGGAATATTGTTATATGCAAATAACAAACATATATTCAAACACTATCTTAAATTGTATGGACAAACTATTAATTATGTGTACATGATCATATTCAACAAAGAGCATCAGTGTTCAAAGAAAACAGAATCCAATTTTAAAAGGAGACAATGGGCCTCATTATGAGGCAGGCACTCACGGAATGAAGGGGGCTGGTACGGGACCGGCCCCCTTCATTCCGTCAGGGCCGATTACAAGGTTCCCATCGCAGGACCCGGTTCGGATACCTGGTAAAACCAGGCGTCCTTTCCGGGCCCCGCGAGCGGAAGAAGGAGGTAACAACGGGACACTCATAATGTGCCCATTCTTACCTCATCCCCATTCCTATTGAGCCCTATGGGGGCTCAAATGAGAATGGGGAATGGTTCCTGCAAGGAGGACTTACCGGGTCCTCCTATGTCGGAATGACCCGGTAAGTCCCCATTGCAGGAACTCGGAAAAGGAGCCCGGTTTGGAGGCAGCCATTGAGCTAATAGCTCCATGGATGCCTCCAAACTCGTAATGAGGCCGAGTTACTGATATAATGCATTGCATTCAATGTGTGCATGTGCAAATTGTGGAAAACCTCACACAATCACTTCAAACACATTTTAACACTGGACGCGTGCATGGAGCATGAGAACACTTCGCCTTCAAGGAAGGTTGTCATCAACCATGTGTACCATCCAGTCTCAGCATAACACAGAGCCCAACCCAAATGGTCAATGAGCACCCAAGTCGACCACAAGTGCAGAGGTCATCACGTAATGCAGTGACATGCTCTCACACATTGGAAGGGCTTATAAGCCTCGGTCCAAAATGGTGGAAATAACAGGAAGCTGCAGAACTGCGCTTGTTGTGAATGACCTTATCATGTGAAATAACAGAGAAGAATTAATAGGCAAGAGATCCCTCACCACCCAACCCCTTGTTAAGCAAGCATGGACCGGGCAGCCCAATGCTAAGGAACACAGGTTCCAATGCAGGCCACGTGTTACTTTGTCTTAACCAAAATGATAACATATGGGCAACTTCCACCTACAGGTCGCCCTGAAACATTTGCCAAACAACTAGACCATTAGAACAATAGTGAAACACAATAAACCACAGGAACGATCAGACTTCTAATCAGTGGTGAGCCGTCCCTGAACTATCAGGTTATCACCAACACCGCCCACTTAGCTTAAATGTAGCCAACTTAGCCAGTCGGAACCCATCTGGGCACCCAGACTCTGTGGCAGCCCCCAGTGCCATATGCTCATCCCTGACAACTGCACCCTCTACCGGGGTTTTCTTTTTCCCCCTGATAGAAACCACAGTCACGTGACGTTAGGACCCAAGATCCTTACAAACTACCACTTGAATCGGAACACACGTAACAAAGCAGGAACAGACCACACACAGGTCATTAACAGGCATCCGAGCGGTGATACAGATGCAGCACCAGCCACCCACCAGCACGGTGTACTCAGGTCGTACCTCAACCACCAAATCACATTTGCCTCCTTCTGCATGAACCTGGGTGCAACCCACCGAGAAACCACCACGGTAATACCCCACCTGGCCAAAATAACTGGATAACTAGCCCACCCAGGGCCCCAACCCAGAATCTATAGCTACAATGGATGGTACACAGGGCGGGGCACTTACCCTACCGACCTAAAGCCATTTAGGCACACAGGCCACACATTTCCTCGTTACATCATTTTGAACAAAATGTACATGTCACATCATGGAATGCATTGACACAATTGGGGGCATGATGAGGCTAATCACCACCCACTGTCGTACACCAAAACAGGTGTAAACACAGAATCAGCCATAGCTTTATCTCACATGTTCAACTGTAATTTCTCCCAAGCTCTCCCATAGATGGAACACAACCATACATATCAATTACAATGGTGTATGTTTTTTCAATTATGAATGTAATGTAATACCATGACATGATTTAAGCAACTAATGAACAACCTCTAATCAGTCAAGAATAAATGTAACACAGCTGATCGGTTGACCACTCACTACTGTGACAGATACTAGTCAACTGAGCCTAGAAAAAGACATTCGATTGGCAAAACATAAAAGCACATGTGCCAAAGGTTATTGTTGGCCCATGCATAGCAACTGTATGTAACTTATCTAAGTTGTCACATACTGTGGGATATATTGACCCACTCCGCTATGCTATGCGGCATCACCCTGCCAGTTATGGGGAAAGAAACAGCAACAATGGTGCCAAAATTTTTGTGCGCGCCAAAAACTTAGAATAACCTACAAAGCACACAAAAAGAAGGATGCACACCTGCCACCAGTGGTGCAAGTGCAGTGGTGTAGAGCACACCCTGCAGAAATGTGCCAGTGGGTTCCATGACGAGCAAACAGAATGCAGAGAGAGAGGCAGCACTTTGCAACTGAAACCCAAAAATGTGCCTACAAATGACATTTGCTTTGTTGCCAAGAACTCCAAATTGCTTATAACACAACACTTTTCAACATTCACAATCTTGCCTGGTGCTAAAATTCATGTAACAAAGGAAACATTGTGAATCATACAAAGCCTGAAAACTGACAGCCTCTATGCCAAAATCTGGGTGCAGTACCCGGGGCTGCCTGAATGACAGCTGTCAGAGAAGTACTGAGGAAGCTTTAAAATGAATTAAAACTAAAAGGTCTGCTGAATTAGCAAACATAACCAGGATCGTTGCCAAAAAAGAATACAGATTTTAGTTGTGTTTTTGATTCCACAGATTTTAAGGCCAAGAAAGAAATGTATTTGTTTGTGATGCAACAAATGTGGTTTTTGCTAGGTTTAAACGTTAATTAGCTTGGCTGAAGCTGCAAAGAACTGGAAAAGCAAGTTTTTCTCCCAGAAGGAGGGCCTTCCCTTCATCAGAAACTCACTGCTAGGTGTTAATTGCAGGTTAGAACAGAATCTTGTCTACAGAAGGCAAAGGAACAATGACAAAGTTGCAGCCAGGAAACTGGAAGTGTGAAAAGGTGTTGTAAATGGCCTCTGGAAGGAATAAGCAAGCAGGGGGATGCCCTGGAATACAGGAAGACAAAAAGAGGCATAGCCAAGGGACCATCTGTTGCTAAACATGAACAAAGAACACATTTTAAAAGACTTATAACTTGCTATTCAAAGTGGTGAAAAATACAAAAATGACAGAGTTGTTAATTTAATTTCTGGCTGCACGTGTGAAGAGGTGGTAGAACTGTGTGACATGTTCTGGCAGGAATGGCAAGATATGTGGTTTTATGCAAAATGTATTACTGTTAGAATTGTGAAAATGTACACGCAGATCTCTATGTTAAACACGCACATTTGTGGAAATTTGCAGAACAATTGGAAATTGTGTAGAAAGCAAAAACACGTTCCCACCACTGCGGGGTTTTGAGGAATAGCTGCTATGTAAAATATGGCATCTTGGTGTGTGATTTGTATAAAGGTGACCAATGTAGAAATGTACATTCAGTGTAAAATCCGATTTTGAGACCAGTGGCTAAAGGGAGGTCTCTGAGGATTGTAAAGCAAATCATAAAACGTGACATCACCCAGCCTTGATCCAATCACTCAAATTGTAAGGCAGAGATGAAGTGTGGTCCAATCCCAGCTCACAGGGGCAAGCTTAGCTAAGCCGGCATACACACCCCCTTTGTGATACATTCTTTAGCATAAATAGAGACACCTGATAACACATAGGAACTCACAGATCCAGCCACTTTCCTGATTCCGGCGAAGCACTCTGATCCAGCTTTAAAATTCTTCCAGATCCAGATGCCAAATCTCTGGCCAGCAACAGAGACTATTGATTTCCAGCAAGGCCCCAATCCTCAAATTCATTCTCTCCACTCAGTAAAGCGCTGTGTGGTGTGAGAAGGCATTTTGAACCAGTATCCAGAAATTCTCTGGCTTGCCACCACTTGGCTTGCCTGAGGAACTCATCATGCAGCTGATCCAAATACCCACAGACTAGGAGAGCAGATCCTGTGCCAATCTGGCGACCGGCATAGAGGATCCAGTCCCTTGCCTGATGTGCTGGCTTTCCTAGACCAAACCCAATCCTGACCAGTGTTAACGGTCCCATTTAAAAACTCATCTGTGAGTATGAATAGGAAGAACTGTGGCCCATAGCATATGCACTTTGCATAGTCTTATCCCTATTTCCAACCCATCCTATCCTTCAATCAGAACCAGTATCGTTAGGAGTATCTTTGCATTGTCTTATCCCTATCCAACCCATCCTATCTTTCCTTCAGAACCAGTATTGTTAGAACTATCTTTGCGCTGACCCTTTTCTCATCTGAAGAAGTCGAGTTTCCTTATCAGGTAGGTCACCCTGATCCAGTGACTGTAATATCCCTGTGTGGTATTCACTTCTTCATAGCCATCCCCTAGTGTAAGCAAATCCATTTGTCATTTTTAAAAGTGCACTCCTGTTTTCCATTCTCGTGCCTATTTTACAAAAACGACCTTTACTAAAACTTCCATAACTCCCTCAGTTTGATGTGATAGAAACAGAATTTCAACTCCTACTTGTACCCCACATCCATAGCTATCCATAAAACCCAAAACCGCACTGCGATTCTCGTGAATATCGCAAAGGTTTGCCACGATTTTAAAAATCTGAAAAGTTTACACATGTAAAATAGCTTTTAAATGCTTCCGACTTGGACCTTAAGTTTTCAATTGTTTTCTGCTGACCAAATCATTGCTTTTGCTTGTGTGCAACTGTTTAAAGTGGCTCCCATAGGAATTTATCACCATTTCAGTATTTTTTACCATATTTGGTGTTTTTGCCCAGCACATTCTAAAGATAATCTTGAAAGCCAGTCTGACAGCTGACAAGTCAATTCCGTTTTTTCTCTTGTGTTTGCTGGGGGAAAGTGGGACTGATATGTTGTTGATGTGTGCCATCCCTGAATACCTGCTAGAAAGGTTGGACTCTTTAAAATAGGGCCAACAAAATCAGGAGCAGCAATTGAATTATAATAGAGTCTGTGCAGAACAGATAGTCACCCTGTGAAACCGCCTAGAATCCTGAAGAGAGCAACATAATAAATTGATTATCAAAGACCTAGAATCCCAAACAGGGTTTGATGAGGAACACCAGAAAGCTGGTGCCCTTAGAAAACAGAGGGACGTCCTGGGTGCACAGAGGGGCACTCTAACTCAGCTGGCCCTTCAGGAACTTGGTGAAATCAAAAGGGATTATGAAAAGCTGTTAGAACACACCAGGCGGTTGGAGGAGGCTCTGGCAAAGAATAATCAGACCAGTAAGGCCCAAATTCAGGAGGTGAGTCTCCTGCAACAAAAATTGGCACAATACTCCTAATTTAGGCAGGAAGCACAGAGAGACAATGAGGCTCTCTATGAAAAGAATGACGGGCTCCATAGACAGATAGCTATGCAAGAACAACTCATAGAGACCAGTAAGGCCTTAATAGAGGAGCAAAAAGGTCAGATCTTGGCATATCATCAGGAGGTAGGGGCTGAATGAGATGAGGTAAGATGGGAGAGAGACACCCCTGAGCAAACCTCAGGAACCCTGGTATCAGGGACCTTAACCCCTTCAATTCCATGGACTCTGCCACCCCCATGTCCACTGGCTCATATGAACCAAGGGCCACAGGGATGGTAGACTTCAACACAATGGGAAATATGGGACTGACAGGTCAGCGCCTCCCAGAAATGGATGGGCAGGCATCTAGGTACAGGTTTCCAAATGGTAGGGCCAGCTTCTCTGACCAGGGAGTCTCCAGTGAGGGGAGAATCAGAGAACTGGATCCTCCAAAATATCACCTACCTAGAGATCAGTCAGTCAAATTTGGTGGGGCATTCTATGAAAATAGGCCCACTAAGTTAGTGCCACAGGCCTCAAGAGACTAGGCCCCCATATTCTGTCAGCCATTCCCAAGCTCGCAGAATCCGGGAGAGCATAGAGGAACAGACAGCCACCTTGGCAGCAGTGCCTCTGAGTCAGTGGATGAGTGGACCATGGTGACCAGAACTAAAAAGGCCAACAAAGTTAAGAGAGCTTTACCGAAAGATCCCCTGAAGCAAATCAAAGCTATTAGGAGCGTCATCATGCCCTACCACAAAAATGCCAAATATTGATTTTGGGAGCACCTTGAATTGTTTGAGCAAATGATGGAGAATTTCCACCTGAAGGACAGCCAAAGCTGTATTTAGTATGTCAAGTGGACATTTTCACCTAAATACTCCAGCTTCTTTGCGGGGCTGAAGGATCAGAACCATTAAAGATCGTCCACCTATAGGGCGGCCACACTAAAGCATTTTTCAATTCATAGAAACCCTCAAGAGGCCCGCAAGGCAGCCTACAACCTGCCATGTGGGGAATACAAGGCCCCACAAGAATGTGTCCAAGAACTGAAACGTGCCTTTGAGCAGACCACCAGGAGGGTGTGCACTGACAGTAGGGAATTTGTCAACACCTTCTTTCATGCTCTCCCTCAATACATTATGACCCAGCTAGTGAGGGACTTTCATGAGAAAAGATCACTAGACTGGGTCATTGAACAACCAACTCACATTTACGAAGTGCAAAAGCCACTAGAAAGTAAATGTGCTTACGAAAGCCCAAAACCAACCAACACCCCTGCTGCTGCTAAGGTGGCGGAGGTGAAAGTGCTGCCATTTTAGATCTGGAGATGGGGGGGCCTAAAAACATTCCCGCACAGAATCCTACCAACCCCAGACCCAGAAGGCCCTCAGACCCATCCCATACAGGGAGTCAGGGAGGTAACCCCAAAAATGGGTCCCCTAACTCCCATGACTACATCAGCCCCTGTTACAAGGGCAACAGACCCATTCTAGTTTATGTGTGGACTTCTCCATCCCAAGAGGGGGGGTCCAACCAGTGTTACATTTCGCCACCACGTACACATAGGCCATTGCATTCCTCCACCTCATATGGTAGCAGGACTCGGTTTTCTTCACCTGTGGCCCTTCCCCGGGGTGTGCGACATTACGTTGCTCCCTTCTTCTCTCGGTGGAAGCTAGGGAGGAATCCGTGACTCTGGACTACATTTCCCATGCTGCCTGGGTTGCGTGATGACGCTGACTGCTCGTATGGTTACAGCGCTCCACCTATATAAACAGCCATAACCCGGAAGTCATTGCTTCTATTTGAAGTTACTCCCACAAAGTCACGTCTTCATTCCTCTTGCCCTTTGGTTGAAGTTCTATTGGATTTCCTGCGTACCAGAACCTTTGCCTGCCGTACGGACTCCTTTTGGTTCCTCATTTGTCCTCGTTTTCTGCACGCCTCCCATTTTTGACCCTTGGCTACTCTATTGGAACTGCTTGCGATTTTGCTCCTGACTCTATGTGTATAGTTAATTTGGACCGCCGTACCTCGTCTGGTCAAAAAGTTCCTTTTGCAGTCATTTTTTCCTGCGCAGCAACTGCCTCCTGACCTGGCGCATAGTGTAGCCCCGCCCACCTCTCTGAATACACATCGTCTCCCTTGCTTGATGCCGCAGGATATCATATACGAACAAGAGAGTTGTACTGATACTTACCTCCTGATTTCCTTGATATACGTATCCTGTACTGGGGAACTGCTATACTACAAAACACTGTATTCCTGCGCTCCTAACCTGATACTTACGTACTGTTGCCAGGTCCCTCCACTCACGAGTGCACTAAGGACGCTCTGCTGTAAGTGCACCAACCCGGATCTAGAGCGCTCCTCGTGCCTTTCGGGGATAGTTTCCTAACTAACATCCCTCTTTCTTATTTTGTCCCTGCAGTTGTTTCCCTTATTCAAGTGGATATTTCCAGTACATAGTGGTAAGAACAATCTCTGACATCACTATAGCTATTGAATAGTCATTTGGGTATTATATCATTGCTTTTATGCTATAGATGTCCTTGGTCTGCTTCTTATCCATCCAGGGTGAATACATCAGGTATATCTTAAAACAGGGGTTGACTGTTTGTTTAGTTTGCTGCTTGTTACTCATGGTCTTTTCTTGCCTTACAGCTGGTACCATGGCAGTGTATTCTCCCCGCTCTTTTGAGTGATCGGGTCCTTGTACTGTTACCACTACGGTAGAGAATCGTATCATTAAAAAGAGTTAATTCCCCCACAGGATGGAGGCTCGGGTGGAGGCTCCAACCCGAGCTCTTCAATGAAATCCTGAACAACAGACGTGGTCTCCCTGGTCCAGTTTCACTGTACGGTTAGTGACAACCAGGCAGCTCCCAACCCAGGGAACTTCCCTCCTCAATTTCCCCAGGAGGGCAGTAATCCCTCAAATGCCAGGTTGAATTTCTTTCCGCGTTACCTGCCAAACACCAACCCCCAAAACAACCCTTCTTTCTTTCCACACTTTCCTGAGCCCAGACAGCCGAATGCGGGAGAGGGGAGCTCAAGGGTGGAGGGGTACCACAACTATCCTAACCAGGGGTATTATGGGAGAAGGGATAGTTACCTTTCCCGTGAGCAATCAAGGGTAGACCATAGGACCCCTTACCAGCCAGAGCGGGTGTCCCAACTGGAGCGCCAAGACCAGAACATGGCACAGGATCTGGGTCGCATGTTGAGGGCACAGCAAAACCCTCCAATGAACATGGCGACTCAGAACTCCTCAAATCAAGGTTCTGGTGCTCCAGAACAATGACGGGGGAAGAACCCCGACAACCCACCAGTTCCCAGGGAGGAGGCACAAGAGGAAGGGGGGTGTAAAGCCTTAGAGGAAGCTTCCTTCCCCACTTGTGGAAAGCCCCTGGAAAACCAGGAACCGGAACCAGAATCTCCTGCCCTGAAAGTCTGCAACCTAAGGAACAGAGGGTGGGTAGTAGAAATAAAGAGCCTAAAAAGGCCCATTTTATGGAGGAGGTGTGAATCTTCCATTTTGAAGGAGAGGGGTCCTCAGAGGATTCTGAAAACAGGATCTTCTCCTTCAGGGATGGGGGAACTCCTCCCAAAGAAAAATGGGTCCCTTGAGATCCTGATCAAGACTGGGTAAAACCTCCCATCATCAACCCCCAGAATGACCAGCAATAAAATCCCCTTGTTCAAATCAATTCTGGTGGCTGCCTCCAACAAGGGGGGGGGCAGCCCAGAATCAGAACCAGGGGAGCCCAAAACTCCCACCATGTTCAACTATCCTGTTTTCTTTGCAGATCCCCAAGCTCACACCCAGGATCCTGCCCAAATATATTCTGGGGACTGCCTCCATAAGGAGGGGGGTGGCCCCAAATCAGAAAGGGAGGAGCCCGAGACACCTCAAATCACTGAGTATGAAACTGTGTACTCAGATACCCAAACTAGCCAAATCCATTCTGGGGACCGCCTCATAGAAGGGGGGAGCAACCCAGAACCAGCACAAGAGGAACCCCACACCTCACCAATCACTCCTGTTGACTGCCTCCAGAAAGGGGCGGGGGCAACCCAGAAATAGAACAAGGGAAGCCCGAGACTCCCCAAATAACGGTGTGTCAAAATTCTGTGCCAGGTCTGCAACTCCAACACCGTCTCTTGATCCAACTATCCCGGTGTCAGAGTCAGAAATAAGCAAATTGACCATCAAGCTTGCCCAGAGCACCCATTACCTTTGCCCCTTGAAGTAGAAAGACGGTAGATTCTACGCCTCCATCTAGGTGCAGGGGCAATGTGCATTTCCAGCATTGGTGGACACTGGATCCCAAGCCACCTTGCAGTCAAAGAGGGTCTTTGAGCAGCTAAATTCGGGAAGGGAGGAGGTATACCAAATCCCTCTCACCCCTCTTCCTGGACAGCTCGAGAACTTTGACAGGAAGGAAATTCCTGTTGAAGGGTCTGCAGAGCTGGAAATTAAAATTGGGCGACACAAAATGAAGCACCCGGTCCTAGTTGTGGTGCCAGAGGGAACCCCCTGTCTATTAGGGAATTACATCCTCCGCAGGCTGTCTCCCCTCATAGATTGTGTCAACAAGGTCCTCTGGACGCAGACCCACAGGCCAATTAAATAAAAGCAAAGCGTCACCCATGTGAGTCTAAATGGCACATGCCACATGGTTGAGCAAAAACCAAACCTAGTTAGGTTCTACTTTCAGAACAATGATACACCCCACGTCACCGTCATAGCTATGGGACCACCAAACGGTTAGGTGAACTCTTCTCCGTTTCTGCAAATCAACCTCCCTTCCAGTTTCAAGTGGCATTCCACCCTGGAGGGAGATACATTGAAATCTTATACTAATGTACCATCGGAAAATCCCAAGTTCATAGCCCGATTGACATCAAACCAGCACAGAACTTAGCTGGCATTCTGAAAAAGGGTGAACAGCGCTTCCTCCCAATTCAGTTAAATGACGGGAATGAGTCTGTCCTTGCCCGAGTTGTCTTGAATAGCGAAGAAAGTTTCATCAGCGAAGCACAAAAAAACTCCCAAAAGACCAGACCATACCTGCCGTAGAGTCAGTGCAGCAATGGGTAAGGGATCTGGCACCACCCCACTCCAAACATCCCCTGCTTAGCAGTTGTATGATCAAAATTTCTAGGGATAACAAAAGCATAATAGATACTTGTTGGGTTGTGCGAGGTGTTCCTTCCACCTTTTATATGAGCTGGGACCTCTGCAACCAACTTGATATTAATTTGGACCCTAGTGATTAATGGAATTTCAGAAATGGAGGAGAGGTGACCATCCCAGGACGTACCTACAGAATCCACTTGTCAAGACCATTAGTAAAGCCAGATGGAGAATAGTGCCAATTATAACCAATGCAAGTGTCTTTCCCACTGCTGACATCCCCAAATAACGTGTGGACACAGTAGTGGGAAACTATCCATAACCATGCTATGTTCTATGTTCTAGCATTTGGACTAAGAATCATCCAAAGGACTACCAAGGAGGACCACTCAGGAACCGGGAGGAAAGACCCAAGGAGCCCCGAGTGCAGCTCCATACTCACAACCAGAACCAGCAATACTCCTGACCAGAACCGGCGAGGAGACCGTGTCGATCCAGTACTGACGGGAGAAGCAGCAGAATTTCTCCACATGGACAAAAGAAAAGAACATCCCAATCTCCCGACTTCCCCTTGACGGGCGGTCAAAATCAAGTCGGGAGGGGGGGCTCTGTGGGATGTATCGACCCACTCCACTATGCTATGCGGCATCACCCTGCCAGTTATGGGGAAAAATAGCAACAATGGCGGCAAAACTCTTGTGCGTGCCAAAAATGTACAAAAACCTACAAAAACCGTGTGCTTCAGCACACAAAAAAAGGGATGCACAACCTGCCACCCATGGTGCATGAGCAGTGGAATAGAGCACACCCTGCAGAAATGTGCCAGTGGGTTCCATGACCAGCAAACAGAGTGCAGAGAGAGAAGCAGCACTTTGCAAATGAAACCCAAAAATGTGCCAACAAATGACATTTGCTTGTTGCCAAGAACTCCAAAATGCCTAGAACACAACACTTTTCAACATTCGCAATCTTGCCTGGTGCTAAAATTCATGTATCAAAGGAAACATTGTGAAGCATACAAAGTCTGAAAACTGACAGCCTCTATGCCAAAATCTGGGTGCAGTACCCGGGGCTGCCTGAATGACAGCTGTCAGAGGAGTACTGAGGAAGCTTTAAAACTAAACAGTCTGCTGAATTAGCAAACATAAACAGGATTGTTGCCAAAAAGGAATACAGATTTTAGTTGTGTTTTTGATTCCACGGATTTTAAGGCCAAGAAAGAAATGTATTTGTTTGTGATGCAACAAATGTGGTTTTTGCTAGGTTTAAATGTTAATTAGCATGGCTGAAGCTACAAAGAACTGGAAAAGCAGGTTTTTCTCCCAGAAGGAGGGCCTTCCCCTCAGCAGAAACTCACTGCGAGGTGTTAATTGCAAGTTAGAACAGAATATTGTCTACAGAAGGCAAAGGAACAATGACAAAGTTGCAGCCCAGGAAACTGAAAGTGTGAAAAGGGGTCATAAACGGCCTCGGGAAGGAACAAGCAAGGAGGTGGATGCCTGTACTACAGGGAGACAAAAAGAGCGGAGCCAAGCGACCATCTGTTGCTAAACATGGAAAAAAAACACATTTTAAGAGACTTATAACTTGCTATTCAAAATGGTGAAAAATATAAATTGACAGAGTTGTTAATTTAATTTCTGGCTGCATGTGTGAAGAGGTTGTAGAACTGTGTGACATGTTCTGGGCAGGAATGGCAATATATGTGGTTTTATGCAAAATGTATTACTGTTAGAATTGTGAAAATATACACACATACAGCCCTTCAGCCTTTTTTCCTTTGCAGCTGGGGAGCAGGTGTAAGTGAATCTAGGTCATCTGGCCTAACCACCACCCACCTTCTTAGCCCTGCCTCTTCCTTCCTGCTCTTAACTCTTAGATCAAGGGTGTCTCTCACCCAGGCGTCTAAAGTGAAGGGCAATTCCTGTTTGGACCAGTTCGGACCAGGAGGATCCAGGGCCTGAACCCCTGCTAAGAGAGCAGGTAAGCATGCACCAACATGTGTTTACGCCCTCTGACCCCACATGCCATCCCCACCCTCTCTGGTCCCCTGTCTTGTTCCCTTGTCCCAACCCCCTGCCCGCAAACAGGAGTCTGTCCTTATACCTTCTGGTTTCACCATCACCGTCTTGTGGCCAATGCTGGATTTTACTTTTATGGACTTCATTGATTCATGGTGCGTTACCCTTTCTCATCTCTCATGCTGGACTTCCTTTGCATCTTGTACTCACGGTGGCTCTGAATCATGCTGTTCCCATCCCATCTTCATCTTGTATCCTGGCTTGAAACATCGTGTTACTACCGACTTCTGCAGTTGTATTCGCTCTCCACTCTTGCTTCTCCACTCTTTTTGACTGCTTACACTCTGTTCTCTCCTCTATCTCCTGCCCTCCTCTCCTTACTTTCTCCTACGCACTTACTCTATCAGAATTGTCCCAGTAGCTAGTATGATAGCAACCTCGTCTGTCGCTCTCCCTTCCCCTTACTGTTCCCCCCCTCCCTCCAGCACTATCTGAAACGTTGTCAGGCCTAGTACGATAGTCGCTTGTTTTGTTCCAGCCCTCCCTTTCTGCACCCCTCTCCCTCACCTTTTGTTTTTCTCCGGCTCTACCAGAAATGTCGTCAGGCCTAGTACGGTAGTCGCCTGTCTGTTTCCATTTCCTTCCCACTCTCCCCTCCCTTCCTTATCTATATCTTAGCTCTTGCATTATCTGTATTGTCGTCAGGCCGAGTACGATAGTTAATTTCACATCCTTACTGTTCATGGCCTGTAAGAATGTCATTGTATTTTCCCTTGTTCCCTCCCTTGCCTTGAAGCGCTTTGAAACACATTGTGTATAGGCGCTATATGAATAAACTATCATATCATATAATATCATATCCCTATGTTAAACACGCACATTTGCAGAAAATTAGAAATTGCGTTCATAGCGAAAAGGGCAAAATTCTGTAGAGAGCAGAGACAAGATCCCACCACTGGGGGGTTTTGAGGAATAGCTGCTATGTAAAATATGGCATCTTTGTGTGTGATTTGTATAAAGGTGACCAATGTAGAAATGTACATTCAGTGTAAAATCTGATTTTGAGACCAGTGGCTAAAGGGAGGTCTCTGAGGATTGTAAAGCAAATCATAAAACATGACATCACTCAGCCTTGATCCAATCACTCAAATTGCAAGGCGGAGATGAAGTGTGGTCCAATCCCAGCTCACAGGGGAAAACCTAGCTCAGCAGGCACACCCACCCCCTTTGTGATGTCATTCTTTAGAATAAATAGAGACACCTGACAACACATAAGAACTCACAGATCCAGCCACTTTCCTGATTCCGGAGAAGCACTCTGATCCAGCTTCCTACATCCAGCTTTAAATATTCTTCCAGATCCAGATGCCAAATCTCTGGCCAGCAATAGAGACTATTGATTTCCAGCAAGGCCCCAATCCTCAAATTCATTTTCTCCACTCAGTAAAGCACTGTGTGGTGTGAGAAGGCCTTTTGAACCAGTATCCAGAAATTCTCTGGCTTGCCACCACTAGGCTTGCCTGAGGAACTCGCCATCCAGCTGATCCAAATACCCACAGACTAGGAGAGCAGATCCTGTGCCAATCCCGTGACCGGCCTAGAGGATCCAGTCCTGTGCCTGATGTGCTGGCTTTCCTAGACCAGACCCAATCCTGACCAGAGCTAATTGTCCCATTTAAAAACTTATCCTGTGAGTATGAATAGGAAGAACTGTGGCCCATAGTATACGTGTTTTGCATAGTCTTATCCCTATTTCCAACCCATCCTATCTTTCATTCAGAACCAGTATTGTTAGGAGTATCTTTGCATTGTCTTATCCCTATCCAACCCATCCTATCTTTCCTTCAGAACCAGTATTGTTGGAACTATCTTTGCGCTGACCCTTTTCTCATCGGAAGAAGTCGAGTTTCCTTATCAGGTGGGTTACCCTGATCCAAAGACTGTAATATCCCTGTGTGGTATTCGCTTCTTCATAGTCATCCCCTAGTGTAAGCAAACCCATTTATCATTTTTAAAAGTGCACTCCTGTTTTCCATTCTCGTGCCTATTTTACAAAAATGACCTTTACTAAAACCTCCATAACTCCCTCAGTTTTTGTGATAGAAACGGAATTTCAACTCCTACTTGTACCCAACATCCATAGCTATCCATAGAACCCAAATATTTACTTTGATTCTCGCGAATATTACGCAATGCAAAGTTTGCCACGACTTTAAAAATCTGAAAAGTTTACACGTGTAAAATAGCTTTTAACTGCTTCCGACTTGGACTTTAAGATTTCAATTGTTTTCTGCTGACCAAATCATTGCTTGTGCTTGTGTGCAACTGTTTAAAGCAGCTCCCATAGGAAATTATCACAATTTAAATATTTTTGACCATATTTGGCGTTTTTGCCCAGTCCATTCTAAAGATAATCTTGAAAGCCAGTCTGACAGTTGACAAGTCAATTCCGTTTTTTCTCTTGTGTTTGCTGGGGGGAAGTGGGACTGATATTTTGTTGATTTGTGCCATCCCTGAATACCTGCTCTCTCCTCCCATCTCTTTAAATGGCTTACTTGGGGTTGAGAGGGGTTGCAGGGGAACTGCTAACCATAGTGCTATATGATGTGACCCAACACAAAAGTATTATTTTCTGTGCTGCATCTGTTTTGCTTATTACCTATTTCTCATGTATTAAAGATATTATTCAGTGTTCTTTCACCCCATTGGTGATTGTTGGTTACCTATTAAAATATATAGTGATTAAATCTTAAATACATAAATAAATATTTACCTTTGCAAACCAGCCTGATTCCTGGTTCAGTGTGACCGGGGGTGGGGGGGTGGGGGGGTGTTCCAGGAGAAGGGTGTGATGTGAATATTGAATTTATGGACAAAAATAAATAAGGATTTCAGTTGTGCACTACATGCTGGGCTTTGACTTGAGTGTGTGCTGGATTGAAATCACTTACAATACTAATATGTTTGTAACAAAGGAATATAAGGAAATAGTCCTGGGAATCTAATCTAAATTGAAACGTAACTGTCAACTCACCAACTTGGTAACAACAGGGTGAAAGAAAAAGGAAGGATACTGAGCAAACTATTGTGAGGAGATACTTCTTGACTACTTCTCACTTGATCTGGTGGGATAGGTGTCCCTGCCCTCTCCTCACCTGATGCTGACAGTATGACCCACCCATAGCTCAAAACCCACTTTCACTTCAACAAGGTTCGTACAACCATCCCAGGGCAAACACCAACACACACATATCACAGATACTGCCCTGTTATTAATTCTCCCTATTTTATCTTTATTGTTGCACTTGTTAAGCATATCACACAGCAATATTATAGATGTCTTGCTCCCTTAGCTTTTAGCGATTTCATGATCATTAAAAAAACTGCCAAATCAGACGTTTCGCAAAAACACCCACAAAATCAGCTGTTTTTGAAAAAACACACAAAAAGACGGGAGTTTTTGCAAAAATGCACATTTTTAACAAAAAGAACACATCTGCATTTAAAGGGGAGCAGTGGGACAGACGAGCTGTGGTGAGCCAGAGGTGGAGCAGTGGGCCAGAAAGCAGAGAGCAAGCATTGGGCCACAAAGGGAGTGCTAGGTAGTGCTGGGTGAGAAAGCAGAGAGGAGGAGCGGTGGGTCAGAAAGCATGGAGGGTTGGGTCTGTGAGTGAGCAGTGGGCCAGAAATCGAGTGAGCAGTGGGCCAGAAGGAGAGAACAAGCCACAGATTGTGGGAAAAGATGTGGGACAAGCATGATAAACTCAGAGAAAGGTTGTGGGATGGAGAAGGAGTGAGTAAGAATGAAAGACGGTAGGCTGCAGGATCAACTGGAGCACGTCAGTTGTGAGTTGAGAGCACGATTGAGAGTGTAGCAGTGACTAGGGAGTGGGCAATAGGGAGTTACGATTTATGGCTTGGCAGTATGATAGAGCAAGTAAGTATGCGCATGATTGGCAAAGTGAGTGGTTTGGGAGTGCAAGTTATGATGGAGAATGTGTGAGAGTGTGAGAGGTGTTGAGTGTGTCAGTGCTTGGGGAATTGGAGAATATGGAAAGGAAATATTTGCACCATTACAAATGACAATGATCAATAAAGTTATTAATATAAGGTAGACTCACACAGTAAACCATAGAAGACGAGCAAAATAAATAATGTTCAGTCAAGCCGGGGACATCTGGGACTCATTTGATAGCAGCAACTACATACAAATGGTGCAAATAATGACAATCTGGCTGTTTTGCAGCATCACTCACACTACATCCATTGCAAACTAGTTCTCTAGCACCCTCCCGTCAATACAAAATATAAAGCAAAAATACAGCAACAAATACACATTTGTGCCACAAAATTAGCTTTTTTATGCTGTAAAATTTGCAATTTTATGTCGAGAAAAGGTGGAGGGACCGAATAATGCAGTTACATTTTTCCCAATGGAAATGCACATCTACAAATTGCAAACTTGAAGGTTGATATGTGTTAGGCAGATTCATATGCAGTGCCCTTAGGGACCACTGCAACAATTAAGACCACACGTGGTAGTACAATTTAACCTTTGGTACAAGCCTGTACTACACAGAAAAAGTGGTAGCAATGGCTGAGCAGTCAGACTTATCTCAAGAGCAAATGAGCAGTAGTAGAGATTACAAATAGGACTACAATTACTGTGACTCAAGCAAACACTGACTCAAGGTTTCTGGTTAAAAAATATAAGTACATTTATTTTTAAACCATCTGTTTACAAAACACTTCACTTCTATTAAAATAAAACCACACTCCAAATATACTACACACAACCAATTCCCCTTGTGCAGATCAATTCAAGGTAAGTACATTGGGATTTGACAGACCTGTGTTGTGAAACAAAGACGTTCCATGGGTTAGTACGCAATCACTTTTTGACAGTAATGACAGTTCGGTTTTACGAAAGAAAAGTGTACCTGCGGGAAGAAATGTAACCAAAGTCAAACCCACTTAGCACATGAATTAACACAAGAGAATAGGGGATGAAAATCATAGGCAATAATTTTGTCAAGACAAATAGAATCAGAGGACACTTTCTAAAAAGTAGATGAAAGTCAATAGGCCTGTGCAAGTGTCAAATGGAACAGGAATCCTGTTGTCGAGGATCACAAGGTTAGAACAGTTCACGATTCAAGATTGCCAGGAGTACTTGGATATTGTCAAAAGGGGAAGCAAAAGTTGCAAGAGGGAAGGAAGCAAAGGACAAGCCTTTGGTGAGGAAAAAGGGTTCACCCCAATTCCTTGAAGTTGGACACAGTACCTTATTCATTTGAAGAAAACTGGTGCTACGGCAGTTGTTCCTGGTAGTTCCTGCAGACTCACGGTTCCTGGAGCTTCACTTGTGGGGACAAGAAGGAAAACGTGTGGAGCGATCTGCACCACCCAGGGATGAAGCCAGCAGCAGCGAAGCAACAGTGAATAAACAGTGCGCTCCTTTGAAACAGGAGAGGCTCTTCAGATGGCTATCCGAACCACTACAGCTATGTGCAGCGATTTCGACCAAGAAGAGGATCCTCTGGCTGTTGAAGGTGAGCTGGTTGATCCCACCAGGCTCAAAGGAAGAAGACTCCGGACTGGATCTTCTCTGTCGTTGAAGGGTAGATAGCTCAGGACTGCAGCAGGGCTTCACCGGGACTCGGGAGTTGCAGCAGCTGTCTTCTTCTCCACTTCTCTTTGTTTCTTGCAGTTCCATTGGTGACTCTGACTTTCAGCCCAAGAGTGTCGCCTTTAATCCCAAAATCCCCCATTCACACAGCCTGGCTGTCAATCACTGAGCAGGGGGGTTGTCCGGCCCGGACAACCACCTCAGCCAACAGACGCAAAGTGCAACTTGGATCTCCAAGGAGACCCTGTGCAGGGGGTGACTAAACTCCTCCCTCACATTCAGCCCACCTAGACACCCAGATGCCAAAGGAGGGCTTCTGGACAGAAGCCCGCCAAAGGACGGCAAACAAAGAAGGCAAACCTGGTTTGGCGCGAAAAATAAAACACAAGAAGGACTTTAACAAAAAGAAATGCCCAATAAACCTGACCGGAGCCAAAGTAAAAAGTATTTGGTCAAGCAGGTTTATTTTCGAGGCTAATACAATAGCCTAAAACAGTACCACGTTTATATGCTATAATCGCGTTAGAAAAGTTAGGGTAGGAACCACTGCCACCAGCTAAGTCTTAATGTTAAGAGAGCGAAACAAAGCTCCAAGAGGCACAGGCAAAAAGGGGTAGGAATTAACCCTTTCCAATACTCCATGTAAGATGGGGTGTACTGGGTCTGTAGTTTTAAAGAGACTACATAAAGTTAATGGCAACTTTACATGTTTCTGGGGGACAGTAGTCAGCCCCAGAAAAATGGAGTCAGTGGGAAGTCTCAAAAGACAACCCTGTGTCACTGCACTGAAGGTGCTGTGTAACACACAAAACAAATGGGGCTCATGGAGTGGTGTGGCTCCAGAGCCCAAGATCACACAAAAAGTTGAAATACACATGGCAAAACACATGTAAGAGTGGCAAAAGGCTCGCACTCTTACCAGGTGGACAAAATAAACCCCAGAAATACACCAAAGCTGCTGAGGGACTCACTAGGTGAGGGAAATTAGCCATAAATGAGAATTCTCCCTAACAGTAAGGGTCTGGAGGCCATGGATGCTGTAACTCCCACTAGAACCTGGTTTGATAGATAGCTCTCGCAAACTCCCCCCCCCCCCATCCTGCCCTGTCTGTTCATTCAACTTCAATGTTCATTCTGGGACTTGTAGTTCACCTTTTCCCAAATGGGTGTACTGCAAAGTAAATGAAACTGGCTAAAAAGCAAACACGGAGCACTAGCACTGTCAAATTGGTGCTGAATCTGTCAAATAGAACTCTTAACGCAACTGAATTAAGTGTCCTTAACAGGGGCTTGTCCTTTGCTCCGACCAGTGAAAGTGATTCCATTAACGTACAGATTGATACATACAAAGTTGTAAGAAAACCCAAGTTAAAGAAATACTTCCATAACTCTGTTTGGAAACGTAAGGAGAAAAGGCAAAATACTGAATTAAGCACACTTACAATCAGTGATGTACAGAATACTGCAGTGGCATTATCTCTGATAGAAAACAATTAACCAGTAATGGATGATATTTTGAATGATTTACAGATTGCAAGTACGTTCATGATCAATACCAATCTCAATCCTAAATCCAAATGTGTGCCACCAGCCCAACAAAGCTGTTTAATTGGTACATTTCATCAAGCTTTAACCAATGATATACACAAACTTATAGAAAAGAAACCTAAAAGGACAAAAATGGCAAGTTACAATTTGAATTATGCAGAAAAAGTAGCAATTAACAATTTACAATGCTATGATGAATTGATAGTAATAGAGGATGATAAAGGGGGGAATATAGTAATTCTCAACAAGAAACACTAAATACGAATGGCAGAAAAGAACTTACAAAAACAAGGTTAATATATTAAAATCAATCATAAATATTTGAGGAGAGCCACTATTGACTACAAGGAACTCATAGGGAAATGGCACAGATCACAATTACTTACTGACGATAAATTGAGTTTTCTCATGTGTGAAAAACCATGTATCCCAACCATATACTTTCTCCCGAAGGTACATAAGACGTATATTGACTTACCAGATGTACAACCTATTGTGAGTGGCAAGGGTTGGATAACGGAAAAAATGTAAAAATATGAAGATTTGATGTTAGGACCAGATGTTTTGAAACTGAAATCCTATGTCAGAGATACAATGCAAGTGCTCGATATCCTAAGGGGGACCCAATGGAATGACCAGTTGATCTTGGCAACAATAGATGTTTTTGCAACGTTGTTCACTTTTTGTGCTCGTCGACATTCGCAAACGTCTGACATCACTGCAGAATTTCCAGACAGTGTCACATGACCACACGCGTGCGCGGGATGATGACGTTTTTGCAAAAGCGTATGCACTTCGCTAACCGGACCGTGCTTTGCGAACAGTTCAAAACTGCACTTTTCAGCTCATCTAGGAACTTTGAAGCACAAAATGTAATCTTGCACAGCTCCTACAACTATTCTTATTCATTATCCATTAACAATTTAGCACACAACACATACTTGGAAGAATATTAGCAAAACTGCTATTTATCTTAAAAATGCTATTATCTATTGCCATCCCTCCTCCCCAAGAGCCCACCACCACCAGCTGAAGGACCTACACAACAAAAGAAGCACAATACTTCAAAACACAATGAAGACGACCAAGAAGATGAGGTAGAAGAAGTGCCTACCTCTAGCACCCATAGAGAATCATGGGTGTGTCAGTTCTTTACCGCTTTTGTAAATGTACCAAAGGTTAAAGCTAACAAAGTGAAATGCACTGAGTTTGCACTCAGTCGCAGACTACCCGGCAGTACACTGCAATGCTCTACGAAAGGCTGTTCCTTTCTTAGGAAGAAATACGCTGTCTTCCACTACCTCATCTTCCTCAACCAATACTGTACCCACACAATGTACTTCTGTGGGACACAATGTCCCACCAGCTACCTTGCAAGTGATAAAAGAGGCTGTTGATCCATATCTTTTGAAAACAACAGTACTCTTTATATACTGCAACATACCACTCAGCAGGAGGGCACAATTTCAAAGTGCTTTTGAAGCTGTAATCAAGGAGCATGCCTCTTCCCTCATTTCCCTCCCCACCTTACTTTCTGACCTCTCGTGCAAAAAAAGAAGAAAAAAAAAACACCCAAAAAAGGTTCCTTTAGGAACCAACTTTCACAGTTAAAAAAAATAGAATTAATTTCTCAGTAAAGTAGTTAGACTCAATAAGATTCTCCAACATTTCGATTAACATGTTGTATTATGCTAATGGGAATAATGGAAAATTGCATACTAGAAAAAAATATAAACGGACAGAAACAATTTTCTGTCCCAAATACTTTTCTCTAGCATAGAATGAGGACCAAATTGATGCACCTTTATAACTATCCGTGGTCTCCACAGTCCCCTTTCCAGGCCATGGATCATTAAAAGACCCGGATGGCACATGGACACCATTGCACCGGACAGCTGTTTTCTACCCTTTTAAATGTTATATTTGTAACACTCCCTCAATGCTTGCTTTCAAACAGTCACACATTCATCTACCATTCACTTCCAAAACTGTATATGTAACCCTATGAACATATTAAGCTTCCATACACCAAATGCCACTTAACAATCTTCTACAAATCTTTTGCATCTAAATTTCCCTTACTTATACAAATACATTGTACACAGTGCTCCTACAAATGCACATATGCATTGTGCAGTGAGAGAAGTGCATACATAGAAGGGGCAATACGGATGGGCAGGTGCTCATAAGAACCCAGGAGGGAAGTGCCAAGCGATGTGAATGTGGGACGCCACTGGCCAACTACTTGAGCAGAGGAGTCCCAAGGGTGGGATGCATCTTAACCGTAACGTCCCTTTAGCTATGTTTTTTCTGTTAATCTAATATGTTTCATGATGTTACATCACTGTGTATAAGTTATTAATAAGTTAAGTTTAAGAAACATATTTTTAGCAACACATATTTATGTCTGTCGTTATCAGCAGAGCATGACCAGGCTTGACCATGACCCCAGCCTCACCAAACCACCCATATTATTCACTGCACCTAACCTGCATCCTAGCTCAGTGTCCACTATACCCTAATAATGTGACCAATGGCCAGTGCTCATAGTTTGCAGCAATGGCCGGTCTCCAAATCCATGGGGCCTGGGCTTCGGCCATGCCGCATTCCTCAATAAGCAAATCAGAATACACATTTGCATTTGCCGAGGGCCAGGCCCACTACTTATATCACTTTTTTTGTACTTACATTCTTACACTTTGGAAAAATAAAACGCAAAGACATATTTCCAAAAACATGCTTTCAGGTTCTCGCTAATGCTCATCACGCAAGTTTGTTGTAATCTAGGCCACCACTGCAGGCTGTAACCGCAAGCAGAACATGTTTTTCCCTTCACACCTACCGCTTCGGCAATGCTGCATGCCCCAATAAGCAAATTACAGTACACATTTCTCCTTGCTGACATCCAGGCCCATTGCTGAGACACCAAAGGTATATCACTCTGTTGTGTACTTACATTTTCACACTTGCAAAGAAATAAAACAGAGGACATATTTGCAAAACCATGCTTTAAAGTTCTTGCTGATCCTCCTGCATATTTGCTGCCATCCCATTCAGCACTTCAACCTGTACCTGTGAACAGAATTCTTTTTCGCATTCAAACCTATCCCAATTTACCACATAGCTGGTCCCTGGTGGCCATGCCCACTTTAACCCCTTACCCAGTCCCTCGTGGTCATGGTTTAAACCAGATTGTCCGGGTCATGGCCACAGGCTATACCTCAGTGACCAAACGTATAGTGCTCCTTTTTGTACCTACTTTATAACACTTTTCAAAAAATAAAACACAAACACATTTTTGAAACCATGTTTTTGGATCCTTGGCAATGCTCCTTGCACAGGTTTGCTGCAAATCCATCCATTTAAAAAAAAGAAAATTCCAATTGTACATACACAAAATAGTCATATAACTTAGCCATATCTAGACAAAATCCATTCATACTTTGCACAAACATTCAAAGTTGAGTCTATGACCTTTGTGCTAAATTATTTGCAGATTTGACAAACGGCAACAAAGTTATAATCGATTTAAAAATCTTGAGACCCCCCTCTAATTTTGTCCTCTCTTGACAAAATCCCACCAAACGTTGCTGAAACATTCCAATCTTTTCTGCAGATTCACCAAACAGGCACCAAATGTATAAGTCTTTCAAATATTTTGCTCCCCCCCTCTAATTTTGCTCCCTCTTGGCGAAACAGCACCAAACATTGCAGAACCATCCAGGGCTAGGTCCAACATGACGTTGCAAGATTTCATGCAGTTTCATTGAGTGGCGCTAAACTTATAAGCCATCCAAAAACTGCTTTTGACTAACCCTGTAATGCAGAAATATGTATGGGTACCCCCGGATCCAACATGGTGACCGCTTTAAAAAATATGACGCACCACATGCTTTTCACCATCAAATCAGTGGACAAATCCAATGTCCGTCGACATCACAGCAGGCCCTGGAACAATCGTAGGCCTGTCCGTGGACCGAATAGGGAAGTGGGTCCGCGTACCGAACCAGATGGCACTAATGTTTTTGGACCTACTTTTTGCCTGTTTTTAAAAAGACTACTGGACGGATTTACAAAAGCAGGCTTTCGGGACCAAGCCGCCGTTCCTGCCACATATTTGGTGAAAATCCATCCAGAGGTTTGGGCTGTAGACGTGAGCACATTTTTTTCCCCATTGCGTCTGTGGGAAAAAGCACACATTTTGGGACCCCCTATAACTTTGCTCCCCCTGGATGAAACCTCAACAGACATCACAGAATCAATACGAGGGGCCATATACTTTTTTTGCAAAGTTTGGTGAGGATTTGTCTGGGGTGAGCAAAGTTATAAGCCACCCAAAAAGTGCTCTTCCTATGGGTTGAACAACTTAACCATAACTACAGGGCAACTACTGCAGGCCCTGTAATATATATGAACAGGAGATGGGGAGTAGAAAGTTAGGGTGTATGGGGAGATATCCCTGTTTTATAAAACAAACAAAACATGTAAACACAAACTTGTAAAAATGCATCAAGGAAAAGAGCACAGAGGATAATATATTTAACCATCAGTGTTTATTTATTTATTTATTACATTTGTTACACGCCCACACCCCTGGGTATCACAGCGTAGTTACAGACAACTTTGACATTGATTTTTAATAATCGAGTGCATCCATATGGATGGACAGTGTTACAAGAAGACAATATTACATAGAATGTAAGATACATAGGAAGATACAAAACACAAGTCATAAAATATTTACATGTTCAACTCTGTTGGGTAGATGTCTTTCTAGGCCTAAAGAGGCTGACTGAGGTTGGTCATTTTGTCAGTTTGTTAGAATTGGTGAAATAACCAGGTTTTTAGAGGTTTTTTGAAGCCAAGGAAGGATTCCTCATTTTGAATGTTTAATGGGAGGGAGTTCCAATGTTTGGGGGCCATAACTTGGAAGCTGCTACCCCCTGCTCTGGTAGTTTTGTAGCAAGGAACCACAAGCAGCGAATATAGTTGTATCTAAGCTTCCTGGTAGATTCTTTTTTGTTTATGGCGTTGTTCATGTAGATAGGGGCTTTTTTGGCGATACATTTGTGGGTGACACAAAGTGTTTTAAAGATGATTCTGGCCTTAATGGGGAGCCAGTGGGTCTCCCACCTGATATTGGAGATATGGTCAGACTTTTCTATTACTATGGCAGCCCATAATGCTTTGTTTTGCATTAATTGTAATTGACTTAGATTTGTGTTGGACATCCCTAATAATAGAGCATTACAATAATCAAATTTTGACAGAATCAGGGCCCTAGCTAAGGTAATGAAATTTGTGGGTGTGAGGAACTGCCGTCTTAAGGCAATTCGTTTTGATGTATATGATGTGAATGACGAGAGTGCACTTATGTGTTTGCCTGTAGTAAGATTGGCATCCAGGCACACTCCTAATGTTTTTACTTGTTTAAGTACTTGAATCCTTTTGCCATCGATGTTAATTGAGGAGTAGTCTGAGTGGAGGGCACCTATTTTAGTTTGGGATCCACAATGAGCATCCCAGTCTTCTCATTGTTAAGGTAAAGGCTGTTCAAGGCCATCCAGTTTTGGATAATAGCGTACATTTTGTTGATGGTCAGTGTGCCCTGGTCATAGTTCCCTGAGATTGGTATGAGGATCTGGGTGTCATCTGCGAAGTTGGTGTAGATGACACCCATGTCATCTAATGCCGAGAAAAGGAGCTTTGTATATGCATTATAAAGGGTCAGTGAGAGACATGACCCTAGGGGTACCCCGATGGGGACTGGTATGGGATCAGCAGCTTCTTTACCAATGAAGACTGTAGAGTGCATTCGGCTAGGAAGGATTTCACCCATAGGGTGGCATTTTTAGAAAAAACTAAAACCGTTAACTAGGGTAGTACATAGTTTGTCGTGATCCACAAGGTTGAATGCTGCAGGAAAGTCTAACAACAGTAGAATGCAGAGTTTCCCTGAGTCCCTAATGGTGTCCATCTTGATTTTCAGGTCAAGGAGTGCTGTTTCCGTACTATGGTTGGGCCGAAATCCAGATTGTCTGGCTCCAAGGAGCTGGTTTTGTTTGAGATTGCCTTGGATTTGTGAATATGCTATTTTATCAATGATCTTAAGCAAGAACAGGACCGTGGTTATTGGTCGGTAGTTCGTGGGTACAGTCGGATCAAGGTTTTTTTTTTTAGAAGTGAGTTGACCCACACTTCTTTGATGCTGGCCGGGACCATGTTAGTGTTAAAGGAAGCATTGACAAAATTGGTTATAATAGGGGTGAGGGTGGAAGCAAATAGTTTAACTAAGTGGGCTGGGAATTTATTTTGGAGATGGCATTAGTCACTAGTTATTGGGTCACTAGAGTGAAATGGAATAGAAGGTTACCTTTATCATTGGATTTTATGAGAATGTTATCAGGGACATTTTTTTCAACTAGTATTTTTCTTTTTGTGACTATTTTGTTTGTAGAGCTGCAACAATGACAGCTTTTCCCAGAGGTATAATGGCAATGCTATAGGACGCTAGTTGTGAGGGTTCCCTACAGAAAACAACTATAAGTGTTATAGGACCCCAATGTGCCCTTTCAGTTCTATAGCACTCTATAAGCATTGACCTCCACCAGCAGTAGCTTGTCTGTGCTATAGTACTACTCTAGCAGTGTGAGCTTCCTCCAGAATAACAGTGTGCCCGGCTAGGGATGTTAGGTTCCAGTCTTGTGTGCCTTCTTTCGTGATATCACAACACAAATAGGTGTTTGGGATTTGTCCAAAAGTGCCTTGTCAGAGATACAGGACAAGAGACGTATGAGCTCACTCTAGAGGTACACTGTATTGCCATTGCCATAAGGCACCAGAAATGTCACCTCCTTTCAGAAAATTACTGTCCATGCTTTGGATTTTATCAGTGTGAACTTCCCCAATGATTGCCCTATCAGGGCTTCAGTGCTCTGAATGTGTGATCTTTCTCCAACTGTGTCCCATCAGTGCTATAAAACCCTAGCCCTGTTAGTCTACTGATATTCAGAGACGCCATTTCACCAAAATGCCAGGGGTAGCAGAAGTGACATCACACGACCCTTGACCCCTGGTGACATCACAGGAAGTGATGTCATTTTACCCCACCCCAAAGTGATATCGCGGGATGAGCTGGAACGTGACCTTTCACCCGTTGACAAAACAGGAAGTGCTATCAATTAGCATTGTACACTACAAAAACTATGGTTACGATATCACTATAATGTGATGTACATTTCATACAACAATGGATCGTCATATGTATCATTAAGATCACTGTGTATAGGCCCAGATTACCAAATTACTGTGAATGCAATCGGACGTCCATGACCAAATGATAATGATGTGTTATTATATAGCACTTATGCTTAAGCGCTTTATATAGAAAAAATATACACACAATATCACCCAACCTGTGTTGGTACTCATTTATCAACCTCAGAAGGATAAAAAGCTTAGTTGAGGCGTTTAAGAACAGACTAAATCAGTGACTGACCCCCTGAAGTGTGCCGGAAATAAACCTTTAATGAGTCTAGCAATTATTGTATAGAATTCCAGAAAGACACATTATTTGGTATTCCTAATCTTTCTTATTTAGGGTCAGTGCTGAAAGTGTTAGACTTGTGCCACTCCTTTTCGTCTTTTTTTAAGGGCTTTTAAGGGGCTTTAACAAGAAAGCCAGCCACTCCAGAACTAAAGAGCCACATGGTGCTGGCCACAGCCCATGAGCTTGCATTACAAAAAACAAAACAAAAAAAAACTTTTTTCTTTTTTTTCTAGCGGTCGCAAGGGAGACCTCAGAGGTCGCCTTTGTGACCTCTGGTGACCCCTAAATGATGTCCCTGCTGATATTGCCTGTCAGCGCGAAAGGTTCCCAGCAATTTGATTTTCCCCTAGCAGTGTCCTCTGAGGGAAGTAGGACCAAGCCATGTGCACCTCCTCCCAGCAGTGTGCTGGTTGGTAGAGGTAACTAGTGCCATTATAGTTTTGTATTCAAGAGGATTTCCAGGATAGGTGCTTCCTCTTTCTGTTTGGTCAAAGAGAAACTTATTGAAATCTTGCAGTCCAATGAAGAAAAAAGGGGTTCTACCTCCACATTAGTTTTAAGACCATACTCCCTCTAGGCAGCTTTTCTACACATTAGAACATTATGGAAGTAAATAGTGAATCAATTCTAAACGTTGATTTTTCCAAAATGTGTTTGTCAGGTCGTCAGAAGAAAATGTTTCTGCAGAGGCAGATCTAACCTGGCCGCTTACTCCTCTACAATATCTCAAGGACCACACCACTGGTATGACAGCTGCAATCACAGTTGTCACCATACAAATCACCAATAAATAAATAAAAAAATGATCCACTGTTTATTCAGCATAGCCAGAGGGCGGAAGGGGACATTGCGCTAGCAACGGATTGTGATTGTGCACACATTATGCTGTCCTACAGGACGGGAGAACAAGCAGAACGTTGCTAAAGGCGCCAGGTTGGCACTACATGCTCCCAAATAGTTTAAACATCCATTGGAGCCCTTCCAATTGCCTTCACTCAGCGTAGGCTTCACGTGTAGCAGACTAAGAAGGATTAGGTGAGAACAGAGATTCGAAATGTGCGAATTGAGCTCAGGTACTCAACACGAACACAGTACCACACTTATGCTTCGTTTGAAGATGTTGGTGGAAAGTGGCTTCGGGGAAATACACGGTTTAAAAGTCTTCCAAAGTCAAAAAGATAACACAAACACACACACTTGTAAATTCCTATGATAATAAGTGGGTTCTGACTCCAAAATTCTACTGAAAGGCAGGAACTATGCAAGACACCTCTGGGCTGTCCAGGATTCTGGTTGGGAAAGGTTTTTGTGCCTTTGAGTGAGGTTTATGGAACCTTTTACCAAAGATAGGTGTCGAAATCCCATGAGAACAGGGAACAAAGGGACATAAGATTCTTTTGAGGTTCTGCCGCTAGTAGCTCAAGTAGGCTGTGGAAACAAACACTGGTCTGAAAACTTGAAATGACTCATAGAACACCCCAATGTGCTTGCCTTAACCATAGCTCATATATATGTTCCTCAATGAGGTTCATGTTGGAGAGTGAGAGCCAATATGCCAGGTGGCACCTTGCATCCCCGTCCATAAGCATGGAAAGGGCCTTCAGAAGATTTGGGCTCAATGGTTCAGCACAGGGGAGCACCTGCATGCCACACAGTAACCCCTTACATGACATTATGCTTACACACTACTGCTATGGGATGTTGCCTATGGCTGGTGGATGTGGTGTGCAGGAAACAAGCATATTATACAACAAAGCATGCTGTAGCTGGCTCGGTCGGACTGGGCTTGGGTGGGCTTGACAATGTTCCTAACAAGCAGAGCAAAATGGATTATCTTTTTCAGTGAACCTGCAGGTTAACTATATTTCCCGTATTTGTATAATATTAGTTTTAAATGCCCTTAATCCCCACAAATGTAATACCTGCTGATTTTAATGTTTAGAATTCAGAACTGCAGCTTGTTGGCTCGTTTTCTTAGTGGTCTTAAGCGAGGGGTGGACAGCAATGCTAATAGCCTCTCAAAGCTTTGATGAAGGTAGTCTGAAATCCAAATGCTGGTCCATATTAAACGTTGCACTGAAACATATTTGATCAGAAGAATTTATTTTTTATTTTTTATTAAGCATGTTTTTAGTTTACAATTTTAAACTTTTTATGCTTATTCATTTGATTACCAAAAAACAAAACTTTTCAATGTACAAAATAGATGAGTAAAACGAATAAATAGGTCAGGGAGAGAGAATAACACAGGTAGTTCTTTAACGGATAAGAGATCCCTAGTAAGCGAAAGATAAAAGGAAAACACAATCCAGAGTTAGTCATTGGGCCTCATTACGAGTAGGGCGGTAAGGGTTACCGGGCACCGTTAAGGAGACCGGTGCCGGTAATCCCTTACCGCCCTACTACGAGTTCCCTTAGCGGGTCCCTCCTTCAACGTCTGGTTTTACCAGGTGTTATGGACGGGACCCGCTAAGGGACTTCAGAGCTAATAACGGTACCGCAAATTACCGCAAATTGCGGTACCGTTATTAGCTACTTCCCCATTCCCATTGAGCCCTATAAGGGCTCAAATGGGAATGGGGAATGGTATTTTCAATGGGGACTTACCGGTCCTGCAAAGGCCAGACTACACCGGTAAGTCCCCATTGAACGAGACCGGTGCCGGTACCGTTATTGGAGGCAGTCATGGCGCAAATAGCGCCATGACTACCTTCAATTTCGGAATGAGGCCCATTGTCTTTTTGTTCACCTCAAGTGAGTTATTAGCTCGTTCTCGACTTTAAAATCTTATTGAAAATGATCAGCAGAATTTTTTGGACGATAACAGGAAGAAAGTAGGCATTTTCTGAATAAAATCAGGGTCATCATCCCCTAAATGGCAGTCACTAGAGCTTAATGATGTGACACTCTGCGTTATGCAACCAGGGTAGAGAGTGACATCTCGGGAGGATAGCTTAGCGGCAACGTGCTCGCCTTGGATGACACGGAGCAACACAGGTTTGATCCCCGGGTCCGTGCTTAGAAACCTCTGGGTATTAAGCGCGTTATAAATAACCTATCATATCATATATCGTTCCGAAGAGGGAGCACACTCTGCAGAGGGGTGGGATTTGTGAGCGGGACACATGCATATTTGAGTTCCAAGGGATCTAGTGAGGCATGTATGCACAGTGTTGGGCTCACTGATGCTGATGCCTGTTTTTTTTGCACAAAGACTGCCATAAAGAAGCAAGCATGGGAAAGCCAACTGTGTTGGTGTAAGAATTGAATGTGGTTTGAAAGCTGTGTAGTGCACCACTAGTTAAGTACATTTTTGCTGGAGTATATGTCGGGCATACAAATTATTGGCTATATCATACAAACCATGCAGACAAAAGAGAAATGATAGGTACCATTAACCAAGACTCATGCACTCTACTCTTAATCCTGTAATACATTTAAATGTGTATTCTAACTTGAAAAACATGCTGCGTCTACTAAACATTGGAACACTCTATAAACTTAGATACATTTGCTTGAATAATCAAAAACTGCAAAAATGCATAGGTAGTTACAAATTCACATTGAGTATCCATATTGACAGATGATTTACATTATGTTTTAATTATGATGCCATATCACTCATTAAGCCAGATAGCCAACACATGTTTCCCCATTCTTGACTTTCTTAAGGCTAAAGTGATAGTTGTTGGATAAAATACAAGATGATATGAAATATTTTCAGTTTTCATTGGTTTACAACATTGGTGTACAAAGGCCCATGACGTATGTGTTACAAGCTTCCAATGTGCTCATTATATCCTGGTATTGGATGTTTGAATCATGCTCTTCAAATTGTTGTGAGGTAATCGTAATCCTGTCGGTTGTACTTTCAAACAAATCTTGAACCATTATTGGAATACTAAAAAGGTAGCAGGCCCCCCTCTATAGAAAGAAAATGGCATGATAACGCGCTCTCTGGTTTTTACCCACTTTGAAAGTCTGCATCCATCGCTTTTTGCTCACTGTACTTTTCACAAGGGAGGAACATTAATTTGCATATCAGTCTTTGACCCGCCCACAAGAACAGTCCAGCACCAAAATGCCTGGCAAACATTCTTTGAACAAGTGTGCCAACAGCAACCACAGACACGTTTTTTGGCCTAGTTGGGCTTCATCAGTGAGGTGGAGCTGTGCCTCTCTGAGTACATTGAGCAAGGGGTCCACGTCTTGGTTCCCCAGGTAACTTAGGTTGACCAACCCCAAGTTCCTTGCAAAAATACAAAAAAGGACGCAGGACAAATCCAAGGCACTAAACATAACAGAAGAGAAGGGCGAGATAGATAGATTGAGGGCAATATACCCCTGATATAGGAAAATGAGACTATAGAATAGCTGGGGAAACATTTAACGAAAGAATACAAAGGGCTGTATGGGGCAAACATAATACCCCTATGGAAACACCCGAAGGAAGATCTACACAGGTGGACACCCAACAGCTCTCTTGGTTCGCTCGAATCATAGCACTCAAAATGACAGTATTACCCCGATTGTTACACGTGGTGGGCTCACTTCCGGGGGATATATCTTCCCAAATGTGTAGGGCATTACAGAAAGAAATTAACACCTTTATCTGGCAGTGGAAAAAACCCAGAAAACAAAAGAAAATTCTGACTAGACCACCACTTCTGGGGGGTCTGGGAGTCCCAGGTGTCAAGAGATATGTCCGGGCTGCGCAAATAGCACCAATAATGAAATGGGTAGGACAGGATAGACCCAAAAGCTGGATGGGGATTGAACAAGAGATTACATCCCTGCCTCTGAGAACGATACATGCACTGAGAACAAGGACCAGAGGGGCAGAAGGTCAACTACTAGAGGCCACCAGAGTAACACTGCAGGGGTGGGACCAAGCACTCAGAAGGCGGGGAATTACACCGGGATTAGGACCATTCACCCCAATGACACACAGCGCAGACTTCATCCCGGGGCAGGCAGAAGGGATTTTGGGACAGACAAACCACCTAAGGGAATTCTTTCAGGGGGAAACCCCCATTCTTTTTGAAAGAATGCAAACAAAAATGTGGTATTGGGGAAAAGGAGTGGTATACATATATACAGATTAGGCACTGTATATTACAGAAAGAGGTCAACGAAGTGGGCACGAGTGCTCTGATAGGAATGGAACTGACACTGCAGGAGGGTGAGACAACAAGGGCAATAACAAGGCTGTACAGACTATTGGATAAAGCAAAGCCAGAAGATAAACTTTCATACAAAGACAACTGGGGGAAAGACCTGGATACCCCTATCACAGAAGAGGAATGGAGGCAGATCTGGAGGAGGGCACATAAGATATCTAGAAGTACAACCATTAAGGGAACAGCATATGAATAGTGTTACAGGTGGTATTTGACTCCCCATCAACTACATAAAATGGATTCTAAATAACCCCCTACATGCTGGAAACTATGCAGTGGCAAAGGGGACCTATTTCACATGTGGTGGACGTGCCCCAAGGCTACCATAAATTGGAAGGAGGTCCTAGGACATATAAAAGAGATAACAGGGAAATCGCTGCCGTACGCACCAAAAGTAATACTGCTGGTGGAAGGGGCTTATACAGCATCGGGCAACAACGCCACCCTCATTACCCACCTATTAATGGCAGCAAGAATTACCCTAGCACAAGGGTGGAAAAGCGTGGATGGTCCCACAATAGCGAACCGGTGGGTCGAAATTTGGGGAGTAATGCCAATGTTGAAAGTAGGAGCCTTAGAAGTAAAACACCTGACATTTCTAGCGGTATGAGAACCCTTTCTTTAATATGTAAAGGAGTGGAAAGCCCGATTCTATAGACCGTATCTAATAAGATCCCTGCAGACTTGAGGGCCACCGAAATGGAAGTGAAGAGACCAGACCAGAGCTATACAGCGGAGGAGCTCGTACACCCGAGACAGTAAGACTGAACCATACCAAGTGGGAGTTGGGGTTAGGGAAGGAAGGAGAGGGGAGGGGAGGGGGAATCGGGAAAGTTGAAAAGATACAGTTCCTGATTGAACTGAATCACAAAACCCACAGTCACAGTAGTTAACTGAAATAATCTTAAATAGACTAGATGCATACAAGCTTGACACAATCATATGAATAACAATTTCTGTAATGTAAATGAAACTGTGATTGTGTATGAATGAATAAAGTTTGGAAGAAAAAAATAAAAAAGTAGCAGGTGCCCCTCTCTAGAAAGAATATGGCCTGATAACCTGTTCTGTGGTTTCTACCCACTTTGCAAGTCCTCAGCCATAACCTTTTGCTCACTTTACTTTTCACAAAGGAGGAATATCCATTTGCATATCACTCTTTGTCCTGTGCACAAGGGCAGTCCAGCACCGAAATTCCTGGCAAACCTCCTTTGAACAAGAGTGCCAACAGCAACCAGAGGCACGTGTTTCGGCCTAGTCGGGCATCATTTGTGAGGTGGAGCTGTGCCTCTCTGAGCACAGTGACCAAGAGGTCCACATCTGGGTTCCCCCAGGTACCTTAGGTTGACCAACCCCAAGTTCATTGCAAAAATACAAAAAAGGTACAGCTCCACCTCACTGATGAGGCCCAACAAGGCTGAAACACATGTCTGGGGTTGCGGTTGGTACGCTTGTTCAAAGGAGGCTTGCCTTTCATTTTGGTGCTGGACTGCCCTTCTGGGCTGGTCAAAGACTGGTATACAAATGGATATTCCTCCTTTGTGAAAGGGACAGTGAGCTAAAAGCAATGGCTGCAGACTCTCAATGTGGGAAATAAACACAGAACAGTTAACCATGCCATGTTTTTCTAGAGAGGGGCACCTGCTACCTTTTTTGTATTTTGCAAGGAACTTGGGGTTGGTCACCCTAAGTTACCTGGGGGAACCCAGACGTGGACCCCTTGCTCACTGTGCTCAGAGAGGCACAGCTCCACCTCACTGATGAGGCCCATCAAGGCTCAAACACGTGTCTGGGGTTACTGTTGCCAGTCTTGTTCAAAGGAGGTATGCTTGGCATTTCGGTGCTGGACTGCCATTCTGGGTGGGACATAGACTGATATGCACATGGATATTCGTCCTTTGTGAAAGGTACAGTAAGCAAAAAGCGATGGCTGTGGACTCTCAAAGTGGGGAATAAACACAGAACAGTTAACCATGCCATGTTTTTCTAGAGAAGGGCACCTGCTACGATTTCTGGATTATTGGAATACTGCCTGCTATTTTTTAGAGCCAATTGACTATGAAATGTTCCTCATTGTGTGATTAAATATAAATGGACTCTAGATGTCCTGTGCGCTTTTGGTCGCTATTCTGTGTGCACCCAGTGTTGGTGTTTGCAATTGCATTTTAAGTTTCAGAGTGGTGGTGTGGAGTATTGGTGTTGATTGGAGGTGAGGTCGTTGTGGATTCTGGGAGGTGGGGATTTGGAGTAGTTGTTTGGTGGTGTGGAGTGGTGGCATGGAGTGATGTTGTGGTGGCATGGTGTGATGGGGTGGCGGCATAAAATGGAGTGGTGCCCTAGAATGGTGAAGTGGTGTGATTGTGTGGAATGGTGTTGAGTGGTGGTGGTGTGGAATGGGGTAGTGGAGTAGGGAGGTGGAGCAGTAGGTGCTGTGGTGGGTGGAGGTCTGTAGGTTGTATGAGGTGGTGTGGTGTCTCAAATTAGGGGTTGGGTGGGGTTTATTGGCACCGGTGTAGAATATTAGTATAGAATGGTTGGGTGATGTTGTGAAGAGATGTAGTGTGGAGTGATGTAGACTTGGCTCTGATTTTAGGGTGTGTTGTGCTTGGGGGGTGTGGATGTGTATAGAGTGCAGAGGCATGAGGATTTCGATTGTGGAGGCATGCTTGTTGTGTAGAGTGGTGGTGGTATAGTGTGGTGTTATAGAGTTATGTTGTAACATGAAGGTGTGGAGTGGTGTAATGGTGGTGTGGTGGTGTGGACTGGGAGTGTCAAGATGTAGGGATGTGGTGGAATAGAGTAATGGTGCCGAGTTGTGCAGGGGAGGTGAAGTGCTGTGCAGTGGTGTGATGATAGTGTTTAGTAGTTTGGTGGTGCAGAGTGGTGCAGTGCTGTGTGGGTGGTGATGTGAAGTTGGGTGTGGAGGTGTAGGGCAGTGTTGTTGGTTTGATGGCGATATTGTGGATTGTTCGTGTAGGGTGGTGGTGTTGTGGTGTAGAGTGGTAGTGTGGAATGGTAGTGTGGAGTGGTGGGATGGTGCAGAGTGGTGGCGAGCAGTGGTTGTGTGATGTGGAGTGGTGGTGTAGGGTTTAGTGCGCTATGAATGTTTGGTGTGGTTGGGTGAAGTAGTGGTGTAGAGGTGTAGCAGTATTGTGCTGTATTATGAGTATGGAGTTGTGGTGTGGTGTGCTGGTTTGGAGTGGTGTGGGGTTGGGAATTTTTAGGTGAAGGGGTCTGGAAGTGTAGGGGTGTAGAGGCATAGGGGTGTGGTCATGGTATGGAGTGGATGCATGGCGTGGAGGTGTAGGCTGAGGGACTGTTGGTGTGGAGTGGGTGTAGAGTGGTATTGGTGTGGAGCAGTGCGTAGGCTTGGCAGTATGGAGTGGTGTGCTTTGGTGGTTCATGATGGAGGTGTGTAGTTAGGTTGTCATGGTTTTGGGTGCTTGAATGTGATGTTGGTGGAGGGTGGTGGTGTGGAAATGTGGAATGGTGGTGTGTAGGTGAAGGTTCCCAGTGGGGCTATATTACCTGATGAGCTCATGTAAGTATACATAACGTTTTTCATGGATGCCTTTATGATTACAGTCAAAGATTCAAGAAGTAGTAGAGTTGCTTGAGGGTTGGGAAAACGTACTTATGAGTTTTAGTGGCCAATAGAATCCTGGCACCTTTATTATGGGTGGTTTGGTAGGTTGTCTAATTGTCCTAAGGGAAGGCTGACATATGAAGAATTGTCATGGTCTGTTTGTGACAGAGTAATAATTCTGATTAGTGATGCTTGGTGTTGGATAGGGAGTAAGCGGTGCACTTTTCTGGTTTGAGGGGCATAATGCAGTTTGTAACCATGAACCAGTTTCTGACCACTGGATTGACTGAGAGACCTTGTCATCAAAGATGACCCCGAGATTCTTTTATGAATGTATCGAAACTGGTGAGGTACTGAGTTTGATGGGCCAAGTGAAGTAGTTGAGGGCGCTTCTTCTATGTTTCACAGGATACATTGGTTATGGGAGCATGAATAAGCTCGTTGTTTGAATGATGTAAGGTATAAAGCCGCCCTCTCCCTCAGCTCCACTTGGCAGGGCCTCCCCGGAGCAAGGCCGTTAAATATGACGTGGGCGTGCTGCGTCCTGCTTAGGCCCTCTTTCTGGAAGTCAGCAGAGCATGCAGATGTTGTGACTAAAGCGTTCTCATCTATGCCCTGCAAATGGAAAACAAACATGCTGGAGGGGTGCAGAGCGAGAGGAACGAGCAAGGCACGAAAGTGGCAGCGCGTGCACACACGAGGCCGGGAAAGCGATCAATATTCTATAAAAAGCTAAATGGATGTGACAAGAGACAGACAATATTTGGTAGCAAGCAGGCGAGAGAGTGATGTTCAGAGGGGGGCCTGCGGCTTCCATTTCCTGAGGGGATTCCTTTCAAAGAGTTTCTGCAGCGCGCCGCCTGAAAACCTAGTCAACGATGAACAATTTCCATTCAGAGATTAAAAAAAAACTGAATGTGTTCAGAGAAAATGCACGCCTTGTGCAGAGTCTCTGCTGCTTGGTGGCGGATCTGTTTAGCTAAATGATACTTTTCTATGACAAGGCAACACAACAATGAAATGGATCACAAAATCTATAAACATACGTACCGAAATGCTGTACCTTACTTCCTTGCAGATCTAGGTGCAAACATCTTCACTGATTAGGGCCAGTTCTACAATAAGCGAGCACAGTGGAGTAACTGTGCTGAAAATGTTGTGGGGGGGGGCAGGGGGGACATGTCAACAGAAGGAAAGGGGTGGGGTGGAAGAAGAGCGGATGTGGCTCTGAGGGATTATTTCGCAGAAATTGTTCGTAACAATTTCAATGAATGGTAGATTTGACCGAATTCGGTCACAATCATTAGTTCGAAGCCGAAGATACCAAACATGAAGATGTCTCCCGCTGCCTTAACATTGGAGGCGGGGGACCCCAACAAAAAAAAAAAGAAGAAAAAAGAAAAAGGGACTCTGCAGAGTCAGATCCGACACACATTAGAGGGATGGAACTGACACCACAGAGTACAGGAGAGGCGAGGGATGGAGAAAAGGAAAGAAGTGGGGTTTGTGGGTGTACTGGTAGTTTGGGGGGGACATGGGTTTGGTTTTTGGTACTGAAATAAAAAAAGTATTCACAGCAAAAATGACTATGGTCAAACAACCCAAATCCCTGAGGGTTAACACTATACTAATACACCGCAAGAGTCCATTGCCGATGCTCTTCTATACTTTTCCTAAGACTGGTGGCATACCTTTAAAATTCAATTCGGCCCCCCCACATCTTCAGCCAGGCCTGCCATCCACCCAGTGACACAACATAACATTCACAAACTTCATAGCACCCAGAGCATACAAACAATGCATTATTTATCATTGATTCAGACACAAAAGTCAACACACATACGCTTGCAAACACACTCATTCACTCACACACAAATGCACCTAGCACCTCCATTGACATAAACTGTGCGCACCCAACATTTATATGTACATACAGAAGAACACATGGAAACAGCGGCACAGCCTCCATTGAGCAGACCAGGCTTTATCACCCCCTGATCATTGGAAATTCGGACTACGTTGACTTTGACCTAGCTGAACTATAAAGCCATGGCAGAAAGGCACAGATTCACTGGAATGTCAGCAATTCCTTTGATTGTTCTATTTATTCAAAGGCAGAAGCCATTGGTTAATGCACTGCATTAATGCACTGCAGTGAGTGACCAACAATACTTGGTATAGTTTGGATATCTCCAAACTTGGGTTCTGCACAGCACCTTATATGTTTGCGTGCTGATAGTTTTTTTCTACCAGATTCTGACTGATTAAAATTAAGGTATGTTTACCTGTCTTGAAATTACTCCAAGCAGTGGAGTACCAAGCGGGAGAGGCGGGGGGGCAAGCTGCCCCCCCCACGGCTCTTTTATGAGCCAGACTGGGACATTTGTCAGTGGGACACCTCTCCCTTTCGGCAACTCAAAGAGGGTGCCCAACGGGATAGATGTCCCATCGGTAAGACAATGTTTATTTTATTTATTTTTTTATTTGTTTATTTGTAGTGCGCCGACCGCTCGCAAGCATCGGGGCGCATAATGTTTGCCAAGCAAATCCTGCTCAGCACGCTCATTGTCCTGGCGGTAGGACACCTTGACCGTTCCGAATGGTTGAGGTGTCCTGCTGCCAGGACAATGCCCCACAGAACTCCGGGCAGCAGAGGGTCGTCACGTTGCTCTGTGTGAACAGTGCATGACAATGTGAACTATTAGGCACTGATTTACTATTAGCAGGGACTTTTGTCCCTTTACAAATGTGAATCGGAGGCAGTGATCAGAAGTGAGAAGGGTGCACAATGCTGCATGCTTTATGAAATAATGGCAATGGCTTCAAAACCCAAGGGGATTTGTTAGGCTCACATTATCTGCATGATTCTATTGTGACTTTGCATGCAGGGTGGGGAGAATAAAAGTAAAGCCATACTCTCATTGATGAACATATTTCTATGACAATGTATATAGTGTATGTTTAGTTTACTATGAGAGGCTAGTGTATTATGTAATGTGGTTTTCTTCCAAGGCATTTCTATAAATAATTATTTAAGCATGTGACATGTAAAGCAAAACCTTAATCAGACCCTCCAGCTTATTGCGATTTTGCGATCCTGCAAAATGCCGTGAAAACGGCCGTTTTGCGCAAAATGCCGCAAAAACGGCCGTTTTGTGCAAAAAATGCATCTTTAAAAAAAAATGTTTTTAAAATTTTTTTTAAGTAATCTGCAAAAATTACTGTTTAAAAAATAATACTCAGGGTGACAGGTTCTCAACTTTTTTTTTACACAAGTAATGAAATGCGCTAACACATCTCATTACTTGCGCACCAAAAAAGTGCAGCCCAATCCACAAGGGACACATGAATGGGCACATTTTATATGTGCGCCCATTCAGATGGCCTTTTTCACCTCCTTGATCAAATAAAGTGGCGTTTCTGTCAATTTAAAAGTGCATCCCTCATTTCCAAGCAAGATGCACTTTTAAATGTGCAGAAATTGTAGGCAACCCTATGAGCACGGGATGTGGGGCTGCCACTGCATGACAGGGTCTTTCCTGACCCTGTCATGCATTTCTTTTAAGGTATGAACCGCTGCTTTGCCGCTTGCATTTCTGTTCCTCAAACAGGATAAAAATGCATTTTTTGGGTTGCATTTTACAGCGGCAGGCACCTGAGGGCCTGTCCCTGTGAAAGGCGCTAGGAGCTTGCAGAACACTGTCGGCGGAGCGATTCTATTCAAAGTACTGCCTATTTTGATGACAAAAATCTATCGAATGTTACAATTTGACCTATTTCGTCCAGTACTATTTGATCAATTTTTAGAAATACTGAACATGTGTTGCGGGGGTGTCATCCGCTCCCCATGTTCAGTATTTTTGGTCTAGGTGGTTGCAGAAGTGTTTTCCCCTTTTTCCTCAAAAATGGAACCAGGGACAAAAAAAAAAGAAAATAACGAAAAAGGGACCCTGCGGAGTCGGATCCGACCCGCGTTAGAGGGACGGATCTGGCACCGCAGGGTTGCAGGGGAAGTGGCAGCGACCAAGCAGTTAAGTAGGGGAGGCGGTGGGGTGGTGGTGAAAGGTACATTTTGGGTTGTTTGGCTGAAGTGCAAATCAATTTGCAGCAAAATTGACTACGGTCAATTCTGCCGCAAATAATTACACTTCGGTCAAACAACCCAGAACACCATTCAAGGCAGCTGGCCAGCGCACAATTTGCGCTACAGCTCAAGCCTGTGGAAATGCGCCGGTCACCTTTGAGAATAAGGTGACCTGCTCATTTCCAAAAATGGGTTGTCTAAAAATAGCATATCCTCCGTTCTTTTTTAAATGCCCCATTGTTTGAGGAACTGGGTCAAAATCTACATTTAAAAAAAATAAAAAATGGTTACACTATGAAAGAGGGAGAGTGATGGGCGAGATGTGAAGTGATAGGCAAGAAAGCAAAGGGAGAGCAGTGGGTCAGAGGAGGAAGCGCTGCACAAGAGAGCAGAGGAAGCAGTGATGCAGTGGGCCAGAAATCTGAGAGCGAGCAGAGGTACAGAAAGTAGAGGGAGCATGTGGTCAGTGAGCCAGAAAGCAGAGAGGAAGCAGTTGGCCAGAAAGAGGCAGTGAGCTGCAGATTGGGAAAAAGGATGAGGGAAGAGTGTGATAGAATGGGAGAAAGTATGCAAGATGCAGAAGCAGCACAAAAGAATGAAAGACTGTATATTGCGGGAGGAATTGTAGAGTGTAAGGTGTGAGTTGGGAGTATGATTTGGAGTGTGGCAGGGGCTGGGCAGTGCAAATTGTGACTTAACAGTGTGACATAGCACGTGAGTATTTGTATGACAGAGTGAGAGGTTAAGGAATGTAAGTTGTGATGGAGTGTTGGTGAGATGTGTGTTGGTGAGAGAGGTGTGTGGGTGTTTGGGGGATTGGAGAACATAGAAGGGGAATATTTTCAGCATTACAATTGATAATGATCAATTTAGTTAATATTATTAAATAGTTCAAAGAAGGTAGCAGGCGCTCCTCTCCAGATAGAACATGGCATGATAACACGTGTATGGGGTTGCTTTTGGTACTCTTGTTCAGAGAGGAATTGCCATGGCATTTCGGTGCTGGACTGCCCATGTGGGGGGACAAAGACTGATATGCAAATGGACATTTCCCATCTGTGAAAGCTACAGTGAGCAAAAAGCATGTGCTGCAAACTCTCATCTCGGAACAGGTTATCATGCCATGTTCTTTCTGGAGAGGAGAGCCTGCTACCTTTATTGAAATACTATTAAATAGGCATGAACATTAAACCAGAAATGTAGCCAAATAAAACACTGTTCTGCCAAGCCAGATACATCTGGGACTCTTCCTATTAAATTAATACAAAAGATACATAATAATGATACCCTGGCTCTCTTGTAGCCTTGCACTCTGCCTATTTCCTGCAATGTGGCAATCTTGCACCCTCCAGTTAATACAAAATGTCCCGCAAAAATGCTGCAATAAATAAAGGTTTGTGCCGCAAAATTTGCCATTTCATGCCGCAAAATTTGCCATTTCATGCCGCAAAATCCTGGAAGGTCTGCTTAATAAATATCTATATCAACTAAACCTGGGTAGATGTGCACAGTTGATAAATTGTCCACATCCCAGTTTCATCATTTAACCAAAGTGTGTGATCCTGGGCAAAACATTTAATCACATTGTGCCTTATCTACAGCTATGTAACTGATTCTGATTCACTTCAAAGCTTATATTAATATATCATTATATTATAATTTAAAAAAGACTAATGGCCATAGAGTTTCTCCATATATAACAATAGTGCAATTTAGGTATTTTGCAGCACAAAGTTATTTTTCCACTTGGCTTACTTATGGCAACTTATTCTAAAGTCACTTCGATGGTGCCTCCAAATATCAAAGACTGATGATGCTCCATGCAATGTGCTTTTCCTTTCTTTTCACTTTTTTCTTTTCTTTTCACTTGTGTTGGTGCAATCCATATGCTAATTAGACGGTTTGCTTGTATTTTGCTGCATAGGGCTTGGACAGTGCTCTAATAGATGAGTTTGCTGCATCTGAAATGAACCTGCAGGTTTATTTTATTTGTTATGTGTTAAAATGCCATCTACCACTAATGTTACCAAAAAAGTAGATTGGGGCAGGGGTGGGCGGTTTCGGGGCATGAATGAGACCATATGGAATTGCACGCACTGCATTTCGTCGCTCACCCACCCACTCCTACATTGTTGGACACTCCCCTGCTTAGTTTGGTAAGTGAAGCAGTTTTTGGTGGCCTGTAACCTGAAACATGACACCCATTGACTAATTTGCACCAAACCGTCCTGAAAAAGAGTCTACATAACTCGAAATACTTTTTGCCAGTTTGGTGGAAATCATTTTTGGCGGCAGTGGAAAGAATGATATGAGGCTCCCAAAAGTTTGCATTTGCCACAAAATCCCATACGGCTCCTAATGCGCACCTAGTGCAAAAACTTCTTAACAAAAGTTCACCATGTTTCGAAGGCGTATAGCACTCAGCTTCATTTCATAGAATTTGCAGAGTCCGACAGTTTTGGGTCACAGGTTTTCACAGCTTGACTTTTTCCACTCTACTCGGGGAGGGCGCACCTTCCGCCAACTTCATTTTGAAATTAGGATGGTGGTGCTTTAGTAGCACCTGAAAATTGGCAAGACTAATTTTAGATGCATCGCAGAGCTGTGGCTTGCCACAGAGAATGCACCATTTGTTATTGTTAGGGTGTCTTCATACCTGGGGCCTTAATGTGTACTATGAGCTCTACTCAGGTTGTCCAAATGTGACCGGGGCCCTCACTAGGGTCAGCCTGCAGCCCAGCCACCCAACAAACAAACACACAACATAATTATTTTTTAAAACTTACCTCTGCTCTGCTTTCAAATGCAACAAGAGCCACGTCTCAAGTTACACCAACCTAACCTCTTTGCACTCACGCGCCTCCAGACAGAAAGCAGGAAGCTGAACGAGCTTCCTAGTTCCTGTCTTATGTGTCGCACGAACGCAAAGCTGTAAAGCGATGCTCTGTGTCGTGGCCTGCGGAAGTGCTGCTGCCAGCGTGGAGGCACAGGTGCCGGGCTCCGCACCACCCAGTTCAGCTCCCTGGCTGCAGAGTTTGAGTCAGACCAGCCAGTGTGAGGAACTGAGCGACGCGGGGCATCCTGGCCCCGAATATATTGCAGCGTTGCCGCCAGGCAGCTCAGCATTATGTAATGAGTCAGGGCAAGCCTTGCTGGGCACCCCAGCTGGGTTCACACTGTCCAATAACATAATTGATTATTGCAGCCCCCTGCCCTCCCTCCAAAAGATGGGGGGCGAAAAGGCAAGCCACAGAGGTTGGGGGGGACATATCCCCTTGTCCCTGCCTCTAATTACACCCATGAGGGAGCAGGTCATATTATCGCGTCAACGTTTTCACAGAGCACATGGTTGTGCAGGAGAGAGGCAAGTCTACTGCCAGGCTGAAGGTGGAAGTGTGAGGAGTGTTGGGGGTAGGTGGCGCCGAAAAACCAGAGAGAACAGGAAATGGAGGGACAAGAACAATTTAAAAAATGGGAGTCACGTGGCTGTGCCCCATGTGATGGAAAGGGTATGGGGAATCATACAAATGAGGTGAAATGGCCCCAGTGTGATAAAATGACCTGTGATCTTTAGATGTACAAGGATGAGTACTGGCTACACCGCTTACTCAGCCCCCACACTTCCACAAACAAACAGTGATCCCAATCATAAATGTAAAACGGGCAGAGCAAAGAGACATACCTCCTTCATCTTGTGTGGTAAAGTGGGCCAAGGTGAGGCTCTTATTAGGGTTGTGAATGTGAGGCAGCAGCAAGCTGAACAGCTATTGTACAACAGCACAAAATGAAAGAATGTTCATTCAAGGTTCTATCCAAAATATATATACTTTACTTAAACACACCAGCATGCAAAACAACTGTACTAGAAAACACAAACAAAAACTCACGAATGTAAAGGAAGACAGAACAATACAGAAGTAATAACTTAAGCAGTCTGGATATTTAGCAGGGAGGAAAAAAAACAAATCACTTCAAAGATGGTTAAAAGGATATGTTTTAGAAAAGAGTGCAACAGGGTACTTAACCAGTCACTAGGGTCCCAACACATGGACTAGTGGTGCTTGGACTTTCTAACAGTACCTTCGTTATTTCTTACATAAGTCCTGGATGGTCCAAAAGTAAATTAACGGGTTGGAAAGACCCACTCTTCTATACACAAAAGGCCTCATGGGTGTGCAACAAGGTAAAACTGCTTTAAGCGTCCTATCCCTGTCCTAAGAAACACATGTTCTTTGCCTTATGAAATCGCACCCAAAGTGCTTTGTGCTAAAGGAAATGGAGGAGACATGGAGGAAGGGGACTTTACTGTGCACCTGCACAGTAAAGCAAGATAGTGGAATCCTTCCCCATCTATGCTGAGCTCCCTCTGACTACACTATTCCCACCCCTTCTCGCATCCATAGCATCAAAGTGCCCTTTGGTAAGCAACAACCCGGTGTGAGGGTTAGTCCTTTTGTTTAGAGTGTGCCCTCTGACACCTGATTCGCAAGCTGTGCCTGCTAAAAGCGTCCTGGGCTGGAGAAAGGTGTTAGCCAACCTCACAAAGGATTAAAAAGAGGCTGTCAGCTAGCTATTAGCACCCGAGGCGGGAGACGCAGCCAATCAGGTCTCACGGATCGAGGGCTGAAACCAGGGCTGAAACCTCTGATCTCAGCCCGCATTCCGGCCTTCAACACCCCCCAGCACCATCTTTCCTCACCTTCTCGTTTCTTTTTTTAAAAACTTTTCCCAAGCTTCCTCCCCCCCTTCCCTAATTGCTGCGGCAGTGGCACCGCTAATAAAGCCCTTCGTTCCTGATTGCCTAAAGCAAATGGAATGTTTGTGTGAGGTTGACAATATTATCAACAAGCTCATACACAGACAGAACACTGTATGTCTGTTGGAGCACACCAAAGCTAAACCAGTCTGTGCCCATCCATGACATGTGTTTCATAGGTCAGATCCCATGCCTTCACAAACCTAGGTCTAATTTTAGGATTTTTTTGGGATGAATTAAACAAATGATGAAAAAAAGAACCTAAAGGTGAATCTGTCCACCATTGTTTGTCAGCTCTGCTGTCTCTTGTCGCTGAAGGATATGAACTGCACCAGTCTTCGAGAATCTTATTAATGCAAATCTGAAATCTATAACCTAATACAGGATGCTAGCATGTATTATTATTTTTATTACAGAAACATGGATAATTGATCATTTGTTCCCACTAATCACAGAAATGTCCCTCCAGGTATACAAGATCACCGGCTAACACCCTGCCTGGATGGGGGGCAGTCTAACCTGGATCTACAAGGTTATTGTTTTGATCAAGATTCCAAGCAACAACTTTCTTCAAGGCTGTTAATCCATTCTTTTTCAAGTCAGTTCTTATATAATATGACTTACCTACTACTCCTACTATATCAAAGATCGGGTCCTCCTCATTTTTTCTAGACAATCTTGCAGACTTGTTCTCTGACTTTGGCTTAGCCGTCCCCACTTCTACATTTGAGGAAACCTGAATATTTGCGGTGATCATCTGACAACTGCATTACATTATACTTTGATAGACAATACATTTATTCTATTTGGCCACGAGTGACGCACCTTATGCCTCGAAATGAAACTGTTTGTCTCGACTAGGAGCCAATGATAAAGTTATTTCTTTTTTCTCCATCGCTGCTGGACCTAAAGACAGACTGACTGCACCTCCCCACCCTTGCTACCCTCCGGCGCTAGCTGCAAATTGCATTGCTCATTTGCAGGGTTTTTGTCAGATCCCAAATGTTGCATTATGCCCTGACCTGCAGGTACCAAATGACATCCCAAATATTGGGTTGATTCGTGGTCACCTATGGTCTCATACCGTGTTGTGCTTAAGCTTGCACACGATTCACGATGACAGAATTGGTGAAGCTAAATATGAATAATAATCTGATGGGTTGTACAAAGTATGATTTTCGAACTCAATTAGAGAGACACCCACCTGGTCAGTTGACTAGAAGCACAGCAAGGTATGTCACACCTTCGGTAGCTGAGGGAATCTATCGCTGCCTGTATCCTTTTTTTTCTCCTCTGTAAACAGTTGTACTCGTTTTAATTACCTTTTCATTCCCGCAATTGAAACGGCCTGCTTGGTTGAAATGTGCACTACTGTGCTGGGTGGTCCACCGGCTGAATTTTTTAATTTCTATCATTTGGATTTATTCAGGATTTCACATCTAATAATGCCGAGTGACCTTGGGCCAGATTACAGAAACTTTGCACCTGTGCAAGTGCAAAATTGCATGGTATTAGCACTAGGGCAAAGTTTGGCCTATTTCTGAAAAAACTGGGACATAATAGAAAACCATTGCACCATGACAAGTGCAGCTTGAAATGGAATGAGCAACAGGGCAAAAATTGCACTGGCGCAAAAAAGATACCTTTTGGATGGATTTTTGCACAAGGGCAAACTTTGCCCTTGTGCTAATACCATTCCGTATTCACACTAGGGCAAACTTTGCTCTGATGTAAAAATGCATCGGTTTTTTTGCCCTGGTGCTTATAATATGCCAAACTGCACTTGTCATGGTGCAACAATTTTCTAATGTGTCTCAGTGTTTTTAGAAGTAGGGCAAGGTTTACCCTAGTGCTAATACCGTGCAACTTTGCAGACCCTCGGTTGCTCTAGTGCTGGTCTAGTGAGATTAGCAGTGGCTAGCTGTACCTGAGCCTGAGGCCATGGAACATGTTCTGCACTATAAAGGACTACATTTAGCCATAGGAGATGGGCACACTCCATGTTACCACCCACCAGCATATGCTTTGTAAGGCCAGACCATACCTAATGTTGTGCATGATGGGTCAGTGTCTCTTTTAACTCCTTGATGCAATGTGTTTGTTATTTTAATACTGGGTGGGGTTCCCCACTGATATGGAATCATGCACTGACCTCCTGCAAAGCACCCAGTACTGATGCCCCTTGCAAGATAATTATTTGAAATTTTTCGGATGGGCAATGTCTGTCTACTTGGCATTGAAAAGGCCAATGCAATTTAATATTTGTCTTTGTGCATTGAAACTTTGCAATTTAAGAGACTGGTTCGAGAAAATCCAATCAACGCTTTACACCACACAGTACTGTTGAGATAGTGACCATGCAGGTGCTGACATGGTGGAGAGACACATAGATAGTGAGGGGACTGGAGGAGAACACATAAGCAGTGGGAAGTCTACTCGCAGAATTAATTCGGTTGGATTTGCATGAAACAATCCTATTATGTGTTCTGTGATGAGATCCCATAGAAGAGACAGAGGGCTGGGGTCTGGGACCATTGGGTCCTGGGGACTACCAGTGTGGTGCAGTGTTGTGGGGCCCCAGAAGAGTCCTTAAAGGTTTGGGTAATTTTGTGCATTGGCCAGAGATGGATGGGACAGGTGCTTTCCTATTGTATGTTGGCTGGAGGTACATGGGATATAGACTTAATTAACTACATGAGCGGGGATGCTGGCACAAGTAAGTGCAGTGATGGTCAGGTATGATATATACATCCATTGGTCCATCTTGTCCACTCCCACGGCCTATGTGGCTACTTGTATGCTGATGACACGCAGATAATTGTTTGATTAAATCTGACTGGGTCTGAGGCGTTAGACCACTTCTTGCTTGGGTCTGTGGGTCAGTGAATGGATGACATCTGTCTTAAGCTCAATGGGGATATGACAGAGGTTCTGTTAGTTGGCCCTGTTTCTGTTCCATCTGCTTCTTCTCCATGGACTTCCTCTTTTTGACCATCTGTGTTGGCGACTCCTCATGTGGCGTCACAGTGGTTACAAATCTGGGTGTTAAGATCTCGGCATCCCTTTTTATGGAGGTGCAGATTAGTCACATTTTCAGACTGGGCACTACCATCTGAGGATTCTTCGTAGAGTCCTCAATTATCTTCCAGTTCAACTATGGCCTCGGGTTGTGGCCTCTTTTTGTGCTGAGTGGTATCGACTATTGTAACACTCTCTTTTTGGCCCAGCCTCTCTTTCTTATACATCGGCTGCAAATGCTCTAAAACTTAGCAGCCCAAGTAGTCACTGGGTCTCCTCATGGGGCTCATATCTCTCCTGTAATGTGGTCTCTTCACTGGCCCCCAGTTGCTAAGAGGGTGATGCTCAAGTCTTTGTGCATCATTCACCTTGCCTTCTATGGACAAGGGACAGAATATTTATGAGAGAAATTAGCTCCCTATGTCCCAAACCGCCTCCTCTGGTCCATGGTTACAGGACAGAATTGTGCCTCCCGGATTAATAGGCATGGATGTGTTGTTGTCTGACACATTAAAACTATCTTTATTATTTATTTATGTATTGGCCATTTGTTAGGCGCTTATACAATTAGCAACAACTGTTTCAAAGTGCCCACAGGGCAACAGGGAGAGGAAAGGGGAAGACAGACAATGAATTACAACAAAGATGAATAATTGAATTAATAGTACAAACAAATAATGAGAATAATAGAGAGGGGGAGACAAACCTACTATGCCTTGTGAGTGTTCAGAACGTGCAAGTGCAGAGAGGAGGGGGGAAGGGATAGGTGATGTGGTGCTCATGCAGAAGCGCTTGGGGTGAAGTGCTTATAAGAGAAGAGTGTAAGTGCAACCTCCCATGGGGAGGGTGACACTAAGTAAGTGCAGTAAATAGACAGCGGCTGGGATGAGAGATGTGGGGGTCAGGGCCCAGAGGATACATAAGGGCCCTGCACATCAGTCATGCTACTGCATGATTAGCAGGGAAGAGAGGAGGAGAAGGAAGATGTGAAGAGAAAGGTCTTGAGGCTTTTTTTCAGAACTTGAGGTCCCGCTCATGACACAGAGGGAGAGAGAGGATATTCCACAGGAGGGACCCTGCCAAGGAAAGTGATCGACCACCAGCTCTCTGTTTAGTAAACAGATTCACATGTAAAGAGTTGGTGCCAGAGTAACGCAGCAGTCTAGAAGGGGAGTATTTGGGCAGGAGGCGTTGAAGATAAAGTGGTGCCAGGCCCCAGATAGCCTTGTGGATGACACAGAGGGGTTTGAATTTAATCTGTGCTGAGAGCGGGAGCCAGTGAAGGCTGTGTAGGGCAGGAGAGATGCGGTCCCTGGTCTTGAGGCCAAGGGTAAGTCTTGCTGCCCTATTCTGGGTTAGCTGGGGGGGGGGTCACAGAGTGGAAGAAATAAGATTAAGGAGGAGTCTTTTGCAATAGTCTGGCCTGGAGAGAACCAGAGCACGAGTAACATTGAGTCGCTGGTGGACGGTAGGGAAGGGTAGAGTTCCTATGAGAAGGAAGAGCTGAAAGTGGGAAATCTTGACAATGTCCTGAAGGAGGAGGAGGGTGAGTGGAATGGGGTACAGAGGGGGGAGGATTGGAAGAGTGCGTGACAAGGTTGTTCAGTATATCCTGGGTTTTGGAGATGAAGTGAGAGGTGAGTTCATTGCAAAGGGCCTGTGAAGGAGTAGGGACAGAAGATACTGCGGACGGGTTGGCAAGTTCCCTGCATAATGGAAATGGGGTGGTAGTTGACTGAGCCATACCTGCTACTTTTTAAAACTGACCAGATGTTTGTGCAGATATGGACCATCTCATTTGAGGGCTTTTGCAGATAGTAGCAATGAACTGCTGGTAGTTGTCCAATGGGGCACCTGAGCTCTTCTTCCTTGGAGCCAGAGGCAGGTGCAAGAAATCTGTGTCATCATGGCGAGCAATTTGGGCAGTGGGTACACGGAGGTATCAGGTTCACTGGAGTGCTGATGTTCAGTGCCTATGGGAGTGGATATGTGGGGACATTTTCATGGTTATCAAGGGTGGGATGGTGCACTGGGATTGTAAATGATGAACGGTCCTAGGTTGGGTAACCAAGGAAATTGAAAGGACCCTGTGTGTAAAAAAACATGTCAAATTATACATTTTTACTTTTCATTCAATATAAACATCTTTGCAAAATAGTTCATAATTTGATTCTTTCTTGATTGAACAAAACTTTAACTTCATCGATGCGAAGCCCATAAAAACTTTGTGTTAGAGCGGTCTGCAAGTGCCAGGCGGTTTTCCATGAAATCAAGGGACTGTTGAACAACAGCTACAAGAAATCAGATAACAGGAGACAGGATTTGATAATACATCCTTAAAAGAAAGCCCCAGGCTTGCAGAGAATTTAAGATGATATTTTAAATGTGTACACAATGTGTCACCGCAGGCAGAATTAGGTCCCTGAAGATGGTCAACAGACCAAAATTCATTGGCTGAATAAACGCGACCCCAACATTCAATTCACTCTAGAATACAATACTTGGGTTATCCATTTTCTGGATTTAAATATTTACAAGGAGAATGGCAAACTTAAGTGTAGCCTATATAAAATAAAGTACAGAGAGAAACCGCTTTCATCTGCTTACGCTAAGGGAAAACCTACCATATGGTCAGTACCTGTATGGTGTAACTGCTCCTCACTACAGCATTTCCAGATACATGCTATTAATTTAGATGTTAAATTGAAATCCAGGGGTTACCCAAAGAAAGTCATCAGCGATTAAAAGATTTAAAAAAAATAGCCAGATACACCCCATGGGAAACACTCCTCATGCCCAGAAGCACAGTAGAGAAAGAAAAAAGAATTACATGTGTTACTACTTAGAGCAACAACACACCACAATTGAAATCGCTGGGGAACAAATTCTGTCCCCTTGTCCAACCGGCTTTACCTGATGAGCCACAACTAGGATGGCTCTCAAACGATGAAAAATATGAGGGACTATGTCAAACATTCTATGTTTAAGAGACAGTCGACAAAAGAGACAATATTGAATCTGAGACACATAAGAGGAAACTATTTGTGTGGGCCATGCACAGTGTGCAGGTACACAAGAAAAATGAAATTGTTTTCCATAGAAAATAAATCCTAATCTAATTGTAAAACAGAACAGGACCTGCTGTATTCAATGCCCCTGTGGTAAGAAATATATAGGACAAACCAGTGGACCTGTCCATAAGAGAATTATTGAGCATAGGTCACAAACCAGATGCCATACTGCAACAGCTCCACTAGTGGCACCTACATGGAACCACAGCACACCCAAAACGACATTATGTGGTGGGTATTGGATGTAGTAACAACAACTCTAAATAATGGGAGGGCTCTTATCTATAAAGAATCCTGGTGGATCTTCAGATTAAGAACATACGTCAGAGGCCTTAATGAGGAGCTAGAACAGATTCAACTGAAAAGTCTAATCCACTGGATATATTGGATCCAAAACTAACAGCAGATCCGACAGGAATGCTAAAACATAGGATAGTTCGCCTTTATGTATCCAGCAAGGGGTGGCAAACATGATGGTTTCATGAGTGACAAACATCAACTCCTCAGGTAGGCACTTTACAGTTTCCCAATGCTACCGCGAGCCACAAACAATCTTAGCTTCAAACTTTAGATAAGCAACTCCCTCAAGAAGCAGCTATGCACTGTCCCTTTAAGCTGGAACACGCCTCTGAGAACAAGTGAAAAGCTCACGGCCCATATACTGGGACTCACTAGTGAGAATAGGTAGCTGATGCTCTCCATCAGCACGCAGGACGGCAAGCTGAATTCATGCAGACCAAAAAGTTAAGTGAAGGTACTGTTAGGGGGGAGACCACATCTGTCATTTCCCCAACGTATATACAAAGAAGATGGAGGCTAGTCTCCTAACCCCTCACATTTACATGTACATATCTGCACCACATGAGTACCGCTGGTGGCATTAGTTGGGGAAAGCTATTTGCCGAAGCAAGTAACTTCATGGACTTGGGAGCGTTACATAACATGACAAGTGTCCTGCACTCAGTGGCAGGTGAGCGTGCCCATTTCTATACACAGACATCTGTTCTTGCCCAGTGGTGTGTAAACACCCTCCATTCTAAAATTCAAGGGAGTGCGAGATATGGAATACGGAGCAGACTGCAGCATTTACAGCTTCTTGATTAGACTGAGCTCCCTACTCATCCATCTCACATTACGCGTATTCGTCTCCCCACACAGATGTGCCCACCCCGTATTGAGAGGATACAGGACTTTTCTTCGAGGAGCACCCCCCGCTATGAGAAGGTCGAGCAGATTAAATTTGAGGATGTGAAAGAAGCAGAGATATGGTGCACATGACCGTGTGCAGCAAGCACTGTACTTTAATGCAGCATGTAATTAAAACAGATACCATTTTAGGCAGTTACAATGGACATATCATGTATTCTTTTTTCTGCCAGGCAACTTGAAGCGGCAGCAACAACATGGGATGTCCAGCCTGAGAAAGGAGCTACCATCCCAAACGGGCATAAACAGCCAGTACCGCAATATATAGATGTAACCCCCGAGACCTCTAAAGTCAGGCTCAAATCTCGGATCCCCCTCAGCTGGGCTCAGATCTCAGATGCCCTTAGTTGGACTCAGATCCCTTTTAACACAATGTTCAATTAGTCTCCCTGCGCCGGGCTCAGACTAATCCCAGTTTCCAATATTACTTTACACAACTTGCTTTAACCAAAAGCCTTTAGCTGATCTTCCTCCACTGGGATCAGATCAACATCAAATCCGTTTTCATCAACTATCGAAGACTTTTGAATGTGTAGAGGGTTTTGCTTTACCCGTTGTAGGACCACTTTTATTTCACAATTCTTTATCACTCTTCACATTTGCCACCTTTCAGCTGGATACCTAACAGAGACTTTTGAATGAGCACCCACGTGGTGCCCGACCACTCTGTCTATGGTATCGAATCTGGGCTTCAAAGATCAATCACTCACTGCTGTTTTAATTGTGTTCGTGTTGCTTGACACATACGCTTCAAACACTGTACTCTTCAGTTTTCACTATACAATGTTGCCGCTTGCAATCTTGGCTTCAACAAAGACCGGTCTGATATCAGTCTCCCCAACTCACCGGCTGTGCTGACTTCACTTGCGCTGCTTTGTTGTAGGAGCCAGAGACAGTACCACCATGGCAAACGATTCTCCCCATCTTGACTATCGACGCAGGAGAGCCCTGGGTACCTCCGACACACAATGCAGGATTCTTCAGCCTTTGTTCCTGGTATTACATTTTCTATTCTCATTGGTTTATGAAAGTAACTGTCTTCCGTTGAAAAGGTTGTGGGCACTTCCCTCTTTGCGATCCTCTTCGGTCTTGCCGTCTTTCACCTTGTATTAAACTGTCATCTTGGAACTGCTGCTTCCTCGTGTGCTTTGCCTTGCTCAGAGTGTGCTTTTGTGCTCCTCCTTTTATCCATTTGGGGAAGTGTGATGGAAGTCAGGTGTGTGTAATGGTCAGTAATTGCCTCACCCTGCCTGAACATTGCATTGGGACATGTCAGGTATACAGCTCGGGTGTAAGTCCATTTTCTCTGACAGTGATCTGTCTTTGAGAAAGTGTGTGTGTTAGGAAAGGGGGTGGGGTTGAGTTCCTAAGTATTCGACTTGGTAGGATTGGGAAAAGGTGTTACAGGGAAGGGGATACCGTATCTCACCATCCGGTGTCACACTTCCACTCCCTGAAGACCCCTCACCCAGGTGATCCTCCCGCACTGCTACACCCCCAGGAACTGGATCCAAAAGTGCTGGCCATGTCATGAGCAGCTGGATGACAGATCCCTGGTGACTAGCGGGTGAGACACCATCAGTTTTCTCACATTGTCCAACTCTGGCTTTTTTCTTTAAATTCTGGGACTTGCAGTTCATCTTTTCCCATTATAAAACTCCAATAAAAGTCCCAGAATGCAAAGAAAAACACAGCGTTGGATATGAACTTACACATTGGAACATTGGAATGAATCATGCTGGCAACTATGGCAGAAGTACATCTTAGATTGGAAAAAATACAAATCAGATGGTGATAGATAAAACAAGAAACAGAAACTGAAGCTGACAAAATACATTAGTTAAACATATTTTAACAACAGGGCTTCCTTGATATGACTTTGGTGAGGTGAAGGGATACAAGGGCTACAAGTAGAACATGCATCTTCAGCCTGCAGTGCTGACTTCATATGCCAGCACCACCATAGATGTCCTGTTATTGGTTCTTGCTATTTTATGTCAATTATAGACTCACACCTCATTTATAATCATCATATGCTAAATATATCACCAACATTTCCAGGTGCTGCCATAATATGCGAGTATAGTTTCGTGTACATGGGCCCTCATTACAGTTTTGCTGGTATCCCACTGGTATTACAGGCAGGATACAAGCAAAACTGCCTGACCATCTCCGTCGCCCAATATCCTGGTATTACCAGGATGTTACAGGCGGTGGCGACAATGGTAAGTTCCCATTCCATGGAGTCTGATTGCCTGAATCACTGGTATGACCATTGCTGGTGATTCAGACATTTCTTTGCCGGTAGGGGCCTGATCTACTGGCAAGTGAAGACTTCTAGGAGATTCATGGCCCCCACCGGCCAACTTGTGTTTTGCCGGTCTGGAGAAAATGCTGGTGCCGGAATTACCATAATTTCTTCCCGCATTTCTTCCAGACCTGCAAAGTAATGAGAGCCATGCTCAATATGGTTTCATGTGAGTTGCAGCCTCAGAAACCAGGTCTAATCATAATAGACCTCACATATCCAATACCATAAAATGCATCAACTGTAGTCAGTTTCAAACAACATACACATCAATTAATAGTGTGAACCAACAATAGACTTGAAGGGGAAAACAAGTTGGTTAGACAATTGGCAGAATACTGGTTCCGTTTACCTGGACACAGTTCTGTGTGAGGATACCCCCACCTGTAAATAAAAGATGTATAGACAAGCCCAGTCCATATTTTCCTTAGCAGAGTCTTTTTTCCTTCTACAAACGTTCTACTAACCCAATGTACCTGGTTTAGTAGAGTTCGACGACGGGTCGTCGATGAATCCTTGAGTGAACTCCCTTTAAGGCAGGAGCCACGTAAAGCCAAGATTCCTCAAAGAAAAGGTGAACAATGGCATCGAGGCAGCAGCTTCAGTCCTTGCAGTGCTCGTCGATGATCGGTGGTGGAAGTCCTGTGAAGATGAGACATGCTGTGCACATCGGTAATGATAGTTTGTTGCTGCAAAGAGTCAATGAAGAACTTTGGCCCAGCAATGGCGTCGGTCGTCGGCAGCTGGCATCAGCGATCGCGACTCGACCGCAGCTGGCTTTTGTATCTTCGTCGGCGTCTTTGAAGACTTTAGGTGGTGGGAAACCTACTGGTGGATTTTCCTTCGTTTGTCAGCGACCTTGATTCTCTCTGGCGGGACAAAATAGTCGATGGTAGTGAGCAAGGGAGTCCTTGATTCAAATGTCTTAGGCAATGGAGAGTTGCTGCTCCAATCAACGATGTTGGTCTTCGACGGTGATGGATTTCAATGTCCGGGCTCTTTGCTTCAGATTCCTCGGAGGTCCCTGTCTCCGGTCAACAGCCTTTCGGTTACTGACATCCAGGGAGCCTTTGTGAAGGTTAACTGATGCACGATGTTCCCTCGTAGCTCAGGGAGAGGTCTCCTAGCCAGGTCCTCTCTTGGATCAGTTCTTGGAGACACTACAGCTTTTGGATTGTGGCGAAGGAAAGCAGCAGCAAAGCCTTCATCTTTTAGCTGGGTGTCAGGGCCCAAGAACTAAATGCTGCAGTGGTGGCTTGACACGTCTTGATGCAATTGAGTATTTCTGACAATACACCCCTCAAGAGTACAAAATAACAGATTGAGGTGAGTGATTCCCGAAAATATTTGGTACACCCTGGTACCTAGTCAGCTGGCTGCAAGAAAAAGTAACCAAGTATTAATATGTATGGTTCAGTACAATGAAATACTTAGGCAAGATATGAGCTGATACTCACAAGCACGAATGGTGGATTGGACTGATAAGTTCCAAGCTAGATAGGTGAGCACCCTGAAACAAGAGATGTAGTTATTACTATGACTATTAATACAAGCTAGCAAACAAGAAGGGACCAGGTAGTGGCAGCTTACCAAGAGATTGGTTGAGTTCTGATTTAATTCTGAAGAGAAGACTGTTGTAGTGGCGTGGTAGTTCTGGGAGCACAAAGTCTTAATTCCTATTCCCGCCGGAATGAGGACGCCTATGTTTGATCCAAGCGCCGATGCGCTGAGGTCTTTTAAAGTTTTTTAGAGTCCTCCGTTTTAGTAGCCAGCAGGTAAGATGTGGAAGAATGGGACAAATGCAGTCCAGGGAAGATTCCGGCTCTGCAGTATGCAGGTAAGACGTGGAAGAATGAGACAAATGCAGTCCAGGGAAGATTCCGGCTTGGCGGTATGCAGGTAAGACGTGGAGGATGAGACGAAGGCAGCCCAAATAAGTTCTGGGTTTGCAGCGGGCAGGTAAGGCTTGAAGGATAAGACGAATGCAGTCCAATTAGCTTTCCAGGTTTGCAGCGGGCAGGTAAGACTTGAAGGATAAGACGAAGGCAGTCCAAATAACGATCTGAGTTTGCAGCGGGCAGGCAAGACTTGAAGGGCTAAGCGGTTGCAGTGCTGAGACGTTCCGAGTCGGCAACAGAGAACAATGAACAATGACAAAAGGACAAGGTAAGGTAACTCCAAGGGTAGAACAGGGGAACGAGGAAGAGGGGAACAAGGTACCAAAATACGCAGCTTAGAAATGACAAATTCAGAAGCAGCGCCGTGCAGCGGGGGCGGGGCTAATATACCGATCAGCTGACCGCACGCACAATGTGCCGCCGTAGGCTGGAACACCTGCCGGTATGCAATGGGCGCCAGCGTTTCCAGGGCAACCCAAAGCGTTCTCTGAAAGAACGCATCCTTTTGGATGAACAATGATTCTGAGGACACAAAGTAACTCCCTCATTATTACGTGAATTGCTGAATCTCCTATGACCACCCATATAGTATCACAGGCCCTGACAAGAGGTCATTCAACCACAAAACCCATCGAAATCATAAGCCAAGGTTTCTTTGGAACAGGCATGGGACGAATCAACCCCACTGGTTTAAACACTCTACCCTTACATTGAGCACAAATAGCGCAATTCTTGATGTATTCCGACACATCTTAGTCATAGTAGGCCAAAACGCCCATTGTTTTAGTTGCTCAAGATTCTTGCGTCTACCCGGGTGCCATTAAGGCATCATGACACCACTGGAGAGCCAACACACGGGTAGGAAGATAAAGCCGCCCTTGTACATATGGCAGTGAGTGGGTGATAACCATTTCATAGTCACATAGTTCTGGAGGATTAGTCACCATCCAAGACTGAATTAAACCTTTCAAAGAAGAATCTACGGTACAAGAACAAATGACAAAAGACGGCTGTAGGACCTCCCCTTCCCGAACTGGCGTCTTTTCAGTTTCATTCACTCTGGACAGGGCATCTGCCTTACAATGCAAATTGCTGGGACGGTAGGTGATCTGGAAATTGTACATTGAGAAGAATTCATGTCTACATGCGTGGCGAGCGGTAGTACAGCATACTGACTTTATAGCTAGAAGATTACAATGGTCGGTGAAAACCTGCACCGGAGCAATGGTCCCCAATAGATGGTGCCTCCATACCATGAATGCATCCCGTATTGCAAGGAGTTCACGTTCAGTGATCGTGTAATTCATCTCATACTTGGTAAATTTTCTAGAATGATAGGCCACCGGATGTAGAAGACCTGTGTCTTCACATACCTGAGAAAGAATAGCCCCAATAGCCTGAGAAGAGGCATCGGCTTCTACAACAAATGGACGTTTTTGGTCTGGATGCTGTAACACCGGTGCGGTAGTAAATGCGGATGTTAGTGTGTCAAAGGGTTTTTGGTCTTGATCGGTCCATACAAAGCGATTTTTGGAGCTATTTAGTGTTGTTAAAGGAGCTGCGATAGCAGAAAATGAATGGATGAACCGCCTGTAAAAGTTTGCAAACCCTAAAAAGGATTGAAGTTACTTTACCGTAGTTGGGACAGGCCAGTCCAAGATAGCTTTAACTTTAGTGTTGCTCATCCTGACTCCTTCACTGGTAATGTCATAACCCAAGAATTCCACCTGATTGGCATGAAAAACACACTTGTCCAATTTAGCATAGAGACTATTTTCACGCAATCTCTGTAAAACAGTGGGGACGTGCTGAACATGCTCCTGGTAGATAAGAGAATAGATGAGGATATCGTCAAGATAGACAACCATAAATCCTTGAAAACATCATTGATGAAATACTGGAACCTAGCCGGGGCGTTACATAAGCCGAACGGCATAACCAAGTACTCAAAAAGACCATACTTTGTCTTAAAGACAGTCTTCCATTCGTCGCCTTCTCTGATTCGGACCAGGTTACAAGCTCCCCTTAAGTCCAATTTGGTAAAAACCTAAATCAAGGGAATTGGATACTGGTTCCGGACTGTGATCGCATTAAGTTCTCTATAGTTGATGCAGGGGCATAGGTCTCCCTCTTTCTTGGGAACAAAAAAAAGAGGTGATGCAGCTGGAGACCTAGAGGGACAAATAGATCCCGTACTTAGTGCTTGGTCTAAATACTCTTTGAGCACTATGTCCTCCTTTTGCGTGAGTGAATAGATTCTATCAGAAGGAATACGGGCCCCAGCCAGTAGTTCAATCAGGCAGTTATAGGGATGACGCAGAGGTCGTTTTTCTGCCGCTTTTTTATCAAAAACATCCCTGAAAGACTCATATTCCTTAGGAAGGAGCACTGTAGTGATAGCCCCAATACTAAAGGCTGCATCCAGGATCATGGTGCTAGGGTTTCCTGATTCAACCGTAGATACATGACAAGACTCCTGACATTGAGCCGAGGTAAATTCAACAGAACGTGACACCAATCGATGATGGGATTGTGTTTTGTTAACCAAGGCAATCCCAGAATCAGCTTGAGTTGTGGAGCTGAGATGACATCAAAATGGATGACCTCAGCTTGTGAGGTACCTATGGATAACACAAGGTCAATGGTTTGTTCCGTCACCAGACCGGAGATCAGAGATTTACCGTCCACTGCATTGACTAATTCTGGTGTTTTCTTAGTAAGTAACGGAATGGAATGATCAAGAACATATTGAGCGTCCACATAATTTCCGGTTGCACCTGAATCAAGAATGAGTTCAACAGGCCAGGGTTTCTTAGAGGGACCAGACAAGGTAGCCAAAACCAAGAAGGGAGCCAAGGATCTGGGGTCCAGGATAACCGGACTCGACAGCGGGACCCCGTCTATTGTCGAGCTTTGGCGTTTCCCGCCTTCTTAGGTTTCTTGGGACACTGTTTCGGAAAGTGTTCTGATGAACTACAGTAGAAGCATAAATGATTAGCCTTTCGAAGTTCTCTTTCTGTGGGAGTAAGTGGACCTCAAATAGCACCGATCTGCATTGGCTCGGCTAGGGTTGTTCTTTGTTCACCCTTCCGTTCCGCCTTGCGAGCATCAATTTAAAACACGAGGTCCACCAATTCTGGGAAACCCGTAGGCACAACTGGTACCGCTGCTAAAAGGAGGCAGGTCTACACAGGAAATGTAAGCGGCACTGATTAATGAACGTTCAAAAAGGTCTTACGGTCCCCTAAGAAGCTTTCCGGAGGAGCCAACGGAAACTGTGCTGTCATGTAGATAGGACCTGACTCAGTTCTAGATTGAGCCTTCCAGCAACAGTTACAGCACTAGAACTAGGTGCTCTGACTGCAGCCAGCTTGTAACTCATTGATACGACGGTGAGTAGCATCATGTGCTGCTGTCATGTCGGCCCTAAGTTCAGCCACCACTTTGGACAAAGCCGCCAAATGTTCAGCGGCTTCTTCCATTTTATAGGCTTCTGAATATGTCAGGGCCCAAGAACTAAATGCTGCATTGGTGGCTTACCATGTCGTGATGCAATTGAGTCTTTCTGACAATATACCCTTCAAGAGTACAAAAGGACAGATTGAGGTGAGTATTGCCTGAAAATATTTGGTACACCCTGGTACCTAGTCAGCTGGCTGCAAGAAAAAGTAACCAAGTATTAATACGTATGGTTCAGTACAATGAAATACTTAGGCAAGATATGAGCTGATACTCACAAGCAAGAATGGTGGATGGGACTGATAAGTTCCAAGCTAGATAGGTGAGCACCCTGAAACAAGAGATGTAGCTATTACTATGACTATTAATACAAGCTAGCAAACAAGAGGGGACCAGGTAGTGGCAGCTTACCAAGAGATGGGTTGAGTTCTGAAGTAATTCTGAAGAGAAGACTGTTGTAGTTGTGTGGTAGTTCTGGGAAAACAAAGTCTTAATTCCTATTCCCGCCGGCACGAGGATGCCTAAGTTTCATCCAAGCGCTGATGCGCTGACATCTTTTAAAGTTCTTTAGAGTCCTCCGGTTTAGTAGCCAGAGGGTAAGATGTGGAAGAATGAGACGAATGCAGTCCAGGGAAGATTCCAGCTTGGCAGTATGCAGGTAAGACGTGGAAGAATGAGACAAATGCAGTCCAGGGAAGGTTCCGGCTTGGCGGTATGCAGTTAAGATGTGGAGGATGAGACAAAGGCAGTCCAAATAAGCTCTGGGTTTGCAGCGGGCAGGTAAGACTTGAAGAATAAGATGAAGGCAGTCCAAATAACGTTCCGAGTTTGTAGCGGGCAGGCAAGACTTGAAGGGCAGAGCGGTTGCAGTCCTGAGATGTTCTGAGTCGGCAACAGAGATCAATGAACAATGACAAAGGGACAAGGCAGGGTAACTCCAAGGATAGAATAGTGGAACGAGGAACAGGGGAACAAGGGTTCCAAAATACGCAGCTTAGAAATGACAAATTCAGAAGCAGCGCCGTGCAGCGGGGTCGGGGCTAATATACCAATCAGCTGACCACACGCACAACGCACCGCCGTAGGCTGGAACGCCTGCCGGTAAGCAATGGGCGCCAGCATTTCCAGGGCAACCCATAGCGTTCTCTGAAAGAACACATCATTTTGGATGAACAATGATTCTGAGGACACAAAGTAACTCCCTCATTATTACGTGAATTGCTGAATCTCCTGGGGAACCGGGAATGTCTTCTCATGTTTGCACCCGCTCTATGACATGAAAATGAGGAGTCCAAGGGAACCTTGGCACTTGGCTTTGAGGTAAGCATCAAGATTTGACTTCAGCTTCTGAACAATTTCCATCAGTGAGAGGTCCCCAGATACACTGTTTGGTCTCTCATTCACTCTGCTGGGTCACACTCAGGCAACCAATCATTCAGAAGGGCATTCATGCAGGCAGGCAGCCAATCAGGCTCACAGTGCATTCAGGCCATTTTGCTCCATCCAGACACTCACAACAAGGAATGTGGATTGGGAGACGTACCCAGCCATTCAGCACTCTACACTGCATTCATACCAGATGTGGGCAGGGCTGTCTCAGTCTTTGTGTCACATACCAGAAAATAGACACCCATAACATGAAATGCATATTGGTCACACACTCCATTCACCGAGGTCCTACCCCACGGCCGTACCCACAACATACAGTTATTGGGAAGGCTCCAGCTAATCTGGCCTGGACTTCACCATAATACCATAATGTAACTTCCACCCAACGCCAGTCAGGGGAAGGGACAGAGTCATGGTTTCCCGGGACTTCAGGAAAACAAGGTAACAGGCAATAGAAAGCAAGAGGCCACAACAGTCATCTTGTCTTCTATCAGGAATCAACTGATTCCAATGACAGGGCCTGGGTATCCCAAAATGGACGATACTCAGAGCATCTGTCAAATTCAGCAGGGGTTGCCACCAGCCCATACCCTGCTCTGTGGGATACACACAGGTGCCCAAAAACATACACTAGGGGTACAGGGTTGTACCCCACCCATGGGTGCCATAAGGGTATCCCAAGGATCTGTTCACCACAACCAAAAACAGGAAGAGCTGCACTGCAGGAGTCCCGCATGTACTCCTGTGCAGAAAATAACTCATAACACACATGATAAAAGGAGTACAGGACAAGGACATGGAGGCCCTGTCTCTCCAATGCATTTCCAGCATCACAGCAAGTCACAGCAACACATGTCCAAGTACTTCATCACATGCTATGGTTATTCTCAAATGCAATAATATTACAATATAATGTTAGTTAGTACTACATATTACTTATCATAGTCACAATATGCAAGGTACAGTCTTGCATGCCATTGTGCTGCCATCATATCCCAAATGCAACCTCAATACCCCAGTAATAACATCAAATTACAGTCAATGGGCCTCATTACGAGTCCGGCGGTAACCGTGGCGGTAAAACCACCTGGTTACCACCGGACTCGTATTACCATTCCGCCTCCGTGATTCCCGGAATTACCGGGGCATTACAACCCCGGTTTTCCGGGAATCACGGAGGCGGAATCGTGTTAATCCCCATTCCCATTGAGTCCTGTGGGACTCGATGGGAATGGGGATCATGGAAACACCGGCAGCATCTCGTAATGCTGCCGGTGTTTCCTCGTCCGCCTGCAGGCGGGCGGTGTTAAACCCGCCAGGTCAGACCTGGCGGGAACATCACCTCCCGCCTGCAGGGGTCGGACTCAGGTGGTCCGGAAACAACGGTGGCGGCGGGATTACCGCCACCGTTATTTCCGGACCGCCTGGGTCGTAATGAGGCCCAATGTCTCATATGATATGGTCATATTGTGATGATAAATGAATCACAAAATGGTTTCCCTAAAGAACACTGATGCCGAAAAACGGTGCTGCTTCTTTTATGTGTGAGTTTATGGTTTACAAAAGCAAAGAAAGACTGCCTGAATTCAAAGTGAGAGATGCCGGAATATGCCTTGCACTGCTTCACTGATGTCATATGAGCCCATCGAAATTAATAGGCTGCACCTGTGGGATGTGGTTGGTCACCTGCACACCTGAGAGGCAGCACCCAATGCATGGTATGGTTAGCGCCATATACTAAACCATCTCAGGACTTGAGTACATTTTGCCCCAAAGAGTGAGTTTGAATAACTTTAAAGTGACAGTGGGAAATGTCGAAAAGCTCCAAGTTAAAAACACTCTCTGTATTCATGGAGAACTGGCCTACTGCCTTGGAACTGTACATCCGAAAACATCAAGGTCCCAAATGTATCAAAAATATAATTCTGCTAAACCAGAGAACCCTGATTTATATATATACCTTTTAAAATGACATAAGGTAAGTGGTAGGATGTCTTCAAGTGTTCTGAATGGCAGACCTATGCAGTTTCCCTTCGTTAATTAAGAGAAGAAAATGAATCATCATTTCATTCAGAGTTGTTCTATTCTAATGTTTTATTTCTTTCCCAACCACTGTCAGATTATTTTGCAACGTTTATAAAAACATGGTGGATTGTACATAATATGTTATAGTGTACCTATGTCAAGAAGCAGTGGTTCCTTTGTTTTGATTTGAGTCGCTCTTGTGTTTGTTTGAGCCCAACATTGTGTGCAGACTTCAAGTTGACCAGAGTTTCTGCTCAGAGCAAATGAGCCCCCACCATTGATGGTATTTTCCAGGAAACTCTTAAAAAAATCATTTCAAATTTCAATTGCTCCAGGTTTGTGACTGGAGGTTATCATCTGTTTGTTTCAACCTGTTTGTTTTATTATTGAGTGTCAAACGTGTATTCTTCCATGAAAAGTGGCAGCTTTTGAACTCTGCAAACGTAATTCGGAATCTTGGCATGTACTGAGGACATCAGAAATGACAGGATTGATACTCTCACTTATGACAGCACCAATGGCCTCCTCAAAAAACATCATGGAAGACATCACACCTGAAATTACCAATGGCATCATCGTTTACATTACTGATAAGGGAATGAATGACAGCATTAATCCCATCTCTGCTGAAAAATCACATAGCATTTCCAGAATATTATTGTAAAACAGTACAAGTTTATTGTAACCACACACTTCTGATATTCCTGTGTTCCATAAACATATTAGAATACTTTGTTATTCTTCTATCTATAATGATCAGGTAAAGGTATGTGCAGTATATTTTTTCATCCCAGCGATAAGTACATGTAACTTAAATGGCAATGTTTTTCTGACACATTCCTATTTTACATGTATCAGATTAAGTTTAATTACCTAACCTCTTAGTCCTATGTACTCATTTTAGCTTGCATATTTCGCAGAGGACCACATCACTGCAGAACTTGGGGGAGGGCGGGCACCCACTGCAAACCAATGCACCCTGTGGAACAAAGTGTTGTCATGGCATATACAATGTGTATATAGCCCAGCCATGTCCTCAGAGCACTGTTGATATTTACAATGCACCTGCAGATAATGACCATGCCTTGTTGGCCTGTACAGAGAGGCAAGTCATACCCGGTTTTATTTATTTATATATGTATAGTGGCCCAGAAGCCTGCAGGCATCAGAGTGCAAGAGGCAGAAGGAGTAGTTCGACATCAAGAATCAGAAGTTATTTATTCAAAAAAGACTGTTTTCAGATGTTTCCTAAAAGACATTTGATTCCTATCTACACAAAGGTCTTTGGGTGGTTATTCGATAAACGTGCCAACTGTGGCTGGAAGAACCTTCCCAGACCCTTCACTTGTTTGCTCTTAGGGATGACCAAATGAGCGGAGTCACTAGATCGTGTTGCTCTCTTGGGACAAACACTACTTATAGAGTCCTTCAGGTAAATCGGTGCATTGCCATAAAGGCATTTGTGCACGACAGTGCATACTTTAAAATTAATCCTGGCTTCTAGAAGGCCAGTGAAGGTTTTTACACTGCCTTGAAATGTGTTCTCTTCTAGGAATATTTTTTATAATGCGCACAGCATCGTTTTGTAGGATTTGCCGTTTTTGAATACAACCCTTTCCTGTGCCAGTCAATAGGGCACTACAATAGTATATAAGTGGCCTAATCAAGACACAAACTATGGTGGTGCAGTTTGCTTCTGAGACAAAAGGTTTAACTAACTTAAGTAGTCTCTGGTGATATTGAGCCTTGCACTAGGGGTGATGAATTTGAGCATCTGAGTTGAGAGAGGCCTCAAGTATGACACCCAGGGTTTTAACTGCTAACTTGATGATTCTGGGTCAGAAAGCTTCAAAATGTATCCTCAAGTTTTGAGTGAGCCCGAGCTGAGCTAAAAATAAGTATCTCTGTTTTAGCCGCATTAAGGCACATACCATTGTTGGTCCCCCAGCTTTAGATACTACTATAGATCCTCGAGATTTGATAAGAAGCTTTTTCGTAGTTACCCACTTTTCTCTGTGTGTACTGTCTTTTAACCTCTGCCGTTGACTATATCAGGGAAATTGGGCCTCGTTATGAGTGTGCCGGTGAGGTAATAATGTGCTGGTATTATGCATACCAGCAAATTACCACACCAGCACACTCCAAGTTTGCTGGTAGGGTTGTAAAAGTATATTTTGCATGAATACCGTCTGATAGTGAGCGTTGGCCTAAGCACATTCGCATCGCACTGTAAATCGCATTTGAATGAACCTGAAATAGGCTGACTACACCGCCATTTTAAGTTATCCGCCATTTTCATTAACTCCTGTTTTCTGTCCCATGTTAGAATTTGTGTTTTCGGCTCCAGCAGAGCAAAATTAACTTTGTACTGTGTCAACGTAGATAAGCATGCTGAAGCTGCTAAGGTGCATTTTTTGTCCTGCACTAAGTAAACCATGGAGCTAAACAAGACCCCAACTACGCCTCATTTAACATTGACAACAATGTCATCAAAGTGATGCCCGCAGTCAAAACCCTTGGGGTCTATCTGGACTCAGCACTCACCTTCAAGCAACAAACTAATTCCCTAGCCTCCTCCACTGCCTATACTTGTAAACTGATCCGAGCATGTAGACCATTCCTAACGGAGGCCAGCTGTATTACCCTAGCTAATGCACTTATCATATCTAGATTGGACTATTGCAATGCCCTATATGCTGGATCTAACAAGTATATCCTCAACAAACTCCAAACTCTCCAAAATAACGCTCTTAGAGTAGCATTAAACTTACCCAACAGAGCCCATGTCTCCACCGCCAGAAGGAACATCCACTGGCTCAAAATTAATGACAGGATCACCCTCAAAACTATCTCACTCACATCCAAATGCCTCAACAATATAGCTCCCCCCTACCTAGTTAACAGAATCAACAAAAGAACCTCTAATCGCCCCACAAGAATATCTAACGCCTTCACCCTGCTGGTGCCCAGATATAAAAAAAGCACAGCTGGCGGCGCCAGCTTTCCAGTCACAGCGGCCCAAACTTGAAACAAACTCCCCCTAGAACTCAGAAAGGACCAACCTTACCCAAGTCTCAGACGCAAGGCACTCTTATGGCTACGATCTAACGACATCTAAGGTGATCCCCCTCCGCAACATTTCCATTCGCCTGAGAGACACCCTCTTGACTATGCCCTGCTAACTTGTCCCTAGGTACCCCTACCCCCACTGCCAGTACCCAGCTACAAACTGCGGCTGACCACAACTCAGCTCCTTCTTGCTTCCGACACTTGACAATCAACCGCACTAGTTCTCTCTTACTGCACACCTCACTGAACTGTACCACCTTCCACTCTCTTTCCGCTTCCAACATCTGGCATTAACTGTCCAACACATGCAATCTATAATGTTTCTGAATCTGCTCCTACCGCTTACTTCTGTGTTTGTCACTGTAACCAAGTTCTCAAGTATTCTTGTAATGTTTGCGCCCGGCTACCTGCGGGTTTGGTTTTGCGCTATATTAAATAAACAAACAAACAAACAAACAAGAGCTGTGTTGATCAGTAATTTAGATGCCACCTGTACCAACAATGTCTTCTTCGTTCAAATAGTGAAACAGAATGATGAATAGCTAAACATGTGCTTTTGCAGAAGTCTTTGTTTTCGCTCCTTGAAACTAAGCTGACTTTAAACTTAAGAACAAATGGTAGACAAATATAAGTAAATGAAATAAGGACTGTTACCTTTGTGTCCAATGTTTGAAAAACATATGAAGTGTTTAACAGAAAACAACCAGCTATTCAAGAATGTTTTAACAAGTATTAGTTTTGTGGAAAGGCTATGTACCCTAGGTAAATGTGTTACACGAAGAGGGGCTGGAGGATGTGTCTGGGATTGTGAGAAATTGTATAAATACTCATGTTTCTGATATGAGCAGCACTCTCTCATCTCACAGTGTCTGCTTGCACACATTGGGGGGTGTTGAGAGCCAGACAGCTGTTCTTTTAAAATAAAGTGTACTTGTACCTTATTACTCGTGACTGGTGTATTTCTATTATGTGGTATTAAGCCTCGATATTCTTTTAATCTTTCAGGGTGGTGGATTTGCCTGCCACTCTGAGCTGGAGGTATATCAGTCACCCTACTGGCGACAAACGGATGGTATTACTAGCCTGATAATACCGGAAAATCCCTATGGGACTCCATGGAATGGGTATTTACCAGCCTTTCTGTTCAGTTGGAATCTGCCGATAATTCCGTCAGACCAAGTGGCAGAAATGGTATCAGTTTTCCAGTATCCGGAAAACATGTAATTAGGTCTAGTGCCTATTTTGTGTGGCTGCAGACTTTGAACTGTGGGCTCAGCTCCCAGAGGCACTGTGCTTGGGACATTTTCAAAGCCCGCCCCAGGCTTACTGCCCACATGGAAATGCCAATAGCAGAGTATTCTGCCTAGGCATATTGTCTGGATGTTAGGGTCCCAGACCAATGGTCTTTGTGCATTGTAGTTATAGGGACTACATCCTGACATTGCAGGACTCAAGGGGAATGTATCAGTGCATGGCTGAAGGACATGCCAGGGAGCAGAGGCTGCTGAGCATTGTAACATGAAATGCCATGTGTATTTTACAGCATGTGTCACTGTGGCAATGTGCCATGTTATGGATAAAGTGCCTCTTGGGAATTTCCCTGGAGGTACCATAGCAAGGGTTCTTGGTCAAAGTGACTTAAAAACAGAAATAAATCCCAAAAAATGAACTTTGGTTAGGCACTTTTTTGTTCTCTGGTATGCTTAGATTACAACCTATATATATCAAATTCCATACACATTTCCAGAAAAAATGTATATTGAAGGGGCATCATGGTTACGAGCCAAAACCTCAATTCATCAATTATCATTAGCAGAACCACCATAATTCACACTCCCCGTGCCCATCACCATTGGTCAGGCAGTGTTCATGACAGATATCCAAATATGTAAATGTGTACAAACAACACACACAGGTGTCAGCACATCATCAACATTTTAAATGAGAAGCTGCACTTCCTTCAAGATTGGCTTCAAAATTCCTCGCAATTTATATACAGTAATATTCCTTGCATCCTCTGGGCATCCTGGGGCTGCCACAAGACCGTAGGCTCTCCATCTGCATCCTTAAAAGCAAAGGTTTAATTCTTGCCCCGATTTGAAAGCGTTTAACTCAGTTATTATTCCACTCCAGATGTTCAGCTAGTGCTGCTCTAAGTGTGCTTCAGAATATAAATGCCCCGTTTATTGTCTGTTACCGAAACGTTAAGAATATCTTCTGCAAAACAATGGTGACTTAAATGAACCATCGCGTGTACATGCCCTCCACTTTAAAAGATCTTGAAAAACAAAAAGAGAGTGTATTTATGTGGCCACGCAGGCTTCTGAGCCTGGACAGGGCAGTGCATTTGCCCATAGCGTTGCGGGTTTTGGTAGGTGGCAGAGTGCCCTTGCTTGAGCAGGAAGAAAAATGAGCTGAATGCCTGGAAGCAACGCAATACAGTTTCTATCACAGTTTGTGCCTGTGAGAGTCCCCATATGAGTGGAGCCATGGGCCATGGCACAGACTGCTCATGCCTAGGGCTGGGCCTACTCAACGCTCAAGCATCTGCTACGACCACACCATAACACAATTGATTATTTCAGACTTTGATTTGGCAGTGTAACAAAAAACTGCCTTACAGTGATTTACAAAAGTGAAGTATTTACTTTCACTAGAGAGAGTGGAATATACAAAGGTAACACATTGGGGATTCATGGTAAATGAGTATGTTTACTTACCGAAATTCAGATAGGAACACATCTGCAGAATTGTAATCCTCACGCAGTGTTCATTGCTTGCTGGGGAGATCACGGGAATTACACTCAACTATGAGCTCAACATGTAAAGATAAGATCCATTAATTCGGTTTATGGTCATTGCATCGAATTCTTACCATCAACAGACCATTCCATCGAAAAAAATGCATCGAAAGAAATTGCATTGAATGCATTTTTAAAAAAAAGTTTTAATGGGGGGTCCCCTGCAGCCCCCTTTTTTACCCTTTAAAACGCATTATAATTAAACGTAACACTTTACCTTTAAATAAATGCATTTGATGCTATTTTTTTTCAATGCAATTTTTTCGATGGTAAGGAGTTCGATGGTATTGCATTTGATGCAATGACTAGATACCATTAATTCCTTTGATACACATGAAGCACACTCAAGAGATCAACATGAATATTAGGTGTAATGATCCCTGTTGAGGAATAGAGTGTTATAGATGACAAAGCGTGTGACTCCTCTGAAATAGGATACTTATTTCATTTTGACCTGTAGATGAATATAAATCTATTTACACACCGGCTGCTGACACGTTTTTGCCTGCAATACTTATCACTGGGAAGTTAACGAGAAAGTATGTTTCAGTATTTAAAACCTGTCTAATGTATGAACAGCTCAGTTTAATTGGAAAATATTGTTTCCTTCTTTGTGAAAGTTTACAAATTGCGCAGTTTTGCTATAAATATTTAACTGCCCATGTTCGTCATCCAGTCACATATTTTACTGTGCCCGGCGTTATCGGGCGAAAATGACATGCCCACCCATAACAAGCAACTATTCAACTGGTTAAAGAGAACAACTCAGATGAATATTGGTTACTGGTGGAGGAGGAGGCCATTTCTTGACCAATTCATGATACAAGGATGCCATCCAACGAGGGGGGTTGCTAGGTCTGGAAAAGATCCGGGACTACGCTAATGTCGGGACTGCCGCGACTCAGGGCTAGCTAGCTTTTTGGTTGTAGCCCCTGAGCTTCTATCCGGGGCTACAATCAAAAGACCCGGGGCTATAGCCCTCTCAGCCCCCCCACCTAGCAACCCCTACAAGCTCCCTACATTTACAAAGCGTAATCACGTCTAGTTACACGCCGAACCAACCTGTCTAGGAGAGGCACGACCTTGAATAGTAGTGCAGTGCCAATGCAGCAAGGAGAAAGAGACCAAGGGCGGGAAGGGTGATAAATGGACTGGGTGGATGGGTGGATGGGGGATGGGAGGAGTGGCAGGTTAAGGATGTGTCTCATCCAACAGGTCAACAGAAGGGGAGATAGCCCCTGACAGCCTACTGCACCACTTTCATTATTTGCCACTGGTCCCAGGCTCTCTCTCTCCGTCACCCTGCAGATTCTCTGCCTCCCCTCAATCTGCTCCCATATCGCACTTGTCCCCCCACCACCACTTACTCCTTCTTACATGCTGCTGCTGCCTCTTGCTCCAGCGCCTCATTCTGTCTCCTAACCGGTTTCCAAGGAAACATGGACTGTCTTTTCTTTGTCCCCGGCGGCCATGTTTGTAGTTTTATTTATGGGAATTCGGTACACACGAGATGCGGAAAGATGATTTCCCCATAACAGTTTTTGAAAAGGCATATTAAGACCCCAGATCTTGGATGAGGTGCTAATAGCCTTCACCACCTCGGTCTTGCATAGGCTTTGGGGTTAATGGCACACCAGACCTCATCAAGGCCCATGGATGGTGGGCTGCTTCCACCAAGGCCCTTTCCATACTGAGGCTGTGTGAGGAATTCGAACATCCATATGTTGGATGTGTGCTCTCCTGGGCTTTTTAAAACATGTTTTGTTAAATGGAATAATGGTAGACAAATCCACACAATGGGGCTAATCCACACACATTCTCATGTGCTTACACCACAACAAAAGCATATACGTGTGTACTCTGGCTCGGCCACAGCCTGCAAGTGCAGTCTGCCCCCATCATATGTTGTTGGAATGTGACAGCAGGAGTGCACTATGTCATCTCCAGGAAGGGGCAGGACCAACCTTCCCCCTGCCATGGTCAGCCCGATTAACTGACAAAGGCTCCCTGGATACGCCCTGCTGTTTTGTTAAGCAGTTCCGCTGGTGGCAATGATTAACATACCAATAGAGGGTACTTCCAACAGGCCTACATGGGGCCTGGCTGCAGAGGTTGACAAAGGAGACAGGAAACCCAACAACCTTTCTTATGTAACTGAGTCAACCTAAAGCCAGCTCCCGCCCTAAGTATCAGTGACAGTGAACTGTCATGTGTGGGCACATATTTCACAGTAAGTCACCCCACTAGGGCGATCCCATTCATAAGGAATGAGAATGTGGTTCGCAGGAGCCCGGGAGACTGGTCTTGCTGCAACTTCAAGGGAGACCTTACGCTTTAATCAGGAACCACAGAGAGATACATTAACCAGAGAGACTCTTTGATCAACAACGGACAGAAAGATGGGTGGGACTTAGTATCACAAGGGGGCGTGCCCAAAGCTCTTTCTGTTGAGAGAAGGTTTCTGCCATATTGGTTCTGGGACACCACTGGTTCCTGTTTTCACCACTTTACCATTTTCTGTTGTAAAGCACTTTGGTTAAGACCTCATGTAGATAGAAAATTGTTGGTAGGGATGCCAGGATTGGTTCACTAAGGTAGGCTTAGTCTACACCAATAACAGTGGCCCACTTAGCTTTAAAAGAGGGCTTTAGCCCCTCTTTAGGTAGATCATCTGCAGATTTCACAAGCAGTAAAAAAGAACTAAACCATTGAGCCTGACTGAAGGGGTTTCTGCCTTACATCTTCCGTCAGCGAAGAGAGGGGAAGCAAGATCCCTTCCATAAACGTCACCCAGGGAACAGAGGGAGAAGTAGAACTCAGAGGACCCTCCAGCTGCTCCAGAATCAGTACCCAGCCAGCACACTGCATGCCCTGCTAGGCTCTACAGCAAGCATCCTGGATAGGGAGTGCCAAAAGGTCTCTGAACTTAAAACTAGGGACAAGGTAGCAGCCTGCAACACAATCAACAGCTGAGGGCTGTCTCCCTTAGAGGACGACACAACTCCATTGAAGAAGCTGGGAGAAGTGCCTTGATGAGTACCGCCATATGCCTTAAAGGACATTATTGAGCCAGTCAAGTACTTAAATCTGCAACGGACTGCAATGCTAACTGTTGTCAAGCCACAGTCACTTAACGATATCCGAGCCCTCTGAACCAGTGCTTCAAAACTGCTGATCAGCACTGAGACAATGATGCCTGACCCAATCGCCGTGTAGGCCCTCCTGCACCCGTTTGTCAAGCTTCGCTCACAGACGCCTGCAAAATGTCTTGAAGCCGACTCGACCATGTCAAGCACCAAGAACACTAGCAGCAAAAGGTACATTGCGGTTCTGTGCCCTGGTCCTTTCAAAAAGGCTCCTAGAGAAATTTTAGGACCCTTTGCTCCCTTTGTGCTGACGCCAAGAAACCTTGATATGATATGATATAATATGATACTATGAGTCATTAGAACACGCCTGTACACAAGTGTTTCTAGGCGTAACAAGACAAGGTAGGGAAGACAGAGGGAGGACAAAACAAACAGTCTTACTAGGCCTTGTGTCATTCAGATTGTGCAAGGAGAAGTGCCTGGGAGAGAGAACGGGAAGTACGATCAGGGCAGCATTGCTCTGTGTAAGTGCAGCTGGCTCTGGGTAGTGCGAAGAGGCATGGGACTGTAGGGTTACAGATACAGCCCCTAAACGTCTGGTAGGCCCGGAGGCAGTGTAGGGGCTACTGGTCGTGGAGGAGCCTGATGCTGAGGGTATCCAGGCCACCAGTAGGCGCAGCAGACAAGTAGGTCAGCAGGGGGGAGAGAGAAAGCCGAAGTGAAAAGGAAGGTTTTGAGCTGCTACCGGAAACCTCAGGTGGTCCTGCTCAAGTTTGAGAGGGGCAGGGAGGCCATTCCGAAGGGAAGCACCTGCAGAGGAGACAGATCTACCCCCACTCTCTGCCTGGAGAAGCATCTGATCCTGAGAAAATTGGAGGTGGCTGAGCGAATGGCTTGAGAAGGAAGGTGTTTAGGAAGAGAGAGTTAGATGTAGTGCATGCCCCGGCCCCAGAAAGCCTTATGGACGATGAAGAGGATCTTGAATTTGATGCTTGCAGCTGCCGGGAGCCAGTGGCGAGATTTCAGGGCTGGAGATATAGGATCCCTGAGTTTGAGGCCAACGTCAAGTCTGGCAGTTCTGTTCTGGATTAGTTGCAGAGGGTGTAGAGTAGAGGAAGGCAGATTGAGAAAGAGGCTGTTTCAGAAGTCCAGCCTAGAGAGAACCAGGGATCTGGAGAGAGTGAGCTTTGGGGGGAAAGTGAGAAGAGGAAGAATACCTCTGAGGAGGTGTAGCTGGTAGTGGGCTTTCCTAGTGATGTCCGTGATGTGAGGAGAAAATGAGAGAGTTGAGTTGAAGATGACACTGTGATGCTGGAAATGCATCGGAGGGGCAGGGCCTCCGTATCCTTGTCCTTTACTGCTTTTTATCGTGTGTTCTGTCGTGTTTTCCGCACAGGAGTTCATGTGGGACTCCTGGTGGTGCAGCTCTCTCTCTTTTGGTTTGGTGAACGGACCCGTGGGATACCCTTATGGCACCCATGGGTGGGGGTACAACCCTGTGCCCCTAGTGTATGTTTTTGGGCACCTGTGGGTGGCCCGCAGAGCAGGGTATGGGCTGGTGGCAGCTCCATGCTGAAATTGACAGGTGCGCAGAGTATCCTCCATTTTGGGATCCCCCGGCCCTGCCATTGGGATCCGTTGATTCCTGATGGAAAACAAGATGGCCCCTGTGGCCTCTTGCTTTCTATTCCCCATTACCTTGTTTTCCCAAAGTCCTGGGAAGCCCTGACTCTGTCCCTTCCCCCTGACTGACTGTTGGGTGGAAGTGCCATATATGGTGTTGTTGTGAAGGCCCGGCCAGACTGGCTGGAGCCTTCCCGGTGATGTATGTTGTGGTACCTCCTGTGGGTGGGACCTGGGTGAATAGAGTGTGTGACGAATATGCATTCTGTGTTGTGGATGTCTAGTATCTGGTGGTTAACAAAATGACTGAGACAGCCCTGCCCGAAAACCGGTATGAATGCAGCTTGGAGTGTTGAATGGCTGGGTACTTGTCCCAATACACATAACTTGTTGTGAGTGTCTGTAGAGAAGTGAATGGCCTGAATACCTCGTGTGCCTGATTGGCTGCTTGCCTGCATGAATGCCCGTAGTCGTGATTGGATGCTTGAGTGTGACCCAGCAAAATGAATGGGAGATCAACAGTATATCTGGGGACCTCTCACTGCTAGGAATCGTGTTCAGAAGCTGAAGTCCACTACGACGAGTAACTGGAGTAACTGACACTTGAACTTGAAGCCCTGCTGGATGAGAAGAATTGCTGTTGCTCTCCTTCACAATCTGAAAGCTGCTGTGCCTCCAAGGACTGACCCAGAGAGGACCTGGTAAGGTGCCCTCTTCCCGAGCTACGAGGGACCATTGTGCACAGCTGATCTTTGCCAACGCTCCCTGGTAGACAGACCTTCGACAGGCTGCTGACCCGATACGGGGACTGCTGCGGAACTCCAAGGAGAAGCACTCGGACTGTTGTCCGCCACTGTCGACGACCGCCGTCGCCGACCGGAGCCGCCATGCTCCCGTTTGCCTAAGAAGTTCAATTGATCATCGGACGCTCTCGTCTGCATCGTCACCCGCTTGTTTCCCGCTGGAGAAGGCCTGACCGTCGATGCGCTGAGGAGCATCTACCGGTGGGTTTCCCGCCACCTAAAGACCACAGAGACGCCGACGACTCGACGCCCTTTCTGGGCCACAGTTCTTCATTATCTCTTTGCGGTCCAGAACTATCGTCACTGAGGTGCCCCGTACGCCTCTTCCTTGCAGGACGCCAACGCTCTGTCGTCGACGAGCACCGCTAGGAACGAAGCTGCCACTTCCCTGCCGTAGTTCACCCTGTTCACCGTCGGACGTTCGATGACCCGTGACTCCTGCCTTAAAGGGAGGGCACTCAAGAAGGGCCGTCGATTCCCCAACACCGAACGCCAAGTTCCCCGACACCTCTCGACGATCCGTGGCTCCCGCCTGAAAGGGAGGCACTCAAGAAGGATCGGTCGACGCATCGTCGGAGAACTCTACTCCACCAGGTACATTGGGGGGGTAAAACCTTAATAGGAAAGAAGTGAGACTATTGAACATATGGACTGGGCTTGTGCGATATATCCTTATTTTACAGGTTGCCCAGGTGGGGGGGATCTCCACACAGAACTGTGTCTAGGTAACGGGGCCAGCATTCTGCCTATTGTTTCAACCATTTTACGTTCCTGCCTATCTCTATTGCTGGTTTCCTCGTTATTAATCTGTGTGACATTTTAACCGTTCAGTTGATGCCCTTTAATGAGATTTGATAACATTAGTGGTACCACTTTAGAATTGTATATATTATCATTATTGACTTCCGAGTACAAAGTGTGTTATTGTGATCATGCACATACCTTTGAATATTAATTATATAAAGACTGTGTTTTCAGTAATACAGTGTGTGGACATTCCTTTGTGAGGGTTCGGGGACTACACTGTACTTAAGAACCAGCCTGCATCACCTCCTGAGAAGCTAGGCCTCGATTGCTCGTCCATTGGTACCGTAATAGAGAATCTTGGCTGGGATCTTCTGTGCCTCTCCTCTACCATATAGAGAGCGGAAGTACAGACACCCCCTACCAGTCTTTACACTGGTGGCAGCGGTGGGATGCTTATGGTTTTAAGAATCAGTGTATAACCGTGCCACTTACAAAATATCTGCACTTTATTAGATTAAGGTTTGGGTGTGTACAAAATAACTGCATTACAAGCAATGGAGTCTATTGCGAATGGTAAATTGACTCGGATGAGCATAAAGGCTCTCCAGAGTGCTTGTGAAACCAGGGAGTTAGACTTTGTGGATAAGTCTAGGGCTGAGCTGATAGCTGCCCTGGTGCACTATCAGACCGATGGTGAAACTCTTGATGAGGGGGGGAATGCAACCAATGAGGACTCTGCCCCTGGGGTTTCTACTGGATCTGTTTCTGGGAATGCCGCCATTCCTGCTGCCTCTGTTCCAAACCCCAGCAATTCCTTGGAACTTGAGTTATTAAGGATGAAATTGGCCTTTGAATATCGCAAGTTGGAAATAGATGCTGAGCTTAAGAAAGAGGAGCTGGCGCAACAAGTGGAACTCAAGAATAGGGATCTTGAACTGAAAGACAAGGACACTGAATGTCAGAGAATCCAGCTAGAGAAAGCTCGAGTGGCGACTTCAGCGAAACCCAGTGCGAGTGTCAGATCCCCAGCCACTAAATTTATGAAGGATTTGGTTGGTGTGTTTTCGGAGGGTTCTGATATCCTCCAATGGATTGCAGCGTTTGAAATGGCTTGTGCAATTCATGATGTTGACAAAAGAGATTGGGCTAAGTGTTTGCTAAGCAGAGTGCCTCAAACTGGATATGACTGTATTCTGAAGCTGAGTGTGGAAGAAAGGGGTCAGTATGAGTGTATGAAATCTGCTTTGATTGCCAAGTTTGGTAGGACGCCTACCCAATACCTTAAAAGGTTCAGGGATTTTAAGAAAAGAGCGAATGTGTCTTGGGTTGACTGGGTGAGTGCTGCGCACATGAATATGATGGGGTGGATTGATGGTTACAAGGTGAAAACTTTTGTTGAATTGTCCCACCTGTTGCTTTTTGAGCATTTTTCGGAAGCATGTTCACCAGAGCTGTGTCAGTATGTTGCTGACCAGAACATTTTGGATCCCTTTAAGCTGGCCAGGCTGGCTGACAAGTGGGTCTCCCACCGGGTGTCCCCTAAGGACTCCAGTGGGAAGGACAAGGACAAAGAAAAGGGGGCCTCTCAGAAAGCTGAGGAGTCCCAAAAGCAGTCACAGTCGAATAAACCTAAACCCTCCTCTCCTAAGACCCAAAAATCTAGTGGGGATAAGTCATCTGTGGGTGGGAATAAGAGTAGTGGTCCCCCTGCTGCAAAACAGGCTCCCGGTGGTTCCAGTACCGTACCCCGCACTCCCGGCACTTGTTGGGACTGTGGGGCTCTGGATCACAAAAGGGGTGACTCCAAGTGTAAAGGTAAGGCACTCAGAGTACAGGCTGTCAGCCTGACCTACCCTTACCCCATGTTTGAGGTGGAGGCCACTGTCCTCCCCTCCTCTACCGGAATCACTTTTGGTGCTCCCGTAGAGATTTACTTAGTGTCCCTTGGGGCCTGGGACCAGTACGCGGAAGTACTGGCGACTATCCCACAGAACACCCGTAGATTTTTGAGAAGTGTCCTCCTGAATGGCCAGCCTTCTACTGGGTTGAGAGACACCGGGGCAAGCATGACAGTGGTGGACAGGACCCTGCTCAAGCCAGAGGACTATGTAGATGCTCCTCTGAGAACCACCAGGTTAGCTGGTGGGCCTCCCAAATTATCGCCTGTAGCCCGAGTCACACTCGTAATTGGAGACAAGACAGCAAAGTTTCCTGTCCTGGTTCAGGACAACGTCCCTGCTAACATTCTGTTAGGTAACGATCTAGTCGAGTTGGGATTGATCGCGGATGGTCTTCCCATGACTGCTGCTGCGGTCACTATGTCACAGGTGACACCGGATCTGGCTGTGAGTCAGGTACCCGAGCCGAAGGCGCGGCCTAAGGCACGACGAAGGAAGAGCAAGAAGGCCACCTCTGTGGAGGGAGCCCGTTCTCTTCCTGCTGTTCCTAAGGCACTATTGGGATCCATGCTCCGGACGGGCTGGGTCCAGTGGTAAACTCCGTCTCAACTCCTGTGGGAGAAGAGCCAGAAGACTCTCCTGTGGGAGAGGTTCTCAACCCGGAGGATCATCCCGATCTTCAATGCTTGTTAGCTGAAGGGGGACCCTCCCGGGCAGACTTCCGTAAAGGACAGAGAAAGTGTCACTCTCTCGAGGGTCTGAGGAACAGGCCCTGTCCCAGGCACAAGGAGAAGTGCCTAGGACTTTCCGGATTTATTGGGAGGGTGAGCTCCTTGTTAGTGAGCCCACTAAGCCTGAACCTGGTGCCCTCAAGAGGTTGGTGGTACCCCAGATTTACAGACCCTTCCTACTGCAGTTGGCGTATGAGGTGCCCTTGGCTGGTCATCTTGGTACCAAGAAGACTAAGCAGAGGCTCTCTGCCCATTTCTACTGGCCTCGGATGGGAGTAGAAGTGGAGTCCCACTGCAGGACCTGCCCAACTTGTCAGTTGTCTGGCAAGACTGGAGGCAGTGTCATTGCCCCACTGCAGCCATTGCCAGTGGTTGGCACACTGTTTGAGAGGGTGGGCATCGACATCGTTGGTCCCCTTGACACTCCCACGTCAGGGGGACATCGGTTCATCCTGGTTTTGGTAGATCATGCCACCAGGTACCCTGAGGCTATACCCCTTTGGACTGTTACTGCCAAGGTGGTTGCCCGGGCCCTCCTGGGCATTTTCACCCGTGTTGGATTCCCCAAGGAGGTTGTCTCTGACCGAGGATCCAACTTCATGTCTAGCTACATGAAAACCATGTGGAAAGAGTGCGGGGTAACCTACAAGTTCTCCACCTCTTACCACCCCCAGACCAATGGTCTGGTTGAGAGATTGAATAAAACTCTCAAGGGCATGCTAGATGCTTTGGAAGAGCCCCTAAGGAAGAAATGGGATCTCCTCCTGCCATGCTGCTGTTTGCTTACAGAGACGTACCTCAAGAGGGTGTTGGTTTCAGCCCCTTTGAGTTACTCTTTGGACATCCCGTGAGGGGGCCCCTTGCCTTGATCAGAGAAGGTTTGGAAGCCACCCCTCCCGGTCCCGCCAAGCAAGTGGGGGACTATGTGTTAGGCCTCAGGCGGAGGATGACACAAATGATGGGTCAAGCAACAGCGAATCTCAAGGCCAGCCAGGAATTGAACAAATACTGGCATGACCTTAAAGCATCGCAAGTGGATTGGACTCCGGGACAGGAGGTCCTCATGATGGAGCCTATCAAGCCTCGGGCATTGGCAGATAAATGGACTGGACCCTTCATGATAATCTCCAAGATGGGCGAGGTCAACTATCTGGTTGACATGGGAATCCCAGGGGTAGCCCCTCAGGTATTCCATGTCAATAGGCTCAAGCCTTTCCACAGGCGAGCAGAAGTCTCATGTCTCTTGCTGGCTTCAGAGCAAGAAGAGGATGAGAGTGAGCCCCTTCCTGATTTGCTGCATAGCAACCCTCAGGATGGCTCAGTGGAGGGAGTGCAGCTCTCTCCAGATTTGACAACCGAGCAGCAGAGGGCCTGCAGGACTTTGCTCCAGCAGTATGCCTCTCTGTTTTCGCTGACGCCAGGCCTTACACCGTGGTGTAAGCATGAGATTGACACTGGTGACAGTGTGCCTGTCAAGAGCAGGAGCTACCGAATGTCAGATACGGTTAAGAACCACATCCAGGCTGAGGTCGCCAAGATGTTGGATCTGGGTGTTATTGAACCCTCCACCAGTCCCTCGTCCAGTCCCGTGGTCCTTGTCCCCAAGGCAAGTTCCCATGCAGGTACCAAGGATTGGAGGTTCTGTGTGGACTACCGAGGAGTCAATGCCGTCACCAAAACTGACACGCACCCATTGCCCAGGGCTGATGAGCTCGTGGACACCATAGGTGCTGCCAAATTTGTGAGCACCTTTGACCTCACCTCAGGCTTATGGCAAATAGCTCTGACGGACCATGCCATGGAAAAGACGGCGTTCTCAACACCAGAGGGACGCTACCAGTTTAGGGTCATGCCTTTTGGGTTGAAGAATGCCCCAGCCACCTTCCAGAGATTGGTCAATCATGCTCTCAGTGGGCTGGAAGCCTTTTGTGTGGCTTATTTAGACGACATTGCCGTCTACAGTTCCACTTGGGAAGAACTCTTGACACATCTGGGTAGAGTGTTGCAGGCCTTGAAAGGGCTAACCTCACTATCAAGGCCACCAAGTGCCAGATAGCTCAGGGGAAAGTCACGTATCTTGGTCATGAGGTAGGAGGGGGTCAAATCCAACCTCTCCCCAGTAAGGTACAGGATGTACAGGACTGGGAGACTCCCACTACTCAAACCCAGGTGAGAGCCTTTTTGGGCCTCACCGGGTATTATCGCAATTTCAGACTATGGAATCATAGCTGCACCGCTGACAGCTCTGACTTCACCCAAACAGCCTAGGAAGGTTAATTGGACTGAAGACTGTCAGAGGGCCTTTGATGGCTTGAAAGAAAGTCTGTGTAGGGCACCCGTGTTGTGTGCGCCTGACTACAGCCGACCCTTTATCGTCCAGACGGATGCCTGCGACACCGGAATTGGAGCTGTCTTGTCCCAGTTAGATGACAAAGGGAGAGAACATCCTATCATATTCATCAGTAGACAACTCAAGGGTAGAGAATTTATGTGGGCTACTGTTGAAAAGGAATGTTTTAGTATAGTTTGGAGCCTTAGGCGTTTTAGGCCCTACCTTACGGGGTCAACCTTCAAGGTCCAAATAGACCATAAGCCCCTGAAGTGGCTTATGCAGATGAAGGGTGAGAACCCGAAACTGCTCAGGTGGTCCATTAGCCTGCAAGGTCTAGACTTCACCATAGAGCACAGACCAGGGAAGAGTCACGATAATGCAGATGACCTTTCCAGAAGGTATGTTGATCGTCTGGATGAGGGTGTCTATCCCGTGGGAGATTAGGCACCCTCCACCTCAGTCTGGGGGGGGCAACTTGGATGCTGGAAATGCATCGGAGGGACAGGTCCTCCGTATCCTTGTCCTTTACTGCTTTTTATCGTGTGTTCTGTCGTGTTTTCTGCACAGGAGTTCATGTGGGACTCCTGGCGGTGTAGCTCTCTCTCTTTTGGTTTGGTGAACGGACCCGTGGGATACCCTTATGGCACCCATGAGTGGGGGTACAACCCTGTGCCCCTAGTGTATGTTTTTGGGCACCTGTGAGTGGCCCACAGAGCGGGGTATGGGCTGGTGGCAGCTCCATGCTGAAATTGACAGGTGCGCGGAGTATCCTCCATTTTGGGATACCCCGGCCCTGCCATTGGGATCCGTTGATTCCTGATGGAAAACAAGATGGCCCCTGTGGCCTCTTGCTTTCTATTCCCCATTACCTTGTTTTCCCAAAGTCCTGGGAAGCCCTGACTCTGTCCCTTCCCCCTGACTGACTGTTGGGTGGAAGTGTCATATATGGTGTTGTTGTGAAGGCCCGGCCAGACTGGCTGGAACCTTCCCGGTGATGTATGTTGTGGGTACCTCCTGGGGGTGGGACCTGGGTGAATAGAGTGTGTGACGAATATGCATTCTGTGTTGTGGATGTCTAGTATCTGGTGGTTAACACAATGACTGAGACAGCCCTGCCCAAAACCGGTATGAATGCAGCTTGGAGTGTTGAATGGCTCGGTACTTGTCCCAATACACATAACTTGTTGTGAGTGTCTGGAGAGAAGTGAATGGCCTGAATACCTCGTGTGCCTGATTGGCTGCCTGCCTGCATGAATGCCCGTAGTCGTGATTGGATGCTTGAGTGTGTCCCAGTGGAATGAATGGGAGATCAACAGTATATCTGGGGACCTCTCACTGCTAGGAATCGTGTTCAGAAGCTGAGGTCCACTACGAAGAGTAACTGGAGTAACTGACGCTTGACCTTGAAGCCCTGCTGGATGAGAAGAATTGCTGTTGCTCTCCTTCACAATCTGAAAGCTGCTGTGCCTCCAAGGACTGACCCAGAGAGGACCTGGTAAGGCGCCCTCTTCCCGAGCTACGAGGGACCATCGTGCACAGCTGATCTTTGCCAACGCTCCCTGGTAGACAGACCTTCGACAGGTTGCCGACCCGATACGGGGACTGCTGCGGAACTCCAAGGAGAAGCACTCAGACTGTTGTCCGCCACTGTCGACGACCGCCATCGCCGACCGGAGCTGCCGTGCTCCCGTTTGCCTAAGAACTTCAATTGATCATCGGACGCTCTCGTCTGCATCGTCACCCGCTTTTCTCCCGCTGGAGAAGGCCTGACCATCGACGCGCTGAGGAGCATCCACCGGTGGAATTCCCGCCACCTAAAGACCACAGAGACGCCGACGACTCGACACCCTTGCTGGGCCACAGTTCTTCATCATCTCTTTGCGGTCCAGAACTATCATCACCGAGTTGCCCCGCACGCCTCTTCCTAGCAGGACGCCAACGCTCTGTCGTCGACGAGCACCGCTAGGAACGAAGCTGCCACTTCCCTGCCGTAGTTCACCCTGTTCACCGTCGGACGTTCAACGACCCGTGACTCCTGCCTTAAAGCGAGGGCACTCAAGAAGGGCCATCGATTCCCCGACACCGAACGCCAAGTTCCCCGACACCTCTCGACGATCCGTGGCTCCCGCCTGAAAGGGAGGCACTCAAGAAGGATCGATTGACGCATCGTCGGAGAACTCTACACCACCAGGTACATTGGGGGGGTAAAACCTTAATAGGAAAGAAGTGAGACTATTGAACACATGAACTGGGCTTGTGCGATATATCCTTATTTTACAGGTAGCCCAGGTGGGGGGATCTCCACACAGAACTGTGTCTAGGTAACGGGGCCAGCATTCTGCCTATTGTTTCAACCATCTTACGTTCCTGTCTATCTCTATTGCTGGTTTCCTCGTTATTAATCTGTGTGACATTTTAACCGTACAGTTGATGCACTTTAATGAGATTCGATAACATTAGTGGTACCACTTTAGAATTGTATATATTTATCATTATTGACTTCCGAGTACAAAGTGCATTATTGTGATCATGTACATACCTTTGAATATTAATTATATAAAGACTGTGTTTTCAGTAATACAGTGTGTGGACATTCCTTTATGGAGGTTCGGGGACTACACTGTACTTAAGAACCAGCCTGCATCACCTCCTGAGAAGCTAGGCCTTGATTGCTCGTCCATTGCTACCGCAATAGAGAATCTTGGCTGGGGTCTTCTGTGCCTCTCCTCTTCCAAATAGAGAACGGAAGTATGGACACCCCCTACCAGTCTTTACAGACACCAAGGCTTTCTATCTCACAGGAAGGCGCAGAGACAGGGCCCAACAAGGACGGCCAGAGTGAAAGAGAGAAAGCAGAAGCAGGGGTCCCAATGTGAAGGATCTCAGTCTTACTGGCATTAAGGCAGAGACCGTTGGAGGTGCACCACACCTGAATCACAGATACACAGTCAGGAATGAGGGATAAAGGAGAGAAGGCTGAGGAGAGCCTGAAGGAGAGCTGAGTGTGATCAGCATAACACTGAATGTTAGAGGAGAAGGTAATGATGAGGTGGGCCAAAGGGGCCAAGTAGACATTGAAAAGCCAAGGGGAGAGGCTAGAGCCCTGGGGAACACCACATGTGGAGAGAGAGGTGGTGGAGAGAAGGGACCCAAGTTGGACCTGGGAGGGTCGGTCCAGGAGGAAGGAGGTCAACCAAGCCAGGATCTGATCAATGATGCCCAGGTTCTCACAGAGACGATTGATCATGATGGCATGATTGAATGTGTCAAAATCAGAGGAAAGATCAAGGAGGATGAGCACAGAAGGAAGGATAGAGTCGAGATTAGTGAGCAGATCTTCACAGGTGTTCAGGAGGGCAGTTTCTGTGCCTCTGGCTGCTCTTAAGCCAAACTGATGGTCATGGAGACAACCGACAGATTCATTGTGGAGAATAGGCGGTAGTTTGCCAGACAGGAAGGATCAGAGGAAGGCTTCTTCAGGAGGGGGTGCAAAAGGGGAGGGGAAGTTCCAGTAGCAAAAGAGTGATTGAAGAAATCGGCCAAGGCTAGAGCAAGGGTGTCAATTTGCTCCTTGATGAATCTGGAGGGACAGGGAAGCCCCTGCTTGGACAACACTTTTCGTAGGTCTGAACATAGTCAGGAGTGATCACAGAGAAAGAGGAGAAAGGCGGAGGAGAGGGAGAGGTGGGCCAAGAGAGGGAGAGGAAGAGGAGAGAGAGGACAGGATTTCCTGAGGTTTAGTGGAGAAGTGAGAAGATAGAGCCCTACAGAGGACCTAGGAGGGAAAAGGAGAGGTGGAGACTCCAATAGGATTGGCCAGCTCCTTGCAGATTTTGAAGAGTTTGGCAGTGTTGTTAGAGGCCACAGAGCTGCAGGCTTGGATGTGTGCTCTCTTCAGGACACAGAGGCTGTATTGCCTTTGGAGGAGGTGGAAGGCCAATCTGTCTGAGGATGCTCCCGATGCCCTCTACTTCCTCTCAGTCACCGTACACTTGCGTTTTAGGGTGGCCAGGTCAGAGTCATACCAAGAGTTGCACTTGGAGGTAGGCTTCAGGCAGATTCTCATGACATGGGCAAGGACATCAACAGTGTTTCTAGATAGCAAGATGCAGGTTAGAGAGGTTTGTGTCAGAGTGTGATCCAGCCGCAGGCATAGTCGGAGGAGAGAAAGTAGGTAGCAAAGGATTCCACTGACAAACGCTCATGGCCGATGCCCAAGAAGGAAGGCAGCAGTTTTGGTGTTGGCTTCACCTCGGGGCCAGAGAGCCTAAGATGGGAGGAGAGCAGAATGTGGTCAGTCCAAGAGAGATGAGTGGTGAGAAGTGTAGAGAGGGGGATGTCTGAGGTAATGAGGATATCCAAGGTGTGCCTGTTAGAGTGTTTCTGACCAGAGGGTATAATAGAAAGAGAGTGTTGCATAGATTGCAGAAGAGCCCCATGGAGGGATTCAAAGCATCCAGATAGACATTGAGGTTTCTGAGGAGGTGAAGTTGAGAGGTAGAGGCAAGGAGAGAAGAGGAGAGGTCAGCCCACTCTGAGAGGAAGAGGGTGGCCTGGCCAGATGGCCTGTAAATTGTGGCCACAGTCAGAGAGAGGCCAGGAGAGAGAGAGAGCCTGCAGACCAGGCATTCAAAGGAGGAGTGGGACTGCATAGGAATGAGAAAAGCAGGGACCGACTCGAGAAAGATGAGAGCTACTCCACCTCCGGGACAGTTGGTTCTGGGTTTGGAGACGATCTTGAAGCCATCAGGGAGGAGAGTGTCAGAGCTGCCTGTGAACCATGTCTAGGTGAGTGAGGACATCCAGGTCCAATTGTTAAAGGAGGTTTCAGATGTCAGAGGAGCCTTTGACAGCAGAGTGAGAGTTGAGAATAATGACGTGGAGCAAGTTGCCACATTTGAAAGATTTCCGTTGAGGGCTACAGGCTTCAGGTACACCCTGCCGAGATGGTAGAGGGGCCCCAGAGTGGGCAGAGGAGGAAGAAGAGATGGCAGAGTAGCGAGAGAGGATGAGGACGATGCCAGCAATGTGGCAGAAGAAGGAGTTGGCAGAGGAAACAAAGAGGTGGTAGTAAAAGTATAGGAGAAGGAAGGAAGTTGATAAGACACGGGGGATGCCTATCAAAAAGGAGTAGATGGGGCTGAGGGCCCTGGACCAAGTGGTGATCTTGAAGGAGTGGAAGGAGGCCAAGAGGACCTCACACCGAGTACCATCATTAATGGAAGAAGAGGAAAAAAGAGAGAGAACATATACCATATGAGGGGTACATAGGTCTGGAGAGGGAACAACAAAGAGCATGTCGGTAAGAGTCTGTCTAGAGTAAGCACTGATGTACGTATCAGCAATAGGGAGGCTTGGGTTGGAGGCCAGCATGTCCCTCCTGAACTTCTTCATTCCTAACTTAGTGAGAGGGATAGGATAGGGGTTAGAGTAGCAGTGAGAGACGATAGCGGAGATGGAAAGCACCATACAGCGTGTGAGGAGGAAAAGGGATTGCAAGCGAGAGGATGCAGGCTCCGCAGGGTAGGGCACACAATAAGGAACACACAAAGGGGCAGACAGGTACACTAAACAGTAATGGGTAACCCCAAATGGGGGTGTTCCTAAAGATTGGCAGAGAGTCTAAAGGACAAGATCACAGTAACAACAATTGGTGGGGGGGCCTAAAGAGTGGAAGAGAGCCTAAAGGACACGAATAACAGTAACCATAGTTAGGGGGGCTAGAGAGTGGGCAAGAGACTAAAGGCGTAGATCACAGGACACAGATCACAGTAAACAGTCACCACAGTTAGGGAGCGGGGGACCTAGAGAGTGGGAGAAAGACTAAGAACACAGATCACAATAAACAGTCACCACAGTTATGGAAGGAGGGGAGAGAGCCTAATGGGCACAATTCAATAGTACCATAGTAACCGCAAAGAGGGGACCTAGAAAAAGACAGAGAACACAAAGTATGGCTAACCACTGGAAGGTGAGAGCCTAAGATTGCACAGGGAACAGCATGTGTTAAGTCAGACGGTTAGGTGGAAGTACGTGCAAAGGCCAGGAAGTTTAATAGAGAACAGTAGTGGCTGCTCTCCCTCACCACACCTCTCTTAACTTTCCGACACGGATGGTCAACGGCTGCGTCTCGAGAGGTCAGTCTGCGCCTCTATCCCTTTGCCACCAAACACCTGTGTTGCACAACACTGTGGCCTTATCCTCAGAGGGCTTTGCTGCAGAGGGTCCAATCCTCCGTTCTTAAATGTTTGGATGAGTGCATGTAGGCGTATCATATTACATATCAACGGGCATAGACTCCTGCACACCTATGTCACACAACAAACTCTTATGGTAATTAAACATACAGACTCCCCTCCTGTAAGTATCCAGAGTGCATCCCTTTTCCTTCTTTGAAACTATCTGTCCTCTGCATTCCTTTACAGGGTGGGTTGTATTTTGTAGTGCTGTTAGACTGTCTGTTGTGATTAATAAAGTAGATATTTTTAATACAACCTTGACTGGACACTCATTGGGTAATAATTGTATAGTCACTGTGTTGCAAGTAACCAACGATCCATGACCTTTAGAGGAGATAAGCCTGCCATCCCATCCACGTTACCAACATTGTACAAGGAGGTTTATAATTTTAATAGTAGGCTTCTTTAATCCATTCTGGTCAGATCCATTCTGAAGTATTAGAGGTGTGGGGCTGATTGAAGGTTTAGAAACCGATATTCACCCCTGGACCACTAGTACCCTAGAAATTGATTCATCACATGTGCTTAGCCTAATATTATTGTACCCCTGGTCCTTCCTTTCTATGTAAAATGTCACAAGGGGAAGTCATCAAGAACACAGGGGAACTGAAAAATGGATCCCAGTGATGAGGTCATGTTAACAAGTTGTAAGTCCACTTGTCTCAGCATACTCAGTCATTTAAACAGGGACATGGGAGAATGGCAGAATTAACAGCTTGAATCCGATGCACTGGTCCATGCTTGCAATTGTAAGAGACCTAGCCTGGATATTCTGACTTGTAGCACACCTGCCGAACTCTAGCACTGGCTTCCAATTCATAACTCAATGAATACAATCAAGTTCAACAACACAAAAAAACATAGATACATTCTTTTTTTTTGACTTTTGTTTTACTGCCCAATATAAAAGTAACACTCAAGTGAATCGACATCAATGGGCATCACTACGGGTCCGCGGTGACCCTACCGGTGGTACCAGTGGGTTGCCGCCAGACTCATAATATTTTACCGGTACCTGACTTCCCGATGCCACTGGCTCATTATGAGTCTGGCGGCCCGGGAAGTCAGGCGCCAGCAAATTGTGAATCCCCATTCCTATAGAGTTCCATGGGACTGACGACACAGAAGGGCCAGCACTGTTGCTAACAGTGCAGGTGCTTCTGTGACGGGTCTGCCTACCGTGTCTGCCGCGCCCAGCAGGGTCAGACCTGTCGGGCACAGCGGCCAAGGCAGGCAGACTAAGAGTTTGCCGATCTGGAAAAAAAAGGGTGCCAGTGAGCTTTCTTGCACCCTTGTTTCCAGACTGGCAAATTCGTAATGAAGCCCATGATGACAGAGCAACTTAAAACAAGCAAGTTATAATCAACTAGCTGTACCTGGTGTCTCATATGCCGATTTAGTCTCTCACTCTTTCTCTGAATTCGCTTCCTTTCTTTCTCTTGCTCTGCCTTTGACTCTTTCTATGAGGGTCAGAATCAGTTCTGTGTTTGCTAAAGTCAAATATACAACGAAAGAAATCCAAATTATGGATAACTGCGTCCCCTGCACACTTTCAATCAGGCCAATGGCCTAAATGGATTAAATGAAAAGACTTTTTTCGTCACTTTACGATTCAGATTTCAAATATGTAGACATTTTTTAAAAAATGTCTAAAAAATGTCTACATATTTGAAATCTGAATCGTAAAGTGACATTTAATTGTATTTTTGACCGACTCTTGAAAAAAGTCTTTTCATTTAATCCATTTAGGCCATTGGCCTGATGGAAAGTGTGCAGGGGACGCAGTTATCCATCATTTGGATTTCTTTCGTTCTATATTTGTATCCCAGCCTAGATACCAAGGCTGAGCCATTCTCCCCTGCACCTTAAATATTACTAACCCATCTTTTAGAATAACAATTACCTATGTTTTCGTGGAATCCTGTTTGAAAATTGGTGTGCAAGTGTTACCCTGTGTTTTGCTAAAGTCAATCCAGCTGTTGCTGACATCTGCTTGACCAGATGAATAAAATAGATATCGTAGAGATATGGGGAGGGCTATTTGCAAAAGCAGCTATTTAAAAAATAAAATAAACATAATCTAATTTTAATGACATTGTATATTGTCTTCTTACACACCTACCTTTGAACAACAAAGATGTCTATTCCATAATAAAGTCCTCATAATTCACCGGTCTTCTGTGCTCTCTCCTTGGACGACCCTCCTTCGTACTCCCTGCGTCCGGTGCTTGCATCGCTTCGCGGGACACTTCCGGTGTCTCGCTTTCTATTTCGTTTTCTATGACATCCCTCACTGATGCCTCCAGTTCTTGTTCACTCGTTGCATCAAGGTCTTGGCGGTTGCAGGGATTCAACTCATCTTGCATTCTCTCAGAGGTCTGAGGCCTCTCAAACATTGCCATGCGTTTGATGTTCCACGTGCAGCCATCTTCTGTGCAGACGTGATTGGTCCCTCTGTTTATACATTTTATGGGCTTGCTGAACTTCGGCCCTGTCCTTTGTTCTTTGCATGGTTGACAAATTTTAATACAGTCTCCTTCCCTGACTTTACGACCTTGGGTTGCTCTTCTCCGGTCGCCCCACTTCTTCATTTGCGCTTTATTATTTTCCAAACTCCACACAACCTCTTCCATGTTTACTTCATCATCTTCCTTTACTTTAGTCAACCATGGTGGTACAAGTGTGGACGCCACTCTTCTCCCCCTCAGCATGTGAAACATCAACACTTTGGTGATACCATTGGCAGTTAATCTGTGAGCCGCTACGGCTTCCTTGACCATTTTCAAGGGATCCATTCCTGCCGCCTTTACTAACTGAATCGCATCTTTGCTAAACCTATTCACCCTCTCCACTAGTCCATTTGCCTGGGGGTGGTATAACGCGGCCTTCCCCTGCCTTATGTTGTGTCTCTGCATAAATGCCTCCATCTCCCATGACACTAATTGGACCCCAATGTCTGTGACAATGTCTTTTCGGAGGCCTTCCCTCTGAAAGATGGATGTGAGGACTTCTATAACTGTTGCAGTGGTAATGTTGGGGACAAATTCCGCTTCTACCCATTTCGACAGATAGTCTACCAAAACTATTCTATACCAATGCTCGGGAGCCATCACTTCTAATGGACCAATGAAATCCAGCCTCACTTTGTGCCAGACTGCTTTGGGGATTTCCGAGGGAATCATCATGGCTTATCTGGTCTTCAAATGTTTATCACCGTTTATGCACTTATGTCATCTTTCAATCATGGATCAGATGTCCTGATCCATCGCTGGCCACCAGTATTCCTCTTTTACTCACTGGTGCGTCATGATGTTCCCCAAATACCCTGAGTGGGCTAAGAACTCTGGACATCTCAGATCTTGGATGGATGTGACAATACATTTGACCTGCAGGAATGTGGTGGCTCTCTCCTTGTTTCTTGGAAGCCTGGACATGCAGTCCACCCGTCTATGCAATTTATCTGAAACGTATATTCCTGATGTTTTGCTGCAATGCGCGCCACAATGGGTGTGGATGACTTTGTTCTTCCTGCACTAAGCATTTGGATAAGGGGCTTATGATCTGTGACCAATTTGAATTTTGTGTCACACAAGTAAGTCCTGAAATTCTCTACTGTCCATGCACAGGCTAACATCTCATTTTCTCCGATGGAGTAGTTCCTCTCGGTTTTGGATAGGGCTTTGAAGGCGAATGTCACCACATGTTCTGTATTGCCTTTCTTCTGGGTGAGCACGGCACCTAATCCGCACGCCCTGGCATCTGTGGCGATGAACGTGTCCCATGCAGGATTGAACGGCCGTAGGCACAGTGCTTCCACTATCCGTCCTTTTATGCTTTCTACAGCCTCCTTCTGGGCTTCGGACCAGGTGAATTCTGCTACCTTTATGAGCAGGTCTCTCAGCAGTGCAGTAACCTTTGAAAAGTACGGGAGGAGTTTGCCGTAATATTTTGAAAGTACCAGAAATTATCTTACTTCATCCTTGTTGGCAGGCTCCGAAGCCCTGACAATGGCCTGCACAAGGTTTTGTTTGCGACTGATTCCTCAGGCAGATATCTTGTACCACAGGTATTCGACTTCTTTTGCCTTCGAGATGCACTTCTCATATCTTAGTTTACCCCGGCATCCTGTAATTTGGTGAGCATTTTTCTCAATGTGACATCATGCGTGTCATCGACGTACACCAGTATATCGTCCTGAAAATAGGAGCCGTTTCCTATATCTTGCAGTAGTGAATCCATCATACGCTGGAATGCTGAGGCTGCTGATGAAAGGCGGAAAGGCATCTTGGTGAACTGGTACGTTCCAAACGGGGTGATAAATGCAGTGGGGGGCCTGGAGTCTTTGTGAAGATGAATTTTATGATATGCATCCCTCATGTCCAGCTTTGAAAACACCTTGGCCTTCTTCATTATGAGGATGAATTAATTTATACTGGGGAGGGGATAGCTGTCTGAAATTACCTCCAGGTTGAGGCTGTGAAGGTCTATGCAAACTCTGAAGTCCTCTGAATTTTGCTTTTTGATCAGCACAACCAGGCTCAGCCACTCTGAGGCTTCCACTTCCTCAATGGTGCCCTCTTTCACCATTTTGTTGAGTTGGCTTTTGAGGATGTCCTTGTCGGTCGCTGGTACCGGTCGCATTTTATGCTGGACAGGGACAGCATTGGACTTGAGCATTATTTAGTGGACAAAGTTCTTGATTTTCCCTGGACCTTCTGTAAACAATTTAGGGAAGTCTTATTTCACCACTGGACCTCCTCCTCATTGACTGCCAATATCTGATCTTCCGTGCAGGGATCCAGTTTGAATTTGAGTTTGGCTTTGTCATCCCATCCGTCTTTGGACAGGTATACTCTTGTCATGGTCTCTCTTCCTTTGAACTCCATGATGCCTTTAATGTACCCTAAAAGGTTCACTGACGCACCTCCAAACACGGTGGGTTTGTGGTGCATGCTGAGTACTTCAACTCTGTCGGTTCCCATCATTTCCTTGTAAGTGTGTAAGGGTCATATGGTCACATCTGAGTCTGAGTCGGCCATCACTCTTGCCCCCATACCATTCACCCTAATCATACAATGGGGCTTCTCTCTTCTGGCTCTTGAGCTGTTCACCATCAACATAGTTGGTCTCCCTTCTTCTTTCTACTAGGATTCTGTTTCCACGTTTTGTTCTGCATTTATAGTCATCACTTGTTTGTTGTGCCTCTTGCAAACCAATGCAAAATGTGTGATTTTCTTGCACACAGAGGACTCCTTGTCCCTTGATGGCCATTCTCTTTCATTAGCTAAGTGTTTTGTGCTGGTGACACCTCAGCAGTTCCTTTCTTCACCACTTCCCTTTCCTTGCGTCAGCAACTTGCTTCACTTTTCTGTTTCAAAACATGATCACCTGGAGCTCTGCTGGGACAGAACTGCCTGCATACTCTTTCCGTCACCTTGTGGGCTCTTCTATGGTGCTCGCTATCTCTATGGCCTTATCGAACTGAAGTTCTTTCTCCAATATTAAAGGATAGTTCTGGGACTTTTTTTTTATTGTCCCTACGGTTCGGCCATGTGTTTTTAAGCATAACTCGGTAGATCGTAGAAAACTTTCCTATGGACCTTACCCGACTTTTCGTCCATTAACGCACTCGAAATCAGCCGCCATTTTCTGATAATCCTATCATTTCCCCCCATCGACCTGGCTCACCTGCTTTTGCGGCACTAAATCAAATCCCCCGCCCCTGAGCCTGACATCAGCAGACGCGTACCGCCCATTTCCCAACGCCAAAGCACGTTTCGTGTCAACAATCGCTGCGCCTCAGCTAATGAAGTGTCGCCATGGAAATGGCAGGATGCCTCTTTCCTCAATAAGTATAAACACACCGTTTCACAACACACAGCAGCAGATTTTCGATTCCATTCCTCTCTCTGTGTTACTTTGAGTATTCTGTGACTCGTTTCTGTGCTCTGGTCAGCTACATTCGCCGCTTCTAGGCCTTGTGAACACCTGTACCATCTCTGTAAATTATTTTACTTTCTTTACCACACAATGGCTACAATAATGCCGTATATGTACGAGCCCGAGTACACCGAGGAAGAACTACTGGAAAGGCAAGCACGCGAAAACGATGGGGATTCGGACGGCAGTTGGGAGGACCAGTCAACGGATGAAGAGCCTGGACCATGTCGCATGGACGGCGTCTCCACCTGGTGCACGTGCAATCGGTGCGAGCTAATGCCAACTGAGGAGGAGAACTGCTGCTGCCGTGAAAATTCCGGGTGCTTGGCCTACATTTCGGAAGGCGAGCCAAGTCCGCAATGCATCACCGAGCTGCCAGAGTTCAGGGAAGCCTGCCTCTCACGGACCGTGTTGAAGATGATGATGGTGCTTATGCACGAACTTCGCGGCACTGTTCGTCCGCGTAATCCGAGTAACGAGTAAGTATACTCTGGTTGTGATGTCAGTGATGCCACTACTATTTCATGGTCGTCTCCCACATATAAAATTACATCTACATATCATTCGAATGCATGTAAATTGGTTCCATATTGTGCATTTTCTAGATAGAATTTTTTTCAAAGCAGAATGACATTTTTTTACCTGAATCGACAGTGATAAGAAAGTTTTGTCATTTTAATACAGTTTGCATCTTTCATTTTCACAGGTGGTACAGGCTGGTGGCCTATCGTTGCTTCACTTGGTGGCTTCACGGGAGGCTCGGACACCGCGTTCAGAGAGTAATACCTGCCTGCGCGGTACTTGCCATTAGACAACATTTCCCCAGCGACAGTGGACAATACCGCGGATTTTCCCTAGATGTGCTACAACCGGAACTTTACAATGTGTAATGTTTATTATTTATGTTCAATTGAAATTAAGATCTAAAATAAAACCCAACATATATTTTAACAATGGTTGTTTTGATTTTTTAAATGAATCTAGTGTGTCTCCATTGAATAGTCTTCCTGTGCCTTGTCTTGTCACACCACATGTCTCCGGCCAGCATCCTCCCTCACGCTGGCCGCCCACCTTCAATCCACATAACCGTTGAACCCATATGCAGCAGACATACATATGTTATTTTGCGGGTTGGCATCAAGCCTCCCGGCCTTGCCTCCTCCCCCTATAATACTTACCACACCACTTTGTTCAAGCGTTGGCAATAAAAGGCCGTTGGATTTTATTGATACAAAACATGGTTATAGGTAAATAATCAATATGGTTGATCATAATAAATCATCCTTTTGGGCACCGGGTACAGAGATTACCCCCTCTGGCCCGTGCCGCCTTGCCACCACAGGCCAGCCTGCTGCTGACTAACTGCCTAGGCATCCAGGGTCTCCAGGGTGAACTGCACCCATATATTCTCCTGGGAGGGTGAGGTATTTATAAACTCACCCCCCTGCCTTCCATGTACTAGATCCTGCAGCCTGCCTCTTACAAGCAGTTAGATGGCCTCTCCTTGGTGAGGCCCTGCGGCAAACGAGTCTTGTCTGCACGACCACTGCCCCAATCCACCCCCCCGCACTATCAAAGGCAGTTCGCACCGGGGTACTTGTGCTGGCAAGTGGAGCTGTCAGGGAGCGATAAAGGCCAAGGAGGTGCCAAAGACCATGTACACTTCAAAGTGGTCTATAGAGCATGGGTTGTTGTTCCCATGTCTACCTCCAGACCCCGTGTCTCCTGCCAAGCATCCCCCCTCACGCTGGACGGCCCCCTGCAATCCACATAAGTGTGTCTCCATTCACGAGTCTTCCTGTGTCTTGTCTGCACGACCACCGCCCCAATCCACCCCCCGCCCTATCAAAGGCAGTTCGCACCGGGGTACTTGTGCTGGCAAGTGGAGCTGTCAGGGAGCAATAAAGGCCAAGGAGGTGCCAAAGACCATGTACACTTCAAAGTGGTCTATAGAGCATGGGTTGTTGTTCCCATGTCTACCTCCAGACCCCGTGTCTCCTGCCAAGCATCCCCCCTCACGCTGGACAGCCCCCTGCAAACCGCATAATGCCACGACATATACACGTCATTCATTCACAAACACACCCCTGTTTTGAATTCTTTATAACCCACTTCATATTTCTAATGAGAACTTCTTTGCGCTTTGCTAGTCAACCCATGAAGGTGCTGGTTATCTGCTCTTCGTCTCTGTGAACTTCCGTGACCACTTCGAGGAAACTCGTCAGTTTGCAACCTGTGAACTGCTCCCTGTTCTACGACAAGAAACTACTCTGATCCCTGCATCTAACTGTTTGTTCGTCAAGGTAAGGCCATGTACCATAATCATTTTGCGTCCAATTTCTTTTCGTTCAAGACAGTACATGCAAGTAACTAGTCACATGTTCTGAGTTTAGTCAAATTATTTTTCTATTTTTTTAAAGTTATTCAAATACTTATCCGCATGTGAATAACGTGTATAGTTCCAAGAACCAAAACGAACCTTGCATTGAACCTTTTATGTGTCATTTAATTTTTTAACACATTGGTATTCATAGAGAATTGTTGATCTTTACTTTTCAGAACTTTCCACAATGCCTGCCTGTTCCATTGGCGGTTGCCCTTCGAAGACCCATAATAAATCTGAAGGTATTATAATGCATGTTTTCCCTAAGACAATAGATCAGATAAGAGAATGGGTCCGATATTGCGGATATCCACCGTCTGAGCTTGAAAGTAGAGTCCTAGAAGTCTTTGCGGACAAGAGGGGTGATCGATACCGCATCTGCAGCAGGCACTTTAGCTCAGACATGTACTCCACATCATTGCTAATAAAGAAGAACACACCGCGAGCGAGGCGAAAATTGCTCTCAACCGCTATTCCCACTCTATTCGTCCACATCCCTCCACTAGTGAGTCAAGTTTATGTATTTATCTCTCGGCCTTGCGGTAGTGTGTAGCATTAGCTAACAATAATTTCCCCATTTATGTATCCACTCAATATGAAGGCGGAAGATTCTCCATCCGTGTCGTTATTGCAGTCATCAGCCACTTCAAGCGCCTATCGGGTAATCTTACTTGGCTATTCTGCCACTGACTTGTTTTAGGCATGTAAATCAATAGTTTTAATTTATCGTGTAATTATTTTACCTAATGGTACACCCTTGTACTCGTCCTCTAGTCTTTGTTTTCAGTTATAATTATTGTTATCCAAAATAATGCAAGTACTGTCTTTCAGGGAGATGCTGAGGAGTCCAACGTATTGACGACAACCGTTGATGTCACTCAGATGCTCGAGGTACGTTTCCGGACAGTTCCATCGATGGAGATCATCAGATCTTGCATTCTTGTAGCGTGATTGTTACACACAATGTTTCTTTCGTTTTTAGCCATTGATATGTCCTTCTGTCGTCGCCCTCCTATGTGTCTTCTTTTTTCAATATTGTGTTCATTACTAATGAAAGTCCTATGTTTCAGGGAGTCGATGGAGCATTAGTCCAAGAAGAAGGGGGAGCATGCAGTTACGGGTCGGCGCAACAGCTTGCAGAAGTGTGCACCGCATTTACATCGTCCCTTGATGTTCTTATGCATTTCGAGGTATGGATACTGACAGTTCGATCAAGCGAAATCATATGACGTGATTACATCCGCTATACTTCCTTCTTTATTAACGCAAGTACTATGTTTCAGGGAGATGACGGAGCTTCTTCTACAAGAACATCACCCCTAGTAGTTGATGCAGATCTCTGGGTGGTGACACTTCCAACGATCGAGCAAATCGAATCATATTTACATATCCATTATTTATTTTAGACAACTGATCATTTGTGCAGGTCTATTTAGATGAGCCGTTGACGCCTGCACAAAGTTTATGTTCTTTTTAACAAAATAGAAAACCATACTAATGCAATTACTGTGTTTCAGGGAGTTACTGAAGCATCATCTTCAATAATATCATCAATGGAAGTCTATCAGGAGCCCGAGGTATGAATCTTGACAGTTCCATCTAACTAGATCAACAATGCGTGAATAATTGTCGTTTGAATGTTCTACACAAAGCGTTCATTCGTGTTTTGCTATTGAGATGTACGTGGGTATTGGTCCCCAAGTACATTTTTGTGTTTTCAATATTATTATACATACTAATGAAAGTTCTATGTTTCAGGGAGTCGATGGAGCGTCAGTGCGTGATGGATTTGCTTATCATGAAAATATAGTCGTTGCAGCGCAAGGGGAAGTGGAGACATGCACACACGAGTCGGAGCAACAGCGTCCGGATGTTGAAGTTCGAGGCAAGAAAGTTTCAAAGAAAAGAAAGCAAAAGAAGGTTAGTGTCCTGGTCACTATATTATGTTGTTTTTCACTGTTAATAGTTCTATACTGTAAGTTGTGTTTAAACTGAACATCCCTTTTCAAATATGTCCTCTAGTTGCGAGTCGGTGTACGAACTAGATCTACACAGACAGTGAAGTGAACGAGAGATGTTGCTTGTCAAACCTTTTGGCAGGGACTTGAGACTGGAGATGCATCGTGCCAATGGGAAGAATATGAAGTGATTGAGAACGGAGCTATACCACCACAAGCCATTGATAGTGAATGTCCTCCTGGTAGTTCGGATGCAGTCGGAGATCAATTCACAGAATCCACACCCGCAAAAACTAAGACCGCGAGAAAGTTGAAGAAATTGTTTTATTCACCCATCACCGGAGAAGGAACAGATGATGCAATGGAAGAGAATGAAGTGGACGACAATGAAACACCATCAATATCACTGAACATAGCGGAAGACGATATCAGAGATTCTACCTTTCATGTGAGTGACATGTCCTCAACGTTACAGGCCGAACCAGCTGGGATGCAGAGTGACAGTATAAGGAAAGAGGCCAAATTCATTGTATTCGATAGTTGTTTGATTGATATTATTATTCTGATGAAATGTGGGCATTCGGTTGGTGGGGAAGTATGTGGGGAGCCATTGATTAATGTGACTCGTGCAATTCGAGGCACTAACCTTAAAATACATGCCACCTGTACAAAATATCATCCTTTCTCATGGTCTGCACAACCCATGCTGGGGCAACTGCCAGCAGGCAATCTACTTTATGCAGCGGCTGCACTTTTTAGTGGTTCAAGTTTTAAAAAGTTAGAGTCTTTCTTTCAGTTTGTGGGAATCCATTTCATTGCGAAAACTCAGTTCTACAAATACCAAACCTATTATCTATTTCCAGCCATTAGCGAAGCTTGGAGAATGGAAAAAATGTCTATTGATAGTACATTCGCGGGCAAACGGTTCAGGCTAGCCGGTGATGGACAGTGCGACAGCCCAGGATTTTCAGCCAAGTACTGCACCTACCACTTTCAGGACATGGAAAGTAAGAAAATTGTGAGTTCGGTGGTCGTGCAGGTGTCACAAAGTACATCCTCAGTGGCCATGGAGAAAGTTGGCTTTGTAGCATCATTGCAAGAACTACAATCGCGGGGAATGGTGATCGACCTGATAGCCACGGACAGACACGTTTCAATTGGCAAGACAATGAGAGAAGAGTACAAAAATATAAATCACCAATTTGACGTTTGGCATCTTGCAAAAACAATCAATAAAAAAATGTCGGCTGCAGGTAAAAAAAAAGATATGCAAGGTATTTCACAGTGGTCCAAGTCAATCAGCAACCATCTTTGGTGGAGCTCAAAAACATGTGGAGGGTCGTTGGAAATTCTACTGGAAAAATGGCGGTCAGTAATGCTACACTGTAGCAACGTTCACTGCTGGAACACAAACCAACATTTCCACAATTGTGAACATGGCCATTTGTCCACAGAGGAGGCACGGAAGAAGAAGTGGTTGATTCCTTCATCACCCACTCACAAAGCCATTGAAAAGATTGCATTTGATAAAACTATAACAAGAGATTTGAGGGGACTCACGGAATTCTGCCACACAGGAGATTTGGAGGTGTTCCACAATATGTGCCTAAAGTACAGTCCAAAACGATTGCATTTTGGCATGGAGGGCATGATAAATCGGACTCTTCTAGCGGTCTTGGCACATAACCATAATGTTGGCCGTCAACAAAGTAGGACGACCGGAACTTTAGGGACGCTTCGCTACAATAAGGCCTTCACTAAAAGAAGTAAACAATGGGTGATCAAACCAGTGTTTGAGGATATGCAATATGAGTTTATTGAGAGACTTATTGTTGATGTCCTAGATAGGCACATACATGGAGTTGTGAACGAACCTGTGCAGGGGACAACTGCATTGCCACCCAACATTGCCTCTGTTCCATGTCCACCTAAAGCAGAGCTCATTGAGAAATACACATCACGGTTTAAATGATTGTAATTTGATTGTCTGTTCTCTCGAGTCTCCTCATGTTGCAGGCCCATTGAATATGTGTATCTATGTAATGTGTAAATAAAAGTGATTGGTCAGTGTACATGCAATGTGTCTCTCCACCCTTGTTCATTTGCGCATTAAATTAAACCAAACAGTAATATAAATCATTTTTAAAAAAATATAGAATGTCTCCGTATTTATGGTTCGCTGGGGCTGCAAATGCACGCAGACAAAATGCAAAGATGGAGTGTAAATTTCAAGTCCTGTGAGATGGCCTTACACTGAATGTAGCTAACTAGGAATGTGTGCTCGTTCAAAGTGAAGGTCAGCTGCTTTGATTTTTTGCTCGGGTGCCGGAATCGCCCACGACTCAGTATAAGGTTCTATTGTTATTTGACCTTGACAGGCCGTGACCATCCCGAAAGACTTCTTTTTGGGGGTGTGGGGCAATAACGTAAGAAACGATAATGAATATAATTTCAGAAACGAAAGCCATTTAATGTTCGTTCATTAGAAGAAATAACGTCGGCATAGAAGGAGTGGTATTTCGGGGCTGCCCTACGCACAGACACAATGGAAAATGCAAATATAATGTAAGTAACTCTTTAGATGAGTTTATACCGCAATTTAATTACTATACAGTAGCTTTAAAGACGGGTTAAGTTGTACTTGTTCGTTCTATGTGGCATATTGTTTTGTACCGCGCACTATCTTGAGGAGAACAATCTCCTTTTACGGAAGCACCTCAAAACCTTACTCTTTGCTTCTGCTTTCTCTCTCCCTCTCCCCTGCTACAACTGGTCCACTGTCTGCGACCTCAGTCCTGGGCCCTTCCACTCTCCACCTGCACTGCCTCCCTGTCAACCCCTGCACTGGGGGACTGTCTCAGTATCCTACAGCCCCCCCTTCCCAGCACTTGTTCTGCACTTACCTTACACTCGCCACCAGCTGGCCCTATGTATTTATTATTTTATGCTACTTACCTTGTACTCCACTTCCCCCCTCCCCTTCCCCTTGCACTTTTACCTTCCCCCTACCCCTGCACTTGCGCGATCTGAATGACACCTGGCCTTGTAGGATCGTTGTCTGTCTTCTCCTTGTTCCCCCCCCCTGCCTCGCCACGCCTTGAAACACTTGTGTATAGGTGCGTTGCAAATGCCATATTATATCATATCAGTGACGAAGTGGTCCACTGGCGCTCAGGCGGCTCTGAAAAAGGCGGAGGAGAGGGGGTGGGTTACTGCAAATGACGTATAATACCCAGTTGCACTGTCCTAGCTATGAAATAATTTCCCGACCTAATATATAAAATGAATAATTTTAATAAAGATCTGATGGTGAGACTTATTTCATTTTTTATGTTTTTAAAACAGGTACATCCTTCATTATTGTATGTGTCACGAGTACCAGACACCGGCGGATGGCTTTTATAACCGCCAGTTGCTTCTCCGCGTGAACAACGTTACCACCCTGACCATTTTATGGGACGATCGCCAAGTACAAGTATGCCCTTACGCGGTACTAACGGCTAGATGCAACATACAGACCGTTGTGGTGGCCTAGTGCCTCGTTGTTGGAACAGCCATGCGATTATCAGTGCGACCGAAGAGCTTATTTTATCGTAAACCAACACCCTGTGTACTGCACATGAACATCGCTTGCCTCAAGACGAACTATTTTGGATCGAGAGCAAAGAAAAATGCAAATCGCTGAATATTCTCTAAACATTTGATGTCCAATAAATGTACTTTGCCAAATGTACAATCTTGCCGTTTGCTTTTAAACCACAGTTTCATATTCCGAATTGTGGCGCTGTATTGTGAGATGATCTAAGACCCTGTCTACAGCAAAGGAACATCGCGTGCCTCAAAACGAACTTTTTGGAAAGTGAGCAAATAAAAATGAAAATCACTGAATATTCTCAAAACATTTGATGTCAAATAAATGTACTTTACCAAATTTACAATCTTGCGGTTTGATTTAAAAGTACAGTTTCATATTCCCAATTGTGGCGCGCTGTGTTGTGATCTGTGTTGATTTCCGGGTTCTGTGTGGAGTCGCGTAGAAGACGCCTGGGCGCGTTTGCCTACGCAGCACAGTCACGTCACGGATAGAGGCGGGGAATATGAATGTTTTGATAAAGTCTGTTTCAGGGGCGGGGGATTTGATTTAGTGCCGCAAAAGCAGGTGAGCCAGGTCGATGGGGGGAAATGATAGGATTATCAGAAAATGGCGGCTGATTTCGAGTGCGTTAATGGACGAAAAGTCGGGTAAGGTCCATAGGAAAGTTTTCTACGATCTACCGAGTTATGCTTAAAAACACATGGCCGAACCGTAGGGACAATAAAAAAAAAGTCCCGGAACTATCCTTTAACTTATCTTGCACTTTCTGCTGTTGGTGTGGACCGTTAACATGTCGCAGATCATTCCGTCAGCATTATTGCCAAAGTTATATAGTGCAGCTAGTTCTCGAAACTTAGTTACATAATCATCCACAGGTTCTGATGCTTCTTGTTTGCGACCATAACATCGTATTTTGTGCAGCATTGTGTTTTCCTTGCTGGCAAACCGCTTCACGTTTCTCCTCATGGCCTCCTTGTACACATCGTTGTTTTCATCTGCACGTACTTCGGACGTAAGGCCGGCAGGACGTGATGTTCTACTCCAAGGGCCTTCAATAACATTGCCTTGCGCCTCACAGCTGTATACCCCGCACCTCCTATTGCCTCTACATATGTTGTGAACAGGGGTTCCCAATGTGGCTGTGGGATTGCAGGCCTACCTGGTGTTTTCAGGAACGATGGGGGAGGCGTTTCTCCTTGCATGGTGATTTGTGGGTGTGGTATCCCATCCATGGCACCAAATATGTGGTTTAATAATCAGGTCACAGGTCACTTGTAGCAACAGGCTTTATTTAACTCAAACACATGCAGCAACTGGTATCACTGGAAAAGGGTCCTTTAAGTGTTCATGAGTTGCTTGGCGACATGTTGCAGTCCCTGGGGACCCAGGCTTGTTCTGGTGTCCTTGTGGCAGTCTTAGAATCCTTAATTAGAAGGAGCGCCAGGAGCATGTCTGCTCTGTGTCACTGGCGCTTTGCACTCGCCTTGCACTGCACGTTTGCCACTTCGCACGGCACATCGCTCTTCCGGGCAGGATCTCTCGAGACTAGGGCAGTGCCGCGTCTTGCAAGCTTCCTACACCAGTGCTGTACAATGAAAGTGCAGCAGTGGGCAAGGAAGATGTGTAAGCACACGTCAGAGATGGAGATGTAATATTCATGGCAACAATGCAAATATGTTCCCAGCATGTTACACGAAATGCCTTAAGTGTACCCTCGAAGGTAATTTTGTAAGTATGCTCCAAAGGGGCAAAAGGAACAATTTGTATGGTGAAAGAAGGGCCCACAGAAGAAGATGACTTCAGAAGCAGAGCAGTCCTAGCTATGGGAAGGAACACATTGTGTGGGCTTTGGGCACCTACAAATGTGTTCATTTTACAGGATTCCGATTTACACTATAACATATTGCCCAGTGAGAAATCTACTGACTTATTCAATGATGAATCAGAGCATCTCAATAAACCAGAAAAAAATATTCCAGAATGATCATAAGATACAATTGGAGCAAACTCCACTTCATGAACAAGTCAGATATAATCAAGCTCTATGTTGTGAATTGAGGATGTACTAATGTGTGGGATGGACAGTTTGAGGTGTCCGTAAAGGTCATCTTTGCCCAGTTGAAGAGGAACACATTCTTAGCATGTCCCATGGTACATGCAAATAGAGGCTTGAGGATGAAAGGCTCACTGTCTGCAAGGATCGACTTGGTTTGCTCAAATGGATTTTCACATCATTCTGAAGAAGGGGCGTGCACCCCAAAATACACAAGCTAAGAACTACCTCAGTTGGGGTGAAGGGGGTATAAGCAGAGTTACGAAGATTGTGTGACTCAGGATTGATTTGAATCTTAGAGAGTTTGGAATGGTTGGCCCCAGTGCTGATTGTTTACAAATCCAATATAAAATGGGAATATGTGGCGTTCTAAGAAATGTAAACGCCAGTTTTGGGGAAGACCACCCACCATTGCTGAATTTCACTGGCATTATATCTACTATGAGTCCTGCTAAGTTCTTCCCCATGTTTGATTTGTCATTGACATACTCACAGACAGGCCTGCATGTATACTCCAGGAACCTCGCTACAGTCGTAGCTTTCAGGTATCTTCACATGACATTCAGTTCTATGTTAAAACATCCCAATGAAAATGCCTGAGGCAAAAACAGAGTGGGAAAAACAATGAAGTAGGAAAAACAGAAGGTTAGCTTAATTCAACGTAAATGGCAACACTATCTAGTGACCAACAAAGCAAGCAATGAGAATGAATTGTGGCTGTAGATAGATATAATATTGCCAGCTGAAGAAAAAGAAGGGCTGACAGTATCTACAAGTTGGTTAAACAGTTCCAATTTAATTTTGTGGGAGTGTTTGTTAAGCAGTGGAGTATTAAACTGAAGCGTAAGGTGTGCATTTAATTTTGAGTTGACTTTCAGATGTAAAAATAAATGAGAGCAGAATTCTTATTTTACGTATGCACCATTCTTTAAACTGTATTCTTTCATTAGGCTGCCACCTGCGAAGCGTCCGTTGAACAGTTCCTTCTTTCTTATTTCCTTTCGGAGTGTGCACTGCTCACGTTGCCTGCCCCATAAACGATGTGCTGTTAAAGGGACCTGTACACATGTCCAATGTTAGATTCTCACTGAGTTCAAACATCTGTTATAGTGGAAAATAGGGGGAGAGCAAATCGATAATTGATTACATTTACGTGAATTCTGTATTATGGTCCTCTATGAAGAGCTTTTGTGTGATCAAATCTGAATTGAGGGATCACAACATGCTCACCGCCGAATGGGGGGTTGGGTGGTTAATGAGGTTGACTATTCCAAACCTGAACAAGGCTGTTTTGTGGTGAGTACTGGTGCTAACCGTCTATGATGGACGGAGAATGATCTGGTGCATTTCAATCGATTGCTAAGTCATGGTGAATCAAGCAAGTACACTCAACTTGGAAATGTGGGAAAGGTATATTGTGATCTAATACAGGCATTTCAGCAGGGGAAGGCAAAAACAACACCACCATTGCACCATTTGCACACACATGGTATGGCAGTCAGAGAAAGAAAAGCTCAGTACCATTCAGAATTGAGGCCTCTGATACATGGTCCTGCCACTACTAGAAATGAGTCAGCAAAAGCGATCAGAACTCGCTACAGAAACTGGATGAAGGGGCATTGAGCATTGTTGTATCAACAAGACGGTGCCAATATGCTCAAAATGCTAGCAAGCAAAAACATCTCCAAAATGTGGGCTACAATAAACCACTCGGTAGTAGCACACCAAATAGTCTTGCAGTCGACTGCAGTGAATACGTATGCTCGGGTAACTCATTTTACGCAACTATATGCACCGGTTAAGGACAGTGAGACCCTTGAGCAACTAAAGATACCAATTGCCTTCCATTTAGCGTTTGAACAAACTGATATTTCACATCTTATTAGAACATCCAGCAACTCCAAAGCAGTTGGGCCGGATGGCCAATCTAATCACGTCCTGAAAATGCATCCTGAAATCTGGTCTATCAATATCTTTTCAGTGGTAAATTTGACGCAGACATTACCCAGTACATGGACGCAGGCCATCATGGTCCCTATTTTAAAAAAAAGGTGATAGAAAATCTCCGACTAGCTATAGGCCCATATCACTTCTAGATGTACCTGGCAAGATTTTCTGCTGGTTAATTCTTAAAGAGTTGCAAACATGGGTCAGAAGTCAAAAACGAATCGATCCTTTACAATCAGGTTTTGTAAAAGGCTTGGGTACTATTCCGAACATGCTTTCCCTGATGATGATCCAATAACAGCATGCCGATAGAAAACAGCCTTTATATCTGGGCTCTATAGACTTCAGAGCCGCGTTCTATTCTGCTGATAGGGTCTTGCTATATAGTAAGTTAAAACAACATGATTGCCCTTGTTCGCTAACGTCATTGATAATGTTGTTCCACATGAATACATCTATGCGAGTCCGTGGCCCTCATTAGGACCCTGGCGTTAAGGGGTTAAAGGCGCCGTAAAAGGCTGCAGCGCCGTTAACCCCTTAACGCCTTACTACGAGGTCCCTTTGCGGCTCCCGAGCTTAACGGCTGGTCTGGACCAGCCGTTAAAGTGGGGACCCGCAAAGGGACCTTGATGGCAATTATGGTACCGCAATTTGCGGTACCGTAATTGCCGCCTTCCCCATTCCCATTGAGCCCTATTGGGCAAAAATGGGAATGGGGAAGGGCCATGGAGAAAGGGGGAATTACCGCCCCGCTAACCTTGGAATGGGGTGGTAATTCCCCCTTTCTCCATGGCGGACTCCGGCATGGACCATGGTGCTAATAGCACCATGGTTTAGCGCCGGACTCCTAATGAGGGCCAGAATCTCTTTGGATGGTAAATTATCTCCCACAATTCTTACACGAAGAGGCTTGAAACAGGGTTATGCATTAGCCTCATTTTTGTTAAATTATTTTATATTAGATATGGGTGCTGAATTTACAAGCTGCAATGGTGATCCCCCCAGATTAGGAGACCAGAAAATTCCTTATCTTTTATATGCAGATCATCTGGTCCTTCTATCACAAACCCCACAGGGGCTTCAACGAATGCTGCTTTGACTGGGCTCCTATGTGCATTCAAATAACTTAGATATTAATACAATGAAAACTCAAATTGTAATCTGTAAGAATGCACGCAATTTTAAGAAATGCATCTATACTTGGCATCTGCAAGACTACAACTTACTTACTGTTTCCCAATTCAAATATCTAGGGGTGTTAATTCACAATGAAAAATTAAAACTTCACAAACAAAACTACTAATTAACAGATTTGGGAAATTTTAATTGAAACAAATTGTTATGTTTTACAAGATGAAGGTTTTGCCAATCTTGTTGTATGGTGTGGAAGGTAATTCACCAAAAAAACGAGCATTTTGGGACTTGCTGGAGTCAAAATATTGGAAACAAGTATTGCATCTACCCAACTGTGTCCCAATAGCCTTCATACGCCATGAATTTGGTCTTCTATCTATGTACTCACAGGTCACATGGAAATAGTGTGCATTGCTTCTTAAATGTTTGCTGGGATTGTAAAGTGATAGCATTTTAGAGGTAATAGCTTTCCATCTACTCAGCTCTAGAAACAGATTTCCTCTTACCTGGCGTAACCATGTGTTAAACAGTTTAGCCAATGCAGATGTCACAATTGAGTTGTTGATGACTAATCCTGATTGGGCAAAAATGATGCTCTATCAAATAGACTGGGCAAAAATGCAACTAAGTGCACGCAATATAATGTTTTTAATATTTTTCTGCTTGGCACCAAGAGATTTGGAGTCATTGCTGTATATTTGGTGCAATGTCCATCTCCTAGTATCCGTGCAAAATATCTAAGGTTTAGATTAAACCTATGGAATACGTAAGATGTTTTGTGCAAAAGAAAAATGCTTTTACCTGTGCAAAATTATTGTCGATGCTGCCTTAATGTAAAACAAAGTGATACCTTACAGCACCTAATAGTGGAGTGTAAAGCATTAGCAATGCCTCGAGCAAAATGTTTTGATAGAGTGCTCATCATACATCATTACATGGGAAGTGACCAAATATGGCAATTGTTATTCGCAAACCCACGCTCAGCGATTCAGATAGCCATAGTACAATATTTACAAATGGTTCTACATCGATGTGATGATTCTTCAAACTATGAGTATGTTGTTGGTGGCTTGGGGTGTATGTAATTAATTTTGTATATTTTACCTTTTATGGGTTTTTAGTTTACATGTGTTTTTAGGGTTATGGACCCATATTGTGATTTTGTTCTAATCTGATTTGTAATATGTGATGGAGAAAATTAAGATAAATATTTGAAAACTTGTGAATTAAACTAAACAAATAAAAAAATATAGTGGAAAATACCTGGGCTGGTAAAAACGTTTGATGTTATGGTTAAATGTACTTGAATATACATATATATGGTTGTAAGGAAAATTATAGCGCTTGGTTGAATATGTTCGATGTTATTAAATTTACCATTCTTTTTCTTTTATGCGCTGGAAGTATTCTTCACCTCTTGACTTCACAGTAATTTGAAATTCAAAATGTCCAAGGGACTGCGAAAATCAGGAAGTGTCAAGCAAAGGTAACTGAGGTTTCACATCGGAGGCATACCATAAGGCAAAGTGGAATGAGGACAAATATGGTACCGATGGATACCAAAAGCTGCAGATAACAAGGAACAGCTTCACTTGTTTTGCAGTTTTAGACAAACTTAAACACCTTTTCGTGGAAATGAGTAAATTTTCTTTTTTTTTGCTAAAGAAAAGGACGCAATTTGCATTTGATTAATCATTTCAAGGAGAATTCAAAGGCCTCTTGAGGGTGGTGGACCAAACCCCATATCTGGGGATGATTGACGTGCGGTGTAAGGCTTATGTGATTGTAAATACACGCAACAATGTCCGGGGAGACGTTTTTCGGTGATGCTCATTGTGTTTGCATAAAGACCTCTATGAGACCATGAGTTTAACTATAGAGCAATTAGAGGGAAGCTCTTCCAGCGAATTGGGCATTCAATCCCTTCAACGCTCTTATCTTGGATTGGGAATAATGTTGAAGGCATATTCCAAACCCTTCATAGTCATGATGCCAATAAGGAGCATGTCTTAAGATGGATGCTACATATCATGAAGGTAAACATTAGGATATTTTATATAGGGGGAGGCAGAGACATGGTGGTCCATTGCTTATTCAAGTTGACAGACATGGAAAACAAGGAAGCAAGGAAGGGGTGATGGCTGATCAGAATGGGCAGAGTGAAGAAAGCCTAGTCACCGTGGTATTTATGGTCAGTAACAGAGAGGAGTTGACAACCAAACATAGGAAGTGGGGTGAGTGCAAGCTATTCCTCAAGGGTTTGAAGGAGGGATGGGAAGTGGTAGATAATGAACTTCCAGTATGCAGCCAAGCATGACAAGAGCTGGTAGATAACTAGACAAAAGTCAGGAATTTTGGTTCATGCTAATATAGTGCGCCTTAAGCTAATTGTGGTGCAACACAAAGGACATGCTCCTAAGGTTTTATAATAATTACATGTTGAACTCAATATTTTCCATTGATCTCACACACACACACACACCAACCCCCCCCGAAACTCATTAAAAGAAATAAAGAACCCAATCGCATATGTTCCTTGGTCACTAGGGTGTGTGGCATTACCTGAAATTGAGTGAGTTCCCAAAACGGGGAACTCCCGTCCATTGTACACTATCTCAAGCTGAAATGCCAAGCAATTATATGTGTGTAGACATGCATTACGACTTGTATCCAGATAGCTTAGTAATTCTTATGGTGATGGACAAGTTTTAGTTTCATGAGAATTAGGTGTTCCATTTACAAGTGCCTTGAAGGGTAAAGATTTAGTAACAACCGAGGAGCGGGGAGGAAGGACCTGCCTGGTACATGGGTGGTATATATATGGTGTTCATGGTGTGCAATTTCAAGCATATGGGGGGGTCACCTTTCATGACATATCCATCAGGGCCTCGGAAATGATGTACACAAACTGAGCCCATTATGCAAATTACATGGGTTACCATGGTGGTCAACATTTAAACTCATGTTGGGTGCTATAAATAAGCCTTGAAATAGCATAAACACTCGAACATGGGTAGAAATGAATGTCGAAATATCTGTTGATGAATGGAACTGTAATTTCTGAATGAGATGAATTGATAAAAGATAGACAAACATTGTAACACACATCTGTGATTGGATTCTCAGTGTATTTTATAGACTTAACAGAAACGTGTGTGTAATTACTTGGAAGAATCCTGTTGACTATAGCGTTAAGTGTCAGGGTGTATATTTAATTCATTCAATCATTGCATGTCCACATGTTTTTGTGCTTTACAGTCATAGACGTGTCTGGGATGCAATACCCTTTTAGGCACCTTTTGAATCTTTTAAATCTAACCAAATATCCATTTTCGATTTTTGTTGTGATTGGCTATAAGTGTGATTTGAGCCCATTAACTAATTTGAACTTGAGAGAATAAGACTATGAAACCTTATAGACTGAGGGAGGGTGTCATTTTCTTGGTATAATGATATGCGCTTTGCCTCAGGCCATACGTTGGGGAAGGGTCATTATCCCAAGGCTATTAGCAAATAATGGTAATAACAGTATAGGTTGTGCAACTGTGATGGAGAAGTAAAACATGTTCATTCAATATTAAGTAATCAGACAAATGTGTTGATAAACAAAATATTTTATTTTGTATTAGTACCCAGCAAGGGGTGTGTGGCGGCCTCCCAGCTATTGGGGAGGCTCAGAACGCAGGCGTTACCAGATGGTAATCCTGCCGCCCTGAGCCTCCTCAGGACTGGCGGCTGCCATCTCCCCTTGCCGGGGAACAAGGTAAGTCTTTGCCTCCCCCCTCTCACTCCCAGATCCACAGAATTCCCTCTCTGTCCTCCCACCCCCACTTACCTCCTTTTCTGTCCATTTCGGGGCGACCGTGCTGGGAACACTTCTGTCCACAGCACGTCCGTTCCTGATCTGCGACAGGCTGTCATGGAAAGGAAGAAGGGACTAGATGTAGTCCCTTTTTCCATTCCATGGTGGCCATTTTTTGTTTACTCTTTTCCTTATGTTTTTAATGGCTGTCATGGAAAGGTTGAAGAGACTAGGTGTAATCCCTTCTCCCTTTCATGGTGGGCATTTTGTTTGTTTATTTTTTAAATTATTTTCAATGGCCACAATGGAAAGGGAACACAGACTTAATTTTCCCTTCCCCGGCTGCCATTTTGTTGCCTTTTATTTCTGTTCTGAAACACTGGAGCATTTTGAACAGAAATAAAAACAAGCTTTCAGTATCCCCGGTGTTACGGCATGGGGTATTAATAGCAATAAGCCTCTTGCAGTGGGGGGCATTACCACTTCAGGTAATGCCCCAGGGCCTTTGTTAAGCAACTATTAGCCATGGGGCATTATCTGAAGTGGTAATGGCCCCCCTGCTCAGTGCTTATGTCTAAACTATTTAAAGAAGAACGTTACTTTATTTCCTTCTTAAAATGGGAAGTTTCATGAAATGGAACCGTTTCAAGAAGGTAATGCAGGAGGTAATTTAAAAGTTAAGTGATTGTCTTTGTAATAGTACAATTACTTTTTCCATGTTTCTGGTTTTACTTTGGACAATTAAATCATACATTTCCTCTATTTGTGAAGGTGCAGTGGAAGAATAGTCCTCCCAGGAGTGGTTCTGAGCCAGAATAGTTTAATCCGTGGCGGACGTGTTTTTGTAGAGTAGCTAGACCAGTCTGTTTTGTTCGAGTTAGCCGCACTCCAATAAATCTTTACAGAGTTTTCACATTCATGGTCTGGCCTGTGACAGAAATTATTTCTCGTGTTTGAAGCCCTGCGTCGGCTAGAAGCTCTATTGCTGTATTGTGTAGGCAGTGATTTGTGTATTTGTTGTCTAAATTTAGCATATTGTTGGTTGTTTTCGTCATGTTTAATTTGAAAAGATGTTGGCCAGAGTTTGAGCAGACCTTTACGCCCACTTCTGGCTAGGTGTAATTGGATGTCATACCATGCTTTCTATTGTAGTGTTGTGGGTGTATTAGTGAAAATATCACACAAGATTTTAACTTCTGTATGTCTGTCAAGGAGATGCTGTAATAGTGCATGGAGGTGTCTCTATACACAAGTACTGGGACGTGGTAGAGGGATGTGGAGGTAATGCCTGGCTTAGTTATTTGTAATTTTCATTACTCCTAGTACCACTCTTCCAATACTTACCTATGAGGAAAGGTGCCTCATACATAAGTACTGGGACGAGGAAGAGGGACAAGGAGGTAATTCGGGGCTGAGGAGCTGATTTTGGGGTCAAGGGTTGGAGGGAGAGGGGACATTTGAAGGGTGGGGTGGGTGTTGGCCGCTAAATCATAATGATCATCCATGTCCAGGCTAAGTATTTTGGTGCAGTCAGTCTAGCTGTTTCACAGTGGTGGCTCGTCCCTCCAGGACATGTGGTGGTCGTACTCCCTGCACCGTGGTGCTACAGGGACCCCCGCTACGTCACTGCTAAACTGTCACTTTATTATTCCCATATAAACAATGTTGGCTGTAGTAAAAGTATTTGTGTGCATGATTGTAACATTGCGTGAGAATGGGGAATTTTTAAGATACCTGTTTATTTCAGCTCTAATGGGTACCTTCTCCCTTCTTGTTCCTCACAGTTGCATAGAAATGCCTAAGCAATCCATTATGTTAATTTTCTTTTCAGATACGTTTTGAAAATCCAAAGAAACGCTGTTTTCCTGAAGCCAGTTTCACTCACTTTGTTGCAAGTATAATGTCTAGATCATTTGTATCCATTTCCATGGAGGCCAATTCTTTTTCTTGCAAAGAGCAATGGCTTTTTGTTCCTGGATGCTGCACTTTTACATTTTTTGAAATGCTTACTTCCCTTTTCCGAAAGGCATCTACTGAAAGCCACTGTTCTTCAGTGAGATCTCCAAATATGTTGAAAGAAATGTTGCACAGCAATTTGCCATCCATTGTTGTATTTTGAATGAGGAGAAATGCTTTGTTCTTCCCTGTCTGCTTCTGAAGTTACAATGCTTGGAATGCATTAGTTATTCACTGTGTTTCAAACATTCTGATTGGCTGAGAGAAAGTCACTAATGATCTCCATGTATTAATAGAGATTAGCACCCTCGCGGGTGGAGCCAGCCAATCAGATGCAAGCCCACATTCCATGCTGCCTAACGGACGGCTCTCCCCGCTTCCATCTTCCACCCACCCTGTGTCTCCTTATTTTTTGTTTGGTTCACCCTCCCACCCCTCTGCTGACCTTATTTAGGCAACGGTGGGTGCTGCCACCACATCCGCTCCTTCTCCTTGTCTTCTACAGGCCGCCATGGAAAGGTGGTGGTCATCTTTGTAAAGGATTTTCCTTTGTACAACGTGTGTCCCGTTGAACGAAGGAAAGCCATTTTCTTTTAGCACCCCAGGTTACTGCTTTGATAGCCTCGGGTGCTAATGGCCTTAAGCCCCTGTTCCAAGAGCTGGAACGAGGTGTAACGGGCCAGAACCCTCATTAATGGCCCTCGCTTTGCTCGGGCAGTTACCTTGGACTGCCTGGCCGTTACCCCAGCTCCAGCCCCTGGAACGGGGGATTAACGCCACAATAATAGCTGTCAAGCGAGCTCGATGAATTAAGCGATCGCCCCAGGTACCTGTATTCAGCATGATAAAAACAAGTTTGGACCCTGCTAGAGCAGATTAAACGCCACATCTTTCCTTGGTCACCAAATTGAGCACCGTAAAAAGGGTTTAAAATGGCATCCATTATTACAGCACTTAGAAGCATTTGTATTTTGTATATTATTTGTATTTATATAGTTCCTAACCCCTAAGCGGTGCACAAAGAACAGAATCACAGTACAATATTTAAGGTAAATGCAAAATATAATAGGAAGTAACAATTAAGCAGAAGAAGGTGGTCCTTGCGCCTGGATTTAAGATGGCATGGAGTAGAAAGAACACAGAGGCAAAGGAAGAGAATTCCAATGTTTTTACTTACCTAATAGTGAGAACAAGCGAAAATGGAAGGAAGCAGAAGGAGTACGGGGAACAGTTAGGAGAAAGAGAACTTGAGAACAAAGAGAATGAGTGTAGAATGACATAAAAGAAGAGAGATAAGGAGGAACAAGGCCAGGTAGACATTTAACCACAATGCACAAGAAGTCGAAGAGCAGAAAGGCCTTGAAGGAGAGCCAAGGAAGAGACTGCAAAGAAGACGAGATAGAGTCATAGTGAGTAAGAATACAAAGAACACATGTCAAAACATGATTGATAGAGTGGAAAGGGACTAGCTGATGTGTCGGAAGCCCGAGAAGGAGACTGGAACAATCGAACAGACTACAGAAAACTGTGGTTTGCATGTTATAAACACAAGGGCAAACATTTCCCTTGTGCGTTTTTGTAACAGGGCAAAGTTTACCCTAGTGCTAATACGGAAAATATATCTTTTTTGCACCAGGACAATTTTTGCTCTGGTGTTTAAATCATGCCAAAATGCACTCGTCATGGTCGAAAGGTTTTTGAATATGTCCAAGTGTGTTTAAAAATAGGGCAAACTTTGCCCTAGTGCAAATGCTGCCCAACTTTGCACTTGCAACAGTTCAAGGTTTCTGTAATCTGGCCCCTGATGTTTCACAATATCTACCACTTTTGGAGAAAAAGGACGACCCGAGCAGGACTGTGGCCAGCAAACAAGGGGCCCGCCCACAACGTGAATATGATTTATATCAATCAATGCAATTCCACTTGAAAATTTGAAAAGAATCTGAAATGGAAACAGGAAACCTAAAACCTCTCTAAAGAATACAAAATACCAAAGAAACACCAAATTAAAAAAAAAACATATATGGGGTAGGGTCAGGGAATAAAACGGTTGGGGAGGGGTTTGGGGTGGAGTTATAGACATAGGGACACATGGGGCACTGGCAGGAGACCCCTGCCCAAAAATATATTTAAAAAACAGTATTTGGTCGGTATTTGAGATTTGTTCAAAATATTTTTGATTTTTTAAGTTTTAAAGTTTTTATTTAAATCAAATCATACAAGGCATAACAAAGACATGTTACATAGCATACCTATATAGGGTATGAAGAGTCAACAACGCAATAGTTAACCATTGAGAAACAAGAAAGCGTTGCATGAATACAACTTCATTGATGACTGAATGTTTGATTTTAAAAGGAAGGGGGTACATGTGTACATTTACGGACAAGGAGAAGACATCACAAAAGCAGGACATACACAGAAGGAATGCTGAATTTGAGGAGGGGAAGGATTAAAGGGAGGAGAGTGTGTGATGGGTATTAGATAAATGACTATTAAACCACTGATGAATGTGCAGGAAATTCAATAAAGGGTTTCCATTTAAGTTCATGCTTGCGTAATAGAGATACATTAGAGGTGTTACACCTTTCTAGCCTATGAGTATTGCAAACTACATTCCACCACAGTTTGTAATGAAGTTTATCTACATTTTTCCAGTTGGATGAAATTGTTCTACTAGCCAACATAATTCATAAATCAAACTGAAACTTTCCATGTTTACAGTTAATATCTTGAACAGTAAAACTTCCAGCAAAAAGAACTTGAGGACAGAAGTCAATTACATACTTTTGATAGTTTTCCAAACATCAATCCAAAAGGACGTACATTTTTTACAGTTAAGGATAATATGTTTAAAGGATCCTGAGCAGTGAAGACAACTCCAACAATTATCATTTGGCAAAAGACCACACTTAAAAAGATGCAGAGAAGTAATAAAGATCCTGTGATGGAAGAAGAATATTGTTTGTAGTATGTTTGTCAAAGGTGGACCTTTAGATATGTGATTCCAAACTTCAGGCCACTCCAATTGATTATCCATTAGCATGTAGTCTTGTTGCCAGGCTTAAAGGCAGTCATGCAATATGCTAGAGGAAGGGTTTTGTTGAAGGGTTTGTAGTACAAGGCAGCAGACATAACCTGTCTACAGAGAGATTGAAGCCTTTTAGCATTTGGATCAGTGGTTTTATTGATGCGAGAATCGTAGTTTTCAGCAATTGCATTAATAATGGATAGGAATTGTTGCAAAAATGAAAGAGGAATGTTAAATCTGTCAACAAATACATCCAAATTAATTGGGGCACATTGAACAATTAGCTGATCAAGATATTTAATGCCCAGAGAGAGCCACGGCCTCCAGAAAAGTGATTTATTATTGATTTTAATTAAAGGATTAAACCAAATATACGATGAAACATAATGGTGGGACTCGGTAATTGGGGAGGAGTAGATACTTTCTTAAGTAGCGTGCAGATAAAATAGTAGTCGTACACTTGATAAATCTAGTTTTACCTTTGATGCAAAGCAATCAGCTAGACCTAGGGTGGACACCATCGCTGTCTCCAGACACAACCATTGGGGTACATTGTTAGAACATTCATGGGTACACCACACTTGAACTTTGCTTTAGAACTAACGCTAAATGATAATTCCTAAAATCAGGAAGCACAACCCCACCAGCTGCCTGTGATAGTTTAAGTTTGTTTAGAGACAATCAATGTTTCTTTGTCCCCAAAGACATTTTGTAAGACTAGTATCAATGGATTTTAGAAAAGAGGAGGGAAGATGGACATGCAACATATATAAGAGATATAGGATGATTGGCGTAATCATCATTTTAATGGATTCCAATCTACCCCACAATGAAAGGTATAGAGGGGACCAGGAGTTAGTATTTTCCTCTATTTTTGATAGGAGTAAAGTGGTATTAAGTTTGACAAAATCCTTGATAGAAGAGGAGATGTGAATGCCAGACACATTTCATAACCGTGGGTAATGCTTGGTGTTTGGTACAAAGTACATTAAGATGCAGAATTTCCAACTTGTCGGTAATCAATTTATATCCAGTGACAGCTGAGAATTGTGAGATAATGTCTAAAATATGTGGCCGGGAGAAATTGGGATCTTAAGTAGCAATAGGATATCATCAGCATATGCTGCTAGTTTGATTTGTATATTACCACAAGTTAAACCTTTAATATCAATATTTTGTCTTATGTTTTCTAAAAAGGGTTCTAGGGCTAAGATAAACCGGAGAGGAGAAAGAGGACATCCTTGGCGAGATCCTCTGAATAAGGGAAAATATGGGCATACATGTCTGTTAATGAAGATGAATGTCATCGGATTGGAGTAAAGAACTTTAACCATTGCTAAGAAGGGGGCTTCAAGACCATGCCATTTGAGGGATTCAAGCATAACGTTCCATTCAACTAGATCATACACTTTCTCAGTGTTGAGGGCAACGGCTGGAAATGGGTCATTAGAGCCGTGAATGTGGTCTAGAGAATTTAGAATCAAACTTATGTTGGAAGAGGACAATCTGTCTTTAATATATCCTACTTGATCTTGTTTAACTAGTTTAGGCAGTACTACAATCTGTGTTGATGAGGGAGATAGGCATGTAGCTTTGTGGAAGTTCGGGGTCTTTACCAGGTTTGGGGAAGAATATAAGCATTGCCTCCAAAAATAATCCTTGTGCTCCACCATCTTGGATAAACTGAGAAAAAAGTTAATTACGTTTAGGTACTAGAATATCTTTGAAGTGTGAATATAAATCGCTAGAATATCCATCTGGTCCAGGAGCTTTGCCTTTTTTAAGGTCCTTGATGGCTTTATAAATTTGGCTAATGGAAATGGGGGCATTGATTGATTGAAGATTAACTGATGGGTATGAAGAGTGAGGGGTCTCTTGAAGGAATTTCTGTATGAGTTTGTTATTAGGTGGTATTTTGGAAGTGTATTATTTTTTATAAAAGTCAGAGAAGACTTAATTTCTATATCTGAAAACTTTATATTCCGCATGTTATGCTTGACAACTGCAATAGTAGCTTTTCCCTCTTTTAAGTTTCAGATCGGAAACCAGTGATTTGCTTAATCTATTAGAAAGTTGTTGCTTTATATTTTAGAAGATTATTCCAGGAGAATTGAAGAACTATTTTATTGTATTGAACACTAAATTAATAATGGAGTGTAGGATTATTTCTGAGCTGTTGCGTGAATATTGAGATTCAAGGGCTTTGAGTTCTTTCAAACTATTCTCTGACTCTAATTTGAGCATTTTCTTTTTATTGGGCACAACAGAAATAACGTGTCCTAGAAGGATTGATTTATAGCAGCCCCAGTTGGTAGAGACTGAGGTATCTTGGCTTACATTTTCTGAGAAGTAGTGATCATTTTGTCATCTTTGAGGCGGGTTGAGTTAAATCTCCATCTGTTCGAATTTTTAAACTTTTCAGGAGAAGATAATTGTATATGGACAGGGGCGTGATCAGAAAATGCTATACAGTCAATCTTAGCATCTAAAAGACAGCTCACGAGGGGCTTAGAAATAAATATGTAGACTAATCTAGATAGGGTTTTGTGAGGATTAGAGAACAACATGAATTCAGAATCAGAAGGGTGAGTGATACACCAAGGGTCTATAAGGCCTAATTCAGAAATACATTTGTTTAATTGCATATGGGATTTTGTAGATTTGAAGCGTACATTGGATTTTCTGTCCAAGAATAGGTCATGATCTCAATGCAGTCCCCACACACATTCAGATTGTTAGGATTAGAGAGAAAGACATTGTTTTTAAATTGCACCCAAAAGGAGGGATCTGACAATGTGGGTCCATAGACAGTAAGACGGCAAATTCTATGGAATCTATTAGAAATGTTATCATTACCCATCTGCCTATATCATCAGCTTTATTTTCTGAAACTTTACAATTAAATGTCTTATTAATTAGAGTTATAACACAGTTTTTTTCCTATTGGCTGCACTAGAGAAGACTTCACCAACCTAATGACGCTTAAGTTTGGCCGCTTCTGCGTTCGAAAGGTGAGATTCCTGAATACAAGCAATTGCGGGCTTGGTTCGATTAAGGTGAGAGAGAATGTTCTGCCTTTTGATAGGGTTATTTAACCCCTTAACATTCCACGTTGTTAAATTGAATGTGTAAGATTACAAAGATTACAGCAGTATGATAAACATGAAAAAAGATTTAGGAATGCAATATTTCTAAATAGTACACACAATACTTTAAGAGTTGCCTTGAACCAAGGACCACATATTATTTTCGGTACGGTGGTAAATTTCATAGGTGCACTCAACACATAAGGAAGGAAACAAAAAGGGGGTGGGAGCCTAACAAAATCAGCATGGAAAACATCAAACCAGAGGAAAAAGCTTTGTTACAGTTGTGGCTAACAGGAAGCGGCCACTCCAATCCATGCTGAGCAAAAGGATGAAAATGGGGGAGGAAGAGCCTTTGGGGAAATGGCTTTCCACACACCTCACTCCGAAGAGATAACGTAATGGTGAAGGTCAGTAGTGTATAGGGGAGCTTGAGTAATATCATTCAGGTAGGTGATCATGACATGTACATATCATCTCTCCTCTGATTATGAATGAATTGCCTTAGGACAATAGGGTCTTGAACTGTAGATGTGTGGCCATTGAGGGTCACCTTAAGAATGTATAATGCCACATGTCGCTTTGAGTTGTTTAAGAGCAGATGGGAGAGGAAGGAGTTCTTTCCTTCTAGCGCTGTGGAATTAGATACATCTTGAGTAATGAAGATTTTCCTACTAGTCCATGTAAGATGTTCTATGGATTTGGCTTTCTCCAGGATCAGAAGCACATGAGTATAATCCAGTAGGGCAAGTATCATGGTTCTGGAAGGGTTGTTGTTAACGCTAATGGAGGGTTGCGTTCAGATCATAAGTCCAATTCGGTGAGCTCTTTGGATGTTCAGCTTTATTAACAATGGTAGTTCTAGAAGCTTTAGCAAAGAGACCAAGACTTTTAAGCCTTCGGTGTGGGCCGCACACCCTTAATACCCTCTTCGGGTTCTGCAGTTTTGTGAAACTTTGTCAAAAAATTGTCATTTAAGTATGGTTATTTTAAGATCCTTTATTTCTCAAGTATCTCTTGGATTTCAATTATCCAATGTTTTCGAAGTGCAGCTTCACCAATTAGGCTAATGCTGTATCAGAGGCAAACAAATATGCAACCCTATGTGGCTAATGCATTTCGGAATGAAATCCTTCTTCAGAGCCAGGTTGTAAATGTCAACTAAATCATAAATACCAAGAATACATTATATATTGGAATGTTCAAAACAATTATACATAAAGACATTAATGAAACACATTTGATCCATATAATATGTACAGGGCGCCCCCAGTTACAAACACACAATCAACAGATACGAGAAAACATAAGCAAAAAAGTATCTCATGAATATATTTTGTTATAGCATTTCTGTTACAGCAATTCTCAATTGTCATTCCTTATAGCATCTGTGAACCATCTTATTTATCATGCCCAGTGCTAATTTTGTCGTTCAATATATACGTGAAAGTAACCAAGTTATCCCTCTATATTGTCGTGTACATTATCCGAGTTTGCTTACTGGTATAAACCCATGCAGTGTGCCCATTGTTGTTGTTAATATCCTCTTCCCTCATATAGTGTCATTTAATTATTAGAGGAATATTCTTGTATTTGTGGCAATATGCACCCTATGTGAACTACTGACCTGTTTGCTGTATTCATTCTCTGTGTGACGAGATACACTATCTCGTAATGCTCACTCTACAATAGGAGGTAAGATTGTGTTAACAGATCCCTATCAGTTTAAACAATATCGGCATAATGTTTTCTAAGCGATCCATGACCGCCGTACTGTTGCGGTCGCTTACCTTGTTACAAGCGTACGATTGTTCCTACTCGCGCGCCGGCTGCAAATGTTTTCTATGGCCCTGAGCATTGCTATATCAACGCTAGGTACCAACATGGCCGCACGTAGCTACGTGCGTCAGCCATTTTGGTGGGAGCAACTTTTGTTCCCTCGTTTTTGTTGACGGCTCACAGAGTTGTAAACATATGTACTCTTGTCTAATGACTACATATTTGTGTTGGCTGCAAGATAATGGGTCAGTTGTATTCTTGATGGTGATATATGGGCATCTTAAACATTTAGGATACAAGATTACTGATTATTTGGCAAAAAAATTAATCAATAAATACTGTTTATGCACATTCTTGTAAAGAACAATTAGAGTCACGTTAGATCTCATTGTTATTACAAAAAACAGTTAAGGTCCAATTCTTCATTTAGTCCTCTTGGGGATAGAACCTCCAATCGGTCTATCCTTTAGGCTTCTTTCTGTTGCCTTCTTCTCTTGATGTCCATATAGGAACCTTGTGCTTCAATAATTTCCAACACTTGAAACTTGATCCGTGCGATGTGTTTCTTTCCTTAAAGTGTGTTGCAACTGCTGAGTTTGCATTGTGGTTGCATATGCATGATTTATGCTCATTCATGCAGGTTTTTATTTTTCTGCCTGTTTCCCCCACATAGTATTGTCGGCATGGGCATCGTATGCAGTAAATGCAATATTCTGTGTTACAAGTGGAGTAACATTTAATTGTGATTTTCTCTCCGGTGTACGGGTGGGGAACGAGTTCGCCTTTTATGAAGTTATTGCAGTTGCTGCAGTTCAGACAAGGGAAAGTTCCTATTCTTTTGGGTTTATTCTTCTTCTTTGTTGTGTTTCTGGTATTGACTAGCAAATCTCTCAAGTTACTAGATCTCTGATAGGCAAAAGTAGGGGCATCTGAAAAAAGGTTTTTCGTTCTTTCATCATTTTTCAGTATCGTCCAATGCTTGGTGATGCATCTTTTAATTTGCATACTCTGCGATGAGAATTTTGATACATATACAAGGGTTGGTGATTGTTTCTTGTCTTTAGGTATAAGTGTGCGTTCTCTTGTCTTTGCATCCACTTTTTCTTTAGCTGTTTGTAAATCTTCATTAGGATATCCCCTTTCTTTCAGTTTTTCTCTCAGTTTTGCTAGCTCTTGTTCACATTCTTGGTGGTCGCTGATGATCCTTTTTAAATATAGCATCTGTCCATACGGGAGATTCCTCAAGGTATTCTGTGGGTGAAAACTCATGCAGTGCAATAAGTTATTTCTGTCAGTAGGTTTGGTGAAGAGAGAAGTTGTAATCTGGTTGTTGTGTATGTTTACTTTAATGTCCAAGTAATGTATACCAGGAGATCCAATTTCTGAAGTAAATTGTATCCGCGGATCTATATTGTTAATGTAAATCATAAATTTGTCCAATGATTCTTTCGTTCCTCGCCAAATGCCAAAAATATCAGCTATATATCGTACCCATTTTATTAGTTGACTTTTCCATTCGGGTTTCTGTAATATGTGTGTTGTTTCAAATCTGTACATGAATGCATTTGCGTACGCAGGTGCCATTGTTGCCCCCATAGCCGTACCTGAGGTTTGTATGTAGAAGTCCTTTTTGTATTCAAAATAAGAGTTCATTGATATGAATGTGAGTAAAGTGAGGGTGAATTCTGTTACTGCTCCTATCTCTCCCTCTTGTAAAAGTAGCCACTACACTGCTTCCTGCCCCAAATCGTGAGGAATACTTGTATATAGGTTAGTTACATCGATGGTAAAAAGGATATCTTGTTCTGTTAAGTGTATTTCTTCCAGAATGTTCAAAAAGTGAGTACTGTCTTTTACATAAGTAGATGTTTTCTGTATCAAGGGCTGTAGAAAATAGTCAATATAAGTTCCTAATGGTTGTAGGATGCCTCCTGTGGTGGCCACTATTGGTCTTCCAGGTGGGTCGTTGAGGCTTTTATGGATTTTTGGTAGGAGGTAAAAATGAGGGGTTTTAGGATTTGGATTAAGTAAATATGCCTTAGTTTTCTTCGTTATCATTTCTCTTTCTTCTGCTTTATCAAGTAGTTCTTCCAAGTTTGTTCGTATTTCTGCGATTGGGTTATAGTCAATTTTAGAGTAAACGTTGGAATTGTCGAGTTGTCTTTTACATTCCTTCTCGTAATCTTCTGTGTTTTGTAATACTAAGGCTCCTCCTTTATCTGCCGGTCTTATAGTTATTGCGTCATCTGAATATAAGTTCTGAATTATAGAGATCTCTCCTCTACTTAGATTTCTATTTTTTGAAGTATTGTACTTAATTTTCTTGAGGTCTGATATAACCATTTTTTCAAAGATGTCTATTGCTGGAACATTAATAGGAGGTCCAGTAGCTTTGTCAGAAGAGTGTTGAGGAATGAAATTCGACCATCTCCCTCGATACCCTGTGGTAGTCCAACAATTCACACGTTGTTCCTTCTGTTACGATTTTCCAAGTTTTTGGTATGTTTCTGCAGGATTTAACAGTATTCTCGAGTACTTGAACTCCCCCTGTAATGTCTTCAGCATTACTAACTCTTTGCTCCACTTCAATGATTCTTGCTTCGAAGGCAGACCATTTATCATCTATTTGCTGTAATTTGACATTAGTTGCTCCCATAAAAGGCTTCAGAGCCTTCACTTGCATGAGTATGGCTTGCATGGTAGAGTTGGAGTGTCCTCTTTAGGCGTCAGCGATTCGCTTTTTCGGACTCTTGTTAGAGGGAAAAATGGGTATTTCTTTGACTTTTTTTTTCTTAGATGCCATATTGAAAAAGGTTTATATGGTACTCCACTAAAGTTTGAGTATTGGGTCACTCTCCAGATACCTTGATGCACCTCTTACACTGGGGTATAATTCTTGTTCATAAAGATTGAAATCTCAATCAGAGTTATTTGAGTGCGCTAATATGAGTGGGAAGAGAGCAGCTAATATTTAGCCCTTAATTTTTGAAAGCATTTAAAACAGTTATGTTTGAACATATCAGCAGGGTCCCAGGGTAAGGTGCCTAGATTTCTCCATTTGCGCCATGAATTATGGAAAAAACTTTCGTATCAAGTGAGCAAATAGTTTTCAAAGATGCCTCAATAACTGTGCAACGATACAACACATGGTAGGCATCTGGTATTTAGCTGTATTCACTTAAAAGCAAGCAGTTACTTTATTTTGTGATAGCACCAGCGCTTTTATATGAAGAGGCAGTCATTCACCCATTTCACATGAAATGACAAAGGTAATTCAATGAGAATTTCATATAGCTAAAGTTGCCATAATATCTGTGCAAAATATTAATAGCATGAAAGCCAGCAGAAGTTTACTTGTATGAGCTTAACAGCAATTGACTGCTGTAATTATGAGGTGGCAAAAATATATATATATTTTTTTTAAAAGGAGACATTGGGCCTCATTACAACTTTGGTGCTAGCCATGCCGGTAAAACCGGCAGGCTGCCGCCAAACCTGCACATTTTTCTGGCGCCCGCGAATGGGCAATTACTGAGTCATTACTGCACTGCCGTACCCGGTAATTGGCCATTTGCGCGCGCCGTGTTGAAATGCGCCCCATTCCCATTTGAGCCCCACAGGGCTTAATGGGAATGGGAGGTCGGATGCACCGGCACCATTCAGAATGGTGCCTGTGCATCCGACATGCTCTGTTCGCAGGTTCTGGTACGCCCGCTAGGTCAGACCTGGCGGGCAGGAAGGCACCTGTGAGCAAAACTCGTAGTTTGCTAGTCCGGTAACAACAATACCAGCAAGCTTACCGGTACCATTGTTACCGGACCGGCAAACTTATAATGATGCCCATTATATTTCTCAGCTTTTTCAATTAAAGTCATTTCATACCTTTAAATTCATTGTAAAAGCGTTTTTGAGAAATTTCATTAAGGTGCCGGGCCCGTGTTAGAGCAGAAAACGCATCCCGCTGCATTAGCAAGTCCTCTTTAATGCCGAACCCAGCCAGCTGACTGGAACCTCGGCGTGCCAGTCACGTGATTTCCCGGAACGCAGGCCTAGCTCCATGCAGCACTCCTCATCTGGTCATGGCAAAGGAGACAGGATATCCCCGGACCACTAGGGAAGTTTTTCAGGTAAAGAAAAACGTTTTATAAATAAAATTAAATGTTGCAGAATGAAAAACTGGATACATAGACAGTTAAGGAGTGGGAGCGCCGGAACTAGACAGCCATACCACACAGCGCTTAGCCCCGCCCACAAAAAAATGTTTTGTTAAACATTTAAAAAAAAAAAAATCACATAGATCCACCGGTGTGTATATGTTTACACCAGGTGCGGAAGCTTTATGTGTGTACAGACCAAGCAGCTCCCAAAGAAACAGCCAATGTGGCCAGAAGAATCCAGAATCAGCTGGGCCTACCTAGGGAAGTTAAGTGATGCAAGTACGGTCGTGTGGGGGGATTGCCTTATGTTGCATGTCAATTCTAATGTAGAGATCTATTCAGAAAGTAAATATCACCTATATATTCTTTTTAAACTCTCAATAGGTTTACCTTGCAAACAGAATTAATCATTTCATTCAGAATATACAATTATTTCAGTACTCTGTTACAAGAAAATTAAACAAAAAGTGACACGCAGCTGAATGTCATTGTGGAAATGAAAATTCAGTAAAAAGGGGAAGATGTCAGGAAGGAAAGAAAAGGGGTTTGCAGACATCATCCCTGGTTCCCAACCCATATTTTGGGCCCTTCATCAAAAACCTCAAAGTGCATGATTTAGCTAGATCAGTTTTGATGGGTCTCTCGTACTGCCGCTGCTTTATGCATTCACTCGTAGCTAATATCATACATCCTTCTCAGCTGACGCACTGGAAGCCATGCCATTGGAACTAATACGGCACACACGCTCTATAGAATCCGGCATAGCTGTAGTGCGCACTACCATTGTGTTCATTGACACAATACTTTTCTCTTCTGCATCCTGCATCCTATGACAAACCGCACACATCCCGTTCAGAGCCCACCTGGATGTTGACCTTGCAGAATGTGTGTCAAGCAATTAATCTGACTCATTTACTCCACAATGAAACCGAGTGAGATAAAGGAGGCGATGCCGTTAGCCCTCAGCAGTGAGCACACATTCATTTCTACGCTATAGCAGGTGGCATCGTCTAAGTGCACGACACGTTGAAGGGAAACACATTCACAGCGGAGCCCTTGCACATTGACAGGCACTAAACAGAACTGTTTTGCAAAGTGACAATCTTAAACCTGGGATGACAGCGAGATGCATTGGTCAATCTCACTGTCATTTGCCCCCACTCTACGAGAATGTAATGCCCAGAGTGGCAACTAAAGGCAGAAGTCAATGACATTGTTTGTTAGTATAGTAATTTAAACAACAATAGCAGGTGGAGTGTTTCAGGAACATGTTTTTTTGCAGTTGCGAAATGCACAAATATATGTTGGACAACTAGGATGATTAGTGGTGTCTGAACCTTGCACAACTTTCCCTGCACAATAGGCATGTTTGGTGCCAATATTAAGCTGAAGTAACCTGTACTTGTAATTTAAAGATACCCACTTAACATGCATACAGATATCCTCCTGTACTTCATCCTTAATATCAGCGTCTGGGGCGCCCTCTCGTCTCGGTATTCAGACTGTGCATTGACCCTTGTCTCCATGCTATAGATGGATGGAGTTGTTTTGCAAGTTGACCCAGCTTCCATGACATAACATAGAATGTAATCTTCAGGGGGAAACTTAGCGAATACCGGAAACCTCTTGACCTATTCACTTCTTAGACTACAGTGAGCTCTTAAGCAGAGAACAAGGTCATCTTATTGTTCAATATAGATACATGTATCCTCAACATACAGATCTATGATTGCCTCGATCATTGCTAAATGTATTGTTAATGCTTCCTTGAGTGAAGCGTGAGTATCTGACGAACTACAAACAAGTTTGATTAAGGCCATTAATTAAAAACCTTCTTTGGATCCTAGTATATGTTGCAATTATTGACCGATCAAAAATGTGCAATTTGTGTTGAAAATACTACATAAATTCATTGCTTTAGAGCTCTAAGACTTTTTGGAGGAACATTATGTTATGTTATGGTAACTTGTATAGCGCACGGTTGCCCACAGGCATCACGGCGCTAGAGAGGCAGGTAACCACACACAGAACAACACAATAAGGCCAGGATTGCTAAGATATCAGAATAGATACGTTTTTAAAGCATTCCGAAAGACCAGACGATTTGACAGCAATTTTATAGATAGTGGCAGAGTATTCCACAGCTGCGCTGCTGCAATCGAAAAGGCATGCCCCCACCAACCGAGTGAGGCGAAAAGAAGGCACACATAGCATACCATCAACAGCTGACCGCAGGCGGCGGTTCGGGACATGGCGCTCAAACTTGGTGCACAGATACTCTGCTTGTATGTATGCCAACATGCCGCATTGATGCATGTCAGTGCATGTCCGGACCACAGTGCAGGCATCATGTGAGGTGTGTAGACACAGTTGGGGCGGTGGCATGGTGATTACCACACGACACAATGGGGATATGCATGCTGGGCCTGTAAGCGGCTAGTGCATTCCCACCCAAATCAATCCACCCCACGGAGTGCAACACATCTCGGTACGGATGACACACAATAGCCACTACAGGGTGCCTCACAGTGCATGACTCACATACATACCATTGTTCTGGATCGTTGAGGTATCATGGTATCGAATAGTGCGCCATTAGAATGCCCCCTCCCCAACTTGTAGGTGATTCTGGATATCCACTACTACTCTGGCTAATGACCGTGTTCAGGGATCCACAGTCGCCAGAGGGCATGGCATACAATCGTGCCCATGTGCGAACAAGGGAAACCATTGAGCAGACATTTGAATTGTATTTGTATTTATTAAGTTTAATCAAGCGCTTTACACCAAAGCGCTGCACATTTTAACAACAGGATACATATGACAATTAACATCATAACAGTAACAGTAGAAGCAATTTACAATTGAGAATCAGACCAACAAAACAATAAGTAGAGCAATTAACTGGAGAGGAGGAGAGTAGTGCAGTGGAACTGAGAGGGAGAGGGAGGGGAGGGGAAGAGGAGGAGGAGGGAAACAGATGGGGTGAAGGGGGAGAATGGGGGAGGCGGGAGGGAGAAGATCAAGGAGATAAGGCAAGGTGGGAGAGGGGCAGCAAGGGGGGAGGGGTTTCATGGCGGGGAATGGAGAAGGAGAGATTTGAGGGAAGTTCGGAATGAGGAAAAGGTAGAAGTAGAGCGGAGTGAGAGAGGTAAGGAGTTCCAGTGTAGGGGGCTAGGAGATGGAAGGAGCGGAAATGGGATGTGGCACATGGAGAAGGAGGAACAGTGAGAAGGAAGTGGTCGTCAGAGCGAAGGGAGCGGGAGGGAGTGTAGAACGAGAGGAGGGAGGAGAGATAAGGGGGAGCAAGACCATGGAGAGATTTAAAGGCTAGGCAGAGAAATTGAAATTTTCAATTGGGAGTGAAAGGGAAGCCAGCCAAGGGAGGAAAGGGAAGCAGAGATGAAATCATAGGGGGAGAGGAGACAGAGGGTGCAGACGGCAGAGTGGTAGATAGATTTAAGGGGGGCGAGATGAGAAGAAGGAAGTCCAAAGAGTAAGGAGGAGCAGTAGAAGAGGTGAGAGAAGATAAGGGAGGAGATTAAGAGTTTAGTAGCATGTAAAGTGAGAGAGGGGCGGACTTTGCGAATATTAAAGAGGTGGAAGCGACAGGCACGAGAAGTGAGAGAGATGTGATGGGAAAAGGTGAGAGAGGAGTCAAAGTGAATGCCTAGGTTGCGAGCGTGGTCAGAGATGTAGAGATTAGAAGGGGGAAAATGAATGAAAGGAGGAGGAGAGGGAGGGGGAAGAGAGTTGGAGGGGAAGAAAACTACTTCAGTTTTATGAGTGTTAAGGGAAAGGAAGCAAGAAGACATCCAATTTTTAATTGCAGTAAGGCAGGAAGAGAGTTTAAGGGGGAGGTCAGTAGAGAATGAAGAGAAGGAGAGTAAGAGATGAGTATCATCGGCGTAGAAATGGTGAGAAATGCCAAATGAGGAGATAGCTGGGGCAAGGAAGGAAGTATAGAGTGAAAATTTGACTTTTTGGAGTCCTAAAGGCATGTTTCAGATGCCTACACCGGTCAGAGGGGTGCACTCATGCACAGGCCAGAGAAGGGGGTCAGGTAGTCCTGGCCTGTACAATGCTGCATAATATCTGCATTACATGAAACACACACATGCCCCCATACCTCGACATGCCACCACCAGATGTCAGAGATGATGATGGTGATGATGCTGGCAAGATAGCACCAGCCAGGCATAGGCACATGCACATGTACAGGATGGGCGTATTGTATGACAAGAAATCATAGACAACTTCTTCAGAGGCCCCGTCACTGTGCATCACCCATGATGTGTCAATGTATTTGATGTGTTCACTCAACAAAATTCATACATATGGATAACGGCTGCCCACTCATTTTTGCAAGTGATTAGATGAATGCATTGAACAGTTCTACAAACTACATGTCAAACACCCTGCCTGCCACTCCCTGCCCCCACACCAAAACCCCCTCCCCACACACCAGCCACCACCTCCCCACATAACTGCCACCCTCTCCCCTCACAGCCGCCACCCTCTCTCCTCACAACCTAACAATGAAGTGTCACTTGTCCGAGTCCAGAGTATCACTCTCTGTATCACTTCCCATGAGGACCCTTTCCATGGGCAGGCATGTCCATATGTCTCTGTGGGCTGCTCTGCACTGAGCTGGCACGTGTGGCCGTGCTGGTGGTGTGGTTTGAGCCTTGTGCACCTATGCCCTCCTGGTTTGCCCGTACAGGTAATGCCACAGACTCCGCCAGTGTGGACACACCCTCATTCCTCTCATGGACCCTCTGGAGAGAGTAGAAGTGGTACGGCCCAGGGCACGGGCACAGCGGCGGCCAGTAGACTGTATGGTCTCCCTAATCAGCTGGGTCTCTGCTAGCTGCTGGCATTGGATACCAACCATCTTCTCATGGCGGGCCGAATGCGCTTGTCAATCTCTCTGATAGATGGCAATGGTGGTCGTTTTGGGCAGTGGATGGTGGATGGACTGAAGGTAGGGATGGGATAAGGAGAGCACTGTGGTGTGTTGTCTGTGTCTTTCTCTTCATCTGTCATGTGATGTTGGGGCCAGATGGCTGATGGCCGCTCTAAATGTCCGCCAATGATGTGCCACTGCCTGGGCCTGTGGAGCAGGCTGCTGTTCTGGGGCAGTTGGCTGAACTTGGGCAGCTGGTTGGCCTTGTAGTGGTGGCTGCTCCTCTTGGGCAGCTGACTGGTCCTGTGGGGCTGGCTTAGTCACAGATGTGGTATGTGTGGGCTGTTGGGCTGCCTGAATGGGTCTTGCATGGCCTGCGGATAGACAGATGCCATAGCTATTAGTGGATGAGCCTGTTAGGGTGAGAAAACATAGCAGTTAGGAGCCTGTGTGTGATATCGATGCACTTGCATTATGCTATTTGAACATTGCATGTTCCACAGCCTGGTCAAGATGTGTGTTTTTTGTGCACTGATGCATGCATGCATGCATTCATGCATTTATGGTGTCTGTCCATTTTGGTCGGACTCATGGCAAAGTGGTTTGTTTTTGTGTGCACATTGGGGAATTGCTAACTGTCCAGTCATGCAATAGTGCACATGACATGTGCACATGGGCATGGATGCTTGTTGGGTATGATGGTATTGCATGTCTTACATTGGGCCTGACCCCTGTCATCTTTGTGTTTACACAGGGACTTTAGATGTTGATGTCACTCCTACTACCCCTTTCCTTGGGCACCTTTCCCTGGACTGTTTTGTGTGCAGTTTTTGTATGGTGCAGGGCATTCGAGTGTGGCTTGTTGCATTCACCGCCATCCTCTTGGGTCCCAGCTCTGGCCTCTGATGTCCTTGATGCTCTCCACATGCATGATAGAGCTGAATCACCCTTCCCAGGGCATCAGTCTGATGGGAGAGAACTTGCTGCCTCCTGTTGCCATTGACTCACAGCAGTCGGCAGCCAGCAGGTTGTGCATCCGCAGCCGCAAATGATCCCTCCTCTTACGGCAGTCCCTTGAGGTGCTGGGGACAGACCCCATTTCTGTGACTCTACTTGCCACCTCCAGTCATATGGACGACTTGCGCCACTGGCTGGTGCAGCGGTTGTCCTGGCCAAACAGCGTTGTCCACAATGTGATCTGTCAGGGTTGTCAATTCAACCTCTGAAAAGCGGGGCTTTCAGAGCTGGACTTCTGGAAGCCTGCTTTTGCTGCTTCCAGACATCCTGGCAGTGTTTGCGGTGGTGGATTCCTACAGGAAATTCCCGATTTAAGTTGGATTGTGTTTTCCAAAATAGCTGCCAGCCAACTTCCAATTCCTGGGATGATGCTGTTTCCATTGCCGCTGTTTCCGGCATCATGGGGACGGATCCGCTGTAACTAGCATTTTATTATTCAAGGGCACCATCATTTCACAATTTTACTCCTATTAACGGGATGCCGGTGTTACCGTTTCCGGAACTGCCAGATGCGGGGGCCCACAGAGTTGTAATATGCCAGTGATTTCGCCACTCTGGTAGACAGTAAGATATTGATATTTTATTTGTATCAGAGAGTATCTCTCTCCATGGAGAAGGCCTTCTGAAACAGCACCTCCCTCTGCGTGATCTCTGCAATTTCGGGGCCGGCATCCGCTTCAGATACATCAGCGGGTCCGGCGTCTTCGGTTTCCCACTCCTGCTGCTATAACTGCTGCCTCTAACTTCTTCTGACTCTCCACCTCCTTTTTCTATTGGGCTGCACCTGAGGAGACTTTATATATTCTAAAGTCCCGCTCAGGTGTGTATCATTTGGGACCTCTGAGTGTCTATTCCTCGTCCCAGTACTTAGGGCATGGTGGGACTTAAAGTCCCTAATGTTCAGATTACACTTTTCCCCATTAAAAACTTCAGTTTCACTTTAGTAATTTACTCTTTTTACTGAGTATGTTTTTAGGAAGGAGGTAAGGTTTTATTCTGATCTTCGTAACCCAAACTTTATGGAGAGTTATAAGTATCCAACATCGAAGAGTTATTATTGGATTTCTTATATATATTATTCCCATGTTGGTCTTCATGGTTTTTATTACTGACAAGATGGATAGTTTTTGGAAGACAGACTTTGCTTTGACAGCAAGCCATCATAGGCTCTGCCATCCCAGAAAGTGCTTCTTCCAAAGAAGAAAAATAAATTTTCCCTCATGGCTGAACCCTCCTATTTCCCTGGGGCCCTTCTCCTCCCAGGTGATCGACCCGGATAATACCACCCCCTGGGTTAGAATGGGGTAGTGGTTGCCTTCCCATGGCCACCTGTGAGGACACTCTACGCAGTGATTCTGGGAGAATTCTGCAGAATTCATCACAATAATTACCCACTTAATTCAGACTTCTATACATGTCATCTATATTTATTCATATCATTTCCATACATTATCACAATTCTCATCATAGATTCAAATCAAATAATATTTACAATCATTTTTCAATTCCTTAACATTACAACATATTCAATAATATTGATTATTTATTTTCTTGCTCATAGGGCACATACAGTGGGGGTACGCGATAATCCAAATGCAGCTTTTTGGAAAGAATTGTGTTCATGGTTATACAAAAGTGAAAAATATTGAGTCCTTGAAATATTAGTCTAACATGGATAATTCAAGGTACCTGTATTTTGATAGATAACATACAAAAATGTTATCAATATATTTATATTCACTGAAAAAATGTTGTTAGAGTTATGTTACGTTTAAGTCGAAAAACCAAATAAATTTGGCGGTTATGGAAAGCTATGCAACTATAACTCACACTGCCACAAGGCACGGCTAAGACTAACACACAGGACATCAACAATGACATCACAAATGGCATCGATGACACCACTAATTACATCACATATCTGCAGCGTTTGATTTTGTTCAGTGACAGTAAGAATGTTAAGAAGAGGACTTGATCTGTTCATACTGGACTGAAATCATGATACACATAATCTATAGGTGCTGTATATCTAGACTTTCACCTTCGGCTTTGTTCTAAGGCACTTTCCGTAAGGTTTGGCCTCAGTTCATGGTGCACATACATTGAACAATAACTAGGTCCCAGACAGACAATACCATTTTTGTACAAGATGACAAATTCTACTCAAGTGTCATTTTTTGGTTATGGTATTTGTTTCCTGCTTGCTAAAGTTTCCATGTTTGTGACTCAGATTTGTATTCATTGATGCTCTCATGTATATTTTGGGTACTAACACATCTCTGTAGTAAGTCTTGTACTGTTCGCTGTTAATTAAAAGTTTGACATTAGTCAAGATTCTGATAGGCTTGGACTTTTTCTATTGTGGTCCATGCTGCAGCTATTGCCTATTTGTATGTATTAGTAGATTTCTGTATTAACAACAAAATTTCCCCAACATTTTTTTTGTTTCAAGTACATTTTGTGATTCATGGAGTAGTTCATGGGAGGCCTCCTGATCACCCTTCATATGTTGCTAGCAACACTCTAAACAGAAATCCCTGTAGGGACTTTCCATCAGGATTGATTGTCATGTGTGATGTCATCCGTGATGTCATTGATGGTGCCATTTGTTAGTTTTAGCAGTGCATGGCAGTGGTGTGAGTTGTAGACCTCCTTTAACAAACATATTCTTTTCAGTGCATACTGATGTGTGTCATTTTCAGCAGCGCATGCTGGGGATGCAAGTCATGATTGAATTGCTTACGGCATGAAGCTCGACCATGGCCCCATCTCCTGCACCACCAAACCATCCCCATTATCCCCAGAGCTTACCCTGCATCCTGGTCCAGTGTCCACTATACCCCAGTAATGTGATCAATTGCCAGTATTCATGGTTTGCAGCCATGGTCAGTGTACAAAATCCATGGGCCATGGGCTTCGGCCATGCCAGAGGCTCTAATAAGCAAATCAAAGTAGACATTTGTCCTTGCTAAGTGCCAGGCCCACTGCCCAGGCACTAAAGTTATACCACTATTTTTTGTGCCTACATTTTGACAATTTGGAAAAAATAAAACACTGGACAGATCTGCAAAACCATGCTTGCAGGTCCTTGCTGATGCTCCTCACACACATTTGCTGCATATCCATCCAACACTGAAGGCTGTAGCCGCAAAACCAATTATTTTTCCCATTCAAGCCTATTCCGATTTCTAACATTTTACCATATAGCTCATCCCTGGTGGTCATGGCCACTTGAACCCCATTGTCCATCCCTGATGGCTATGGTCTGTGGCCAGATTGTCCGGGGCAACCTGTCTGGCCACTGTGCATGGTCATAGGCACAAAGTTATATCACTAGTTGTTGCACCTCTCCTTGCTGGGGGCCAGGCCCACTGTCCATGTTAACCACATAGCCGATCCCTGTTGGCTATACCCACTTTAACCCTATAACTGGGCCCTGGTGGCCATGGACAGAGGGAAAATTGTTCAAGTCAGCTATATCACAGTTTTTGTACCTACATTTTGACACTTTGAAAAACATTAAACCCAGGACAGATTTGCAAAAGCATGGTTTCCTGTCCTTGCCAATGCTCGTCGCACAGGTTTTCTGCAAATTCGTACAGCACTTCGGGCTGTAGCTGCAAGCATATTTTTTTGTGGGACTGCCATGCAATGTTGTCCCCTTTTGACAAAATCCCTTCATTATTTGCACACACATTCAAAGTTGGGTCTATAAACTTTTTTGAAATCCTTTGTGTGGATTATAAGCCATCCAAAAATGTTGGGACCCTCCCCTCTTATTTTGCCCTCTCTTGACTAAACAGCACCAAACATAGAAACAACATTTGAAGTTGGGCCAATATTGCATAATTTCATGAAGTTTTGTTGAACAGCGCCAAAGTTCTAAGCCATTTAATAACTGCTTTTCACTGACCCTGTAATGTACACATATGCATGGATGTTCTCGAACATTTGTCAAGTTCGCAAACATCAAAGCAATGTCTCTAAATATCTGAGATATTCTCTGACAGCAAAGAAGAAACTCGTTGATTCCTGGCTTTTTCTGGACATATCCGATCACATACTCATCACCCCTCACCTCCCCAAGAGACTGTTTGGCAATCCTCACCCAGATAATACCTGCAGAATATTTCATCAACCTCTTCAATGACTCACCGGTGACAGGAAACATGCCATGAGCTTTCATATCTGCATGCATCAAGCCACTCCTTAAAAATCTGTCTGGAAACACGGAAGATATGACCAATCAAAAACATCCCATATCCAGTGAAACTATTAGAAAGCTATATCTATGAACAAATCCTGGAATGTGTAGAAAAGAATCGGATACTAGACCAGGCACGAGTAGACTTCAGACCCATGATAGGAACTGAAGCTGCATTATTATCTATATGTGAAGATCTAAAAACAAATGCGTACTCCAACGTCAAATCAGCACTAATACTACTCTAGCTGTCACCAGCCTGTGATACAATCCATCATGAAACACTCATCAAAACAGTAGAAGGTATTGGAATCGGCAACACAGCACTCTTCTGGTTAAAGTCCTTCTTGACATAAAGAACGGAAACAACTTGTATTGCACCATTCGAAGGAAGCACCTCGCAAAACAACATGTGGAGTCCCACAGGGGTCATCACAATTGCCACTACTCTTAAAGATCAACATGATCCCCCTGATTTCCCTCATCAAAAAACATGGCATCACCTGCTACAACTATGCAGATGACACTCAAATCATCTACAAAATCAATGCCACCGAAGAACAAAACCCAACAGTCGCCAACTGCCTCACTGAATTAAACCAGTGGATGAACACCAATAGCCTTAAACTCAATCTGGACAAAAGAGAAATCATCATTGCACCCAACGATCCATTGAATAACCACCACATCCCATGGTCCACCGAACTGGGAAACCAACAAGTGGTAAAAAATCTCAGAATACTGAAGAGCGGGTCCTAGGAATGGTCCTTATGACCCATATGCGACTGTCAATCCGCAAAATAACTCGCTCTTTGACCAGTCACCGACTGCACCAATGTATCACAGATATGAGAAGAGATATTCTCTCAGACAGCCATTTAAACCATATCCAGTTCATGGTTTTGAGGAAACAGTGGTCTTATCAATGGAACAGGTCGACTAACAATAAAGCCAGTTATCAACGACTTCATTAGGGACATCACGACATAGCCAGGTTAGCCATGAAGCAAATATGCATCCATTCATGAAGCTACACAAACATGCACTAGTTTATTGCTTGTAGACTTGAAAAACATGCTTATAACTCCTGTAGGTAGAGGCGGATACATTTACATAATGCTAAGAACCTTTCCTTTCTTTCGCCAAAGCGAAACCGCAAGATTCAGAATGTGGACCAAGCTTGCATATGCTTTATTGCAACTAAACATAAGAAGACATGAAGACACATAGGGAACCTATACAGTGACTGAAGGGAATCAGGTTGGAAAGACAGGCCTTGGATACATGGAAGGGGAGACATGATCCCTTGCAGCATGAGGCACAGAGCTGGTGTTCACAGCCAAGGACAGGGGCGGGTGGAACATTCCTGGTTCCCAAGGCAGCAAAAGCCACCTGCAAGAATTCAGAATACAATCCTCATAATTACCAACAGAAGAGCTTCATTCTGTGGTCCTCTCACACCTGACCCAGCAGAATAGGACCATGCTCATATACTCATGGTGGGAAGAGAAGCTGTTACCAGCGAGACAAGGAGTGGAATGATACAAGTGTTGCCCACCAAAACTGCAACCGCAACCTGCAGGCCCTCTCTCAGGCTTAGGTGATCAGATAGTGATAACAATATGGGACACACAGTCCTCCATGTTCTTTCCATCACCTTGTAAAGGTACACTCAGCTCTGTGACAGACAGGAGTCCCAGGCCTGGGAGGACTCGCTCTAACCAAAACAGAAGCTCCATCTTTGAGATGGTATAAAATGATGCACGGGCCTCTGGTCTTCCTGTGACCCTGAAACCATGTAGTTTCTAAAATGTAGTCGTAGTCTCAGGTGAGCCATCTGATATGGGGAACTAAGGATTTTACTAATGTATAGTTATTGTATATGTAGTTAGCCCAAACTGACAATAGGGACACCCTTTAGGTTTTTGGGGTGGACAAAATGTTGTGACAAACCGTGTGATAAAGGCTCAGAAGCTGAGAATGCTGGAGAATTCCTTTTTCCTGCCTGTCCCCTGTCTGTTTGGATAATAAAGATTATATAGTATATAGCACAATATAGTATAATATAGAGTCTATGATGGGCCCAAGTTTCTCTGCAAAGTATCTAGACGAATGCTGTGAGGTCCCAGCCGCAAGTCCTCAACAATACTAATGGGCAACAAACTAACAATAGAACCACAGGTCAACACAATGATTAAGAAATTCTTCTTACACTTACACACTCTCAAGATGATACTTCTATTTCACCTGCGCACACAGAACACTCACCATCATCTCTCTCATCATGCCAAGAATAAACTACGCCAACAACATTTTTCTCGGAATGCCAGAATACCTTACGAGAAAACAACAATGAATATAGATCACAGTAGCAGGACTACTCCTCAAACTCTCTAAGAGAGAGCACATCACACCAGCACTGAGAACTCTACATTGGTTGAAACAACTAGATTCATATTTTAGTTAAGGATGGGGAAAACCCACAAACATATCTGCACACATTTTTTGAAGCAATTGCTTACATATTATTCACAGGTTTGTTCAAACAAACACTGAATATATGTTTACCCTACATAATTCCGTTGATACTCAAAAACTTCTCCTGATATTCAGTAAAGCAATATTGAAAGCACTGGAAGTAAGAGGCACATTAAATAGGTGTGTCTTTATAAAGTAGACCCATCACATAGAACGCAATTGAATGCACTGCAAGTGCTCTTAAGTGTTGAAAATAGATGTAGTGATCACTTAAGAATTTGTTTACACCTCTTATTATTGAATCATCAAAATAAACAATCATATGCATCTCAAGTGCCTTCAAATAGTTAAAGAGCCTGTAAACATATATTTGGTGTTTATTTGAAAAAACTGCAAATAGTTGTAAAATACTAAATTGGTTGTTTTAAACAATGTTATAGATTGCCCCTGAAGAAGGGAGGTTTCCCCCGAAACACGCTGCACTCTTACTTTAGAATAATGGAAATTAAAAGATGACCTTGATGAAAATTGAAGATGAGTGATTTAGAAATGTGTTTACATTCAAATTCAATGACAGTTATTTGTTTGTCGAAATTGTCATACATACAATTGACGTTTATAGTGCCTGTATATACAGAACAATGTTGTGCAGTGGAAGGGAGTCTCCACAGAGTTGGAGACCTACTGTACTATATTGCTATTCTGTCTGTGTCAGAACAGGGATTACCCCCTTGCAACCAAATAATATTATCATTTTTGAGTTGAATACTTCGAGTGAATTGGGGGTGAACTGTTTGCACATTCCTACTAACACTACACTGGTTAGGAGTCAAAAAACAAATCTTCTTCAAAATACTCTGCATAACACACAGAGCAATTCACTGCCAAGAAGCAGATTTCATATATGGAAACCTCTTCATCTGCAAACCAACACAAACACTAATGTCCAGCAATATTTGCTTTGAATCGAAACAATACGCAAAACATACATTCAGGGGATCATCATTGTCCCGCATAGCTGAACTTGAACTTGCTCACAAAAGAAATATGACCAACAGAAGATCACCTAAAATTCAGGAAACTTTTAAAAACATGTCTCTTTAATTCACCAACCTAAAGAGGGAACACCGGCAAAGGAAAACCACCACGAAACACAACAAGAACATCCAAACCTGGACCACCCAGAGAAATAAAACACTCAACCCCAAACACCATAGAATAAGATTAACCCAACGGATCACCTGAATGCACAAAAAAGACTCAGACAACCCCAGACTAACCCCTACTAAATGCTCTCTAATACTCAGCATAAGACACATACCTTCTGCACAAAAACAAAAGAAATCCTGCAAACTACAAGCACTCATCTGACTCTCCACAACACCCAAGATGCACATAAAACACCAACACGCAACCACCCAGTAAATACCACACAATGTCAATCAACTAAAAACATACCAGCACATAGTGACCAGTTTTTCCGAACTGAAACAACCTACAGCACATCAGTGCTTGGCCCTCTCAATCCCACTAACTAACCCATCCCAATCTCCCTTCCTTTTCAGATCCACCTGGGCTTCTGGAGACCATGAAAATGGCAGCAGTGCACAGTATAACTAAAAATAACATAGTATAACAAGTGTAATGTGTTTCTGAATATGTTTTTACAGTGATGTCCAAGGACTATGGGGGCACTGAAACTGAATCAGGAAGTGAGTGCACAGACTGGACAAAGATATCACTACATTTGTTTTACCTACTTACTTTTAGGACATTTTCAAAAAATCTACTGGACGGATTAACACCAAATTTGCAAAAGCATGCTTACAGGACCCAACTGCCGTTCCTTGAGCTAGTTTGGTGCAAATCCGTCCAGTGGTTTGGGCTGTAGCCTCAAACAAAATATATTTCCATTCATTTATATCCAGATTTCAAAAGGTTTGGGAGCTCTCCGATAACCCCCCCACCTTTGACAAAATCACACAGAGCTTTGCAAAATGATTGAGAATTGGCTGTATACTTTTTTTTGCAAAGTTTCATGAGGAGTCGTCGAATGGTGCCAAATAAGCCACCCAAACACTACATTTCCTATTGGAAGAGCAACTTAACCATAATCACAGGGTTGCTACCAGACTCTGTAATTTAAATTAAATATCATGGTAACCTTAACTCATGCTTAAACATAAAATCATAAAGTATTATTATATAATAAATAGAATGATATGCATACAAAAAAATAATCTTTTTATAAAGTAAAAGTTTTAAAAACGTAATTAAATGTACACCATTAATACATCAAACTATTGCATATTTTTATAATACAATACTCCATAATTAAAAAAATTTGATACATACATTTCATATACAATTCTTCTATTTAATAATAAAATATTACATCAATACTTTACATTAAAACGTAACTTTTTAAAAATGAAAAACATTTAATGTAAGAATTACAAATATATAATTCAATAACAATAAACATAGCATAAAATACAACATACTGTACATCTAAACATAACACATGAACTAAACAAAAATGACTATATAATAAACACTATTTAGAAACAAGTATTTCAACAAATAACATATACATACACAATGTATACAATGTATAAATCTAGTAACATTTAAATTATAATACTCATGCTCAACATAAACACACGGATCGAAATAAAGATTGAATAAGCAGGAGTTAAAAGCAGCACCTGGTTATCCATCATTAACCAGTGCCCTGGAGCAACGATTGGGGAACGAGGAGCTACTGCATAGGGTTTCCCATATCTAATTTTCAAAACCAAACACAAACCTATAATTGTGTCCATTATTTTTGATCCCTTGTTTTTGTTAATGTTGTATAGATGTATCCTAATGTGTATGTATCACTTGTCCCAAATGCACAGTTACATTCACATATGTGTATTTTTTAGACATCAGTTGGCCTGAGGAACCAAAATAGGCCCCTAGTAGCTGTTGGTCTTTAGCTAACCAGGCACTTCTTGCCTACAAGCAGGAACTACTTAACTACTTAGCTGCCAGCTCCCCTCAATTTCGAACCCTGTAAACACAAATACATCCAAGTTCTACTAAAAAATCATTATTACATAATGCTAAATGTATATTGTTACAAACACAGATCAAATGTAATTGTCTTAGGTGTTTACATTTTAATATGGATGTAACTGCTGTAAGTGTAACTATAGCTATGCAAAACATGGTGTGCTTATATTCAGTTAACACACAAGGGGACCTAAATGGGAAGCCAGACCCTGTACAACATCCCAGATACTAGACACACACAAGGTACAGGTCCATCATACTTGCTTCTATCATTCAAAATTGAATAGCCTAAATGACCCTCTAACCATAACTGACTGACACCTAAGTATGAACTATCCTTAGACAGAGGTGATGAGCTAGAAAGTCCAAGCGCATAAATGTTTCACAAAGAATGTGCTCAATTAAAAGTCCAGAGAGGAAAACATCCAGACTCCAAGCAAAAGTTGAAGGAAGTACCCTGTAATGCTCCCACGTATATGCTCAGAAACAATATAAAAGAACATTAAAAAGTGTTTATTCAGTCCAGGGTGCTAGTTGCTAACTGAGCATCCCACTGTAATGTATGGTCAATCGGTTTCCGTGGGTTATGTGAAGACTCCTGCCCCTGCCTCACCAAAACCCTGCCTAATGTCTCCTCCCAGTAGGCCAGGAGAGTGCAGATGCTTCCTGATCCCAATCCTGGGGGTGGTGTACTGCAGGAGGATTACCTGTGTGGAGACAAGCCCCAGGATAGTGAGGATAGTCCACGGAATGAGACATGGGCCCTCATTACAGCACCAGCGCTAAACCATGGCGCTATTAGCACCATGGTTGGTGCCGGTGTTGGAACGGGTCCGCCATGGTTCAATGGGGAATTACCACCCCATTCCAAGGTTGGCGGGGCGGTAATTCCCCATTGAACCATGGCCCTTCCCCATTCCCATTTTCGCCCCATAGGGCTCTATGGGAATGGGGAAGGCGCTAAGTACGGTACCGCAAATTGCGGTACTGTACATAGCACCAAGGTCCCTTTGCGGGTCCCTACTTTAACGGCTGGTGTAGACCAGCCGTTAAGGTCGGGTCCCGCAAAGGGACCTCGTAGTAAGCCGCTAAATGGTTAATGGCGCCGCAGCCTTTTACGGCGCCGTTAACCACTTAGCGCCTGGGTCGTAATGAGGCCCATGGCATTTATCCTCTGAAAGGGATTCCCTTACCATCATGCCAGATGAGGTTATGGCGTATTGTCTTTTTAACGTCTCTCAACCTCCTGTTAAAGGTGGAATGGTAAAGTCTGTTTGCAACATCTGAACTTATTACATCAAGAAAACCAATTATTTTCATCCCTAAAATTAAATGCCCACCTAAATAACAAAGGTGCACTACTAGAACTAATGGAAATGTTGCTGTATCCACATCTTCCTCATCTAATAAGGTTAAAACACACAAGCCCTCTTTTGAAAATGCTAAGGGAATTTAATCTACCCTTAATTCTATCAAAGAAGTGAAAAAACATAACTTCACTAAAGTGCACAACATGTCCCATAATGCCATTAGGGACTGACACAAAGAAGAGGGCTTCAGAGGCATGCCAAAGTGAAGGACAGGCAAGCAGGCCTAAAATCCTTTGCCAGGGTCAGGCAATTAACAATAAGGGCATGCACTTGAAAGTAATTGCCCCATCTAAGGAGCATAAAAGGCTGCAGCAGGAGGGGGCAGTAGAATGGAGCTGAAGCAGGAACCAGAAGGCTAGCAGTAGTAGAAGATGGAGAAGACGAGGCCGGCAGTTCATGAGGACGTTTGTTCACTTAAGGGACGCCAGGGCAAGAGTAAAGCAGATTTCCCCTGCAGGTCATGAGAGACCCTGTGTTCACAAACCCTGCTGTGTTGTGGCTGCACTGAGAGAGAGGCCTAATGACTCTGAATGCAACCCGAGGCCCATGTATTGAAGCAAGCCGAGTGACAGAGGAGTATAGGAGACTCCCCGTGGTTTTTAGTGGTTGAGGCTGGACTGAAGACATCTATACTGCTGAGGGGTGTGGGTCCCAAGAGTGCCTAACGTAGTAGCAGAGCCTGAACAAGTCGAAAAGTGGAAGCAGCCTACATGCATAGTGTTCCTGAAGCCGGTGAGTGAAGCTCTGTATGCAGGTTCACTTTAAAAAGCTTCCTGGTAACTTTTACCAGCTTAATGATATCTCGCATAAGCATGGAAGTGAGGCAATGTTGTTCAGAACTTTGAAGAGGTCATTTAACAATGAGAATGTACTGCGCATAGCTCTAAAGCCAGTAAGAGTTTTTGCGTACAAAAGAAGTCTTTCATTTCCATTGTTGAACTGTTGAATGTTACTGGAGTGGTTGAGTGTCTCCACTAAAGAAGGGCAACACTTTCCTGGATCATGCAGAAACTTAAAAGCTGACTTTCACCATTGCTTACAAGGCATATTCCATAAAAACAAGGTCACGTGCAAATAATCATCAATCCTGATTGGAGTCAGAATAAAATTCTGTGATAATAAAGGGAGTACAATTCTGCGTAAGTCTTTAAAATTCAAAATCTTTCTTCAAAGTGGTATACCTTAATCTGTTTCTGTATTGAAGAAAGACTCTTGTAATATTCCGAACAAGTATTCGAAGAATATAGAAGTTGTTAAATTGATGCAAATAGCAAGTATTGCTCAAGCCATTAGATACATCCTACAGTGCTGAAGGTATGAACGGTCCAGTGTCCTCTGATACAAGTGTGACTTTGTTATCCCAGGCTGGAGGTGTGGCAATACAGCTTAAGGGTAACTACTGGAACCAGAAAGGTGTCAATGAAATTGTAGAAGGGAGCTGGGTGCTTGTAAACAGATCAAGTTGACAATCTATATGGCTGAGACGGTTGAAGTTAAAAGTAGAAGCAGTCTGGAAGCAGAAGCAGATTACATTTGTGGTAATAAGACAGGCAAAAGAGGCAAAGAGGCTGCCCTTTTCTCATAACCAGGAAAGAAAAGTACCTTGCCTACCTGTGGAGGTCGAGAGTCTTGTCTTCGAACACCTCATACAATTAAAGTATCAAGTTGGAGTAGACCTAATTGAACTGTGGTTGTATAATGTTGTCAGAACATTATACAACCACAGTTCAATTAGGTCTACTCCAACTTGATACTTTAATTTCCCTGAAGCTAATTGAAGTTAATAGTAGACTGGGAAGGAAAGGAGCCTCGTCTCACAGTAACTGCAGCGGAAGTGGCTTGATAAGAGGAAAGCAACACCCTGAGAAGAAGCATCCAGACAAGTATGCTAAAGGCAATGCAGAGGTCAAGAATACCCAGGACATTGTCGAAGCAGAAGTTGTTTCTCATGTAGCACACATATCCTGGAAGAGGGATATCCAGGATTACCATTGTTGCTGTTTTTCTTAGCTGAAATTGGAAGGGAAACTTGTCAACGGAAGGCTGGAGAACAGTTGCCAGTGGGATTTTGTTTGTTGAACTTATATTGCCTTTTTTAACTTATAAGTACTGGTTCAAGACTTTACTTTCATTTTGAACATTTGGGAGAAAGTGACTTTAAGGAATCCGGAGAAAGGGATCTACCCAGGACAGGTGAAGGTTATTCAAGTCATTGGTGGTTGGTTAATCTTTTAGTTATGCTGGTTGTGTTTTATCTTTTATTTTTTTATATTTTTTTTGATAATGTTTTGTTGTTTTGTTGTTTAGAGTGAGGGCCAGTTTTGTTGATGCTACAAGTTAATCCTTTAGACCTTAGAATAGGCAGGGAACTCCCTGAGAAAGTAGGTTTAGCTAGGTTTCATTTGCACTTTTTACTTTCAATAAAATGTTTAATTTGGATAAAAACACAAGCAGCTGTCCACCTCACATTACTGACCCCTCACGTTATTTAATTGCTTTTACCCCACTTTCTTCAGGACCCAATTGCAGATTTAAATCATTTTACAAATACTGCCCAGCTGGCCACTGGTTCAAAGTCTGGGACTGCTGTGTATCAGAAGTTGGCTTCTCCGTAGAGTACAATGGTACTGACTTTCGTTATCAATGGCTCTGCTGATTTCAGTACAGGGATGGCAGCCAACTGGGTTTAGGCTGCTTGTTGCACCTCATCATTGTGCCGTTCTAAAATATGTTCCGGTGGAGATGTGGGCATATGTACAACAGCACTTAACAATAATAACAACATGACATGAAACAATGCACTGGTACAGAAGTATCATTTGTTTATGTCTGGAGCATTTATAGAACTTATCAACTTATACAATTTCAAATCAAAATATGCAACTTTATACAAATCGTTTGCATTTCATGTATTAGTAAGAGAATAAAATACTTAATTGCAGGCAAAATACCTGATTCAGCTAAATGTATTTCAGGTATTTCAAACATAATATAATAAATAGTAAATGAGTAAATGCACACATTTACATTTCTAATTCTCCTTACTCTAATGGCATTACATGAACACATTATTTTCTAAATTACATGTTTTATAAACAAAATAATCACACACGATAGAAAGAAAGTGCTTGTGTGCATTTTGATAGTATAGAATCTAAGAATTCAAGGTTCTGTTAATATACAAAAAAACAGTTACTTATTCCACTTAATTACATTTATAGAAAAGAAATGCAGATTAGAAAGTAAATATTTAATTATAGACATGGCAATTGTATTACTAATATTTTCAGTCATTTATTTTGAAAATATATTATGAATTGTTATTCCAATAGAACCTCCCAAAGTACTTAATGCTTATATACTACTCTTCACAGTAATAATGTCTATATATACTTACAATTAGTCACTGTACACTTTAGTTAAGAGAGAGTCAAGGTGATCAGATTTCATTTGAAAAAACAGAGCAACAAAACCTTTGAAATTCAGTGGAAAAAACCCTGATAAGAGAGTGTTAAGGTGATCAGATTTAATGCAACTAAAACCCCTGAAATTCAGCGATCGCATTTCAAGCAAGTCCACCATATCTTTGCAACCCCTGTAGTGTACTGTATGACTACAGTGTTGACATCACAGCCTCCATCACTGATGACACCCCTGAGAACATCACTGGTGACATTACTAAATACATCATACATGACATCACTGATGACATCACAGGTGATGTCACTAATGACATCATACAATGCAATGCAAACGAGGTGTGGCTAGCTTATCAGCAGACAAAAGTCTTATAAGCTTAGAAATCAAAATGCTCTCACACAGAGAGTGTGAATCCTACAAAGCTGCAGATCAACTTTCTAGTTCACCTCTGTGTGGTTGTAGCATCAACAATATCTGACAAAGTCTTGGTCCTGCAATTACTAGAAAACGGGTACTAAAGCCCAAGAGTGAAATTGAACAGTTAGCTGAAAGTGATATTACAGACATTTTTTAAAGAAATGTAATTGATACCTATTATCTAAAAGGGTCTTCACATTTGGAGAACCTTTTCTTGTGTTAGGTAGCAGAATGAATATCTTCCTAATGTGGAAGGTGACAATGAAAGAGGATTTTATAAAGTGCATGGCCTGGTTGCATCGTGACACATGAAGAACTAAGTCTCAGCAACCATATGAAACTGTCGTGACAAACTGCAGAGACCAAGGAATTATTTTATTTTTGTCTGTTACAGTTGTTCTTGCCGTGGCGTACTGAGAGAGAGAGATCTTCTTAAATGTTTTCAAACAATATCACTTATACAAAGTTGGAACATTACTTACAATTATTCCAAAAGGAAATATACCAAGAACAACTATTTGTTGGCAGATGAATTGGCATAGGATAAACCAGAGGGCAGTCAAGATTAACTTCAAGAGAGTCAAAACTTATTAGGAGATCCAATTATTCAAACAGATGTTGAGCTCATCATGGAAAGAGTCAGAAGTGCAATGCAACACATACACATTTTAAATAGAAAAGTAGAGACTTAAGTGGCATTTATGATAAGATAAAATATGGGTTTGTGCAAGGTCTTAAACATGATACACATGAATGCTTGTGTGTCAATTACATCCCTTGATTGATGTATGTGAGTGGACGGGCTAGTACTAGAAAATCATTTCTAATGCAATGAAACAACATGTGACTGATTGCTCTTTGTCATGTGTTGTGACTCTTCCCACAAGCTTAGCAGTATACCATTTAGGTGGTGCTACTCTACATTTATTGTTGATGCTACTAGTGGAGTATGATAATAAACTTGAATATCATTAACATGCATCAAATCCAGAACAAAAAATTATGAGGAGTTCTTAAACAAGTAAATGTTTTGCTTGTGGATGAAGTGAGCATGGTGTCTAACTTGATGCTAGCTTTTCTCACAAGCAAATACAAGAGTTCTTGCGGACTGACTATAATAGTTTGTTTGAAGACAAACATGTCCTTGTTTTGGGAGATTTGCTACAGTGAACTCCTGTGAAAGGTCAGTGTTCTCCAATCAAAGTATAGCCAAATTCTATAGGTGGTATTGGTAATGTCTATTTTGAATGCAAGGAACTTACTATCAATATGCAGCAGTCTGCAGATTATGAGAATGTAGAAATGCTAAAACACATTTGTATAGGATTCCTTTAAGATCCTGTGAAAACAGTCTTGAAAGGTAGACTGCTTTCTAATATGTTTCAGACAGATTGCACTGGACTTGATGTCATGTTGAATCTGCAACAGAAGGACATTTATTGTGTTGCTTTGATATCTGGAGAATGGATGAGCAATGGGGATAATGGCTGCAGTTGTTACTTCTCTACACAGAATAAGTATATAATATATGTTAGTTAAGTTTAATAGGGTAGAGGAACCTCACCTTGTTTGTCATACATCTGCACGCTTCATGATTTTCAAAGATCTGTCTGTAAAAACAGCACAATTTCTATTGTGTTCTGCATATGCAATAACTGTGCATACATCTCACAAATTAACTTTGGATGCTGCACTGATAGACATTGGTCAACTTTTTTTAAGAAAGGAATCTTAAATGTAGCACTGTGACAAGTGAAAAATAAAGACACATTGTTTTTATTAAGCTTCAATGAATCAAAAGAGTCAGCAGACATTTTATGTATTTACGAGTACAATACGTTATGTCTACTGTATGCTCCTTATCTTGGTTTGTCACCAGCATCTGTAAGACTTATTTCATCCAAAAATCAGCAACATTAAAAACCACATTCAAAGAAATTTTTCCTGCAGGTTCTACCAAAGAAGACAATCTAACAGTAGAAGAAAGTAGAGTTAGTAATGAAACAAGTGTTGATTGTTACTCAAATGTAGCTTTGTGAAAGCTATTTCAAGTGACATCAGTCATCAGTCATGCAAATAGTAATTTCAATATATGAAGAAAATGTGGCATATACCAATCTTAAATTGTTGGTAGATGTAAGAGCACAAGACATACCTTCTGCAATCACAATTTGACATGTAGTGGCTGCTGTAACAGAAAAAGTCGATTCTTCTGTAAATAGACAACATGATGCCCAAGTATTTCTAGTGAGTATGATGCAGGTGCTAGAAAAAAGAGAGGTATGTGTGGACAATTTCATTGGAATGTCTTATGAGTGGAATCATGACTGTGCACAATATCATAAACAAATAATTTGTCCGGAACCTTTAGAAAGATGTTCATATCTCCCAGTACCAGATCACAAATGTATATACTTTGCTGACCTACTAACAAAGGCTTGCCATGATATAAAGTGTAATCAGTGTGGTTGTTCTTTGCAATCATCACTTCAAAATCTGAACTATAATACATATGTTTTAATTATGTTCCACAGATACACAATGGATGGTCCAAAGATTAATACTCCAATTTGAAATTTTGTGCATGCTCAGGTGTCATTTTGCAATAAAACATTTAACACATGTGCAATCATATTTTATGGGGATGTATCCATTCGTAGCAGACATTACACTACATGGATGTGAATAGATGTAGATGGGCTTGTGTGCAATGACTCTAAGCATTCACGCAAACCTAGATTGCCCAAGGGTCTAAAGAATACCTACATAAAATTATTAGAATCAAAGTTTAGCTGTGTTGCGCATATCTGCAATGGCAATGTAAGTACGCAAAACAGAGTATTAAATGTAGTATTTGACATTTTTAATTACTAATTCGTACACATTTGAATGCTTTCTAATATTGTACCAAACTAAAACCGTGTAAGGATTTCTACTTTTAGTTTATTTTCATAGACTTGTTCTTATTGTATAAGAATATACAGGTAAGCTTGTGATTAGTGTGTATGTTGCCAAAATCAGGACACACAATACTAAAGATTTCATAATACGTGATTATAGCATATGAATAAAGTAGAAAACTCAGTACGCATATAACTCATTGTTTTTGAAGGTGTAAAGAATAATGCTAAAAATATGATAGAAATTGAATAAGAAGCATTCTGCAATCTTCTACTTCTGTTTTATTATGTAAAACATTTTGTATATTTGTTTATTTAATGGTGTTTGCTATAAGTACTAGTAAGTGGTTTTCATATACATTATTTTGAGCGCTAAGGAGTGTAGTTTGAAATGATGTTTACATTTAAGATATATGTGAAGAGAGGTGAAATGAAAAATAACAGAAATGTAAGTATCCAAAAACGAGAGTTATAACAATCTTCCTATTTGGAAGTCTAGATTACTAAATGATGTCATTATCTTCGTATATATTTAGGTGGCCAACATAAGGATGCACACTGATGAACAATGTTCTGAATTAAGTAATTTAGTGATAGTTACTGTAATTTTTAATTTGTTTTATTATTATTTCATGTAAAAGTGTGACATTACATTTAATTTTAACTGAAAATAATGATACAGTGCATGCATGGCTTTATATATTCAGCAAAACATATCACATGTTTAGGTTATTTGTCTAAGTTTACTTACTACGTTTACCTAAACCATTCTGCATTTGCCATACACTGTCTTTTGAAATTAAAGTTTGTACAAACATGAAGTGCAAGCAATTCGCTTATAGTTATTGCTATGATATTGTTATGGTGTTTCCAACACTGAAATTATTGCATTAATTACTGTGCATAATGTAATTATCATCTAATGTACATGGCCTTTGTGTATATTGTCTATTGGAAAGTAATGTTAGATATAGTAAATGGGTATATCAAGTAACTGTACTCTAAATAGTAATATTTTGTATGTAACTGTTGAATTATGCATGCATTCATATTTTTGTAAATATAAATAGTATTCAGATGTCTGATGCCATCAGTGACATCACCGTGATATAATCAGTGATGTAATAAATGATGTAAATAGTGATGTCACCAGTGATGTCATTTCTGATGTCATCATTGTGGTCATATGCTGCGCAACAGAAGGTGCATAGTTAAGGATAGTCAGCTGGAATTGTCTGCCGAATATCAGGGGTTTTGTTGTATTCAATGTTCACCTTAGCATCTCTTCAACTAAGGTTGTTTCACTGATATGATAAAGGTGAAAGCAATCATTGATAGGAAATGCGAAATTCCATGGGCATCATCACGAGTTGGGCGGTATCCTGGCAGTGATACCGCCCAGGCTAATAGCATTACCGCCAAACCCTCTGGCACTATTAGCAGCAGATCATGGGTTTGGCGGTAATGGTAATTCCCCATTCCCCTTTGAGTCCATTGGACCCATTGGGGAATTTTCAGCACAATTAGCGTGCGCTAGTAGTGTTGCTCTAATTGTGCACGAAAATGGGAATTTTCCCGGCGGATTTGCCCCCAACTCAGAGCTGGGGCTAAATGCAGTCAAACCCGTGATTTGGAAGACCCTTAAATGCAGCAGTAATAGCCTTACAACCACATTTAAGGTTTACTGCCAAACTTGTGATGAGGCTGCATGTCTAATACATTTTGTTCTGTAAGGTGGATCACCGCAACAGTGTGGATTATTGATTTGATGCCTGGACCCACAGAACTGTACATTTTCATGCAAATCCATGTTACAGATCAAAATATATAAAGGGTGAAAAAAGGGCATGTTCTACACTTTTCCATACACTTTCCCATACACTTTCCCATAGGGAAAATAGCACATTTTTGCTTAAGCACAAATCGCAAACCACTGGATGGTTTTGCGCCAAATAAGAAACAAGTCTGGCACAAAGCACTAGAAGGAAATACGTTGTTGGCTTGGCATGAATCCGTCCGGTATTTTGTTTTTGATTTGGTTAGAGCAGGGTGCCCATGTACCCAAAAAAGTTGATCATATCTCCCATGATGCATTGCTGGTGCCAAGGTTTCTCATTTCTGAAAATCTGCCATTATGGAAATACCAATTTGAATCTAGATTCATTTTTGGAAACTGTCCTAAAATGATATAAGGGTTGTACGTAGTGTAGTTCTCACTCTAGGGAACATATGGGCAGGGTAACAATTGATGATTTGTGAAGGTTTGGGGATTGGGGGTAGTGTCATTTTTGTTTCTCCAGAGAATTTTGCCGAGATCTCAATTCATTTTGAGTGGCAAAAAAAAGAATATATCTTTCAAAACTATAATACATTGAGTTGTGGCAATAACTGTTATTGCTGGTTAGGGGAAGAGGAGTATTTTAAATTAATTTAGTAAGCAATACATTTTTTTAATATAAAACCAAAAATGACAGGGATTGCTTCCTAAATTAACTTAAAATGTGTGGGAGGGGCAGTATCGCAATACTTGTATGGAGAATTGTTTTACTGTTTGGTGAATTCTGCATGTTACAAGTGTTAGGGTACATTTGTCTCTATCCGTGTCACACTTAGTGCAGCAAAGGACCTACCACAGCCTACTTAGGCAACTGTAAGACCTATCAGGACTACAAATCCCAGAAGCACCAGCACCCTTTATCTCGAAACGTCAGGCTCTTCAGCGCTGGCGCTTCGAGTGACAAGCCGGTCTTGCGCCGGTCTTGCGCCGGTCCTTGTCGTCCCTCGGCGTCAGACCAGATCCTGGTATTTTTTTCTTCAGCTCTACCCACATTGCACCCTAAGAATGGGTATTCAAGCAATGGGCAACCTATGGGTAGAACTTCATGACATGCAGCGTCTGGAAGCCATCCAACAACATGCAATGTTGGTTATGGAACGGGGAAGGATACAACCTCAGAATGCCTTACACTGCTCGCTATTGAAATTGGAACCTCCCCAGAAACAGGCACATAAACGTAAGACAAAAAACACTAATATAACCCCAATTGAAACAATGCCAAATATGAACCTAAAGGTATGTTTGTTAAACACACACTCCTTAAATCAACAAGCCCAAAGCATACATGATTTTATATAGGAGGAAAACCTCGACATCATGTGTCTCACCGAAACATGGCTGCAAGACCCGATTGGTACAACTTGCAACATGGCGGTCCCAACAGGTTACACCATGCACTATACCAACAGAGACAATGGTAAAGGGGGTGGGGTAGCAATGATAATTCGGGACTCACTTCTAATGTTTCCATCTACCTCGACCTGCCAAGGCTGCAAAACACTTCAACTGAAACACTGCCCTACAGACACAAACTGCTTGAACATTTTTCTTATCTATAGACCCCCATCTCTTATGTCTGAGTTTAATGAGGAACTCACCGGACTACTCAACCTACTCAAAAGCCCTAATTTATCTACACTGTTCCTAGGTGACCCCAAAGACAAAAAGACAAATGGCCTAGAGAAGGCCCTAAACGATCTTGACTTCCAAGTTAGGAACTCCGAACCCACAATGGATAATGGGCACCTGCTAGACTGGATCATAATGAACAATCTAGAAACAAACAACCATGTGACCACCCCCTGTATCTGGTCCGATCATCATAAAATATCCTTTACACTGACCATGCCCATACAAGTCAAGAAAACTCCTAATGAACTCAAGCAACGTCATGCCGGAATTTCAAGAAACTCGAAAGAACACACTTAATTCCCTGTATAAATAACATCCTAGCAGACCTTAGCAAAGATGACACCTGTGAGAAAATCATACTCAAATATGAACAACACATCTCTTATTGATCGGATAGCCCCCCCTCCACCATAAATTAGTCAGACCTAATATTAACCATCAGAAATGGTACACCTCAGACCTAGATGCTCAAAAAAGTAATAAAGACAGCTTGAAGCTAGATGTTTGAAGAAACCAACCACCAGTATCAAGGATAGCTGGAAGGAACTCGGGAGGTTCTATAACAGGAACCTTGTGGAGGCAGAAAATAACTATTTCAACGCACAAATTCAGAAAGCCTCAAATGCCCCGGCTAAACTGTTCGAGATCCTCAAATCTATTGACAAACCAGATTCACTGACTCCGGCCTTTGCCCCGTCCCAAGCAGAATGTGAAAACACCCAAGCTGCCTTTAGCAATAAGATCATTAAAGCAAGAGAAGTAATAGCCTGCGCCCAACTCAACAAAACCAAATACCAACAAGCACACATGAATAAGGCAATAGATCATCTGGACAAATTCCGTTTTCAAGAGATCACGATTGTGGACATGCTCATCACTCTGGCAGCAATGATGCCTTTATCATGCGCAGAAAATATACTACCTCTTAAAATCATACTAAAATACAATATTTTTGCACCATTGTTTACGAGAATGGTTAACACCTCATTCTGAGACCAAATGGTATCCAAGAATATAAAAAAGGTGACTATCACCCCATTGGTCAAAAAACCTAATCTAGACCAATGAGTGCCAAGGAATTTAACACCCATGGCCAACTGCAAATTCATACTAAAAGTAATGGACAAAATTGCAACTGCACAACTCCAAGCATATGTAGAGACCAATGAAATACTACATTACCAACAATCGGGTTTCCGTGATGCTCACAGCACGGAAACGGCGATGCTGGACCTGCAGATGAAAATGCTGAATATTAGCGATAGGCGCAATACTGGTCTACTAATCCTGCTAGACCTAAGTGCCGCGTTTGATTTACTAGATCACCAGCTACTACATGAAGCACTGGAAGAAATTGCCAACTGCTCTAAGGAAGCCATAGGCTGGCTAACATCATTCTTAACAGACCGAATATCTAGAGTACATTGGGGTTACAAATTCTCTAGTGAGTCCAACATCTTTTGTGGTGTTCCCCAGGGAGCTAGTCTTTCGCGGTTCCTCTTCAATCTATATCTACGCCTCCTGTGTGAGGCTTTAGATAACATTAATGCCTTTTTCACTAACTACGCTGATGCCACTCAGCTGGTAGTCGAATTGAGTGGGGACTACACGAAAGACAATAAAATGGTAAACAAACTCTACAACATCAGTGAACAGTGGATGGGTCATAACTGGATGTGTTTGAATGGGAAAAAAAACTGAGCTGATAGTCTTCGGGTCCAAGCAAGCCAGGGCAAAATGAACTTCCAGTTATGATTCTTTCACGATAAAAGTGTCTCATATCCAAGTAGTGACTAGCGTCAAAACCTTGGGCATGACTCTGGAAGCTTCCTTGAGCTCAGATGCTCAAGCCTCTTATGTTAGTAAAAACTGCTCTTACTACCTAAGATTGCTAAAAGCTATCAGACCTGTACTCAATGAATCAAACTGCGCTACCATAGGCAGAGCGACCATATTCTCTAGACTGGACTATGGCAATGCCCTGTTTTTGGGAGCCAATAAACAATGCTTGAAAAAATACCAGCATATTCAGAACCATGCTGTTCAAATAATTAAGCATAAGGCTAAATCCGATCATATCAGTGAAGCAAGGAGGGAACTACACTGACTAAGTGTCGAAGACCGTGTAATGGTCAAATCAATGGCACTCACACACAAGTGCTTATATGGCCTACCTTAAGTCCAAAATTGAGGGCTACATTCCAACCTGCACTCTAAGATCTAATGATAAAGGGGTTATTACAACTACCCTACACAGGAAAGCAAACAGTTTGGGCAGAGCCTTTCCAAATCGGTCTGCCTACCACTGGAACAAACTGCCACTGAACCTGAGAATTGAACCCAACCTCCTCAGGTTTCAAAAGCAATTAAAAACTCTCCTATTCAAATGAACTAAGCATTTCAGAGTAGTACCTGTTTCCTATTTGTGTCTTGGCACGCCAAGCACCCTGTTCTTTTATACCTGTCAATACATATGTTTTTGTGAGTGACTGGGGGTCATTACGACCCAGGCGTTAAGGGGTTGCGGCGCCGTTAATCCCTTAACGCCTTATTACGAGGTTCCTTTGCGGCTCCCGACCTTAACGGCTGGTCTGGACCAGAAGTAGGGACCCCCAAAGGGACCTTGAAGCTAATTACGGTACCGCAATTTGCGGTACCGTAATTACCACCTTCCCCATTCCCATTGACCCCTACGTGGCAAAAATGGGAATGGGGAAGGGCCAATGGTAAATGGGGAATTACTGCCCTGCCAACCTTGGAATGGGGTGGTAATTCACCAAGGCGGAATCGGTAACCTACCAGCGTTAACCATGGCGCTAATAGCGCCATTGGTTAACGCAGGACTCGTAATGAGGGCCACTGTCTTCATGTGGCGCCCCGATGTTTGCAGGCTTTCAACGCCTTATAAACAAACAAATACATAAATAAATAAATCAGGGGGCTATTAGTGTTTTGGAAGTTGTTAATTGTGTTATAAAAGCATAATTACTTAAAAAAGTATGCAACGAAAGAGTGAGGGAAGCCATTGTTTTTTTACTATACCATTTGTTTTGATTGGACAAACTTTTCATGTGACTTTACAGTGAAGATCTCGATTCACTCCTGATGTCAGCAGGGAAGCTATCTACATTATCGCACTTCTGTCTTTTTCATACCTAATTGGTAATCCTACCTGCATAGTAATTTCACCTATATACCCCCACATCCTTCTTCCTCATCCCAGTATCCCATAGTAATCGTATCATTATCCTCATATCCTTCTTCCTAGTACCAGTACACAATGGTCATCTTACCTTTACTCCCACAACCGTCTTCCTTGTCACAATCCCCCACTAATGGATCTGACTCTTGCTCATCACAGTCCCCCACTACCACCACATCACTCTTCCACTTCATAGTACCTCACTACCTCCACTGCACTCTTCCATATCACAAACCGACTATCACCACGCTACTCTTTCTTGTCACAGTACCCCACTACCATCTACTATTCCTTGTCACAGTGTCCCACTACCTCCACCTCACTCTTCCTCATCACAGAACACCACTACCACCAACTCATACTTCTTGGTCACAGTACCCCACTAAAACCAACTCACTTTCCTTTATCACGGTCCCCCAGGACCACCACTTCACTCTTCCTTGTCACAGTGCCCCACCACAACCAACTCACTCTTCCTCTTGCCAGTCTACCACTACCACATCACTCTTCCTCATCAGAGTACCCCACTACCACTGTCACTTTATCTCATCACACTCCACCAATACAACATCTTAATCTTCTTCATCACAATACCATGCTACCAACAGCTTACTTTTCCTCATCACAATACCCCACTAACACCATGCACCATGTCATTTTCCTCATCAGAGTACCCTACTCCCACCATGGCTATTATTGTGCCACTATTGCCCAAACCATTAAAATTGGACTAATGAAATGTGCTCTTTCTAGGGGCCAAACAAAACACTCTTCACCAGCTTCAGGTGCAACAAAATGCTTCAGCCTGGAGCATATTTTGCCAGTGACAAAAATCTATAATGGCTTCTGATGAAGGCTTGCATCCAGTTTGAAGCTCTTATCATTATCCATAAATCTATGTTTGCCATACTCCTGCCTACTTTCAATTAAACTTAATAGACTTTAAAGATCTAAAGCTTGAAATGCCTTTGTTATTCCTTGTTTCAAATGTGCTAGTGCACTAGGTAGTTCTTTTTGTGTCATGATGTCAAGATTATGGCATGGTCTTCTAGATGATGTGTGTTACCTGTGTGAGCTTTCTGTTTTTCAATAGAAAATTAATAATTTACTTTTCTAGCCTTTTTTTCCTGAGACCCATGGAGCCTTGTGCTTTGATACCATTTGAATTGATAGCACAGTATTAAAAACACTCACATCAAATCAAATCTGATTCTCCTACTCTGTTGTTCATTAAACTTCCTCACATTCCCAAATAATGTTTCTCCAGTACTTGGATTTGATTGAGAAAGCACTGTGTTGACCACATGTAGGGCCTCTTATGATTAGCGTTCTACCTCTCTCATGTCCATGCAGTAGAAGCTACTATGTTGAGTTCACTCTTCTTGCGCTGAGGGACTCAAAGCAGTGCTGTCTCCAGATTGATGGATTCTGTAGTCAAGTTTTGTAGTTTTACAGATTGGATGTAAAGGAGGCATTGAACCAGTGAATCCTGTTATGGGTTGTGGCTACAAAATAGTACAATGCCAGGTTGGGCATCCCTGGTACATCTGGTTCAGGGCATTGGTCTTCGCATATCAGTTTGGTCAATGCTGCTTTGAGCTGGGTAAAAGAAAAATATCTTGTCAGTTTGATGTGTAGAGTAGTGAGAAAATATACAGGGTAATTCATAGAATTTCGCACAAAAGTGGCGCAGGCGGCTGACGCACAGTGTCCCCGTGCGATACAATGCGCCAACCGCGTGCGATAAAATCCATTTCATCGCACAGCGTATTCATGGATTTTAGCCTCCAAAACCAGCCGTGGCGCAGAGTGGCGCAGCGACCCTGCAGCAGCGCCAGTTACGCCCCCAAGAACAACCTCGTGCAAGGAAAAGCCATCAAAATCCCCAATTCATCGCAAATGTCTGCGCTAACCCTGGACCAGTTCACAGGGCTGCCAAACAGCAAACGCCAAGCGGGGAACGTATATTTCAGGGGTTCGCGGGAAGTTTCACACGCGATTGTCCTGGGTACGTGTATGTCAGGGGTGCGCGTGAAGTTTCACACGCGATTCCATCAGGGCACGTGTATTTCAGGGGTGCGCGGGAAGTTTCACACGCGAATACAGCAGGGTACGTGTATTTCAGGGGTGCGCGGGAAGTTCCACACACGATTGTCCTGGGTACGTGTATTCCAGGGGTGCGCGGGAAGTATCACACGCATATTCAACAGGGTACGTGTATTTCAGGGGTGCGCGGGAAGTTTCACATGCAATTCCATCAGGGCACGTGTATTTCAGGGGTGCGCGGGAAGTTTCACACGCAAATTCAGCAGGGTACGTGTATTTCAGAGGTGCGCGGGAAGTTCCACACGCGATTATCCTGGGTACGTGTATTCCAGGGGTGCACGGGAAGTATCACAGGCAAATTCAGTAGGGTATGTGTATTTCAGGGGTGCGCGGGAAGTTTCACACGCGATTTCATCAGGGCACGTGTATTTCAGGGGTGCGCGTGAAGTTTCACACGCAAATTCAGCAGGGTACGTGTCTTTCAGGGGGTACGTGTCTTTCAGGGGTGCGCGGGAAGTTCCACACGCGATTGTCCTGGGTACGTGTGTTCCAGGGGTGCACGGGAAGTCTCACACGCAAATTCAGCAGGGTACGTGTATTTCAGGGGTGCGCGGGGAGTACTACACGTGATTTGGCCGTGTGGGTCCTCCCAGGTGTTCCCTCTACGCCCTCCACGGCCCCTGCAGGCAGCCCACACCACAGGGGACTACCCTGCACCCCTGCTCATGTCCAGCAGGCAGCCCATCCACCATGGGCACGCCCCCCAGCCAAGCCACATGTCACCTTGCACTACTGATCAACAACGCATGTCTCCCAGCACCCCCACCCCCCAGCACTGTGGGTCACCTGCCAGAAGGCCCCCACTCATGTCCCCCTGCACCCCCACCCCCCAGCATTCAAGGGCACCCTCAACCAGGCCCCCACACATGTCTCCCTGCACCCCCACCCCCCAGTATCCAGGGGCACCCTCCACCAGGCCCCCACTCATGTCCAACTCATGTCCCCCTGCACCCCCACCCCCCAGCACTGTGGGGCACCCTCCACCAGGCCCCCACTCATGTCTCCCAGCACCCCCACCCCCCAGCAGTGCAGGGCACCCTCCACCATTCCCCCACACATGTCTCCCAGCACCCCCACCCCCCAGCATCCAGGGGCACACTCCACCGGGCCCCCACACATGTCTCCCAGCACCCCCACCCCCCAGCAGTGCAGGGCACCCTCCACCAGGCCCCCACACATGTCTCCCAGCACCCCCACCCCCCAGCATCCAGGGGCACCCTCCACCAGGCCCCCACTCATGTCCCCCTGCACCCCCACACCCCAGCAGTCAGGGGCACCCTCCACCATGCCACCACACATGTCTCCCAGCACCCCCACCCCCCAGCATCCAGGGGCACCCTCCACCAGGCCCCCACTCATGTCCAACTCATGTCCCCCTGCACCCCCACCCCCCAGAAGTCAGGGGCACCCTCCACCAGGACCCCACTCATGTCTCCCAGCACCCCCAGCAGTGCAGGGCACCCTCCACCAGGCCCCCACTCATGTCCAACTCATGTCCCCCTGCACCCCCAGACCCCAGCAGTCAGGGGCACCGTCCACCAGGCCCCCACTCATGTCTCCCAGCACCGCCACCCCCCAGCAGTGCAGGGCACCCTCCACCATGCAACCACACATGTCCAACTCATGTCCCCCTGCACCCCCACCCCCCAGCAGTCGGGGGCACCCTCCACCAGGCCCCCACACATGTCTCCCAGCACCCCCACCCCCCAGCATCCAGGGGCACCCTGCACCAGGCCCCCACTCATGTCCTACTCATGTCTCCCAGCACCCCCACCCCCCAGCAGTGCAGGGCACCCTCCACCATGCCCCCACACATGTCTCCCAGCACCCCCACTCCCCAGCATCCAGGGGCACCCTCCTCCAGGCCCCCACTCATGTCCAACTCATGTCCCCCTGCACCCCCACCCCCCAGCAGTCAGGGGCACCCTCCACCAGGCCCCCACTCATGTCTCCCAGCACCCCCACCCCCCAGCAGAGCAGGGCACCCTCCACCATGCCCCCACACATGTCTCCCAGCACCCCCACCCCCCAGCATCCAGGGGCACCCTCCACCAGGCCCCCACTCCTGTCCAACTCATGTCCCCCTGCACCCCTACACCCCAGCAGTCAGGGGCACCGTCCACCAGGCCCCCACTCATGTCTCCCAGCACCCACACCCCCCAGCAGTGCAGGGCACCCTCCACCATGCCCCCACACATGTCTCCCAGCACCCCACCCCCCAGCATCTAGGGGCACCCTCCACCAGGCCCCCACTCATGTCCAACTCATGTCATCCTGCACCCCCACCCCCTAGCAGTCAGGGGCACCCTCCACCAGGCCCCCACACATGTCTCCCAGCACCCCACCCCCCAGCATCCAGGGCACCCTCCACCAGGCCCCCACTCATGTCCAACTCATGTCTCCCAGCACCCCCACCCCCCAGCAGTTTAGGGCACCCTCCACCATGCCCCCACACATGTCTCCCAGCACCCCCCCCAGCATCCAGGGGCACACTCCACCAGGCCCCCACACATGTCTCCCAGCACCCCACCCCCCAGCAGTGCAGGGCACCCTCCACCAGGCCCCGACTCATGTCCCCCAGCCAACACGTCATCACAATCTAGATCCCTGGCCCTTATGGGCTGCCTCCACATGCCAAACACCCACCCAAATATTGCATCCACCCACTTAGAAATGGCAATTACATGATACAACCCCAATGACAAGTATGCAAATGAACACATGTCCCTCACATACACACAATGGGTGTCAGTGAATGTCAAAACCCATATCATGATATGCATGAAACCAATGAGATGATACTACACATTGAAGTTTGATGAAGAAAATGTATTAAAAGCAACATAAATGGAATCAAAAATAAACAAACGACAATGGGAATTAAAAACCAAAAGCAACATGTCCGTAAAATAATGTAAAACCACAAATCATAATCCAAAGGAAAGGTTTCCAAAGTCACAGTTCAAAAAAGTAAATCCAATGGAAAATCAAAACCGAAAACCATTGCTCCATGGGTAAATTCCAAATAAAAAAATAAAATCCAACACTCAACTATATACAGATAAACAATCCAGGGTCCATGATCCCAACAGAAGAAATTAAACCTATCTAATAATACTACCTAATAAAAAAACTATATACAAAAATGTGGTCCATTGTCCAAAAGGTCCAAAAAAAATTAAAAAGCAAAGGAAACCTAACACTAACTACATAACTATTTACAAGGGCAGCAGGCTAGTCCGACGGCTCACTGGTTGTTGTCATGGGCCAGGGCATCATCGAACTCCTGTTCAATGGCTTGGAGGCAGGCGTGTTCCCTGGCCCCGAGTTCTCGCAGGGATAATGCAGTGTCCAGCTCCAACTCCCTGCGAATACCCTCGAGGCACTCAGCCCGCCTCAGCGCCCTCTGCATGGAGTTCCCCGCCCTGACCATTGTGAGCCGTTCCTCCTCTGCCCGCTGCCGCTCCGCACCTATCTGCTGGCCCAACCGCTCCCACACAGAAGACACTCCCATTCCAGGGTTCTCCTGCCCTCCGGCCGATGCCTGCACCCCTGATGTTGATGGCCCCGAGCCATGATGCCTCCCACGTCGAGCCTGCCGCTGCCTCCGACGCAACTGCCTGTGCCAGCACGACGGCATCCAGGCTGATGGAATCCACCGACGCCGTCGTGCACGTGCCCTGCCCGATGATGCCGTCACATCCTCCATCTGCTGGGGTCCAATTGCTGGTGTGTCCACCCCTGCTGAACCTCCGACTCCCGACTGTGGCAGGGATGGGATCCCCACCGAGGTTGGCTGCGTTGGTTGGGGCAGGTCCACAGGGGCCCTGGTGGCATCTGGGCCGGAAGACGGCATGGAGAACGACTGGCGCATAGCCTCCACAGAGGAGGAGAGGGTCGCCAGAGTGCCCGACACATGTACAAAACCCCCGACCATGGCCGCTCCCAACTGGGCCACGTTGGCACGGTGCTCTTCGTGATGACGTGCGTGCTCCCCCCGGGAAGCACGCACCTCATCACGAATGACACCCGTGCGCAACGCGACACCAATCAGGACCTTCTCCATATGGCCAGGGGTCCCCTCGTCCGCAGGTGGAGGGGAGTCAGATGACATGGACATCCCCCCTACCTGCGGACGGGCCTGGGATGGGGCATCCCTGCTGGTGCATGGTGGTGCAGTCACAGTGTCAGGGACAGTGACATGCACAGGCACCTCCACGGCGACCTGTGCTGCCTCCTGCCCCTGTCCCTGGACTGCACCACTTGCACCAGCAGGGATGCCCCCACCAGGCCCCATGTGCGGCTCAGTAGCGGCCTCCTCCTCCTCTGTGGAAACCACCAACCTGGATGGCTCCACCCCGTCTTCCGCCGTTGCAAGCCCCTGTGGGGGCTCACCCACCCCTTCCGCTGCAGCCATGGGGGCATCCCCGCCGCTTTGCTCCACCGCGCCGTCTCTGCCCTCTTCTTCACTTTGCGCTGTGTAGAGGGAGACATAGAACACAAGCATCAGGGTACTGTACAATGGTCCCCTAGACAGGAAGCAATAGCAGATGAGTGGCACTGTCAAAGATGCCTTCCATCATGTCCCTCCACAACACATGGGTCAGTGCAGGCAAAACACATGCAGTAACAGGCATGGCGCATGCTATGGACATTAGCAAACATGTCCAAGGGACTCTTGAAACATACAATGTTGTTTTTGAACTCACATGCATCATGGGTCATGACTATCACATGCACACACTTCACCGTACTTTCATCCATCTGGACTCGTACACCCCAGACACAGTGGATGCAAGGATAACTAGGCTGCATCAGTGATTCTGAACATTGTCACAGACATGTGTCATGCATCCATGGCATTCACAAGTCACAGACACGCAGGTCAGACACACAGACGTGGACACCATACATGTACATGGCATCAGCGCCCATCCCTCACCCCCACCCATGTCCAGGAACAGAGACTGGCATGCTCTCATGTGTCCATTCCACATAGGGCTCCCCATGTTGCATTTAAACACATACACCAACCGTGTGCTTCACACATTACTGATCTCACATGCATGACCATGATGTCCCTGCACACACACACACGCATACATGGCCTATGTCACACATACAGGCAAGTATCAGACAATCAGCACACTGCAACATGCCCTGTCTCACACAGCAATGCTTGGCCACTTACCGCTCAACTCCAGACGTGTCTGCCTCTCAAGGACCTGGACGTGGAGCGCTGGGGATATGCGTTCCAGGACCCTCATCTGATCTTCTGACAAGTGGCACCGGCGCCCCTTAGCATCCGCTGCCTTCAAGAGGCGCCGGGCCTTGTTGAGGGTCCTGGACCTGAAGTCCTCCCAGCGCTTCTTGACATGATGGAATAGTCGGACTGCCACCCCCTCCGCGTTGATGGCAGTCACGATGTCCGTCCAGATCTGAGTCCGTCCTTCCTTGTCGGCGTGTGATGATCCGAAGAGGGCATCATAATGCCCCAGGACAAGCTCCACCAGGACACCAACTTCCTTCTGACTGAAGGTGGTGGCCCTCTGCCCCTCTGGCTGGGGGTCGCCAGTGGTCTCGGATGGTGTTTGCCACAACATGGCGACCCCCGAGGCAGGCGTGGGTGGGCAACTGGGTCCTGGGGCTAAGCTGTGGAGCGATAGTATCCCAGTCGGGAGTCTTCTGTTCCAGCAGGGGTGGACACAGCAACTGAACCCCTGCAGATGGCTGATGTGCAGGCACCAAATGGCAGGGCACGGTGGCAGCAGGCAGGCAGGCAGGCAGCAGCAGATGGCTCATGGGAGGCTGCTCGGGGCTCTGGGGGGCAGTAATTCGGCCTTTTGGGCAGGAGCGTGGTCTTCCGTGTGCTTACGCGTGGCCAGCTTGATACAGAGTGATTTGGCACGTGAAAATTCTGCACGTCAGCGTGTAATTCGAGGAAAGGCCCTTAGCGCGTAAGCGCGTCAGCACGCATACGCGATTCCATTGGACCAAAGGCCCTTAGCGCGTAAGCGCGTCTGTGACGTATCGCACACGGGCGTTGCCCTGGCAGGGCTTGAAGATCCCACGTGGATTTCCATTGCTCAGTACGTTCTTTTCGTGGGGTGCGGTGCATGTGTTTTGCAGGCGTTGGGGTTTATACGCTATTACTTCACAGCAGGTGGGTGTTGGCTACGCGTTCTTCTACACGCAAGGCAGATGGTGAGTGGTACCCTGCTCCCCCAGGCCCGATCGCGTGTTAAACAACCCGCGAGCCCCTAAAATACACGTACCACGCTCCCCCATGCCCGATCGCGTGTTAAACTTCCCGCACACCCACGAAATACACGCACACGCTATTATTCACACAGCGGGTGTCCGTGTTTGTCGCGTACCCCTTTGCACGTCATTTAGGGGTGCGTGGGAAGTTTCACACACAAATTCAGCAGAGTACGTGTATTTCAGGTTTTCCGGGGAGCACTAAACGTGAATTGGCCGTGTGGGTCCTCCCAGGTGTTCCCTCTACACCCTCCACGGCCCCTGCAGGCAGCCCACACCACAGGGGACTACCCTGCACCCCTGCTCATGTCCTGCAGGCAGACCATCCACCATGGGCATGCCCCCCAGCCAAGCCACATGTCACCCTGCACTACTGATCAACAACGCATGTCTCCCAGCACCCCCACACCCCAGCACTGTGGGACACCTGCCAGCAGGCCCCCACTCATGTCCCCCTGCACCACCACCCCCCAGCATCCAGGCGCACACTCCACCAGGCCCCCACTCATGTCTCACTGCACACCCACCCCCCAGCATCCAGGGGCACCCTCCACCAGGCCCCCACTCATGTCTCCCTGCACACCCACCCCCCAGCATCCAGAGGTACCCTCCACCAGGCCCCCACTCATGTCCAACTCATGTCCCCCTGCACGCCCACCCCCCAGCACTGTGGGGCCCCCTCCACCAGGCCCCCACTCATGTCCCCCTGAACTCCCACCCCCCAGCACTGTGGGGCACCCTCCACCAGGCCCCCACTCATGTCTCCCAGCACCCCCACCCCCCAGCAGTGCAGGGGCACCCTCCACCAGGCCCCCACTCATGTCTCCCTGCACACCCACCCCCCAGCATCCAGGGGTACCCTCCACCAGGCCCCCACTCATGTCCAACTCATGTCCCCCTGCACGCCCACCCCCAGCACTGTGGGGCCCCCTCCACCAGGCCCCCACTCATGTCCCCCTGAACTCCCACCCCCCAGCACTGTGGGGCACCCTCCACCAGGCCCCCACTCATGTCTCCCAGCACCTCATGACGATCCATAATCATGGCCCCCATGCCCACTCAATACACTGCCTACGCCACCCCAGTCCGAACACACCACAAGGTATGACATCCACCCCACAAAGAAGTCACCAGCACATGATGCATCCCAAATGGCTAGTCTGCACATCAACACATATCCGTCAAACCCACACAATGACAGCATGTGAATGATAGAACACACATTGTGACATGCATGAAACCAAAGAGAGAATACCACACATTGTGCCCTGGCTCCTGCTGCCTGCGCATCCTCCAAATTATAATGTATTAAACAGAAAAGCAAGGCAATGAAATGGAACAGAAGAAAATGGAAATAATAAATGTCCAATAAATGAAAAAGATGCATGAAATCCAAATGAAAGGCAATCCAAAAGCAAGTCTCCAAAGTGTCAGTCTGAGAAAATAAATCCAAGGTTCCAAAATAAGAAAAAACCATTGATCCATGTGAAAAATCAAAAATCCAAATCCATTGTCAAACTATGTACAAGGTGAACATCCAGGGTCCATGTGCCCAATCCTTTAAATGAAACCTATAAAATAAAATACTACCTAATGAAGAACTATATACAAGAAGTTGGGGCATTGTCCAAGCGCCCCAAAACAAAACAAAACCGAAAGGAAACTTAACACTAAAGAAATATTTACAAGGGTAGCGGGCTAGTCCGACGGCTCACTTCTGGATGTTCCGGGCCAGGGCATCATCGAACTCCTGTCAATGTCCCGGAGGCGGTCCTCCTCCATGGCTCCAAGGGTCCGCAGGGCCGACGACATGTTCTCCTCCAACTCCCTGCGGATTGCCTCGAGGCACTCGGCCCGCCTCAGGGCCCTCCGCATGGAGTTCTCCGCCCTGACCATCGTGAGCCGTGCCTCTTCCGCCCGCTGCCACTCCGCATCTATGGCGTGGCCCAAACGCTGCCACACGGAAGACACTTCCCGTCCTGGGTCCTCCTGCCCTCCGGCCGATGCCTGCCCCTCCGATGTCGAAGGCCCCGAGCCATCATGGCTCCCACCTTGTTGCTGCTGTGCCTGTGCTCGTGCCCTGGCTCCTGCTGCCTGCGCATCCTCCACCGGCCGGGGTGCAGTCGTTGATGTGGCCACCCCTGCTGGACGTCCGACTCCCGACTGTGGCAGGGATGTGTCCTCCACCAGCCTGGCCGCACCGTCAGAGGCAGCTCCACAGGGCACCCAGGTGACAAATGGGTGGAAAGATGGCACGGACGACGACTGGCGCATAGGGTGTTCAGTTGAGGAGGGGGTCGGAACAAGCTCCAGCAAACGGAGGAATCCGGCCTGGGTGACCTGTCCCAGTAGGCCGACGCGGTCAACGAGCCATTCGAGATGACGTGCAGTCTCCTCATGAAAAGACTGCAGTTTACCTCGCATGGCCCGTCACCTTGCATGGCCCGTTGACGCAACGCCACACCAGTCAGGACATGCTCAACCCGTACCTGGATAGCCACGTCCGCAGGCAGAGGAAGGCCAGTTGTTGTAAGCTCATCCCCTGCCTGAAAACGGGTCTGGACGTAGGCATCCCTGCTGGTGCAAGATGATGCAGTGACAGGATCAGGGACAGGATTGCACACAGGCACCTCCGCGGCGGCCTGTGCTGCCTCCTGTCCCTGGTCCTGCACTGCACCACTAGCACCAGTGGAATCCCCACCTCCAGACCCTGTCTCTGTCGCTTGCACGGCCTCCTCCTCCACCAAACCCCCCACCAACCTGGATGACTCCGTGCCATCTTCCTCCGTTGGGCCCTGTTGGGTCCCAGCTGCCCCTTCTGCTGCCGAGGAGTCCAACTCCGACCTCCGCCTCTTGGACCTCCACCCGGCAGCTGCGGCCTGGGACGCGGCACCAGACTCCTCACTCCCCGATGAGATGACAACCTGGGAGGGGAGCCGGGCCTTGCGTCTCCGGCTGGCGGTGCAATCCCTGCCGCTGTGCTCCACAGCACCTTCTCCGCCCTCTTCATCAGTTGACGCTGCAGACAGGGAGAAATAAAACACAGGCATCAGGGCACTGTACAATGGACACATACACACATGACAGTTGTACATGAGTGGCATTGGGAAACCTCAGACATGGCATCACAATCGCCAACACACATGTCATTTCAACTCGCACACATGAGCCATACACAGCCATATTGCAACAGCCAGCACCATCCATACACATACAACAGCATGAGCAGGCAAAGGTGAGCCAGACATCACATGCAACACAGGGAGTGCACTACACATACACACACACCACCACACTTGCATGCATGTATACACCTCTGCCAACTGTGGCAGTGTTCAGATTGGCATCCATGTCACATCTGTTAATCAGGCTTCCACATCCCGCTGTCACATGCATCCATGTTGTATCACTGTTGCACCCTTGTCAAATACACACACATGCACATGTACACAGTGCTGATACATGCAGCTGAAACCAACATCCATGTGTGACATCACAATCAAGCCTACTTACATACACATTCATCCAAACATGTGTGCCCACACATCTGCATTTGGCATGCAAGCCTACACACACAAGCACCATCCATGTCTCACACATGAGAGCCCTCGCATGTGTTAGCCTCACGGCCCTGTACACCCCCCCCATACTTGGCCCCATAAAAACACATGTGCAACCTGCACACTACTGGCACACCACCACATGCACAGCTTACAATCATGATGCATGTACACTTACCGCTCGACTCCAGACGGGTCTGCCTCTCACGGACCTGGACGTGGAGCGCTGGGGATATGCGTTCCAGGACCCTCATCTGATCGTCCGACAAGTGGCCCCGGCGCCCCTTAGCATCCGCTGCCTTCAAGAGGTGCCGGGCCTTGTTGAGGGTCCTGGACCTGAAGTCCTCCCAGCGCTTCTTGACATGATGAAATAGTCGGACTGCCACCCCTCCGCGTTGATGGCAGTCACGATGTCCATCCAGATCCGAGTGCGTCCTTCCTTGTCGGCGCGCAAACTTCCAAAGAGGGCATCATACTGCCCCAGGACCTGCTCCACCAGGACACCAACTTCGGTGGCAGTGAAGCTGGTGCCCCTCTGCCTCTCTGGCTGGGGGTTTGCCAGTGGTGCCAGATGTTGCAGTGCCCGACATGACAACCCCAGAGGCAGGAGTGGGTGGGCAACTGGGTCCTGGGGCTGGTCTGTGGAGCGATGGAATCCCAGTCAGGAGTCTTCGGTTCCAGCAGGGGTGGTCACAGCAACAGCACCCCTGGCTGATGTGCAGGCAGCAAATGGCAGGGCACGTGGGCAGTAGGCAATCAGGCAGCAGCAGATGGCAGGTGGGAGTGTGCTCGGGGCTCTGGGGGGCAGTAATTCGGCCTTCTGGGCAGGACCGTGGTCTTCTGTGTGCTTACGCATGGCCAGCTTGATACGGAGTGATTTGGCACGTGAAAATCCAGCACGTCTGCATGTAATTCGAGGAAAGGGCCTTAGTGCGTAAGCGCGTCAGCACACGTACGCGAATTCATTGGCCCAACGGCTCCCAGCGTGTAGGCGCATCTATGACGTTACGCGCACGTACGTTTTCCACGGCGCATAGAAAAAATAAGCACGTCAGAGTGTCATAGCGTGCAATTGGTGGAAAGGGCCTCAGCGCGTATGCGCGTCTGTGACGTGCGTGCGCGGGCGTTTCCCTGTACACGGGTGCATGTTACACGTCCAATGACTGCACGTCAGAGTGTCAGCTCGTGTAATTGGAGGATAGGGCCTTAGCGCGTACACGCGGAAGTGACGCTGGGCGTGTGGGCATGTTTAAAAGGTACGTGTAGAACGCCATATCCTTGTACGTGCTTTTCGTGGAGAGCGAGTGGGTGAAATCTGTACTTCTTGTCGGTTCACACGCGATGTACTTCACAGCGTTCCAAGTTCGTACTCCCTGTTACCTCTGACATCTTTTTCTCTTTTTGTCTTTTTCCTGGGCCTGTTTCCTCAAACTGCGTTCACTTCTTCTGTTGTCCTGTCTCCTCAGACAGCGTACAATTCTTCTTTTGGCGGGGGTGTTGCCAACGCGCACACGCGCATATTTTTCACGGGATTTTTCCTGGCAGACGGTGAGTCGCGCACATATTTAACATCTGTGCTTGCCCCGTGTGTTGCGTACCCCTTCAGAGGTCATTCTAGGCTGCGTGTGACACGCATACGTTCATTTTTGTGTTTCTGTGTGCCACAGCTTAGTGCAGGTTTATTTTTCCACGCACGTGGTCTAGGAGGGGTTGCGTGCACATTATCTCCCTTTTTTGGGGTGCCTGTGCGTTGCGTGACCCGTCATCTTCCCCCAGGAGTCACATACAGCCTTGCTAGAGCGCTAGGGTACGAATTCCATCTAGTACCCTACCCCTTTGAACCCCAATTGCCCAGGACAATAGTTTACTGCAACTCCCATACGCACAACAGCATCAGTGCCATGGTTGGGAGGCGAGCACGCGGTAAGGGTGGCAAAGGTGGCCGTGGTGGATACGGCAGGGGTCGTGGCTGGGACTTGCAGGGTGTCCCTAGCCCCCTATGTGTGGGTGACCAGTCAGGGACACCCATGCCCCCCCCGTGGTTGAGGGTATCGTGGCTGACACCATCCCTGCTCAGCCCTTGTTGGACCAGCCCATTGTGGCACCAGACCTGGCACAGGGTGACTCCATGGCTAACTTCCAGGTCAGCAGGTCTAGGCCACGTGTGGTGTTGGACATTGGTGTCACCAGGCCACGTGGATCAGGGGCAGCTATGTCATCTGCTGCCCCGAGTAGGCAGGTTGGGGAGGCTGCATGGGCAGCTGCGGCTCCATCCACACCAGCTCTGAGTCTCCCAGCCAGGACAGTGTTGGTCCCAGTCCATCCTGCTGACGTTCCCCCTGACTATATCACACTTCAGCTAATGCCTGCACCAAGTCCCATGGTGAGTGTTCATTCCCACACTCCTAGTCCACAGTCCACCGGGGCTCCTGCCCCTAGTGTCCAGAGCGGCGTAGGACACTCAGGATCCCCACCACCTTCCAAGCGGAAGAGGAAGAATGCTCGTCCAGTACAGGCTGATGCCCCAGACACGGCTACACAGTCCAGCCCACCAAGGAAGCCCAGCTTCAATCAGGCCGAACTTCATGCACTTGTGGAGTATGTGTCCGCACATGACAGCGAAATGGTGATTACTGCAGGATGCAAGACCACACCTGCACAACGTCTGGCACACTGGCAGACCATCACGGACATCATAAGTGCCCTTGGATTTGTGGGGCGCACAGCTAATGATTGCTACAAGCGCTGGAATGACCTGAAGCGCAGGGCAAAGAAAAAGCTGGCCTCAAGTCATGCCGCAACTCTAGTGACTGGAGGTGGGTCTCCAGCAGAGGACATTGAACTCACTCCACATGAGTATGTTGCTGGGACCTACGTCACGGAGGGACAGATCCAAGGCGTGGGAGACCTGCCAGATTACGAGGCATTGTCCGGTGAGTGCACATGCATGTGTGTGTCATCCATGTGCATGGTGTGTGTGTGAGGGCTTCTGATTGAGTGCCAGGTGAGGGTGTGTGTGCTTGAGTGGTTTGGGTCACCCATGTGCTTCATCCAATACATTCTGCGCACCAGGATTTGGGTATTGCAGTATCCCTTCTGGCAACAGTAGACATTCAGCCCAACCTCACGCCAGTTGCCCTTGAAGTGTCATCTTACCACAACATAGTTGCGTATTATTCTGTGTTCATTCAGGCTGATTGTTTGCATTCCACCACTTTCACTAGGCATTTCTCAGTCCTATTGTCACATGTGTGACATGGCTATGGTACATGCCCTCTGTGGGATGGCATGTGCCATGTATGTGTATTGGACATGCCAATCACAGGCCAATGTTTGATGGCACGGCTAGCCAGCATGCAGCAAATGTGTTGGTCTTCCATCTTGGTGTCATCAATGTGTGCCATTTGCCTCCCCTTCATACGCAGTGACGGTGCATGCATGGGAGGGTTATAGTCATGTGGGACATGTGTCAATGAAGTACTGTTTCTGTTGCTTCTCAGCCCTAATTGTGTGCCATGGTGCTAATGCCTGTTCCCATTTCTTTTCTTTCATGTCTTTGCAGGGGATGACGCACTTGATACTGCTGGGGTTGTGGAGATGGTGCAGACCCAGGAGGGGTCTCAGGCCCGACCGGGCACCAGTGAGGGACGTGGTGTGGTGGTGGGTGAGAACCCACACTTGCTGCAGACCATTATCTCAAGGGGTGTCTCTGGGTGCACCTCCCCCGAGCTCTATTCAGGTGTCGATTCGGATGATGAGACCTATGTGCGGTCGCAGGTAAGTGTTTCTGGGAGGGATTCTGTACTGTCCAACCCACCTGCACCAGGGGTAGAACCCTCAATGGGGATGTCAGTGTTATTAGGTCCGCCTTTGGTGGTTACGGATGCAGGGTCACACTCTGCAACATTTGATCCTGTTCCTGGGCCAGCAGATCAGAGGGGGAATGCAGTCCTGCAGCCTCAGGCAGTGCCGGCACAGCAAGGCGCAGTTCGCCTTGCCCCAGACAGGTGTGGTGCCCGCCGACGCGGTGGCCGTACGCCACCTGGCAATACCGCATGGGAGCAATCCATAAAGGGGATGGCAAACCAACAGGCAGAATCATCTGAGATGATGGCTCAGGCCATGGATAGGGTGGCCACTTTCATTGTCCCCCAAGAAAGGCTGATGGAACAACTACAGCAGGCAACAGACTCCATTTGCCAGTCACACAGGGAGGACATGTTGGCGTCCAACAGGGACAGATGGGCGGCACTGGAGACTCTGCGGGAAGCCATTTCTATTGTGTCCCAGGGCCACAGGGAAGCCCTGAGGGTGGAACTCCGTCAGCTCAGGGTGACTCTTGTTGAGCTTGAGGCTTCAACTGACACGAGGACAGAACAGCAGCTGGAGCGGCTCACACGTACGCTCTCAGCTGAGATGCAGGCAACTAGGGAGGAGGTCCGGGCATCCCGTGAGTTGTTGCATGGGGACCTCCGCATGATTATCCTCCAGACCCAGACCTTCCACACCTGCATGCTTGCTGCCATGGAGGACCAGACTAGGGCTTTGCGTGGGCTGCCTCCCATAGTGCCACCACCTCCTGATGCAGCTGCAGAGGGTGAGGAGAGCGACAGCAGCGAATCTCTCACAGTAGGGTAGCCGTGCAGGCCATGAGCCCATGGAGGTGTTTTTTTTTCCGCAAGATCCACACAGGGGGGTTTTGGTGTGCACCCTGTCCTCGGACCTCCTGGGTGGCCTCCCCCACACCCCCTGGCCCATTCATGGACATTTTTGATTTTTGATTTTTGATTTTTGATTTTTTTGACAGTGTGTTGCCTTGTGTGGCTCCCGTTGGCATACGCTGTATTATGGCTGGGGACATGCAGGCTTGTCCTGAATTTGGGTTAGATGCTTGGGTTTGTGTGACACACACCCCTCCTGCTTCCCGTTTCCATGGGCTTGCAAAGGGTGTGCCCAAGTGACATTGACTTACACAGTGACGTTGGACTCCCATTTGATGTGTGGGCAGTCTGTAGTCAATACTGTGTATACATTCCTAGTGCACATTGTTGTTGTATTGTACACTGCATGGTGTATTGGTATGTGCCTCTGCATCCATCTCATCCTCCTAATTTGCAGGTCCATTTCTCATGTCTTCACAAGGCGGTCTACTTTGGAAATGGAGTCCATGTTGTAAGCAGTGCACCTACACTTTTGCGTGGCGCTAACACTGTACTGTTGGAAGTGTTCGAAGTGCTGGCATTATCAGGTAGTGAGACTACCAATTTTTTAAATCATGTTTATGGTAGGTTGGAGGTTGTGTAGGTGATTAGTATTATTGGTTAATATTTGGTAATGTGTGTTGTTGGTCCTGCATTACTGTGAGCATTTCATGTGTGGCCAGTTTCCATTAGGGACACTGTAGAATGTGACACTTGTGTCATGTTGTGGGGATTAATTTGTTTGCTCTCACATAGCATGACATGCCATGGTGTGTTGTGTGGCGGTGCCGGGGAGGGGTTGGGTGACATGGCACTGTTCTCATGTTGTATTTTGCAAGTGGGTATTCATTTTTGCTGCATAGAAGTGTGTCTTTTGATGACACTGCATTGGTGGTGTTTGTGTAGGTAGGGATGCACACATTGTGACACTTCCAGGTGAACAATCTCAGGCTGCTATGGTTCTGACAGTTGACTGTCCCTTAATTCATCAGAATTGTCAGATTGAGTCATCATTGACTGTCAGATGGTATGTGCCAGGGCAGTGTGCACTCCACAGGGGTGTGATTTCTATGTGAAGTAATTAGCCACCAGCTGCGTACGGGCTGCGTCACCCCGTGCCCTTTCCCCTCCCATGCGCAGCGGGCGTGCATGGGGTTGGGGATGTGGGGCCCCACCATGTCCACAGCCAGGCCCCGGCGTGTTGCAACATTGTGCAGGACACATGCTGCCACTATGATCCTGCACACTACTGGGGGACCGTATAACAGCTGCCCGCCAGAACGGTCAAGGGAGCGAAAGCGTGACTTGAGCACTCCGAATGTGCGCTCCACTATGCCCCGGGTTGCAATATGGGCTGTGTTGTATCTTACCTCGGGAGGCGTGATGGGGTTCCGAATTGGCGTCATCTTGTGGGTGCTCAGAGGGTAGGCACTGTCCCCTGGGGAGGTGGTGATGGGGATCATTAGTGGGGTAGTGACATTACTCTGTATCTGTCATGCATGCGTGTGCTGTGGCATTCATACTCACCAAGCAGCCATGCATCGCCATGCCGCCCAGCTTCCATGTCCCGGTTTAGGGTTGACATCCTGTAAATGAAGCTGTCGTGGGTTGACCCTGGATAGTTGGCATATACTGAGGTGATGATTCCCTTGGCATCACATACTACCTGGACGTTGATGGAATGCCAGTGCTTGCGATTTCTATAGATGTGCTCAGATGCCCTGGGGGGACGTAGAGCCACATGGGTGCAATCAATGGCACCTAGCACTTTGGGGACTTGTGCCACCCTGTAGAAATCCTGGCTGACAGCCTGCCTTTCTGCAGGTGTTCTGGGCAGGTATATGTGCCTGCGGACTGATGGGCGTGCAGTGATGATGGCCAGCACCTGGTGTAGGCACCGTGACTGCGTGGCCTGTGACACCCCGCCCCACTATGGCACTTGTCCGCTGAAATGATCCGGTAGCCAAGAAGTGCAGTACATTGAGGACCTTCTCCAGGGGGCTGAGTGCTTGGGAGCACAGGGTGGGTGATGTGAGGTCATCCTCCCACTCACTGACCAGGTCGAGTATTATGTGAGGTGGAAACCTGTACCTCCCATACACCTGGTCATCAGGCATACCAAAAAGGCTGGTTCTGGGTGTGAAGATTCTGGCCCTGACTATCCTCCTCTTCCTCCTGCGGTATCCCACGGCCACTGCTGCTAGGAACGGTATATTCATCCTGGCGTCTGAGCTTGTTTGTTGTTTGCGCACACTTTTATGCTGGGCGGGACATGCGCCTGCTTCATGCTGGTGTACGTGTTTCCGGATTGGCGCGTTGTAGGCGACCATGTAAATCTTCCCGCCCACCCCAGGAATACACGTAACACGCTCTCCCAGGCAGTCGCGAGTGAATATTCCCACCCACCGCAGGAATACACGTAACACGCTCTCCCAGGCCCAGTCGCGTGTGGAAGTTCACGTGAACCCGTAATACACGTACCCTGCTGATATCGCGTGTGGAAGTTCACGCGAAGCCTGTAATACACGTACCCTGCTGATATCGCGTGTGGAAGTTCACACGAACCCATAATACACGTACCCTGATGAAATCGCGTGTAAGACTACCCGCGCACCCCTGAAATACACGTACCCAGGCAAATCGCACTGCTGGGGGGTGGGGGTGCAGGGAGACATGAGTGGGGGCCTGGTGGAGGGTGCCCCACAGTGATGGGGGGTGGGGGTGCAGGGAGACATGAGTGGGGGCCTGGTGGAGGGTGCCCCTGGATGCTGGGGGGTGGTGGTGCAGGGGGACATGAGTGGGGGCCTGGTGGGTGGTGCCCCTGACTGCTGGGGGGTGGGGGGTGGGAGACATGAGTGGTGGCCTGGTGGAGGGTGCCCCTGACTGCTGGGGGGTGGGGAGGGGTGGGAGACATGAGTGGGGGCCTGGTGGAGGGTGCCCCTGACTGCTGGGGGTGGGGGGGTGGGAGACATGAGTGGGGGCCTGGTGGAGGGTGTCCCTGACTGTTGGGGGGTGAGGGGGTGGAAGACATGAGTGGGGGCCTGGTGGAGGGTGCCCCTGACTGCTGGGGTGTGGGGGTGCAGGGGGACATGAGTTGGACATGAGTGGGGGCCTGGTGGAGGGTGCCCCTGACTGCTGGGGGGTGGGGGGAGACATGAGTGGGGGCCTGGTGGAGGGTGCCCCTGGATGCTGGGGGGTGGGGGGGTGGGAGACATGAGTGGGGGCCTGGTGGAGGGTGCCCCTGACTGCTGGGGGGTGGGGGTTGGGGTGAAGGGGGGCATGAGTTGGACATGAGTGGGGCATAGTGGAGGGTGCACCTGGATGCTGGGGGGTGGGGGTGCTGGGAGACATGAGTGGGGGCCTGGTGGAGGGTGCCCCTGACTGCTGGGGGGTGGGGAGGAGACATGAGTGGGGGCCTGGTGGAGGGTGCCCCTGGATGCTGGGGGGTGGGGGTGCAGGGAGACAGGAGTGGGGGCCTGGTAGAGAGGGCCCCACAGTGATGGGGGGTGGTGGTGCAGGGGGACATGAGTGGGGGCCTGGTGGAGGGTGCCCCTGACTGCTGGAGGGTGGGGGTGCAGGGGGACATGAGTGGGGGCCTGGTGGAGGGTGCCCCTGACTGCTGGGGGGTGGGGTGGGGGGGAGACATGAGTGGGGGCCTGGTGGAGGGTGCCCCTGACTGCTGGGGGGTGGCGGGGTGGGAGACATGAGTGGGGGCAGGTGGAGGGTGCCCCTGACTGCTGGGGGGGGGAGACATGAGTGGAGGCCTGGTGGAGGGTGCCCCTGACTGCTGGGGGGTGGGGGGGTGGGAGACATGAGTGGGGGCCTGGTGGAGGGTGCCCCTGACAGCTGGGGGGTGGGGGGTGGGAGACATAAGTGGGGGTCTGGTGGAGGGTGCCCCTGACTGCTGGGGGATGGGGGTGCAGGGAGACAGGAGTGGGGGCCTGGTGGAGGGTGCCCCACAGTGATGGGGGTGGTGGTGCAGGGGGACATGAGTGGGGGCCTGGTGGAGGGTGCCCCTGACTGCTGGGGGGTGGGCGGGGGTGGGAGATATGAGTGGGGGCCTGGTGGAGGGTGCCCCTGACTGCTGGGGGGTGGGGGGGAGACATGAGTGGGGGCCTGGTGGAGGGAGCCCCTGACTGCTGGGGGGTGGGGGGGAGACATGAGTGGGGGCCTGGTGGAGGGTGCCCCTGACTGCTGGGGGGTGGGGGGATGGCAGACATGAGTGGGGGCCTGGTGGAGGGTGCCCCTGACTGCTGGGGGTGGGGGGAGACATGAGTGGGGGCCTACTGGAGGGTGCCCCTGACAGCTGGGGGGTGGGGAGGGTGGGAGACATGAGTGGGGGCCTGGTGGAGGGTGTGCCTGACTGCTGGGGAGTGGGGGGGGGACATGAGTGAGGGCATGGTGGAGGGTGCCCCACAGTGATGGGGGGTGGTGGTGCAGGGAGACAGGAGTGGGGGCCTGGTGGAGGGTGCCCCACAGTGATGGGGGTGGTGGTGCAGGGGGACATGAGTGGGGGCCTGGTGGAGGGTGCCCCTGACTGCTGGGGGGTGGGGGGGTAGGAGACATGAGTGGGGGCCTGGTGGACGGTGCCCCTGACTGCTGGGGGGTGGGGGGGTGGGAGACATGAGTGGGGGCCTGGTGGAGGGTGCCCCTGACTGCTGGGGGGTGGGGGGGAGACATGAGTGGGGGCCTGGTGGAGGGTGCCTCTGACTGCTGGGGGGTGGGGGGGAGACATGAGTGGGGGCCTGGTGGAGGGTGCCCCTGACTGCTGGGGGGTGGGGGGGTGGGAGACATGAGTGGGGGCCTGGTGGAGGGTTCCCCTGACTGCTAGGGGTTGTGGGGTGGGAGACATGAGTGGGGGCCTGGTGGAGGGTGCCCCTGACTGCTGGGGAGTGGGGGGGAGACATGAGTGGGGGCTGGTGGAGGGTGCCCCTGGATGCTGGGGGGTGGGAGTGCAGGGAGACAGGAGTGTGGGCCTGGTGGAGGGTGCCCCACAGTGATGGAGGGTGGTGGTTCAGGGTGACATGAGTGGGGGCCTGGTGGAGGGTGCCCCTGAATGCTGGGGGGTGGGGGTGCAGGGAGACATGAGTTGGACATGAGTGGGGGCCTGGTGGAGGGTGCCCCTGACTGCTGGGGGGTGGGGGGAGGAGACATGAGTGGGGGCCTGGTGGAGGGTGCCCCTGACTACTGGGTGGTGGGGGGGCGGGAGACATGAGTGGGGGCCTAGTGGAGGGTGCCCCTGACTGCTGTGGGGTGGGGGTGTGGGAGACATGAGTGGGGGCCTGGTGGAGGGTGCCCCACAGTGATGGGGGTGGGGGTGCAGGGGGACATGAGTGGGGGCCTGGTGGAGGGTGCCCCTGGATGCTGGGGGGTGGTGGTGCAGGGGGACATGAGTGGGGGCCTGGTGGAGGGTGCCCCTGACTGCTGGGGGTGGGGGGGTGGGAGACATGAGTGGGGGCCTGGTGGAGGGTGCTCCTGACTGCTGGGGGGTGGGCGGGGTGGGAGACATGAGTGGGGGCCTGGTGGAGGGTGCCCCTGACTGCTGCGGGGTGGGGGGGTGGGAGACATGAGTGGGGGTCTGGTGGAGGGTGCCCCTGACTGCTGGGGGGTGGGGTGCAGGGGGACATGAGTTGGACATGAGTGGGGCCTGTTGGAGGGTGCCCCTGGATGCTGGTGGGTGGGGGTGCAGGGAGACATGAGTGGGGGCCTGGTGGAGGGTGCCCCTGGATGCTGGGGGGTGGGGGTGCTGGGAGACATGAGTGGGGGCCTGGTGGAGGGAGCCCCAGGATGCTGGGGGTGGGGGGGGTGGGAGACATGAGAGGGGGCCTGGTGGAGGGTGCCCCTGACTGCTGGGGGGTGGGGGTGGGGGTGTAGGGGGACATGAGTTGGACATGAGTGGGGCCTGGTGGAGGGTGCCCCTGGATGCTGCGGGGTGGGGGTGCTGGGAGACATGAGTAGGGGCCTGGTGGAGGGTGCCCCTGACTGCTGGGGGGTGGGGGGGAGACATGAGCGGGGGCCTGGTGGAGGGTGCCCCTGGATGCTGGGGGGTGGGGGTGCAGGGAGACAGGAGTGGGGGACTGGTGGAGAGGGCCCCACAGTGATGGGGGGTGGTGGTGCAGGGGGACATGAGTGGGGGCCTGGTGGAGGGTGCCCCTGACTGCTGGGGGGTGGGGGTGCAGGGGGACATGAGTGGGGGCCTGGTGGAGGGTGCCCCTGACTGCTGGGGGGTGGGGTGGGGGGGAGACATGAGTGGGGGCCTGGTGGAGGGTGCCCCTGACTGCTGGGGGGTGGGGGGGTGGGAGACATGAGTGGGGGCCTGGTGGAGGGTGCCCCTGACTGCTGGGGGGTAGGGGGGGGTGGGAGACATGAGTGGGGGCCTGGTGGAGGGTGCCCCTGACTGCTGGGGGGTGGGGGGGAGACATGAGTGGGGGCCTGGTGGAGGGTGCCCCTGGATGCTGGGGGGTGGGGGTGCAGGGAGACAGGAGTGGGGGCCTGGTGGAGAGGGCCCCACAGTGATGGGGGGTGGTGGTGCAGGGGGACATGAGTGGGGGCCTGGTGGAGGGTGCCCCTGACTGCTGGAGGGTGGGGGTGCAGGGGGACATGAGTGGGGGCCTGGTGGAGGGTGCCCCTGACTGCTGGGGGGTGGGGTGGGGGGGAGACATGAGTGGGGGCCTGGTGGAGGGTGCCCCTGACTGCTGGGGGGTGGGGGGGTGGGAGACATGAGTGGGGGCAGGTGGAGGGTGCCCCTGACTGCTGGGGGGTGGGGGGGAGACATGAGTGGAGGCCTGGTGGAGGGTGCCCCTGACTGCTGGGGGGTGGGGGGGTGGGAGACATGAGTGGGGGCCTGGTGGAGGGTGCCCCTGACTGCTGGGGGGTGGGGGGGTGGGAGACATGAGTGGGGGCCTGGTGGAGGGTGCCCCACAGTGATGGGGGATGGTGGTGCAGGGAGACAGGAGTGGGGGCCTGGTGCAAGGTGCCCCACAGTGATGGGGTGGTGGTGCAGGGGGACATGAGTGGGGGCCTGGTGGAGGGTGCCCCTGACAGCTGGGGGGTGGGGGGTGGGAGACATAAGTGGGGGCCTGGTGGAGGGTGCCCCTGACTGCTGGGAGGTGGGGTGCAGGGAGACAGGAGTGGGGGCCTGGTGGAGGGTGCCCCACAGTGATGGGGGGTGGTGGTGCAGGGGGACATGAGTGGGGGCCTGGTGGAGGGTGCCCCTGACTGCTGGGGGGTGGGGGGAGACATGAGTGGGGGCCTGGTGGAGGGAGCCCCTGACTGCTGGGGGGTGGGGGTGGAGACATGAGTGGGGGCCTGGTGGAGGGTGCCCCTGACTGCTGGGGGGTGGGGGGATGGGAGACATGAGTGGGGGCCTGGTGGAGGGTGCCCCTGACTGCTGGGGGGTGGGGGGGAGACATGAGTGGGGGCCTGCTGGAGGGTGCCCCTGACTACTGGGGGGTGGGGAGGGTGAGAGACATGAGTGGGGGCCTGGTGGAGGGTGCGCCTGACTGCTGGGGAGTGGGGGGACATGAGTGAGGGCATGGTGGAGGGTGCCCCACAGTGATGGGGGGTGGTGGTGCAGGGAGACAGGAGTTGGGGCCTGGTGGAGGGTGCCCCACAGTGATGGGGGTGGTGGTGCAGGGGGACATGAGTGGGGGCCTGGTGGAGGGTGCCCCTGACTGCTGGGGGGTGGGGGGGTAGGAGACATGAGTGGGGGCCTGGTGGACGGTGCCCCTGACTGCTGGGGGGTGGGGGGGTGGGAGACATGAGTGGGGGCATGGTGGAGGATGCCCCTGACTGCTGGGGGGTGGGGGGGAGACATGAGTGGGGACCTGGTGGAGGGTGCCCCACAGTGATGGGGGGTGGTGGTGCAGGGGAACATGAGTGGGGGCCTGGTGGAGGGTGCCCCTGACTGCTGGGGGGTGGGGGTGCTGGGAGACATGAGTGGGGGCCTGGTGGAGGGTGCCCCTGACTGCTGGGGGTGGGGTGCAGGGAGACAGGAGTGGGGGCCTGGTGGAGGGTGCCCAACAGTGATGGGGGGGTGGTGGTGCAGGGGGACATGAGTGGGGGCCTGGTGGAGGGTGCCCCTGACTGCTGGGGGGTGGGGGGTGGGAGACATGAGTGGGGGCCTGGTGGAGGGTGCCCCTGACTGCTGGGGGGTGGGGGGGGGAGAAATGAGTGGGGGCCTGGTGGAGGGTGCCCCTGACTGCTGGGGGGTGGGGGGGTGGGAGACATGAGTGGGGGCCTGGTGGAGGGTGCCCCTGACTGCTGGGGGTGGGGGGGGAGACATGAGTGGGGGCCTGCTGGAGGGTGCCCCTGACTGCTGGGGGGTGGGGAGGGTGGGAGACATGAGTGGGGGCCTGGTGGAGGGTGTGCCTGACTGCTGGGGGGTGGGGGGGACATGAGTGGGGGCCTGGTGGAGGGTGCCCCACAGTGATGGGGGGTGGTGGTGCAGGGAGACAGGAGTGGGGGCCTGGTGGAGGGTGCCCCACAGTGATGGGGGTGGTGGTGCAGGGGGACATGAGTGGGGGCCTGGTGGAGGGTGCCCCTGACTGCTGGGGGGTGGGGGTGCAGGGAGACATGGGTTCGACATGAGTGGGGGCCTGGTGGAGGGTGCCCCTCACTGCTGGGGGGTGGGGGGAGGAGACATGAGTGGGGGCCTGGTGGAGGGTGCCCCTGACTACTGGGTGATGGGGGGTGGGAGACATGAGTGGGGGCCTTGTGGAGGGTGCCCCTGACTGCTGTGGGGTGGGGGTGTGGGAGACATGAGTGGGGGCCTGGTGGAGGGTGCCCCACAGTGATGGGGGGTGGGGGTGCAGGGGGACATGAGTGGGGGCCTGTTGGAGGGTGCCCCTGGATGCTGGGGGGTGGTGGTGCAGGGGGACATGAGTGGGGGCCTGGTGGAGGGTGCCCCTGACTGCTGGGGGGTGGGGGTGGTGGGAGACATGAGTGGGGGCCTGGTGGAGGGTGCCCCTGACTGCTGGGGGGTGGGGGTGCAGGGAGACAGGAGTGGGGGCCTGGTGGAGGGTGCCCCACAGTGATGGGGGTGGTGGTGCAGGGGGACATGAGTGGGGGCCTGGTGGAGGGTGCCCCTGACTGCTGGGGGGTGGGGGGGTGGGAGACATGAGTGGGGGCCTGGTGGAGGGTGCCCCTGACCGCTGGGGGGTGGGGGGGGAGACATGAGTGGGGGCCTGGTGGAGGGTGCCTCTGACTGCTGGGGGGTGAGGGGGGGAGACATGAGTGGGGGCCTGGTGGAGGGTGCCCCTGACTGCTGGGGGGTGGGGGGGGGGTGGGAGACATGAGTAGGGGCCTGGTGGAGGGTGCCCCTGACTGCTGGGGGTTGGGGGGGTGGGAGACATGAGTGGGGCCTGGTGGAGGGTGCCCCTGACTGCTGGCGAGTGGGGGGGTGGGAGACATGAGTGGGGGCCTGGTGGAGGGTGCCCCTGACTGCTGGGTGTTGGGGGTGGGTTGGGGGACATGAGTGGGGGCCTGGTGGAGGGTGCCCCAAACTGCTGGGGAGTGGGGGGGAGACATGAGTGGGGGCCTGGTGGAGGGTGCCCCTGGATGCTGGGGGGTGGGAGTGCAGGGAGACAGGAGTGTGGGCCTGGTGGAGGGTGCCCCACAGTGATGGAGGGTGGTGGTGCAGGGGGACATTAGTGGGGGCCTGGTGGAGGGTGCCCCTGACTGCTGGGGGGTGGGGGGGTGGGGACATGAGTGGGGGCCTGGTGGAGGGTGCCCCTGACTGCTGGGGGGTGGGGGGGTGGGAGACATGAGTGGGGGCCTGGTGGAATGTGCCCCTGACTGCTGGGGGGTGGGGTGCAGGGGGACATGAGTTCGACATGAGTGGGGCCTTTTGGAGGGTGCCCCTGGATGCTGGGGGGTGGGGGTGCAGGGAGTCATGAGTGGGGGCCTGGTGGAGGGTGCCCCTGGATGCTGGGGGGTGGGGGTGCTGGGAGACATGAGTGGGGGCCTGGTGGAGGGTGCCCCTGACTGCTGGGGAGTGGGGGGGAGACATGAGTGGGGGCCTGGTGGAGGGTGCCCCTGGATGCTGGGGGGTGGGAGTGCAGGGAGACAGGAGTGTGGGCCTGGTGGAGGGTGCCCCACAGTGATGGAGGGTGGTGGTGCAGGGGGACATTAGTGGGGGCCTGGTGGAGGGTGCCCCTGACTGCTGGGGGGTGGGGGGGTGGGAGACATGAGTGGGGGCCTGGTGGAGGGTGCCCCTGACTGCTGGGGGGTGGGGGGGTGGGAGACATGAGTGGGGGCCTGGTGGAATGTGCCCCTGACTGCTGGGGGGTGGGGTGCAGGGGGACATGAGTTGGACATGAGTGGGGCCTGTTGGAGGGTGCCCCTGGATGCTGGGGGGTGGGGGTGCAGGGAGACATGAGTGGGGGCCTGGTGGAGGGTGCCCCTGGATGCTGGGGGGTGGGGGTGCTGGGAGACATGAGTGGGGGCCTGGTGGATGGTGCCCCTGGATGCTGGGAGGTGGGGGTGCAGGGAGACATGAGTGGGGGCCTGGTGGAGGGTGCCCCTGGATGCTGGGGGTGGGGGGGTAGGAGACATGAGTGGGGGCCTGGTGGAGGGTGCCCCTGGATGCTGGGGAGTGGGGGTGCTGGGAGACATGCGTTGGTGGGCAGTAGTGCAAGGTGACATGTGGGTTGGCTGGGGGGCATGGCCATGGTGGATGGGCTGCCTGCGGGACATGTGCAGGGTAGTCCCCTGTGGTGTGGGCCGCCTGCAGGGGCCGTGGAGGGTGTAGAGGGAACAGCTGGGAGGACCCACACGGCCAATTGACGTGTAGGACTCCCCGGCAGCCCCGAAATACACGTAGGCTGCTGGATTCGCGTGTGGAATTTCCCGCGCACCTTGGAATAAACGTACCCTGCTGAAATCGCATTTGCAACTTCACGCGCACCCCGAAATACACGTACCACGGTCAATCGCGTGTGGAACTTCCCACGCACCCCGAAATACACACACATGCTATTTTTCACACAGCGGGTGTCCGTGTTTGTCGGTACCCCTTTGTACCTCATTTGTCCTAGAGGGCCACAGTATGGATCATTCATCATAGCTGTATATAGGTGTTTTTTGTAAGCGCACATTTTGGCGCACATTTATTTCAGGCGCAGTGACGCTACCGCCTGCTTTCTTGTGGCGGTCGTGTTTGTGCCTGTCCGCTGGTTTGACCGTGCGCTGGTTTGCCCTATTCGATTCCATGAATACGAGTTGTAGGCGAGCGTGTGGGCGTTCCGCGCACTTGCCTCCTGTACTTCCCCCGTGACGCCCATATTTTCACACGTTGTTCCCCATTACGAGTGTTACGCCCCGTGTTCCGCCTACTTTTGTTATGTGCGCCGCGCTATGTGCGATTTCGCTGTGGCCATGGCGCATGCCGTTGGATGACCTGTGCGCCGGTGTGCGCCGCGCACTTTTTCAGCGCACATCCAATATTTGTCTCGCGCACGGACTTCCATGAATCGATGTGCGCTGATTTCCCTGCGATTTTCGCACTTGCACTGCGATTCGCACGTTTTGGCACCTCAGCGCCGGAATTTTCGGCGCACATTAATTCCATGAATCGGCTTCATAAACAAGTTGGGGAAATCACCATCTAGAGAAGTGACCGACAGGATACTGGATGGCTATGCCTCTCCTTTTGATTCCCACAGCAGAAGCTGGCCTGGAAAACCAGATCAAAGGACACACCCAACCCATAATAACTAGCCTCACACCAGGGTGCTCCATACCAAAAGGGCATTTGATGATATTGCTAAGGTATGGCGGTGGTGTTAGTGTAGACAAAGAGAGCTTAGACCAGCTGAAGGATGGTATCAGCATCTTGTTTTCTCTCTATATCTCTCTTCCTTCCTGTAACCTTCATTTCCTTTAGCACAAAGCACTTTGTGTATGATGTCAGAAGGCAAAGGCCACTTGCTCTAAGGACAGCGAATGGGCCTGTAGTATAATTTAGCATGTTTTGGAGTGCAGCACCAACTCATCGGAACACATTATTGCTGTAAGGTGGTACAGCAAGCCATGTGTCGCCAGGGTAACATATGGACAGGTATATGAAGACAGGATATTTATAGTAAAGCACACTATTTTTCTCAATACTTCGTTTAAAAGCACACCATTCTTTTTCTCTCACCTGAAATGCCTCAATTACAGAAGAAACATTAGATACTTAATTAATTAACTTAATTAACAAATACTAACACGATTTTAACTCCTTAACATTATAATGTGTTCTCCATGTGCAAAATGAGGCAGGCTGAGATTCATTTTAAACGTGTGTTCAGATTTTTTTTTTGTTTATCTCTCTTTGCTCTGTTCTCAGTCTTTGCAGGAAGCAAAAATTCGAATAGCAGGAAATCAGTTAGATACAGTTGCTTACTGTAAAAGTGAGCCATTGTTGAGGAAGGAGGGTAGACTATTGTGTATTTTGATTGGTGACACGTCACCTTAGGGGCTGTAACAGATGTTTTTTTAAGCAGCTCGGGTAGAAGGAGAGGGAGAAGACATTTTGCGGAGTTGCAGTGAGGTCACCTTCGTTCTGCTGCTGTGAGGAGCTGGACCACTGACCTTCAGAGACTGGGGTTTCCTAGTCACTTGGCACCGGCTTGAGAATTGCATGTTCTCCCTGGGTGCTTTAAAGAAAGAAAAAAAGAAGAGCCCTGGGTCACTGCTCAAAGACGACAAGAGACTTTGCGTGCTGAAAAGCTACAATTAGCTGGTAAATATACAAATGGAGTAAGATTTCTTTGTGACTGCCGGACGAATGATCTACTATTAGACAGGAAGTTTAACGATAGGGAATTCTCCTGTGTTTAAATGCCACTTTATAATGTTGCCATCTAAATGACTGTTCTTTTTATTGTTGCAAAGATAAAATGAAATGCCTTGTATTTTTGCACTTGTTTTGCTTCTGTTTATTCTAGAAAAGACTGCCTCGCAAAGCTGGTAATGTATAATTTTTAAATGAAACTGTTATAAATCACAGCCTGTGTAAAGGTTTCTTTTTTTTGCTTCTGTCTTTCTCTGATGCATTTAGCCCATATCACATAATAAAAGGGGAGGTTATTAGGTAATATATGTGTCAAACTTCCTATGCAGATGAAGTAATGTTATGAGCAATTATAAATAGCTGTGTGCGTGATTCCACTCAGGGTATGTTTGTGTGCTTTCTGAGTGGAATATAATGCAATAGTCTGCTGAGCGTATATGAATCAGCAGAGAGAGGCCTATGGAAACATAGCCTCACTAATGTAAATAAATTAGTGATAATACCACATGTTATTGTGAATACTCCATGGAAACATAGTCTCACTAATGTACATAAAATAGTGATTATACCACATGTTATTGTGAACACTCCATGGAAACATAATTTCACTAATGTAAATAAATTAGTGATAATACCACAGGGGTTGGTGAATGCTATATGTGAAAATTGTGGTATCCATAAAATGTAGGCCCAAGGTCTCTCTAGTGATCACACAAACAGACCAAGCAAGAAGAAGGGGGTGTTGTATATTGGGGACCACAAGTAGAACAGAAAATCATGCTCATCACTATACCACAACGAAATGTATACCTACCAAATGTATCTGTTTACTGAAATAATGCATAGCCACTATACCATTATAATACCAAACCCAATCTAAATGCAAGGAGTGATTATTGCTAAATTATTTTTGTTTTTGGCGGTAAGAAAATACCGCTGGGCCCTAAATCTACACAAAATACCCTACATATTTATGTTGCGTTGCGGGCCGGGAAAGTGATCATAGAGCACCTACTGGGCGTGGCAAGTGTGTATCACACTGCCATCTGTACATTAAAGGGAACCCATTTCATAATAGCAGTGTGTCACTAAAAACGAATTTCAGAATGTCTCAAATGGAAGCCACATTCCCAGAGCTAGTGCAATATTTAGAGGCAACATTATTTGCACATGGGACCTGGTCATCGAATAGTACCTCAGAATGGCATGACCACATTCATGGTGAGGTGCAGAAAGAAAAACTAGACAGTATTTTTGCAGAAGGCAGCATAATTCAGATCTGCCTTCTAAGGTTATTAAATGCAGCTGATAAACATGCAGAGAAAGATTGTTTGATACGGCTATGTGCCAAGTACTGGTTTATTTTGAATAGGTCCCTGTGAATGCAGGAAAATGATACCCAGCTAATTAACAGGTTAAAGACTGACTTAGATGCGGCAAGTAAGAAAGAGGAAATGTTAACAGCAGAATTAGAAGGATGTCAGAAAGGTATGCAGTTAAAGTGCAGAGATTTTGATATTCAATTGTCCAAAAGAAAGAAACAGTTTGAAGATAGTGAACAAAAATTGGTACACTTAAAAGCATTGGTGGACCACATTAGACAAGATAAAGATGAGATGGTTTCAGAAATGCAAATTTTACAAAAAGAACATTTTGAAAATGAAAGTGATCTCCAAAATGCAGAACAAGAAATGGTTAAAATGCTCCAAGAAAGAGACAAGAGAAATAAAGAATTTAATGAATGCCAAATGCAAATGTGCGACATGCAGGAGGTAATTAATAAAATGGGTGATGAAAACAACTATTTGCAAAACGAAGCAGACAGGCTCCTTAAAAAGTGTAAGGAATTGGAACAGCAAATGTGCATTCCAAGGTCCCAGGAGAGGCGGCAGGGCACCACATTCAATGGAGTTGAGGTGAATTCTATTTCTACCCAAAGAGCTAGTGCCCCAGTGAATGGGCCGGTGACTGAACTTGGTTGTAGCGCCCTTGGGGGATTTGATACTCGCATTGGGGGCCGCCACCAATCCCATACACCTGGAACCAGGGTTGAGTCACCAAGTAGTGCAATTCCATGCATTGCAACAAGTAGCCCCATAAAGATAATGAAATCCATTAAAGCCCTGATCAAACCATGTAAAAAAGGAGGGGAATGCTGCATAGAGGATCCCTTAGAAGCTGTTCATGACATTTTTAAAGCCCTCCAGATACCTAAGGAACAGTACAGGCAGTATTTTCCTTTAGATGCTCCGATGGCCAGTATCATAAGAGGATTGAATGAACAGCAGAATATGACATGGGCAGAGTTTGAAAAAGAGATTAGGCATCATTTTTCTCCTTTCCAGTCATTGCAGGAGGCAAAGAAAGTCGCTTACACAATTACTGCTGGGCCTAATACATCCCCTCGCCAGTTTTTACAAGACTTAAAAAGAGCATTTTCTCGCTTTGATGTATCTTTTGACCCCAATTCCAATGAGTTTAAAAGTGCCTACTTCTATGGGCTACAGAAATACATCATATCCCAATTGGTCCGTGAATTTGACTGTGACAAGTCCCTTGATTGGATTGTACACCAAAGCACAAAACTATATGAAGTACTCTATTGTCAGGGTAGAGAAAGTGATAAAATGAAAGACACTAGACCAAAATCTAAAGAACCCCCAGCAACAGTGATGGAAATCAGGTCAGCCAAAATGTCACTTGAGTCTGCTCAAAGTCCAAGTAAAAATAATTTGGCACCTGAACAAAGAGGTAATCAACAAAGCTCATCACACCCTGCACCAATGTTTCAATCACATGATCCTAGTAATAGGGAGAGCTACATCAGCCCCATGTACCTAGGAGATAGGCCCCGGGCAGGCTATCGACCTGATATGTCAGGTATGAACAATAACCAGAGACAAAATCAGGATCAAAGAAATGATGGTCCTTATCAGACATTGGGGACACAAAGCAGATTTGATCCCAATACCATGATATATGGTAATCAGGATTGACCCCGATATGTGGATCGATTTGCTGATAATGGGAATCAACATAGAGGCCAGTACCCACAACATGAGAGACAGGACATGAGGCAGGGCATAAACTACACTCCACGTCAGTACAATGATTCCCCACCAGGGGACTACAACCAAAGGATGGGTGCACCCCGATCCCCTCCACAAATGAATCAAGAGTTCAGGAACCATCCCAATAGAAACCATTCCCCTGAGAGGTATCAGAGTAGATCCAATCAGGGAGAAAACAACCAATATCGATCTAGGCCTCAGAAAGAGGATTCTAGAGAGATGGAAAGATTCCAGTGTCTCGAAGCCCAAGTGAAAATGTTAGCTGAGCAAATAGGAAAGCTCTGTACAGCACAAAAACAGTCATCAAAGGAGGGGGCAGAAGGCCATAGCAATGACCGGGGGACTTCTGAAAAGTGACTAAGTACTTATGATACCTGCAGTGCCAAAAAGACAGATTGCTCTGATGTAATTTTGCATAATGACTCTGAGATGCCTAATGATTTAAAAGTGAAAATACCAGTAAATGAACATGTAACAGAAAATGCAAATACTTCTAAAAGAGAGGTACGGTTTAACCTAGAACTGAATCAAAAATTGGAGATTTGTACACATGAAATAGGAAAACCTGAAGATCCAAAAGAACAAAGAGACAGATTTAAGAAAAATGACTCATGCATGGGGAATGCCAGTGAACCGGGAGTAAGTGGCGATGCTATAACTCCTTCCCTGGGTAATCAAAACAATGAACAAACACAGGCAGAAAAAAGAAATGCACAAAAGGAGGGTACAGGTCAATCACCTGAAGAATTCTTTGAGCCACATATTTTTGAAGAGGTTAAAAGGGCTGGTACCATACTGAATAATCACAAATGCACAGAATTAGACAATGACAAATTGCCAAGTGATGTTGGTACACATGTTCTGTTGGAGGGTTGTAGTGTGACCTCTGATGATACCTGGATGGATGGGCGAACGGTGGCCACACTCCAAAAAACCTCTGAACATGGGGAAATTAATAAAGTCTCTCATACAGGAATGGGCAAAAAGGAGGGAAAATGTCTTTCCATTTACCAATGTGCTTATCCAAAAGTGAAAAAGCCCTGAGAAAGGTGAGCCCTGAAATCAGTAAGAATTCACACTTCTTATGTGTGTTAGAGGAAGTTGAGGACAGGTATTATGCTCCCATCAGTGTAGAAGAAACATGCAATACATTTGCAATGATTGACACTGGCGCACAGGCCACAATTATGTCTAAAGAATTGGTAAAGAGTATCAATGAAGGGACATCCCCGCAGAATCAGGTCACAGTGAAGGAAAGTCAAGGTCCAGTGCATAATTTTAATGGGGAGGAGGTGCCTATTATAGGCGTCACCGAGGTTGACATAAAGATAGGTAAACACAGAATGAAACAGGAGGTATTGGTCACATCCATTTGTGAAATTCCATTTTTGATGGGAACAGATTGCCTGAAAAGATTATCTCCTCTCATAGATGGGGTGAATGGAGTACTGTGGTCCTTAACCAAAAAACCATTGATACCTAAAAAACTAAAATCACAAAACAGCAATATAAATGAATGTCACACTGTTGCCAAAACAAATGATGCAGTGGAGGTATATCTCCAGAATAGTTGCATACCTAGCGTCACTGTTATATTAATGTGTCAAGATAAAATGCAGAGTGAAGATGAGAAACAATCTGTACAGATATACTTGGACCCAAGGAAAAGATGGCAAACTGCCATAGATGAGCACACATTACGCTTTTATTTAAAAGAGAAAACATGCAAACAGAATATTGCTCTTAAAGCAGATTCAGAAAAACACATCCCCACTCTTACTGAAATACACATGGAAGATGAGCAACCATGGGTTCACATTGGTATAAATGACTATTCTAAAACAACAAAAGCCACTTTAGCACTTGAACAGGAAAGGAGTTTCATTAATGAGAAATTGTTGCAAAAAATAATGGAGAGGGAGGAGATCCCGAAATTTAGAATTAAAAACCAATATGCCTCTGGTTTGGACAGTCCAGACTTTGAAAACCGAATTGCAGGAAGATGCATGTTAAAAATTAGCATTGGGCAGAAAACAATTTACCATAATGTAAGGATAGTGAGTGGAACACAAAATGACTTTTACATGGGCAATGATATCATGCACAGAATGTGTATGGTGTTAGATTTCCTTAATCAAAAAATATGGTCACGCCTAGGTGGGCCTGCACCAGAATTTGAAGACAAAAGAAGGGCTTATCATTGCGCACAACTGGTCCCATATGCAATTGAATAACAAATGAGGAAGGATACTATAATCACTGCATTCACCAAACAGGTTGCAATAACACTGAAATGCAAGAATGGACAGCAGATGAAAGATTCTGATGCATTTGTGTGCCTGAATGAATCCATAAAACAGCAAGGCCTGGATTATGAATACATTCCATTGGTAGATATTGGTGAAGGGTCTGTAAAAATCATGGTGAATAATAAAGGTTGTCAGGATATTCATTTAGAGGTAAACTCCTCATTAGGGATGGCCATACAAAAATCACATTATACTGCAGATCTGAATAACATGGTGATTGGAAATATACCTGAAAAGTATGTAGATGCCAAGGGTGTGTTGCCAGAACACCTGAATTCCCAGCCCAAAGGAATATTTAAAATTCATTCCGTGTACACTTATGATTCAAATGAGACAGTGTGCTGTCATCAAGAGGATTGCATAACATTTAACTTAAATGAAAATGAAATAGAAAATCAGCCCATTGAAGTGGAAGCTGATATGCCAAAACATTTAAAAGTGGCGGCTTTACAGAAAGACACAGCCACACAGTTAGAGGAAAGCGCCGAGATTCCCCTTCCAGAACATTTTCCAGAATTCTCCAAAATGGTAGAGGAGCAGATTTTATCAGCGGATGCATGTGACAGCGAAGAGGATAGAAATGAACTGAGGAAGATATTTATGGAGTTTAAAGATGTATTTGCAAAAGATGCTTATCATTGCGGTCTAACTGATTTACATGTGGCCACGCTACCGGAAGGGTGTAGCAGAAGCCCAGTATTTGTGCGCCAGTATAGATTACCATTGGCATGTTTAGAGTCATTGGCAGAGATTATTACAAATTTGGAGTCGCAGGGAATCATCAGGCCCATTCATAGCACATCCAACGCACCTATTTTAGGTGTGTTAAAGCCAAATGGTCAATGGCGGCTATGTGTAGATTTGAGGGAGTTAAATAAAAGAGTGCCAGAATCCAGGTGGCCACTGCCATTCATTGATCAGGTCCTAGCTCCGGTACATGGTTCATAAGTGTTTACCACGTTACATCTCACCTCTGGATATTGGTGCGTGCCATTGCCAGAGGGGATACAAAATGTATTTTCATTTTCATTTGATAAGACTCAATACGCATGGGTTAGAGTTCCATTTGGGTATGTCAATAGTGGGAGTGAATTTGGAATATTTTTGAGAAAGGCCATGCCTGATGCAGCGGAAAGAGGTACCATAGTTTATGTGGATGATGTACTGATAAAAAATGAAAGCTTGAAAAACCATTTTGATGAAATAAGACATGTTCTTGGCCAAATGCAGAAAGCAGGCGCCAAAGTATCTTTACAAAAGGCACAATGGTGCAAGAAAAAGGTGCATTTTCTAGGCCATGAAGTGACTGAACATGGATTAAACCCACAAAAGAAGAAAGTGGAGGCTATACAAAAACTAAAAGACCCTAAAAATGTGATAGGGGTAAAAAGTTTATTAGGAATGACGGGCTATAACAGGAAGTTCATTGAAAATTATGCTGAAACTACTCAACCATTAACTAAGCTGTTAAAGCTGAATACACCCTGCAAATGGGAAACAGAGCAGTCTGAGGCAGTGGCTAAATTAAAGGAATGTCTTGTAAAGGCACCATGTTTGGCATACCCCATAAAGGATAGGGATATCTTTATAGAAATAGGTTTCTCTGAACAGTGTATGTCAGCAGTGCTATCACAAAAACATGATTTGAATCACAAAACCATTGCCTATGCAAGTAAGGCGTTTTCCCAAGTTGAAATTAAATTCAGTGAATGTGAAAGGCCCTTTTGACCACTGTGTGGGCGCTACAGCATTTTCGCCCCATTGTTCAGGTAGACAAGGTAATTATTGAGACCAATCATCAACCATTTCAGTTTTTAGAGAGTAAAAGAATCAGGTCAGGTAACCTAGCACAGTCCAGAAACACTTCATGGACGCTAGCATTACAAGGTTTTCCTGTAGAAGTGAGATATGGCCAAAATAAAAAAAGCCCAGTTGCTCAAGGTTTAGCAGATTTACATGACTGTGCAGCTGAACAAGTATCAAACGAAATGGAAGTGGAACCTAATTTACAGGAATTTGAACAATCACCACACAAAGCTTTTGATGAAAAGACATGCAAGGATTTGCCAACTGTATATGTTGATGGTTGTGCTTTTCACATTGAAAATGACAGTAATAAACAATTAGTGTCAGGAATAGGAAATGTCTGGTTGAAATGTGAAGGCGTCCCCAGTATAGGGATGAGAATTGGAGCTATGAGCAGTCAAGTAGCAGAATTGGCAGCCATTTATAAAGCAATTGCTACTGCAGTTGATAATAAATTCAGTGAAATTGTCCTGGTGACTGATTCTGACTATGCACGAAATAGCTTTGTGGAATATTTACCTGGCTGGAAAGCGAGAGGCATGATTACAGACAACAAAAAGCCACTTAAACATGGAAAAATGATACAAGCCATAGACAAATTGGTGTCAGAGAATGACTTAACAATATACTGGAGGAAAATTTGTGGGCATTTAAAAACTCCAGGAGAGGATAAGGAGGGGAATGATAAGGCAGATCACCTGGCTAAAATTGGGGCTGTGATGGGAGAATTGCTACCTATTGAACATTTACTTGGTGAAATACAAATTGATGCAGTAACACGTTCTAAAGCACCAAAGGAGGTAGATCAACCAGTAGTACAGTGGAGTTATGATACACCAGATCAAGATCGAATTGAGGCACAAAAGGATGATCAATTTCTGGGAATCTATTATAATCATTTGATAGATCTTGAACAAATCCCTTTAACAGAAAATGATTGTATGGGAAAAGAAGAGTTGAGGGTGCTATTAAAGAATAAAAAACGAATTAGACTACAGGATGGACTCATGATTAGAGAATCCATAACAGGACAGATACAGTGGGTGGTACCCCTTTCATTCAGAGGGCTAATGCTACACCATGCACATGATACAATAACTGCAGGCCACAGAGGTTCACAAAAAAACATTGAAAATACTAAAAGATTATGCTTACTGGCCACATATGTCCCAAGATGTGGAATTATATACTAGAGGATGTCTAGTATGTGCCCAACTTAAACCTGCTTCACCAATGCATAGAGCTCCATTAATGAAAAGAGGCTTAACTCTTCCATGGTCAGATTTGCAAATAGACTATGTAGGGCCTGTAAAGAGGTCGAGCAGGGGGAACCGTTATATTTTGAGTGTGGTGTGTTTGATGTCGAAATGGATTGAGTGTATTCCTGCACCAGATTGTAGTGCGCAAACAGCAGCTACATTACTGGTGAATCATGTGTTTTCAAGGTTTGGATTGCCACAAAGAATAGAATCAGATAGAGGAAGTCATTTCACAAGCGCTCTAATGAGTAAGGTATGGCAAATACTGGGTGTGAAAAGAAAATTACATATTGCATATCGGGCGGCTTCTTCAGGGGGAGTTGAACGCTGTAATAGGTCTGTTGTGGACATATTAAAGAAATTTGTAGCAGAAGCAGGTTCCAGCTGGGATTTACGTTTACCTTTGGTTTTAATGGCAATCAGATCAACTCCTGCCAAAGCAACAGGTGTTAGCCCCGATGAGGTTTTGACAGGTAGGAAAATGGTGTTACCACAACACCTGCTATACAGAACACATGAGCAGACACTTGTGAGCGCATCCACAGTTCATGAATACATTGATGAACTGAGGAGGCATTTACAACATGCATTTGCTTTTGTACAGCGAAATCTAGAAAGAGCTGCTGACAGTGCAAAGTCATATTATGATTAAAAGGCATCAGTGAAAGAATATTGTGTGGGCGATCAGGTGTATAAATTTCATTTTGGAAAAGGTAAACAGAAAAATTCCAATTCTCTAGCAGCCTGGCAGGGGCAATTTCGAATTATAGACAAGGTCTCTCCTGTGGTTTATAAAACTTTGAAAACTGCAGGTGAAACAGCAACAGAACAGTTTGTTCATGTAAACCAAATTAAACCTTGGCACCCCAGACACGAAATTAAAAGAGTTGAGCGTGTAGAAACAGATAAAGTCCCTTGAATACATAAAAGAAGGTAAGGTAAATGGGTTTAGTAAGAGAGCAACAGCAGAGAAATAAAATAGAGGTGATTGATTATTACATATGTATATAGGTAAAAAAAAAGAAAATGGAAGCTGAAATTAGTAGAGTTGGTTTGCAAAATGAAAATGTATTAAATGTTGGATGCTATTTTATGTATGTTTGTTTTCTCTTTAACATGTGCTTAATTTCAGAAAGCGAGAGGAAAAGGGTGAAATGTTTTGCAAAGCATGTTTTATTTTTGGCAAAAGGGTGAAGTTAGTATTATGCTATGTACTTAATTTGTTTCTTTTCTGTTTGATTTAGACTATTGATTAACACATTTTGGCTTGGAGGTCACGGGATCGGAGGACACAGGAGATGATGGAGTCCTGGAGTCCCCTGGATGTAGATCAAATGATGCCTGCCTCCGGGTGGAGGTGAAGACAAGTAATCGGAATGCCAAACAAGAAATGACTCCTATGGAAAAAGGATCCAAGAGTGCCAGGATGAAAGAGTACCCGAATGAACCAAATGATGTGTCATCGCTGGTCGGGACATATCAGAGGCAGACAAATGTCCTGGAGTATGGAATTCCACGTATTTATTATTTTAATTAATTGTTTTAATCTGTTATGTTAATTCTTTATTTTAACTATTTGTTTTATTTTATTGTTTTGTGATTGACTTCAAGTATAAAAGTAAGACACTGGACTATGGACACTTCCATTGGGAAGAAATATGTAAAATATATTATAAAAACTGATGGACTCAGAGATGAATTTTGATATTATGATGATTGAACAATGATTTTTCAATTTTCATTTTCCACACGTGAATATTCATTTTGTTGGATTGATACATTTTAAAAGAAGAAAGGGAGCAAGTTCGGTTTCTTCCAATTGTGGCTTGGACCATGGCCAAATTCTCAGAAAAAGGAAGGTATGTAGTATAACTTAGCGTGTTTTGGAGTGCAGCGCCACTGCATGGGATCACATTATTGCTGTAAGGTGGTACAGCAAGCCTTGTTTCGCCAGGCTGACATATGGACAGGTATATGAAGACAGGATATTTATGTTAAAGCACACCATTTTTCTCAATACTTAGTTTAAAAGCACATCATTTTTTTTCTCTCACATGAAATGCCTCAATTACAGGAGAAACATTAGATACTTAATTAATTAACTTAATTAACAAACACTAACACGATTTTAACTCCTTAACATTATAATGTGTTCTCCATGTGCAAAATGAGGCAGGCTGAGATTCATTTTAAACGTGTGTTCAGATTTTTTTTTTTTTCTCTCTCTTTGCTCTGTTCACGGTCTTTGCAGGAAGCAAACATTCGAATAGCAGGAAATCAGTTAGATACAGTTGCTTACTGTAAAAGTGAGCCATTGTTGAGGTAGGAGGGTAGACTATTGTGTATTTTGATTGGTGACATGTCACCTTAGGGGCTGTAACAGATGTTTCTTGAAGCAGCTCGGGGAGAAGGAGAGGGAGAAGACATTTTGCGGAGTTGCAGTGAGGTTGCCTTCGTTCTGCTGCTGTGAGGAGCTGGACCACTGACCTTCATAGACTGGGGTTTCCTAGTCACTTGGCACCGGCTTGAGAACTGCATGTTCTTGCTGGGTGCTTTAAAGAAAGAAAAAAAGAAGAAGAGCCCTGGGTCACTGCTCAAAGACGACAAGCAAGGAGACTTCACGTGCTGAAAATCTACACATAGCTGGTAAATACACAAATGGAGTGAGATTGCTGTGACTGCCGGACGAATTATCTACTATTAGACAGGCAGTGTAGCGATAGGGAATTCTCCTGTGTTTAAATGCCACTTTATAATGTTGCCATCTAAATGACTGTTCATTTTGTTGCAAAGATATAATTAAATGCCTTGTATTTTTGTACTTGTTTCGCTTCTGTTTATTCTAGAAAAGACTGCCTTGCAAAGCTGGTAATGTATTATTTTGAAATGAAACTGTTATAAATCACACCCTGTGTAAAGGTTTCTTTTTTTTGCTTCTGTCTTTCTCTGGTGCATTTAGCCCATATCACATAATAAAAGGGGAGGTTATTAGGTAATGTATGTGTCAAACCTCCTATGCAGATGAAGTAATGTTATGAGCAATTATAAATAGCTGTGTGCGTCATTCCACTCAGGGTATGTGTTTGTGGTTTCTGAGTGGAATATAATGCAATAGTGTGCTGAGCATACATGAATCAGCAGAGAGAGGCCTATGGAAACATAGTCTCACTAATGTAAATAAATTAGTGAAAATACCACATGTTATTGTGAATACTCCATGGAAACATAATTTCACTAATGTAAATAAATTAGTGATAATACCACAGGGGTTGGTGAATGCTATATGTGGAAAATGTGATATCCATAAAATGTAGGCCCAAGGTCTCTCTAGTGATCACACAAACAGACCAAGCAAAAAGAAGGGGGTTTTGTATATTGGGGACCACAAGTAGAACAGAAAATCATGCTCATCACTATACCACAATGAAATGTATACCAACCAAATGTATCTGTGTACTGAAATAATGCATAGCCACTATACCATTATAATACCAAACCCAATCTAAATGCAAGGAGTGAATATTGCTAAATTATTTTTGTTTCTGGCGGTAAGAAAATACCGCTGGGCCCTAAATCTACACAAAATACCCTACATGCCCCTAAAGCAAACTTTCTTTAGTCCAATCAGCTGTGATCTTTTGCCTTCATAAACACAAGTCTCCCACTCCTTCCTAGATTCACTTTGGAACAAACATGTAGGAAAATCCATTGGAGCTCTGTTGGAAAAGTTGGCATTCCAAAGTCCTCCACCAGTGAAGTGAAAAACTAATTGTCCAAGCAGGGGGTAGCTCTGTTCCCTACCCATTCACAGGGCACATTGAGGGTAAGCAGCTGTTGTAACAATACCTGGATCGCTGCCAGACACACTGCTGCAAAGGACCTCATAATGGTGAAAGACTCCTGAACATGTGGGCTGCCTCCCTTGCTTGGGAGTCTGAGACAAAGGACAGAACTTGTCCATTAGCCCCCAGAGTGGGACTCACAGCTCTCAGAAATCTAAGACATCCAGGAACCCTGTTTTTCATCAACTAGAACCAATCAACGTGCCTTCAAATTGGGTTTGCTGCATCTTGAACCTGCAGACCCACGGGTGCTGCTTTTGGCACTCAAAGAACGTTCAAACCACTGTGCTTGTAACGTCGAACCAGCTTGATGCCACATCTTACCCTTGCAGAGCCCATCACCTGCTTGGCACCAACCAACCACTCATCGTCAGAACACAACCAGAACTGTTGGAGAGTCACTCATGGAATCAAACCAGCAGTTACTGAATGACTCAATCTGGCTGGACTTTGAATTGCTGCTTCGCCAACTGCACAACGGAAACATCAGGATCACTGCTTCGAACCATTAATGACCTTTGACTCGACCTGCTGAAGCATCATGCATTGACCTGACTCAGCTGTTACCTAACCCCTCAAACCGGCTTTACTTTGAACCAATCCTGGTGAGCATTCCGACCTGCATTACCGAACGCTGCCCTCGAACTCCTCTAAGCTTCTGCCTTTCCACTGACTCATTGCCAGCTTGCTGCTTGGACTGACACAATCCTCCATAATTGAACTGAGCTTGATTGGTCAAAGTTAGGTTTGGTTGTTTAATTGCCTTTCACCCTTGTAGTCTTATTCCCTAACAAACAGTTATCCGGAATGCATCTTTGACAGTGACATGGAGCTAAGAGGTTTCACCCCACTAACTGAACTCCAGCATAGCCAAAGGTAATCGGGTAAGGCCATTAAAACCCCTAACTAGCTTGGGAGGGACAGGAAGTATCTCATCCTCTCGCACCCTAGGTCATCAGACAGCAGTGATACTTGCAGCAGTATCGCAGTATCACAAAGTGCTGGGGCTCTGTTTACATTTATGAACACATGGTCCAAGAGATCTCTGTATTAGCAGGGACTGGGGCCTCTGCTGGGCACCCAGTACCTATACCGTTCAGAGACACTGAGAAGAATTCAGCCAGCCCGTGGCTTAGTGGGAAGTCATCATCCAAGATGCCCACACTTACAGATGCCTCTTCCTCCAGCTCCATAAGGGTAGCACTAACTACAGCAAGTTGGTTCTACCGTTCCAGGCAGGATCTCCCTTTCTATGTCCCTGATCTCAACACGTAAGGCAGCTGTGAATGTTGTAGGGGTGCCCTCACTCTTCCTTTCTGTGGGTTAGTTTAAAAGTGTAGTCCGAATGTATCCATTAACAGAAATTGTCAACAGCACAAAAAAAATAGCAATTATCAAATGTACACGTCAATACATCTTCCTAATGCAGCCTTCACGTAGTGTGAGACATCATGAAACAAATCTGCATCATTACAAGTCAAAACCAAAGACATGGGATCCCAGCTTGTCCTCGTAATTTTTTAAAGAAAATACGGCCTGAGCCATAAAATCGGTAAAAAAAGCTACACATTGTTAAAAAATGAATTAAATCTTCATTTGTATCCAAGCCACACCCTCATATCCTATCGGAAATCAGCCAGGTCATACTTGCTTTTAGAGGGAGCAGAATCATCCTAACCATCAGTGTTGTTCTACGGCATTCCAGGGATTCAATGTTATCTATACAAGCAGCTGTCCGTACATGCACGTAGTTGGGGATGTAGAATTTTAATGATGACAATGTACTTATTTTGTCCTGTGTTGAAAAAAACTCTTATTTCAGCTCCCTTTTATTTTAAAAGGGCCATATGCTATGTATTCAAGAGTTTACTCAAGGCAACTACGTCCCCTAAGCCCTGCATCAAACATGGGGTTATAAGCACAAAAAGCGTCATCACTATACAGGACATTTTGGTGCTCCCGATTGGAGGAACCCTACACATAGGGGATGCCAAGCAGTATTTGGCTGGTTCTTCTCAGTCGATCTGGCTTCATGTGGGTCAGCAGAGCTCATCCTTGTGGTGAAGGTCAGGGCAGAAATAAAATACAAAGGGCCTCATTATGACCCAGGCGGTAACCATGGCGCTAGTAGCGCCATGGTTGCCGCCGGTATTTTACCGATTCCGCCATGGTGAATGGCGGAATTACCGCCCCATTCCAAGGTTGGCGGGGCGGTAATTCCCCATTCACCATTGGCCCTTCCCCATTCCCATTTTTGCCCCCATAGGGCTCAATGGAAATGGGGAAGGCGGTAGTTACGGTACCGCAAATTGCAGTACCGTAATTACCTCCAAGATCCCTTTGCAGGTCCAATCCTTAACGGCTGGAAACAGCCGTTAAGGTGGGAACCCGCAAAGGGACCTCGTAATTAGGTGGTAAGGGGTTAACGGCGCCGCCCCCTTTTACGGCGCTGTTAACCCCTTACCGCCTGGGTCGTAATGAGGCCCAATGTTTCCTAGCTAAACTAAACAACTAAGATGTACTATTCAATTATTATGGCAGGCACCTGGGTGGCACAGGAAAGGGGTGCCAAGGAGAGAGGAGGATAAGATACAGCCATGCTGACCCATGCATTCAGGCCTCCATTGATCCCACAGTCCTACACCTAATGTCTTCCCTCTGGGGATTGACCCTTCCCAGTATCTTATGTTACTGGGGACGTGTGTTGCTGCTAGGGCAATATACAGTCATGTAGGCTTTAGATCTTGGGTGAGAACTTTATGGAGGTTAAGACCTGGGGGTCGGGGCTTATCAGAGAGCCAGGGGTGTAGGGGTCAGGTTATTGATGTGCTGCCAGTACTGGACTGGATGGGCAGGGGTCAGCGGCTCGGTGGCAGTTTAGTGGAGATGAATAAACACATCCCAGAGCCTGGTACTGTCTCACGCTCTGTGCCGGCCACATTCCTGAAGGCGATACTGAGTATTCGCAACACTGGAGGCACAAGAGGGAAATGGACTTCTGTAGGAACAAGGCTCCAGTGGAGTCAGCATGCTTTGTAGAACTGGGCTATGTGAACGGGGACCGTGAGCAGCGCTGGTCTGCAGCCTGTCTTGTTTGGGGACAGTTACAAAATGGCATCGCGGAATATGAACATTTCTAGTGTTAAACAACCGCTTCTATGCACTATGAGTTTTCAACATGGAGCCTGGTGACGTAGTCTGCCCCCCCCTGTATGTTGCATGGCCTCATATGTGTTTTGCCTTATGTGGAAGCGCATAGGGGGTGGAAAGGCTCATTTCCATCCCGACAAGGCCTTGAACATTCCACGAGGTAACCCCCTCCGACTGGACAGGTTCTATTCGACATGAGTTCATTTTTACTGCAGGATAGAAAGTCAGGTTCATTCCATTGGTTGTATGCCTTGATCTGTGAAATTGGCCTCAACAGGAGAGTGCATCCATCGTGCAATGTTGCTATGCCAAAGCTGAAACAACTTTTTCCATAAAACAACTTCTGCCTTCCCCACCCACACTGGCACCCACAAACCACAAAATAGGGCTTCCTACCAGCCAGCAGCAACTCTTCTTGCCAAACAGGACAAATGCTGTACTGGTTAAAAAGGAAAAGTAGAGACAGATGGCTTAGACTTGCCATGCTGCCCTTGTCAATCATTGATTGTGTTTAACATTTAAGAACTCATTCATCTCCCCTCTGTTGGACTCATGATTCATTTAAGCAGTAGAAACATGACTGAAAATAACATTCACTCCTCCATTCTACATTTACTCTAAAATAGAAACTATATCATAGCTTTTAGTGTATCTGAAATCAGTCTAGAAACACACAGACCTGGCAGAGCATAATAAAAATGATAGTATGGGGAGTAATTGCATAGTCACTTGCAAGGTAGGGTGGTTGTTCATCGTGGGGGACTAGGCCATCTGTCTAGGGGAATACGAGTAATAATATATATGGTAATTAGAATTATAAGCAGATGTATACATGCAGAAACACAAAAGTAAAGCATTCCAGGCATCAGTGGCACTTTTTGCAATGAAACTGTAGGGGTTTCTACATACCAAATAGTCAGTAGAGCGCTTGGCTAGGAGCTTTCAACTAATGCTCAACTAAATTGAAATTGAGCACTGGTTGAGATTTTCACACGCACATTAGACTGCTCAACTCCCTGCAATTCTTGTACACCCTCACTCAAAGATCAGCTGCTACACTTAACAAATAAACCAAGACACATCCTCAACATAACAAACTGAGGCTTTGTTGAGCATTGGTTTAGCAAAGTTGTTCCCCCATGCATGTGTTTTTGTCTTCTAGAGCTTGACCATACCTTCCAGCAAATTCTGTCAACTAAGAAGGACTGTCTTGATTCTTCCTATCAATTTACACCATTCAAACCTTCCAACAGAGCACCTCTATGCTGGGTTACTTTCACTCTGTTTTCCTTTCATGCGATTCTATACACAGAGGGATGACATTGGAAAAAAACAAATTTCTTCTCACTCATCTGTCCACGCTTTACTCTGAGTACGACAGTCTTTAGAAGTCTAAATGATCTTATCAAATGGTTCATATGTCAGCCTCCTCTCATGCACAAGATTATTACATTTTTCTTAGCCTACAATGGCAGCTTTGCAGTTGCTAGCTATTTTACTTAAATAATTGATCTCCTTCATTCTGGTTTTTAGTTTTTTTCTTTTTTCCCCCTTAGTTTGATGTCTGACTCCAAACCTCTTTCTCTCCTGAAGACTTCCAGGCCTACTGATGTGCCATATAGCCCTGTTCTCCACTCCGATTCCCCATCTCTATTCCCGTTTCATCCCATACCTTGGGATTACTCCAATCTTTCTCTCTTGCTTCGTATATTATGTCAAGGCCACAATTCGTTTAAATGTACTGCCATTCTTACAAAAACGCTTTACTCTGACACCTTTTAGTTCACCGCAGATACACTGCCCTCTTCGGGGACATAATTGAACTCATGGCTTCTCATCTTCCTGCATTTCTTTTAATTTATTTGTCTCAATTGCTCTCTGGTTCTTCACGGTGGATCCAATTCATGATGACACTACATCCTATGTAACCAGTGGCTCCTTTACAGGTTCCTGGGCTAATGTTTTCTCAACTTCTTTTCCCCTTCAGTATTGCTTTGCAGAGGATCTGTCCTGCAACCTTTGCTGCTCTCTATGCATACATTCTACATTTCGTATCAGCTTCTTCAGAACGTTTCCTCCTTCCCTTCACCGCTCTTTCGATAACGCTTCCGAAGGTCGTTCTGCCATAAACTCTTGCGTTGCCCCTCACTTCCTAAATTTTTTTTTCCCTTCATCTCCACCCTATACATCCTCCCCTCACCAATCTATTTCTCTTCATAAGCATACATTTATTTATCCCTTTCCCAACCCAATCTTTGGAATATGATTGACACCGCTTTACCTTTGGCCATCATATCTCAATGGTGCTGTTCAATGTGCATGCACATTTCAACTTTTAAATATTTGTACAATTTGATCTTTAACTACATTTCATCCCACAATAACACACCTTCTTACTTTATTCCTCACATTTGGACACTTGCTCATCTTTTGTGACTCGCAGCATCATTTTGATCAAGTCTCTAGAGGTTGTAAAACATGCAAAAAGACAATGGGCCTCATTAGTTTCCCGTTCCGGAAACAAGGGTGTTGGTAAGCTCACTGGCACCCTTGTTTCCAGTCCGGCAATCTACGTGTCTGCCTGCCGTGGCCGCAGCACCAGTCAGGTCTGACCCTGCCGGGGCAGTGGCCATAGTGGGCAGACATGTCACTGAAGTGCCGGCACCATTAAGAACGGTGCAGGCGCTTCCGAGGCCCCACTACCATAGATTTCTATGGGACTCTATGGGAACGTGGACTTACATTTTACCAACGCCTGACTTCCCGGGCGGCCGAACTTGTAATCTCCCAGTGGCACTGGGAAGTCAGGCGCCGGTAACATTTTACAAGTCTGGCAGCGACCCGCCGGTAGCACCGGCAGGGTTACCGCCGGACTCGTAATGAAGCCCAATCTCTTCTTTTTTTACTGTTCCAACCTGTGCTAGACCACACAAATAATATGAACAGACATTCTTATTGTTTCTTTTTGTGAAAAATCTGACCAACCACAGGCGATGAACTGCACAGATTTTCCATGTGATTTCACTGCCTCTTGATATGAGGTGATTTCATGCACAGGGAATCAGAGCGAAACATCCATCCAGCAGAATAAGGATGTATGTGAAAATCCTGCAGAGCACCTGAAACTGGTACCTGCTCGGGCAAGGTCACACTCACGTGTAAAAACAGCACCATAATGATGAAGTGACAACAGTCCCATGAACAGCCAACACCTGACACCATGACCACTCTCGGCGTGCGGTCAACGCAAAAGCAGGAACATGCCTTATTCTACAAAATGCTGCACCATAGTTGGAGCAGCACACACCTCTTCATTGCCGTAAAAGAAATGGTTCTACGTGATTACCGCAAAGTGGGAAATTGCAAATCTGAAAATAACCAAGCGTAAAAATCCTGCTGTGCAGTGATCACATAGATCACAGTCGCCCACATTCCGCCTACCATACCATACCCCTGCCCCCTACTTACTTTACTGAGGCACAGTAAAGTAAGTAGGGGGCATCCTAACTGTTTGAACACCACCCCATCCGTGCCCCCTTGTGACTGTCTTTTTTTAATATAATGTTTTTGTAGCTTTTTTCAGTTTTTTCTTTCTTTTTCTTTCTTTATTGTCCCCCGCTTCCAATGGCATGGAAGCGGGGGACACCCCCACATCCTCCGAAGCCCATAAGGCCGAACATGAGTAGCAGGAGACACCCCCACAACCTCTGCTCTCCGTGTTCAGCATTATGGGATCAGATTTGTTTGTGCAAGACAAATGCACAGTAAATGTGCATTCAGCTTTTTTTCTGCTATTTTCGGGCAATAACAAAGGAAATACCACTACTTCTAGGAACTGCCCTGCAGGATCAGCTGCAGTCCCCCAAGCAGGCATTCCATCAGTCTGTACAGCATCCCCCAGCTGCTGCCCATCACCCTGCCTGGCTCCACCCCCATCAGGCAGCCCATCAGCCTGCCAAACAGCCCCCAAGCAGGGGGTTGATCAGTCTGCACAGTAGCTCCCCAGCAAGGGCTCTAGTAGAGGGCTAGGGAATGAAAGCCAAGCACACCAAGACCTGATATTCCTGCTGGTAATCTCACATACCACCTGGAAATGACCACCATAAAGACACTTCATCCTGTCTGAAAACCAAGTGGTATACAGCAATATAGTGATTTAAGAATCACAACACCCCATTTAATCTGCTTATTGCTCTGCGCCTCTCTTTAGGTGGAACTTGCGCATCATGGCATCACAGAGCCCGATTTCTTCTCCCAAATCCACAAGTCCGACTCATCATGATAGGACCCATAAACCACCACATTCCCCACAAATGCAGCTTTACTAAATAGTATGAATGACAGGTTCAAAAGAATTTCCAAGAAACAAAGTGTATCCACTAAGTTAAGAAAGGCGCATCTCAGTTTGCCCCAATTTGGTTGCTAATATTCAGTCACTGATTTATGATATGGAAGTAATAGAGTTCCAATAAATTCTTTTGGCAGGAATTGTTTAATTCACATTCCTATATCGTTTACCGCCAATGGAAGTTTAATTTTTATACATCACACAATGAGTTCTCATCTCAAATTGCCCATAATACTTTGGTGCCAATGCATTTCGGATACAATCCTTCTTCAGGGCGGTATTATAGCAAAAAGCATAAAAATTAGTTTAACTAGTAACAGTATATGTATATGCAAATTTAGTAATTATAACAAATATAACAATTATTGCAGACATTTGTAGAGAGTTATTTCGAAAATCACATACCCATCCACGAGTCATGTTCATTTGGAGAGGAAATAAGCAAAAATAAAACAAAACGGTATGTCAATTAGTTGACTAAACTAGAAAGACATTCTATCATTATCTTTTAGCTCTATATATTTGTCATACCTCGGTTAAGCCGATCTCTGGACTCGAGTCGTTGTACGTATGCACAATCAGATCTATAAGCAAATTAAACAACAATTTTGAGTCATCCTCAATCTCTTTCGTGGGTATGTTAATCCTAATCGGTACTGCTGTACTTACTCAGCTCCTGCCGTGCACTACGTGTAGCTGCAGACTGAGCCGCTTGGAACGCGCTCGTGTAAGTTTACCTTTCCTTTTAAAGGTCACCATGGAGACGGTACGAGGCGTCGTGGACCGACCTGGTGCACGTACGCCTCGCGCCCCACCCCCGAGTGTTAGCCCGGGGGCGGGGATGTCTCCATGGTGACCAGCACTCTGTGAGTCAGTGCAAGTAGTTAACTGTCTACAGCGTCAATTGGCGCCGTAGCTGTAGTAATTGGAAAATTAGCAGCGTGTGTCAAATTTTTTAAAATTTTTTTGTCGTTGTAGTGTTTATATGCAAGACATAAGGTCCGCATTAACAATTGAACATATGGAAGAAATAAACAGTCTAGAGCATTTACGTTCCCGAACATATTTACTGTCGCTACTAAGTCATTAGAGCAATTTGGGGCAAAGTAAACAGCGCAATAATACGACTAGGAAATAAATTGTGTCAAAAGGATAGCAGATATATGACAGATATTTACATGGCAAGTGTAAATCTTCTTTAAAAAATCGAAGAGTAAAGAAATAATTAAGTTGACCAAAATGCTTTTACAAAAAGCACATAAAGTTTATTTCTTCATTGAGCCCTTTTGGAGAAAGGGAGCTCAGCCGGTCTATCCAAAAGGATTCTCTTTGGTCCATCCTTTTTTGGAAATTCTCGTGGATGTCTCTTTTTGAAACCACCTCTAGGATGACAAAACGGATTAGGACCAAGTTGTGTTTCTTTTCATCCCAATGTCTTGACACTGCTGAGTTAGGATTATGGTTTCTTATGCACGATCTGTGTTCATTCCACCTAATTTTTGCTACTCGCAATGTCTGACCCACATAGTACAGTCCACACGGACATTTGATAGCATAAATCACGTTGGTTGAATCACATGTAGCAAAATTTCTCAGTCTGATTGTCTCTCCTGTGTGTGAATGTTTTATTGTCTCTCCTCTCATCACATAGCTGCAATTACTACAACTTAAACACGGAAACGTCCCAATTCTTTCTGTAAGCTTTTTTTTAGGTGCTGGTTTAGTTTGAACCAGTCTATCTTTTAGGTTTTGACTCCGTTGGTAAGCAAATGTGGGTACTTCCTTAAATAGATGTTCAACTCTCTGATCACATAATAAAGTATTCCAATGTTTTTGAATAATGCACTTAATGCGATTACTTTGTCGTGAGTATCTAGACACAAACACTAATGGTGGAGCTGATTCCTGTCTGGTTTTTGTCTTCAATAGCTCTTCTCTGTTTTGTGTAGCTACTCGTGATTCTGCTGTGTTTATTTCCTCTTCTGTATATCCTCTTTCCAGGAACTTTTTCCCCATCTCACGGATAGCTAGCTTGTAGTCTTCTGGGTCACTTACCAATCTTTTCACCCTGAGCATCTGGCTGTATGGAAGATTTTTTATGAGGCTCGGTTGATGGAAGCTGAGACGTTGTAATAGATTGTTACGATCCGTGGGTTTTCGAAAAATGGTAGTCTGATATCCTGTGTCAGTAATCTTAATGTCTACATCCAAGAAGTGTATGTTGGTTTGGGAGTGTTCTTGAGTGAATTGGATACGAGCATCTATGCTGTTCAGATGTGCGAAGAACTTTAGGTATTCCTCTTCCGTATCTTTCCATATTCCGAATATATCGTCAATGTACCTGATCCAGAGACTTAATTTCGGGAACCAATGTTCATTCTGTAGTATATGTTCGGATTCGAATTTATGCATGAATGAATTAGCATAGGAGGGGGCCATGGTGGCTCCCATGGCTGTCCCAGCCACTTGGAGATAGTACTCATTCTTATATCGAAAGTATGAGTTGTTACTAATAAACTCCAGAAGAACCATTATGAATTCTTTCTGAGCCGGTATCTCTTCAGCATTGAGTAGCATCCATTCTACCGCTTCACCCCCTAAATCGTGCGGGATCGATGTGTAGAGACTTTTAACATCGATAGTAAAGCATATGTTGTTGCAATTGAATACAGTTTCGTTCAAGAGTTGTAAAAAATGTGTCGAGTCCTTGATATATGTACTGGTTTTTTGAATCAGTGGTTGTAAGAAGTAATCCACATATTTCCCTAAGGGTTCCAGTATGCTGTTAATCCCTGCTACGATTGGTCTTCCAGGGGGTTTAATGATACGGAAGAGGAATACCTAAAGTTCTTCGCACATCTGAACAGCATAGATGCTCGTATCCAATTCACTCAAGAACACTCCCAAACCAACATACACTTCTTGGATGTAGACATTAAGATTACTGACACAGGATATCAGACTACCATTTTTCGAAAACCCACGGATCGTAACAATCTATTACAACGTCTCAGCTTCCATCAACCGAGCCTCATAAAAAATCTTCCATACAGCCAGATGCTCAGGGTGAAAAGATTGGTAAGTGACCCAGAAGACTACAAGCTAGCTATCCGTGAGATGGGGAAAAAGTTCCTGGAAAGAGGATATACAGAAGAGGAAATAAACACAGCAGAATCACGAGTAGCTACACAAAACAGAGAAGAGCTATTGAAGACAAAAACCAGACAGGAATCAGCTCCACCATTAGTGTTTGTGTCTAGATACTCACGACAAAGTAATCGCATTAAGTGCATTATTCAAAAACATTGGAATACTTTATTATGTGATCAGAGAGTTGAACATCTATTTAAGGAAGTACCCACATTTGCTTACCAACGGAGTCAAAACCTAAAAGATAGACTGGTTCAAACTAAACCAGCACCTAAAAAAAAGCTTACAGAAAGAATTGGGACGTTTCCGTGTTTAAGTTGTAGTAATTGCAGCTATGTGATGAGAGGAGAGACAATAAAACATTCACACACAGGAGAGACAATCAGACTGAGAAATTTTGCTACATGTGATTCAACCAACGTGATTTATGCTATCAAATGTCCGTGTGGACTGTACTATGTGGGTCAGACATTGCGAGTAGCAAAAATTAGGTGGAATGAACACAGATCGTGCATAAGAAACCATAATCCTAACTCAGCAGTGTCAAGACATTGGGATGAAAAGAAACACAACTTGGTCCAAATCCGTTTTGTCATCCTAGAGGTGGTTTCAAAAAGAGACATCCACGAGAATTTCCAAAAAAGGATGGACCAAAGAGAATCCTTTTGGATAGACTGGCTGAGCTCCCTTTCTCCAAAAGGGCTCAATGAAGAAATAAACTTTATGTGCTTTTTGTAAAAGCATTTTGGTCAACTTAATTATTTCTTTACTCTTCGATTTTTTAAAGAAGATTTACACTTGCCATGTAAATATCTGTCATATATCTGCTATCCTTTTGACACAATTTATTTCCTAGTCGTATTATTGCGCTGTTTACTTTGCCCCAAATTGCTCTAATGACTTAGTAGCGACAGTAAATATGTTCGGGAACGTAAATGCTCTAGACTGTTTATTTCTTCCATATGTTCAATTGTTAATGCGGACCTTATGTCTTGCATATAAACACTACAACGACAAAAAAATTTTAAAAAATTTGACACACGCTGCTAATTTTCCAATTACTACAGCTACGGCGCCAATTGACGCTGTAGACAGTTAACTACTTGCACTGACTCACAGAGTGCTGGTCACCATGGAGACATCCCCGCCCCCGGGCTAACACTCGGAGGTGGGGCGCGAGGCGTACGTGCACCAGGTCGGTCCACGACGCCTCGTACCGTCTCCATGGTGACCTTTAAAAGGAAAGGTAAACTTACACGAGCGCGTTCCAAGCGGCTCAGTCTGCAGCTACACGTAGTGCACGGCAGGAGCTGAGTAAGTACAGCAGTACCGATTAGGATTAACATACCCACGAAAGAGATTGAGGATGACTCAAAATTGTTGTTTAATTTGCTTATAGATCTGATTGTGCATACGTACAACGACTCGAGTCCAGAGATCGGCTTAACCGAGGTATGACAAATATATAGAGCTAAAAGATAATAGATAATAATAGAGCAACTAATTGACATACCGTTTTGTTTTATTTTTGCTTATTTCCTCTCCAAATGAACATGACTCGTGGATGGGTATGTGATTTTCGAAATAACTCTCTACAAATGTCTGCAATAATTGTTATATTTGTTATAATTACTAAATTTGCATATACATATACTGTTACTAGTTAAACTAATTTTTATGCTTTTTGCTATAATACCGCCCTGAAGAAGGATTGTATCCGAAATGCATTGGCACCAAAGTATTATGGGCAATTTGAGATGAGAACTCATTGTGTGATGTATAAAAATTAAACTTCCATTGGCGGTAAACGATATAGGAATGTGAATTAAACAATTCCTGCCAAAAGAATTTATTGGAACTCTATTACTTCCATATCATAAATCAGTGACTGAATATTAGCAACCAAATTGGGGCAAACTGAGATGCGCCTTTCTTAACTTAGTGGATACACTTTGTTTCTTGGAAGTTTTTTTGATCATTTTGGTCCTAGTGCTACAGGACCTCTTTAGAGATTGGCAGCTCCAGGCGAAAATAAACCATACAAACTACTAATTATCATATCTATGATTTCTATAGGACAAACTGTGAACTACAACATGTAGTGCCCTTCTTATCCTCTTTTTCTTAGGTTCAAAAGAATTACCTGCGTTTCCTAATGTGATTGATGCTGTGAAGTGCACACACCCTGCTGGGCCCAGAAGCAGGTCTTTCATAAGAGACCGCTAATGACCCATGTGTAAGCATGGTTTCCATGGTTTACACTAGTAAATGTAATCCTTCACCATGTAGTCTGCCACTCATCACGAGGGACTATAGGAATGCCAGACCTGGCTTCTTACAATACTATACTTGTGTAGAAATGCATGTTATCACAGAGTTGTCATAAAATAATCCTTACCTGAAATCACTCATAAAAACATCTTGTTGAGTGGAAGCAGCGGTGAGGTGATGGGACACATGTTGCACGGCAATTGCTCTAAAGACAATCCAGAGTGATCAAACACATAACATGCCATCATCTATTAATCAACACGCAGTTTCCTGTGGGTACACCTCAGTGCATCGCCGTCAATAAAAGGGCCTTCAGTGACCTCAAGAAAACTACTCTACAACACGTATTCCTTTTATGGAAAGACCTGCCCGCAGATGAACACATTAGTCTTGCCTGTAGGTCATGCACTCCAAAATGGCGGCACTAACAATAATATTGGCTCAAGAACTGCTTGACTACCAAGCATAACTATCAATCATGACCAACTACACTCCATCTGACATGGAGCACTTGATACCTGCTAAGTGCATCACTGAAGGTACCACTATGCAAGCCAGGACAGCAAGACAAAATGAGTCAATGTGATATACACCGCCGGACGCCATTGAGCAAGCATTTAGGGTGCTCATAAATGGTGTCTGAAGCCTGCAGAGGATGTGAAGTGCGACTTAGTGTGCACATCACACACAATTTTCCTTGAAAACAATAAACTGCAATGTGCTACACAAAATTAGAAAAGTGTGCAAAGGTCCTGACTGGATAAATTTGATGTTTATCTCTCTCTATACAGTCTGGAAACAACAATTATATCACAAAGAACACATTTCTTTTGTTCATCTTGCTGAAGAATTCAACTATTCTTTTATATTAAATTCACTCTTCTCTTGGGCAGAAAGACTCCTGAAGTCATACGTCAAAAAACACACGGGTGAACAAAAAAAAGTCAGTCTTAAACCAAAAGACATCCCATTGTGGGGTTAGTCCACTGAAGCAAAAACTATTGGTATGGATACAAATTGTACATATGTATGAAGTTTATAGGTTAAAGTTTCAACTCTAAAGGGTCGAATGACAAAAGGGTCGAGTCAATTCGACCGAAAAAAGGATCACACTTTTTTTTTTTGGTGTAAAAAAACCTTTTTTTACCTATACTAAATAAAAATAAAAAAATATTTTAAAAAAAAATGAGATCCTTTAGTTTTCGGTCGAATGCACTCTCACCTTTGGCATTCGATCCTTTTGATTTCGTAACTTTAACTGGACACCATGTATGAATACACATCAGCCTTAATGATATCTCATTTTTCCACCCTTTATGTTTCTTGTGTCTTGATTAGCTGAAAAGTGAACATTTTTCATGTGTGTTAGTTGAAACCAAATTCATCTGCAGATTATTTAATGGAAAGTGTATCAGATGTCTGAGGCGTAATAGAACAGTATTTGTTTAGTATACTTTTTGTTTGAAATATCTGCTACTTGTTTTGTGTTAAGTATTTTATTAACATGAGTATTTTAATAACATGAGACCGCCTCTCAGCTCGAACGAGCATCCGCCGGCAGGCGGATTCGCCGGCCCTCACAAAGGCCACACTAAGGCCTGTTGGGTGCCCGTTCGGAGCCAGGGACCAGGAACTCTGCCCCTACCACTCCAGAGCCACCATGAGCAGGAGCTCCTTCCATCTACTGCTGGAGCAGTAGCCAGCCCTGCCTGACACCAGGTATGTCACGAGTCCCTAGCCGCAGCACGAGCGTGCGTCGTGAAGGCAACACGCGGCGGATTATTTAATAATATCCGCGCCGCTCAAGCGTGTGGCCTTCTCCAGCCAGGATCTGCCCCATTATTGCACTCAGAGTGCATCCAGCCACCAATTGAAGCCCCTAGGTCCACACCATTTAAAGATGGCTGACCGTCGCATCTTCAGCCCTCCACCCGGCCCCGCAACCCTGCAAACATTGTGATTGGCCCCTCTCCTCTACTGGGAGCCTACCACAAGCCAGCAGGCTTCGAACCGGCCCACCTCGAAGGCACTGTACACGGTGCCTATCTCTAGCCTGTATACGCCATCGAGCATAGGGCTAGATCCCCTGCCCATCTCCTCTGAGGCAAGCATACTGCCCCTTACAGCAACCTTTTTTCCACTGCTCCAGCCAGCAACCTGAACTGCTTCTAGCCTTCACTGAACCCTGTTTTTGCAGTACGGTCTAACACAAACTACTTTCACATTGTGTTGTGCCTTATGGTCACTTAGAGACCACTGTGACATTGTGTTGTGCCTTATGGTCGTTTAGAGACCACTGTGACATTGTGTTGTGCCTTATGGTCGCTTAGAGACCACTGTGACATTGTGTTGTGCCTTAGGGTCGCTTAGAGACCTCTGTGACATAGTGTTATGCCTTAAGGTCGCTTAAAGACCACTGTGACATTTTGTTGTGCCTTATGGTCGCTTAGAGACCACTGTGACATTGTGTTGTGCCTTATGGTCGTTTAGAGACCACTGTGACATTGTGTTGTGCATTATGGTCGCTTAGAGACCACTGTGACATTGTGTTGTGCCTTAGGGTCGCGTAGAGACCACTGTGACATAGTGTTGTGCCTTAAGGTCGCTTAGAGACCACTGTGACATAGTGTTGTGCCTTATGGTCGCTTAGAGACCACTGTGACATAGTGTAGTGCCTCATGGTCACTTAGAGCACACTGTGTATTAGCACTGTGTATTAGAACTGTGTATTAGCACTGTGTACTAGCATTTCTCTGATTCTCTGCGTCAGTACCCTCACTGCAGCACCATTGTGCACTTACATTGCGTACTAGCTTCTCTCTGATGATTTTGTGCGCCAGTTCCCTCTAAATTCAGATATGATAACCTGGACCTTCCTCATTATGTTCCCATTCTGCCTGGTCCCCCATGACACCCCTTGTACAGGGCCACACTTTCGCTTACACCCCAATGGCCTCAGCAGACTAGCCTGCCCCAGACATTATCCCATACCCTGCCCCACCCCCTTCCTACCCAACATCAACCCCTTCCAACCTACCTCCCCCATCGACTCTCATCGCACAGCAGACTCCTCCAGCCCCCAAGAAGCATCACAAACTACTCCCATCGGCCAATCCACTATCACGAACCTCACTACCAGCAAATCCTATCCCTGCTCAGGCTTATCGAGACTCACCCGACTCAGATCCAGAACACACACACCCGTATCCTTCCTCAATCTAGGCAACAAACAAAATATAACCTTAACCAAATCTGCCCCTTCCTGCACACGCCCTACACTTCCGTCAGACCAGATATCACACGGCCTGAACGCACCCTCCCCCCGCACCCACATCAAAAAATCACGCAGGTGCACTCATCAATGCGAGATCTGTAGTCGCCCATGCCCTAGACATAGCCGACATTATTTCCTTCAATGATCTCGACTTCATAGCTATTACAGAGACCTGGCTCCACCCAGCGTCTGGCCCCTCTCTATCACTTGCTATACCCAATGACTATACCATCTACCGTGCAGACAGACAAACAGCTAAAGGTGGTGGAGTAGCCATTATTGCAAAAAGCTCCATCAACATAAGACACATACAAAACTAATCACTGCCATCAGCGGAACTACTCACCCTCAAACTACACACAACGCACACAAGCACTATCACCATCCACCTCATTTACAGACCGCCAGGCCCTATACTATCCTTTAATGACGACATAGCCCTTTTACTCTCTGACAATATCAAACCTAATTCTCGACTACTCATCCTAGGAGACTTTAATCTAGGTCTCAATGATGAGAAAGATGACAAAGCTCACACTGTCGCCAACACAATTTCAGAATTAGGACTCACCCACCATATCACACAACCCACACACAACAAAGGCCGCATCCTTGACTGGATAGCTGACCTCAACTGCAACACTACCATCCTTTCCAACACTCCATGCGCTTGGACTGATCACCACCTTATTACCTTCACCATCAACAAAGGCACTCAAACACCAGGGCCTTCCTCCAATGCCCCACCCACACTCACAAGAAACAACAAAAATATCACACTAGAGAAACTCCTCCCGTTACTCCAACCCATCATCGACTTCTCACCCACCATGACCAACCCTACTGAACTAGTAGAGTTATACAACACAACTATCCTTAAGGCCATAAACACCATAGCACCACTCAAGCTTCGGAAAGCCAAACCACGAGCACACCTCAATTCTTGGTTCACCCCCAAACTAAAAACACTCCGCAAATCCAAAAGACAAGCTGAATTAGCATGGAAACAGTCACCATCCACTATTAATAAGACATCTTACGCACTGGCATCGAACATCTATAAATCAGCCATCATCCAGTCTAAAAAAAACATGTACAATGAAAGAATCAGCAACGCCAAATCTAATACCAAAGAGCTATTCAATATCCTGAGAGAACTCGAATCACCCTCCCCCACTCCAGACACTTGTAACAAAGACATCCACTGGTGCACGAGCATCCAGGAAGCACTCCTAGGCAAAATTGCCACACTACAAGCCAAAATCCTGACAAAGAAAGAAAGCCTCACCCTCACTGATAACATCACCCCCTCTACACACACCCACACCACCCCCCAAAATGATGACAATAACCTCTTTGAGTTTTCCACCATAACCATCAAAGAGGTTGAAGAAATAATCTACTCTCTTAAAACGTCCAAATGCCAAGGCGATACCTGCCCAGCCCCAGTCATTAAAGATGCAGCCAAACAACTTGCTCCCTTCATCACTTCCCTCATCAACTCATCTTTCACCTCCAACATAGTGCCCAACAACCTCAAGGACTCCTGGGTTCTTCCTTTACTTAAGAAGCCCACCCTTGACCCTAATGTCCCCACCAACTACAGACCCATTACGACCGTACCCTTCCTACTAAAAATCCTCGACAGAGCTGCCTATCTTCAGATACAGAACCACCTTGAGAAAAATAACTTACTAGGACTCAGACAATCAGGATTCCGCCCCAAACACGGCACTGAGACCGTCCTGATTGACCTTAAGATACAGATGGACAACATTAAAGACAATGGTAAACTAGCCATCCTTCTCCTTCTTGACTTATTGGCCGCCTTCGACCTGGTCAACCACGACATCCTCTGCAAACATCTATCCTCAGCAGCCAAATTTTCAGATAACGCCAACGCATGGATCCATTCCTTCCTTAACAACAGATCCATGAGAGTCTACGCACCCACAGCCTCTGCCATCCCAGCCCCAGTCACTTGCGGTGTCCCCCAGGGCTCCTGCGTCTCCCCCACTCTATATAATGTGTTCACGAAACCCCTCTTTGACATATTGGACCGCTTGGGTGTCATCTACACCAACTACGCAGATGACACCCAAATACTGATCCCTTTAACAGGCGACTACTCCACCGACCTCACTGCTCTGAACAACATCTATTCCATTATCCAAGAATGGATGGCCAAGCATGGCCTATGCCTCAATGACGACAAGACCGAACTTCTTCTCCTAGGTTCCCAACCCAGACTTAATAAACTCGACAAACTCTATCAAGCATTCTCTATAGACGGCAATAACATCATCGTCTCTAACAGCGTCAAAACCCTAGGAATCTACCTCGACTCCTCCCTCACACTGACAAGACAGATCAATTCCATATCATCAGCCACTGCTTACACCTGTAAACTCATCAATGCCAGCAGACCTTACCTCTCACCATCCAACTGCATCACCCTAGCCAGAGCGCTAGTCCTTTCCAAAGTTGACTACTGCAATGCGTTATACTTAGGAACCAGTCAGAAAAACATCAACAAACTACAAGTCATACAAAACAACGCCTTGCGAGCAGCCCTGAACATACCCAAACATGAACACATTTCGGACGCCAGACGCACCTGCCATTGGCTATCCATACCACAAAGAATTGAATATAAAACCATCTCACTCACACACAAATGCCTAGCTAACCAAGCACCCAGATACCTATCCGATAATCTCAATCACCACACCCCAGCGCGCCCTACCAGATCAGCTCAAACACATTGCTTAAATATCCCAAGATTTAAGCTCCAAAAAGCAGGTGGCTCCAGCTTCCCCGTGCTTGCCTCCAAACTTTGGAATTCACTTCCACTCGAGCTGAGATCAGAACCTTCCTTTCACAGATTTAGACACAACACCAAAATTTGGCTTCTATCCAAAGAAACGTAAACTGCCTAGCCCTACCTTACTAGCATGCACCAAGACTGTAAATTTGTAAATATGTAATCGGTTTGTACATTTCTGTTGTATTATTCTTGTTGTATTCATCGCAAGCGCCTGGATGCCCTAGGGCCAGGCGGCGCTATACAAATAATAAACTAAACTAAACTAAACATCACTATCATTTATAATGGTGTGAACCTTACAATTTTGATTGTATGCATCTATAGCGCGCTTTAGGCAAAATAAACAGCATCCAAGCGCAGATGTTATAAATTGAGGATTGATATCATGAAGTAAAATATGAGAACTGGACAGACCCTAGCAGATAAAACCAAATTCGTTAAACAAATGTGTCTTCAAAGCCTTTCAGAACCGAGGAAACAGTGTAATGCTTTGGATTTCCAGTGGTAGCCAGTTCCATATTTTAGAGTCATATTCCGAAAAGTACCTATTGCCCCGATATATACATCTAGGAGACGGTACCACCAAAACATTTCATCAGAAGATCGGAAAGTATGTCTTGGTTCATAGGCTGTCAGTCTTTCGGAAAGGTACTGAGGGGCAAATCCATTAACAGCCTTAAATATTAGGCAAATAATCTTACATTAGATACTCTTCTTGAAAAGAAGCCAATGAAGAGATTTTGTAAGGGGCGAGATGACTGCTGTTTTAGGAGCTTTAAAAATAAGTCTCAGTGCCACGTTCTGTGCCTTCTGTAGGCTGGACAGTTGTCTATGGGGATACCGGCTAGCATAGTTACCGTAGTCTAATCTGGAATTAATCAGGGATCCTGTTGGGGAACATGATCCTGTTGGGGAACAAATGGAAGGGCGAGGCACGAAAGATGAAGGGAGTAGAACAATCCCTACACCTGGGCTTCAACTTGTTGTTCACTGCAAAGATTTCACTGACATAAACACCCCAGGTTTGTGACCTTTGCAGCAAATATCAGCCGCGAGCCAAAAAAGCAGGGGGCTGATGGACATTAAACTTGATCTGCCTTGATATTTTTCACCCGAGCAAAATCACCTCTGTTTTGGTGCGGTTCAACTGAAGTCAGTTTGTTGACATTCACAGACCCACTTCTTCTAGACATTGTACTGCTTTGTGTAGTGACTCTACTGTCTTGTCAACTCTAACATAAATCTGGGTATCATCAGCATACAAATGAGCATTTAAATTGAATTTCCTGAAGATACCCATCAGTGGCTGTAGATATAAGTTAAACAATAAAGGGGATCGAGAAGAACCCTGAGCGACTACTCAGTACAAATCTATTACATTTGAAAGGTGACCCTCTAGTTTAACCCGTTGAGGCCGGTTAGAAAGAAATGATCTAAACCATTGTAGTGCATGGGCTGATACGCCCCCCACTGATGCCAATTGGGACAGCAGGAGCCCATGATCCACTGTGTTGAAAGCCATAGAAAGGCCGAGCATCGCTAATAGGGATAATTCACCATTATCAGCTACTTTTAGGATATCGGGCCTCATTACACGGATGGCGGTAAGGGTTAACGGTCACTGTTAATGGTACCAGTGACCGTTAACCCTTACTGCCTTACTACGAGGTCCCTTTGCGGGTTGGAGACTTTAACGCCTGCTTTTCACAGGCGTTAAAAACCAACCCGCAAAGGGACCAGGGAGCTAATTACGGGCCCGCAATTTGCGGTGCCGTAATTAGCACCTTCTCCATTCTCATTATGCCCTATGGGGCAAAAATGGGAATGGGGAAGGGCAATGGGCGAAGGGGGAATTACCGCCCCACCAACCTTGGAATAGGGCGGTAATTCCCCTTTCCACCAAGGCGGTGCTGGTATTTTACCGGCATGGACCAATGTGCTAATAGCATCTTGGTCCACCGCCGTCCGTGTAATGAGGCCCATCGTCCCAAACCGCTAACAAGGCGGTCTCGGTTACATGAACTGGGCCAAAGTGTGTCAAGCAATCATGTGTTTCCACGTGTGTCTGGAGCTGGCAAGCTTCAACTTTTTTCCAGGATTTTAGCTGGTCAGGCAAGGCAAGGCCAGCTACTGGACAGATAATTTTTCAGAGCATCCGTATCCATATCTTATTGCTGCCCTTCTGTCATAGCATGCAATCTATTGTGGCATCTGAATTGCACTTGACATATGCAAGCCTAAAGCTACTAGCTTTAGCAAAGCTTGTGTTTCATTCAAGACACGGCAAAAAGTATCGTTTTACCCAGTGTCTTCTTTCCCATGACAACGGTATAATTCTTTGTAGCCTATACTTTACTGGCAATCAGAGAACGATTCCTCATCAGAACACACCTACATTAGACACACTGCTGCAAAAAGTGGCAGCTCCCACTAGCATTTGCATTTTATTTAGTCTACTTAAAGGCATATAGCAGTTCCAGGAAGCCTGTTCAGTGTGATAGGACATTCTGGTGCCTTTTGAACATGTGTGACAGAAGAGAAACCTAATTTCATGTCCACATGTCGTGTTCCTTCCTTTGCACCCGATCTTCAATTCACCTAACCCTAAACATCAATAACACCACCAGGCCCCACTAGGAGCCATTATTTAATGATTCAGAAAGAAAACGCCTAGAGACCATTTCTGAAACCTAACAATGTCACCAGATGTAACTGCTTGCTGAAGATGTGTACAGATGGCCACGGAGCTGCTCTGCAGATTTCAGCCGGCGCAGGAGGACCAGCAGTGTGATTCTCAGAAGTGCTGCCATGGCATTTTAACGCTGGTGGAATAGGTTTTGCGGATTGCTGGGGCGGATTATTTTTTCGGCTCACAGCAGACATTGATTCATTGAGAGGACTTTGATGCTTTGAGATTATAGTTTTATTTTACGATCGGACATTACTTTTATTTTACACTTCAGACAAAGGACACACATCATTTTTATTTTTCACTTCCTTTATTGTACTGTAACTTTTGAATAGCCGGCAGAAAGGGCTGAAGCAATGATTTCGGGTGCCTGAGGTTAAGTGCAATTGTGGTGCGCCTCTGTCCTTACAATGGTGTATTATATGATGTTTTTAGGACCAACGTAGCACCCCTGGGTGCCTCTCTGATGCTGCCGCCCCAGGCAGCAACCTAAAACTGCCTTATCATATGTCATATTTTGCCTTTGACTGACTCTGTCCCAGTCGTGCTGTCAGTTCTGAGGAATTGGCCTTAACAGGAATTTGCCTGATCTCCCATTAAGGGCCGTCTACCTGTGGACCTATAGCCACATTATATACTTTGATCTTTAATATCAGGATGTAACATGCAGGGGTGACCTTGGGGGCAGCAGCGCCCTGGGCGAATTGGCACTCCCCCTCTGCCACCCCCCCCGCGCGCCCCTGGTCAACCAGAGACGGGGCGGCAGTGGGGTTGGGGGTGGGGAGGTTTGGAACGGTACCAAGCTGTACCATTTTTTTTTTAACCTTTTATGATATGAGTATTGTTATTATATGCGCTGCGCCACGGGTGCATTTAATAACAATGGGGCGCCTGCCACGCCTTCTGCCACTATGCCAGCTCTGGGGAGCCCTTGAAAGGAGCTAATGGCACCCTGGGGGGCATGGCGCCCCGGGCAGTCGCCCGGCTGGCCCGCCCCTAAGGCCGGCTCTGGTAACATGACATTTGCAACTATTTCAAACATGGAGAGGCTTTTACACGGGAGCCGACAATGCAAAGAATTTAAAGGGAGTATCTCATATTTTTGTGTAATAACGTGGGTTGCTGGCGCTGTCAGATGATGCACAAGTAGAAAGTAAGCATGTGCTGAGGGGCTTCCACTCTCCACTAAAAACAAGCAAGCTTAAGTGTGGCATAAGTGGAGTCCATTGCACCTTTCTTAGGGCTGCACTCGTAGTATGCCCCTGGCTTCAGAACATCATGTATACAGTAATTCACAAAAGGATACTGAACCATTTTTTGGAAGTAAACGGGCCGCATTTTGTTACTGAATTTATTTCAAAGCACTTATGATGGGGACCCAATTAATGTTTTACATCTTGCATTATTGGTTACCATGCCCTTCACCCCTAGCAGCCCTGCCGACCAACAGATGCATGTTTGGACTACTGGCTGTCTAAGCTGCTCTAGGGTTATTTGTAGAAAATGCAAATGTCCAGCCAGACAGTCCAAACGCCCAAGTCTGGGCTAAATATCCACCCAATGTGCAATCCGAGGGGCCACCCCCACTGTGCTGTAAGAATATTTGGCGTGTTACAGCACAGAGTACAGCACTACTGCACAGGGAGCATTTTTTATGCAGCACCACTACATGGGTGTGGTGCATTGCTATATGTGTTGCCAGAGTAACATGGACATATAAGTAAAGACAGGCTATTCAGTCAAAAACGATTTTTACATATAAGATGCAAATCCATTTTTACAGTTAAAAGCACACATCTGCACATTCAAATAAATATGTGACAGTACATAATTGTTGAATATTTTTCAAAAGTGTACAACCTTGGCTGAAGTAGATTTTATTCGGATCTACAAATAGCGAGTTTGCCACAGGTCTGAGGATCTTTCTCAGTAGTGAAAGAATCTTCCAGTGTGCTCTCGCTGCCAAGGAAACTATACCAAGCTTCTATCTTATTGCATCAATAGGGAGGGACTTTGGGACTTGCAAAACTGTGTTTTCACATTTTTCTTTCCAAAAGGTGGGAGAAGCTGTAAAGTCTTAAACGGATACTCCTCTATTCCACATGGCAATGTAGGGACAATCTGGGCTTTGTAGTAGTGTAATGCAGGTTTAATGTAAATTTACCAAACTTCGTATCAACTCTGATTGTACCAATCCTCAAGTACGTAGGAACTAACAAACTCGAGCGATGAGGGTATCTGAGATCATCACAAAGGTCTTTTCTGGAGACGTGTCCTGAATTGACCAAATTGGGTACCAGTAAAAGTGTTGCAACATGAGCTGGGAATATTATCTCTCAAAGCTACAGTCAGTTTGGAAACATCTGACTCTATACAGGAAAATATTGCTTCCAGCTGCAGATTCATTGTTTGGAGTTTTAAATTTGGCTCACACAATGAAAACTGATGTTGAATTAAATCTTTGGGCTGTTCAGGGTAATACGTTATTAGAAGTGATGGGGATTAATATAAATATCCTTTTATAATCCCCTATGTGGGTTAAACAAACTTTGGAGCATAGATTGGGTCTCTAATGTCAAGAGTTACCACTAAAATGACCATATTTCAGACACATAAAAACCATTACATTTCATTACATTCTATAAGATGAAATTTCATGACATGAGTCTTGTTACTGAAGCTTGACATAAGTCTTGTTACTAAATCTGAAACCTGGAATCCGATCATGGCTGGTATCATTTCTCACTAATTTGAGCAAGTACTAGATTTAAATGGGAGACTTTACATACACTTGACGAAAATGTTATAAATAATGAGTGAACTGTGTAGATTTCTGTTTTATGTATATTCAAATTGATTAGGTTATTTGATGTTTTGTAACAGTGTGATTTTGTATGGGAAACATTTTATTTTACAAGCTGTAATACCTATAATAAAAAAACAAGCATTGGCAAATCAAACAGTTTTGGCTTTTCAGTAGGCATTTTCCAGGCGCAGCCATAATGGTACTAATTAGCTATAGGATAGCAAAAGCTGGAAGATTGTCTTATTACTTGGGCATACTATAACAGTACCTGACAAACCTCTATGTAATACCTATACAACATTAATCACGGCCCATGGCCCCATTTAACAGCAAAGCGAAGCAAGGGCCATTAACATGGGCCCAGGATCGTTACTCCCCGGTGTTAACCATGGAACGGGTGCATAAGGCCATTAGCACCCCGGGTTACCAAAGCGGCAAAGATTTTCAGAGATCAGAAGAGGCTGGTCGAAAGCGGTTGTGTTTAAGCATTGAGCATTGAGAGAGTTACAGTACAGCTTGACTAATCTGAGTGAAGCGTGTCGGGTTCTGTTGGATCCTTTTCTCTGACCCCGGAAGAAACGAGAGAGTGAGTGACGGAGCTGACGGAGTGGTAATTCTGTAGCTCGTGTGCCCCGGAGCTCCTGACTTGAGCTTACCTGAGCCTGCTGCTTTACACACCTGTGTCCCCGGCTGCTCCCAGTGTCCTCCTGTATCGTGTGGTGCCGCCGCATCCCACGACCCACCCCATGATCCGCCCTGCATCATACAGCATTTGGTGAAAGCAGTGATAGCAGCAGAGGCGGCAGCCGGAGGTAGTGGTGGCAGTGGTCTATTAGCCGGTGAGCCTTCGCTAAGTGGATGGTGACTGGCCACTTTTTTTTACCCAATAATTTTTTTTGTTTGGTGATCAGCACATTGTTCACACTTGAGGTCTTGGTGAGCTTTGTGAGCTTTGTTCCCCCTGTCTCTGGCTGGATAAGTGATCTGCCTTCATTTTTCCTCTGAGCAGCGACTGCAGAGTTTTTGAGCCGCAGCGGACTCTACAGCCAGATTACGTGGGTTATTATTTGCTCTTTTTGCTGGTATTCTCTGTAGAGCATTTTCTAGCCTGGCTGCGGTGACAAGATTGGTGTGTTGTAAACTTCTGTGCTGTTTGCTGCTGTTTGGAGGCTGCAGAGGAAAGGAGACACAATAACAGCTGCCCTCCACTTCTGAATATATTTACATCGAGGACCTGAGTACTTGATTTTTAACTCAGTTCTTCAGAATAAACAAGGGAAAAGGAAAACTGTGCATTTTTATGTCACGCTGATCATGGTGTTAAGGCTGCTAAGGGTGTTTGTTTAACTTTAAACTTTTGTTTTGACGTAGGTGCTCTGAACTTCACTTTACTGCGTTTGACGGTACATACTGCACACAAGAGAAGGCTGTTTTTATATAGGTCTTGGCCTGTAAGGAGTCTGTAAGGAGTCTGGTGCTTTTGTTTTCCAGTAGCTCCTTGGCCTGTGCGGGAGACTGTTGGTGGTTTCTCTTCTTTGTTCCCGCATTTATATTTGGGGGCTGCGGAGGACTGCTCTGGGGCATTTCCCTTTGACCCAAGCTGGATTTGGTGCTTAATTTACCTTTAATTTTCAAGGGACACCGTGATGATGGGCTTTTTGCCTTTGAGCTGTGTTTTTTTGTTTGAAGTTTGCTGCTTCTAACATTGATTTCTTTTATTTTATTTATTTTTTGCTATGGTTACCCTGCAAAGTGGTTTCGGGGCCAGCACCTGCAATATGGAGCCAGTGCAGAATCGGGGATATATTCCTCACCTTAATGTTGAAATAACACAGGGGACCTTGCAAGCACTTCTATCTGTGGCCAATGACAATTCAAGGACCCAGGATGTTGCTAAAAAGATACTAGCCGGGGGCAATGCGTCCCCAACCGGTGCTACAATTAACCGTGTGCAGGTGGATGTGCCTGTGGCTGTATTACCTCTAAATTGATTGCCTTCACATGATGGAACTCTGGATACTTCAGTTAATGCTCCTCTAGATGTTGGCCTATTGGAATTAACTGATGCTGAATGCCTACAAGAAACTGATGAGATGGTGGCTCCTCTGGCAATGAGGAAAATTGTTAGATTTCATGCTTCCACTCCTGAACCCATTGGGTCCTTTAAGAAGTCTAGTGCTCTTATTGATAACTGTGTAATGACTGGTGGGTTGGGGGGATTATTCTCAGGTTGGGGCGCTTTCAAAAATTCATCCAAATGCCCGGATCTAATCTGTTTGTTTTTGGAAATTCTACCACGGGTGCACCCCATAGTAATGTGCATCATCTTTTGCCATCTGGAGGCCATCTTAATCAACATGGCCCTGTAGGAGGCTTTTTTGTTACTTCACAACAAAACTTAACTCCGGAAAGCTGTTTAGAGGATTCGTTCCATAGGGTGGTAAATGCTACTAGGGAGTTGATGCGTGATAATATTGATCTGGACTCATGATATGATATGATATGATATGGCATTTGTAATGCGCCTATACACAAGTGACGTCACTTTCCATGCCTTTTCATGGGAAAGTCTTCCCTAGTTGGACTACAACAATGAACTCACCATTGGTTTCTGTGCTCCCGAAATAGGCTTACCCTCTGAATTTCAGCCTAAGGTTCATACAGGGGTATCTGAGAAGGGGATTCGTGAACTAATTTCCCCACTTTTGTCTAACCTACACATTAGTCTAAACTTGGCACTTAAGGTCCTATGCAATACTCAGGAAAATCTGGGGGGGATTATGGCTGCTCAGCAGAAGGCATTTAATGATCTTACCTTACGTATGGCTGGATATGAGAATTTACTCAATAATGTGAATTTAATGAATAGGTCTGTTGTTGTGGGAGCCAACTCTCATGATGATTTCAGTTCTAGGTTGGAGAGGTTGGATGAGAAAATGTCTGTTTTTTGGAGACACTCTCAATTAGATCCCACGGAGACCCTTTAGAGAATTGCCCCAATGTTGGTCTATGTGATCAAGCTGAAAGAAGTGTTAATCCTTTGCCAATAGATGAAAGGGCTGTTGAATGCTGAGACAGTCCTGCAGCTCTGATAGAAGCAATGGGTAATCTGCATGATAGTATTGCAGAACAGGAGGCTATTCTGTTGGATGATTCCAATCTTTCAATTATTGAACATGATTTGGATATACAATCAGTGCCCATAATCCTATTAGGGGTAAAAGGCATAGGAAGAAAGCATTAAATAATAAAACAATTAAATCCAAGAATATGCCCTCTGTGAAGACTAGGGGGACTAATTCCAACCTTAAGGCTATTTGTAAGCTAGACCATCACGAGATAGCTGATAAAGTGGGTTGTGTTGACCAGGCTGATGAAGAATCGGTAGCTGAAGTATTGGAGAATTGCGCTGGGCAGGTCCGGGATACTACTAAAGGGGATGGATCTCCATTGGAGATTCCAGGTACCTTTAGGGGATCTAAAAAGGGGGGCCATGGTGAAAATGTGTTATAATGGGTGCAAACTAAACAGACAAAGATGACAGCTTTTGGTAAAGTGAATAGTACTATGCATGCTCGTACGTCTACTGGCCATTTACAATCTGCTGCACCTACCAATGTTAAGGCTAATGGTCATTTACAACCTACTGTACCTATTAATGTTACGTCTACTGGTCATTTACAACTTAATGCACCAATCAATGTTACCAATCGGTTGGCGGCTACAGGTCTTTCTGTGTCTACTCAGGAAGATATACAAGTGGAACAAACTAAGAGAGGTCTGCTAGTGCCCAATTTGGGGATGGGGCACTGCAGTTCTCTGGCTGGTGGTTCTGCCGCCGCTGTTCTGACACAACATTTTGGTGGAGTGGCCCCGGCTCAATTCCTGGATGGAGTGATACCAGTGCTTTCTATGCAGGGTTTGGACCTACAGGTTAGTGTGGGGTCCTGTCAGGGTGATACTGGGGCTGCACCACGTCCTAGCAGTAAAATCATAGGTTGGATACCTATTGAGAATGGTATAAAGGGGAAAAACCTTAATAGAGTCAAGTTATTTGCTTTTTTTAAGGCAATTCCACTCCTCAGATCAATAACTACTGATGACATAGATGCCATATCTCTCCCTAGGGTTGCCAATGGCAGAATGGTCAGCTTTTTTCATTCAGGTATGGTTGCTTCCATGGTTTGGGACCAACAGTGCAATGTAAAATCCATGGGATTTGACCTGGTGGAATTGCATGAAACCGCGGAAGCAAAAATATTTCTTTCTTTTTTACAACCTGTGGTGTCTACCCCTGAAATAGGTGTGGGGATTATCCCTGTGCCTATGGTCGACTCTGGAAATGTTGCATCTCTTATTTCTAATTTCTTGGGTAATGGCCAGGATTGGTCATGGATACAACCTACACTTAAATCTTTACAGAGTCTAGGGCTAGGTAGGATACATGCATGACAGGATAATTGTTGATGTCATATCTTGGAATACTTGCGGCTGTTCTAACTTGTATAAACTCTTCCATAATTTGTCCTGTGCTAGCACTCCTAGAATACACTTACTACAGGAGACTATGCTGACGGCTGAACCTTCTCTAGCAGGGTATAATACTGTTTCCTGTCCTGCGGTTAGGGGAGATGAAGGGCGTCGGAGAAGAGGTCTTACCATTGCCATAGATTGCAGTCTGTGGTTTTCATGGAAAATTTGCTGCTGCCTGGAATGGCTCTTGGCTACTGAGTTAAACTTGGGTGCTGGCTTCTCTCCGATATTAATACTTAATCTTTATTGGAACCCTATTCGAGTTACTTTTGAAACTGTTGAGGAGGGCTTGGGAGAGATTTTGTTTGACTGGGTCCAGAAGGGTTGTGGTTTTCAAGTCATTTTGGGAGGGGATTTTAATTCCTTCTGTGCAGAAGGTGCCTGGTGGAATTTACTGGGGGCTCTCCCCTCGGCTCAGCACGTGCCCTTAGCCGAGTAATTGGGTGTGATCTTTTCCTTAAAGAGTGGGACTTGTCTTTAATGGATCACTCATCCTCTTCTATTGCCCTTAAACATACTTGGCATAGAGGAGTCTCAACCTCTCATTGATTGCTTCTATGTTTCAGATGGTATTAGGAAACAGTGTGTTTATCTTAGTCATCTTGACCTTTCTTTGGGTGACCATGTTTCTATTTCTTTTACATTGAGTATCCCCATGACTGTCCATTATATCAGGCCGGATTTGGCAGCCTTGGAGTGTAATAAATGGCGCACGAGAGTTAAGTGGAACAAGAACATTGTATTTAAATTCAATCAACTTCGTTCTTTGTTGCTTCAACGGTCTGGTGGTGTTGCTCGCTCCTCCAGGAAAAAGAACTCTGTGAACTCCAAGAAAAGGACCACAAGTAACAAACAGGTGAGTCACGAATCCGAAGACTCGGATTCTGACAGCTTCTTGAGTATCTTTTTATACTAAGAAAAATGCCTTGCCTGATGCCTTTGGAGTATTGAAGGATTTTGATTTGCGTTCATCTGAGAAGGGTATCTGCTATTGGAAAAAGGAGGATATTGCATTGGTGATTGCCCAACGGAAGCCATCTAGGGCCTCTGGACCTGATGGGATTCCCCCCTTTGTTCTTAAAGAGGACCCTGGGATTTGGGTCAAACTGTTAAAACCTATGTTCGACCACATCTTTCTGACTCACACAGTGCCTGTTTCCTGGTCTAAGTCCATTATTGTTCCCATCTTTAAAAGGGGCGATAAATTGGATTTGCCCAATTATAGACCTATAGCTCTAACAGACGCTACAAGTAAGGTTTTTTCTATTCTGTTATTACGGTACCTTAATCTTGTTATCAGGGAACATAACCTTCTGAGTAGGTTCCAGGTGGGGTTTCGTGCTGAGCTTGGTACCTCTTTAAATGCGGAAATATCCTTTCTCATCTTAGACATTATGTCCATCACTCGCAGGTTGGGGACGTGTATTTGGCATCACTGGACATGTCGGGTGCCTTCGATGGGGTGATTAGATCTAGGCTCTGGCGCAAAATGATTATTTTGGGCATTCCCCGATATATGGTCCAGTTGATTGCTTTGGTGTACTCTAATACATCCATCTGTGTACATCTATCTGAAGATGGTGTTCTCTCCTCTGAGATACCCACCTTTACAGGGGTTAAACGGGGAAATACTGTGGCCCCTACACTCTTCAATCACTATACGTGTGATGCTGAGGGACTGTGGCAGGGCCCCTCCATTGCACCGGCGAGATTGGGGAGTGTAGGGCTGGAGTGGATGGCCTATGCAGACGATTTCATACTGTTCGATAATACTCCGCGAGGACTTAGGGCTAGGATGCAGCTGTTCTATGGCAAACAATTTGTTTCCTAATGCCTCTAAATCTAAAGTCCTGGTTGTAACTAAAAGGAAAAAGGATATTCAATATATATGGACTATGGGAACGGATACTGTGGAGCAGGTCAAGACCGTAGTTTATTTTGGGATATAACTTGGCTAATAGGGTCAGCATCGAAAACTGGAAATCTATTTTATATGATAAAGCCAAGAAACGTACTGCCCATATGAAATTTCTAAAGCAGAAAGTATGTAAGTTCTCGCTTATCCCACTGAGACGATACTATTTGGCCAAATTTGAGGGTATTATCCTCTACAGACTTGACATTTGCTTACAGAACATGGGTGATCTTCTGAATACTATTCAGGGAGTTTTATGGAAGAGAGTACTTGGTCTTTCTATGGCCATTCCAAACGCCATTATTAGACACAAGTTGTGTCTGGTTTCTTTAAAGGCTAGGTGTGTGTGGAGACAGTTGTCCCTATTTAGAAGAATTATCGCTCCCCCCCCCAAAAACTCCCTCTATGAGAGTCTTAAGACTGCCATGTCTGAGGGATCAGTACCATCTCTTAGAGAGTTTAATGAACGGATGTGCTCTGTGTTGATCCATATTTGTTCATCTGAAGAGGACTTGATCCTCAGAACGGGGCATGTCAAAAAGATCTTGTTCAGGTCCGATTGGGCCGAGACGTTTCACTGCATTGATTCTTGTACAGGATTTGTGGAGTATTCTAGGTTTGTACATACTAAAGAATGTCCACCGCTATATATTCAAAAGTTTCCTTGTTCTATCATATGGATGAATTACATGCCTTTCAGGTTAAACCAACTACCTGTTGTTTTCTTACATTTCTTATTTTTGAGTTGAATAAGAAAAATGTAGCTTAAGAAGGGAATTATTCTTTGTAAATTGAAGTTTTTTTCTTGTTTTATTTATATTTGGTTTTGTTTCTTTTTTTTCTCTGATTTATAAGAATATGAAATTTGATGAATTGTTTTTTATATTTTGTTATGTGTATTTTGTTGTGTATGGTTTTTTGTAAACTGTAAATGCAACAATAAATAAAAAAGCGGCACAGATTTTCCTTTCTACAGCAGGACACCGCGTACATCCCGTTGGGGGAAGGAAAATCCTTTACCATCATGGCCACCATGGAAAGGGAAGTAGGGCTCTGTGCAATTTCCATGGTGGCCGTGGGAAGCTGAGAGGTAGTTGTGGCGGCAAAGGCTGCCGCAGTCAAAATAAGGTAACTGGGGAGATGGGGGTTGATAAAGAAAAAGAATAACAGGGACAGAGGGTGAGGGGAAGATGGCAGCGGGGATAGCCGGACGTCAGGAGGCTTGGAACGCAGGCTTGTACCAGCGGTTCAAGCCTGTGTTCCTAGCCACCTGATTAGCTGGCTCACCCACCCGGGGTGCTAATAGTCTTCAAAAGACCAAGATTGGCCATCAAACATTTCCAAGTGAAGTAAATTAGAAACTTAACAGGTGCATACACAAACTAATGACCACAGTTCTACCTCAGTCAAGTCACACTACAATTCAATCAGTGGTACCACTTTTACCCTGTTAGTGACTCATATGCATATTGTGTTGCAGTTTGTAACAAATAATTTTGAAATGGAAAAGCATTGACCGATTGTGTTTCAGCCTTTTAAGGCTAACTCATATGTTGCTCCATTTATTATGTCTGCCTTCATCAGGAGAATATTAATTCTTCCACTATGAATGTAACCCTCATGTACGCTTAGAAACAATATTCATCTCTTATTTTTTAGGTGAATGTTTTTTTATGCTTATCATAACAATTGTACAATACTACTAAGTAATGCTGTTTGGTAAGGCCCTCATATCAAATATATGGGAAATGGTACAAAAGTCAAGGGTCATCCCTGAATTCTGTAAATAGAACTCCAACGCAGTCAATTTGTCTCAAGTGCAGACTCTTGCTATTCATGTCCAAAGAGAGCATTTGCTTATACTAATACACATATGGGGTATAATTGAAAAAATAAAAAACCTACTAAATGCACTATAATGACGCCCTAATGTTATATGCTTGAAGGAGATCAGTAAACATACCTTGGTAGCAGAGTTGCCATTAGGGTAATGCCAGCATTGCTCATTAGTCTCAAAGCATGGCAGCTCAATGTGCAATTGGTCTGATCTTGTTCAAGTTGAGCAGTGACATCATGAAATATCTATTTGTGCGTTGGTTCATGCTTGGCCCATGATTGTTACTTGTTGGCCATGATGGAGGTGGGAACAGTAAGAGTAAAATGTGGATGCTAAAGTAGTGTTTTACGGCAGTATCAAAGGTAATGATGAGATTCCAGTGAGGGCTCTTGTAGTTAGCAAGGAGAGAAGGGGGATTTATTCCACCAGTTTACGGTAAGCTAAATGCTTTTTTAGCGACTGACCTTGGTCTTGTGGGACGATTTTCGGTGGAAGAGCTAAGGTCGGTCCCTCCTGAAAGCTAGGGCCGCCTGAATGGTGACAGAGTGCTCAGGCTACAAAGAAGGCCAGACCCAAAGAAAACCTCATTAAGAGGAAAAATACCTTGAGGAGACATAGATTTTGGATGATGATGCAGCAAGGAGTTGCAGAATGAAGCAGAATGACTAAAGTGTCAGGATACCAACAATGTTCATCAAAAGAGTCAGAACACAGGAATAGAAGACAGCGGAATACCAGGATGAGAATGGAGGAAGCAGAGCCCAAGGCAGGAAGTGTGAGGAATACAAGGGCAAACTGGCAGAGAACTGAAAAGGCAACAAATTTGTGACATGCTTCCTAGTGTCTTCCAAGCTCTTTTGTTGTTAAAGGAGGTACACGCCTCCTGAGCGTGACGGCCGTACTACATTGCACGTAGTGGCCATGAAGGGGTTGGCAAAACATTACCCTTGATGTGCAAAACTTGGTTGGCAGGTGACATGTACACTTATGGCAAACGGACCAGGATCTGGTCGGGAATCTATCATCATGCCCCCTTCCAAGCCTGGACCCACCAGGTTTCCATGGGTGCAAACGAAGGAATCTGGACAACCAGGCTGGTGCGTGAATGTGATGAACAGGTTCCCAGGAGCGTTTACTTGTTAAGGAGCCTTTCCAATTGACCAAATATTGAAATGTTCCCCAATGATCTCGGGATTTCACCAATTTGTTTCACTTCATAGTCTTGTTGCCGTTTCAACAAGTCTGGTGGTGGAATCTTCTGCTTTGGTTGTAAGGAAGTGGTCTCATGAAAAGGTTTGAGGAAAGAAAAAGGAAACGCTGGATGAATTCTGTGCCAAGTAGGTGGGCGACATAGTTTAAAGGCTACCGGGTTAATTATCCTCTCAATCCTAAAAGGGCTATTCAACCTAGGTGTGAATTTGCCCGTTTTGAGATGAGAGGGCAGATGTTTGTTGGACAACCAGATGGAATCCACCGATGATAAGTTGGTGGAGATTGGCGATGCCTATCAGCGTATTTCTTAGATTCTATAGTAGCTTTTTGCAGTGATTCCAAGGCTTGTGCTTGAGTATCGTGGATCTGTTGGACCACTTCTTCAACAGCTGGCCGTGATGGAAACCATGCAGGATTGAAGCCATAATTACAACAAAAAGGAGACATCTAAATAGATGAATGAAAGGAATTGTAGCATGAAAATCAGCAGTTGGTAATAAGGCAACCAGATGGTCCTGGGCCCCAGATAAGAAACATCTTGGATTCTGTTCTAGAGTTTAATTGACTTGTTCCATAATGCCTTTGGATTCAGGATGATAACCCGAATATATGCACCTCTGAATATCGAAATTCTTGCACAACGCTGTCCTGAATTTTGAGGTGTATTGTGTGGAGCAGTTGGAGTTGATGGCATCCACTTTGCCATGAATATGAGAGATTTCTTTGAAGAATATCTGGCTCATCCCTATAGCCGAAGGGATTTTGGAAAATGGGAAAAGTGTCTATGGTCACCATTATCACAGTGCAACCTTCGGAGGGTGGCAATTCCACAATGACATCAGTAAATAATTTTTCCCATGGTCAAGAAGCTAAAGCAGGTTGTTGAACCGTACCAGATGGTTTGCTCCTCTGAAATTTGACCTGGGAACAGATGGTACATGATCGACAATATTTGAATTCTTTATGATAATTTGGCCACCAAATATGTCATTGGAGAAGATGAACAGTGGTCTGCACACCTCGATGTCCTGCAGCTTTTGAATTGTGATACAGATGGAGAACCTCCATTCTCAATGTTTCGGTAGGAGCATACAAAGCAGATTTTTAAAAACTGTAACCCATATATTGAGCAAAGGGTGTTCCTTCTGATCTTGGGCAAGTTGTTTCAAAACTGCTCCAACTGCCATATGAGAAGCATCAGTCTCGACAATAAAGCCTTTCTGAGTGTCAGTCTGTTTTAATATAGACGCTGTTGTGAAAGAGGTTTTCAGTTGTTGAAATGCATGATCGCCTGCAGGTATTGTGAGAACCGCCTTCTCCCCCCTTGATCCTTGTCACAGGTGGCAAGGGAAAGGCCATCACTTTTGGATCCTGACCCTGGGGTGGAGAAGCGAGGGAGGATCACCTGGGTAGAGGGTCCTTGGGGATTGGGAGTGGGGTGCCTACAGGCAAGGCATGGTATCACCCTTTCCTGATTGAAGACCAAACTAGCCCTCCCCCAGCCTTTTTAGGCTACTGTAAACCAGCTCCCCTCATTTCCCCACATTTTACCGCTGACAGTACTGCGACGAAAAAGAGGTGACTGAGGGAAATGGATACTAAAAACTTGTTTCAACATTCTACTACTGAGACAAGGAAGATACTTGCAGAGTACTGTGCGGGTCAGGCATGTCCCTTTAATTATAGTCAGGCAAACCCAATTGGGAATCCACACCTGCAACCTGTCAAATGTTTGAAGGTGAATAAAGGGAGACCAGTGGAGCAGCAGAGGGAGCAACAGGGAGGCCTATGTGGAAGAAACCAGCAGGGGACACTTTCCAGAGGGAGGCAGCCATGGTGGGACCTGAGGAGGAGCCAGGTTGCTGGCCAACATCGCAAAGTACCTGTAGAGTCCAAGGTAAGTGGGGCCATCAAGCTGCCACGGGTGTGGGAGCCTATGTGTCGAAGCATGAGGAGCTGGTGCTGTGAGCAAGTAGGAAGGAGAGATTATTCCGTCCGCATCCATGCAGAAGCAGTGCGATTGCCGTTGTGTGCAAGCCTGTACCCGCATTCCAGCAGGGCTCAGAGAGGCTGGCCCACCAGCCTGGAAAACAGAAAGCAGGCAGCAGGAGCCATCCCAGCAGAACGCTGAAGACTGGTGAGTGTCAGGCAAAGCCACTCAACTGCCTGGGCTCTCCTAGCGGGCTTCGCGTAAGTCACAAAGTGCAGTATGACTGAAAACTAGAAATAAGCTGATTTAAGTATATTGAATACCGAACTGAATGAAAATCTGAAAATAAGTATATTAAATACTGAATTGAATGAAAAGCTGAAATTAATTATATTGAATACCGAAATTAATGCAAATTGGAAACTGAGTATATTCATATCAAACTGAATGAAAATCTGAAACTAAGTATATTAAATACTGAACCGAATGAAAATCTGAAACAAGGCACATTGATTATCAAACTGACTAAGCTAATGAAAATCAAAAGGGAAAGTGCCCTTGTTAAAGCAACCTATGGAAAAGAGCACAAGTGTGAAAGATTGCAAAAGCAAGGTGGGGAATGTAAAAGACCACCGTTAAGTGAACTTTATACATGAATGAAGTGCGGCAAGTTCAGAGACTGGCAAGAGGAGTGTGACACGTTATGGCCAAGCCAAGAGGTTGACCAGGAGAAGCCAGGAGAGTGTAACACTGTACACAAAGCCAAGAGGCTGATGAGGAGAAACTAAGTGAAGTAGAATATGTGCACAGGGACAGGTGCAGAAGAACCTGTGTGGGCTGAAGTGCGTAGGGTTCCTGGTTAAGCAACCTGTGATAGGTGGACTGAGTGGTCTGACCACTGTGCCTAGACCAATGAGTCCTAAATTATGAAAGCCAAAGACATTATTGAGCAAGTAAAAATACGCTTGTGAAAAAGGATGCCAACCAGATGGTTCTCTTGTTGGGAGTTAACAGTTAAGAGAGGTATTGTGAACTGTGAACCCTCAATGAACTGTATATCGAGGAGAAGCACTGTAAGTGTACTGGTGATGCAATCCAGGATAAGGGTCAGGTTGACCTAGATTTTTGTTGAAATGTGAAAGACTGAAACAAATATCAGGTGCTGCGTTGAAGTCTTGGGGAAGGGACCTTGAGACCTGTTGAACTGCAAATACTGTTGTGAGGACAGAGCCTCAAGACACTTTTCTTTTTAGGAACTTTGGTGCTTTAACCTTGGGGAAGGGAACCCCAAGGATTGTGTGGAACTGTGTTGCATTGAGCTTGAGAAATGTGATCTTGAGACTTTTGTTGGAACGTTCTTGATCTTGGGGAAGGGGAGCTGGGAAGGAAGTTAAGAGCTGATCATCATTTCTTTGGTTATTGACATCCCTACAAATTGTTCAGCTTTAGTTGTGAGGGCAAGGATAGATTTTGGACACAGGCAGACTTTTAAGTTGAACTTTTTGACTCAGACTTCCCTTAGTTTCGTTCAGGTAGGGAAATCCTACCTTAGCTTAGATTAAGTTAGGCCTTCTACCATCCTGACATTTTCTTTCAAAAACCTAGTTATTTTGAACTTTGAATCTGTTGTCTGTGTCTTGCTTCATGATGCCTTTGCAAATGGTGCGGCTTAATCGATAGTTGGGGGATCCTAAGATTTGAAAAGCTAGTGCCAGAGTATTAGACCACTCAGTAACCAAAGGCTCTATTGGGTGTGATATCTGCAGTAGTGGGGATGAGACAATTCCTCCAGGCGAAAGAAGATTGATACCTACTGATTTGATACTAATCCCAAGCTCTGATACATAGATTATACCAGCACCCAAATCAGGGCTGGTATGGAGGTTTGGAATTGATATATTAGCAGGAGCAATAGGCCCAGACATGGGACGGAGACTGCACTGATAGACTTGAAGACTCAGATTGATGAGCTGAGGGATCAAGGGAAAACAGCATTATTGCTGCTACTTGATCTCTCAGCTGCATTTGATCTAGTCGACCACAAGGTCCTTTGCAGACATCTAGTCATAGCAGCCCACTTTTCCACAGACGCTGTCAAGTGGATAGAATCATTTTTGAATGACAGAACGAGCAGAGTATTCTCACCCACTGCAGCTGCAGACCCTACACCGATTACGTGTGGAGTCCCCCAGGGTTCCTGTGTGTCTCCCACTCTATACAATATATTTACCAAGCCATTGTTCGATGATCTGGACCTTCTGGGTGTCACCTACACTAACTATGCAGACGACACTCAGATTCTCCTCCCTCTTTCTGGGGATCATGGCAGGGACCTGGCGTTGGTAAATAGAATTTATCTCATCATTCAGGCATGGATGGCAAGCCACGGCTTATGCCTGAATGATGACAAGACAGAGTTGTTAATCCTCGGTTCTCCCTCCAACATCTCCAAATTAGGACATGAATATACCTCCTTCATCATTGACGGCAATACTACCATTGTCTCCAAGGAGGTGAAAACATTGGGCTTCTACCTCGACGCAACTATGTCCTTTACCAAACAACTAAATTCCCTGGCGTCCACTACAGCCTACACATGTAAGCTGATTAGAGCAGGTAGGCCCTTCCTCTCTAAAGATAATTGCCTTATACTGGCCAGAGCTTTAATCCTATCAAGACTTGGCTATTGTAACGCCCTTTACAGTAGTGCCAACAAAACGATCATTCAAAAACTCCAAACGTTACAAAATAACGCCATCAGAGCTGCACTAGGCATTAACAAAAGAGTGCACATCTCTGCCATCAGACGTCACCACAAATGGCTATCTACCCACAATAAAATTCATCTGAAAATGGCCTCCCTGACGTACAAAGCACTACATAACGCTGCACCAAGCTACCTAATTGACAACATTTCTAGAAGAACCTCCTTTAGACCGTCTAGAACCATCAACACGAACTGTCTGATAGTACCCAGATTCAAATCCTCCAGGATCGGCGGCAACAGCTTCCCTGTTAAGGCCGCCAAAATTTGGAACTCCTTACCACACCAGTTGAGAGCCGACATACCTTATCCTCTCTTTAGAAAAAACCTCATTACTCACCTCAACCTGACTGAAAATGAGTTCCCCTCTGTAACTGGGAGACACTAGCGCGTCTTGCTGTTAGATTGTATACTTGCTAATTGTGCATACCTCTAGCTACTAAGATGTAAATAACTGCCTTCCTCGTATTGTTAGCCTGTATATTTTATTACTTCCTGTGTAATGTTACTGGCCATTTATTGTCTGTATTATATGCAACACTTGTAAGCTTCGCATATCCTTTATGCGCCCTGCTACTCCTGGGTCTGGTGCGCTTTATAAATGTAATAAACAAACAAACAAACAAACAAACAAACAAACATTAGAGGTGATGTTAAGGTATTGCTACAAAATCAAAGAAAGTACCCATTCCAAATTCATCAAGGGTATAAAATCTCTCAAGGGGTGCTGGAGAAAGCAGTGCGCCCTAGGCGTAAGGAATAATCTGGGAAGGAAGGTACAGATAGGGGAACTGGAGGCTTTGGAGAGATTGATGAGACATCTGATGGCCCTCCCCACTCTGAATCCAGAAAGGCTAAAGAGAAAGAGCCCGAGACATTTCCAGACTTTGCCTTTGCCCAAAGAAGACCCATTGCTGGCTGAAGCATTTTTGCAAGTAGAAACAGGGAGGGGTTTAGTTCCACTGGTTGATTGCACTGCTAGATCCCAAATATAGGTGAGAAGTTTGCACTGGCCGAGCTCAACGAGATGTAGTAGATACCCGACGCTGCAGCAACAACGATAGAATATTGCAGATCACTCCATTATTAGACACTATTTACTTATGCTTCTCATTGATTCAACACTATACACCTATCCGTGTTAGTAATAACAGGATAATAAACAGATACAGGCTAATCTGTTCCTATATTACTGCTGCTGAAATTAGCAGTAGTTCACCATGAAGTACCCGATGATGGGCAAACTAGTTAGAGTTTTGCCTTGAGAAAGACCGTTGAAAGTCGAAACACGTGTCGGCAAACTTCTCTGGCAACCGAAAACAGACAAACTTGAATACAAGAATTATTCGACAACTATCTTTGTTCTGCCAGTTGATTTATTGACACCAACTTTGCAATATATTTGTAGATTGTTCTATATTTGGGATCTAGCAGCGCAATTAAACAGTGGAACTAAACCCCTCCCTGTTTCTTGTTGTTTATGTGCAGTAGGCTTGAGGTGCCTAATAGTTCCACTACCCTGCAGCAGCTAGTGGTCTTACTATAGGCGGATTTTACATTCAGCTTTTTTGCTCGAGTGCTACCGTGAGCTGGCATACCTCAATTTAACTGTTTACCATTTTTGCAAGTAGTACTGGAGCCTGAGGGTCATGAGAAAGGGGGTCCTTTTTTCTTTTTGAAACATGGACTTCTTTGTAGAGGAGACACCGCTTCAGAGGGCCTAGTAAAACACAGTTGGTGGTCTCTAAAAGTCACAAGCAGGTGGTCATACAGATAGCCCATTCACATCTAACAGGAGGCCGTTTGGGCCAGTCCAAAACTCAAACACGTTTAGTGAATAAGTTCTGCTGGCTTGGGATCCATGCTGACATTAAGAACTTTATTGAAACGTGTGTACTCCGCAAGAAAACTAACACTCACATACCACCATCCTGTTCCACCAATAGACTAAATACCCAAAGACCAACATAAACCCCTTCAATGGGTAAATCCACTCAGTCAAAGTCAGCTGGGAGACACAACTTTCCCAACAACATAAACCATCATTTAGGGGGTCACATTTCAGGTTTTGAACTTGCAGGCTATTCTCCCTATAAGAAAGACTGTAGAGGGGAATGTTTTCCATCTTTTTTGTCCACACGATTGTCGTTTACCAGGGAGAGACAAGATAATGGCCCTCATTACGACCCTTGCGGAAAGCGACTGACCGGAGCGCCACAGCGTAAATAGCGTTTCCGCCATTGCACGAAGGAGCAAAGTGCGGCCCATTCCGACCCATCGGGCACGAGCACCACGCCACGGCGGAAGTGCAAAGTCCGCGATGGCGGAAATGACCCCAAAACGGCCCACACCGCCGCCGTACGGCGCCCTAGGTGCAATACCGCCACCCCTCTTAGCGGTCACCGCAGTGTGCGCCTACCGGAAAGTACGGTGACCGGAAACATACGGAAACGGAAGTTAAAACATGGGCCCGGAACGGGAAACATCCCGGCGTACACCTATAAAACCACTAAAACCACACAACCACTAAAATCACTACCCTGAAACACACCCCAACCCGTCACCCACCCTAGCGAAACCAAGACAAATGGGAAAAGTAGCGAAGAAAGCGTGCGACCGCAAGCGGCAGGTCCACTTCTCCCGCGAGGAACTCACCGTGCTAACAGAGACCCTCCAGGAGAATGCTGCCGTCGTCTTCTCCACGCAAATGACCAGAACGGCACTTGCAAACAAGAAGACCATATGGGCTCTGGTGGCACAGCGGGTAAGTGCGGTGGGGACCGCACCCCGCACCCCACAGCAATGCCACAAGCGATGGGACGACCTGCGGATACGCGTCCGCAGCATACTCTCTGCCAACCGCAACATTGCCACAGCCACCGGGGGAGGTCCTGAATCACCCATCAAGTTGACCCCCTGGGAAGAAATCTGTGCCTCCACCATCGGAATGGAGAGCATAGAGGGAGTCGGAGGGATGGAGAAAGGAGTGCAGACATCCGAAGATTCAGGTAGGTGTACCAGATAAAACAATGCCAAATCCACACAGTCCATCCATGTGAAGTACCATGCGTCCACATAGTGCAACAGAAACACATGTCCAGGAGAACGGCCACACACATCGGCCTGATAGCGCACGTTAAAACCCACAATAAATACATAAATAATTAAAAACCCCTAATACACGCACTACACGTGCAGCAGGCACACCCTAACTGCAGGCTGCCAAACAACTGCACCCTCACTCCACACACAAATCAAAGCACCTCCAAGGACCCGACCCAAATCACCCTCAGGTACCACCCCAGAGCATGTGATACAATGCCATTCCAATTCCCACAGACCCATCATTAACCCTCGCCCTCCTTTACTCCACCACAGGGTCCGATCCAAACGACGAGCTACAGGACACCCCTACCAGCACACCTGCAAAGAGGGCCAAGACCAACGGCCAGAGACCCTCCACCTCAGCTGCACGCATCAAGACACGGCAGCAGCACAAATCAGGTGGCAGCACAGAGGAGGGAACATCAACAGGCACCCCAGCAGCCAGCATGCCCACAACACCACCACCACAGGTCCCCCCAATGGATGCCACAGAAGGCACTGCCTCTGGTGGCAGCAGCACCATAGGTGACACCCCATTGATGGCAGCATGCTCCGACACAGAAAACGGGGATGTCGAAGTCAGATCCATCCATGACCTGTCCCAATCCCCCTGTCTGTCCCATCCCGTACAACATGAGGATACCACGCAGGGGCACCCACAAGACAACGACTGGCCATCCCCCCCAAGCCCTGTGGCAAGGCAACATGAGGACAACAGCCCCTCTGTGACACCCCCGCAAATGGGCATGGCCCAGCAGAGGCAACAGTCCCTCGACCAGTTAATCGTGCAACAGCAGCAAATGGCCACGCTCCTCAAGGACCATGCCGATGAATGTGGGGGCACTAAGGCAGACATAGAAACATCAACTGAGACACTTAGGGCAGAAATGGAGAGAGGCACAGAGACGCTGAGGGCACAAATGGAGAGTAGCACCGAGAGCCTGAGAGTCCAAATGGAGAGAAGCACCGAGAGCCTGAGGGGGGAACTGCATGCGACGTCCAAAGACGTATGTGCCGAACTTGCCGCAGTGCGCCGTGTGCTCACTGAGCTCTCGCAAACCCTTAGGGACATGCATGGACGTGAGCAGGCAGACACATCATCCGTTGCAAGTTCCGTCCAGGGCAGCCCCCAACGTAGATCTGGAAGGAACCTGCGCTCCACAGGCAGGGGTGCCCCTGATACCCGCAGAGGGGGCTTGCAATAGCGACAGCCCACTGACAATGAGCATCTTTGGACACTGGTGTTCGGGGGGGAGGTAGGAGGGTGGAGGGGGTGTGTTGGGCTCACTTGGGTGGCGGGTCGATAGGGTGTTCAACATGACATCACATATGCCATAAAAAGTGCACGATCAACCAATGAGATGTGTGGACATTGATCTTTGTGTACTAGGCCATCATAGGCGTACAGTCCATATTGTGCATGTCCCAGACACACGCAGTGCCACGAGTCCCGTGTCCATGTATCAGCCACCAGGCGTGAGTACTAGAAGCATGCATCAATGAGATGCTGACGAATGTCACGGGCCTCCGGTGCCTCGCAGACTCCATGAGGTGCAGCCACATCCCCACCCTCATCATGACCATCATCAGGTGCTTGCAGTTCTGCGTCAGGGGGCATGGGCACATTTCTACGTACGCACATGTTGTGGAGCATGACACATGCCATGACCATCTTTGCAACCTTCTCATGGCGGTACAGGAGTGCCCCGCCAGACCTGCTGAGGCAGCGGAAACGAGTCTTCAGTAGGCCGAATGCCTGTTCTATGACTACACGGGTACGTGAGTGGGCATGGTTGTAGTCCTCCTCATGCTGGTCCCGTGGGTTCCGGACTGGTGTGAGGAGCCATCTCTTCAGTGGATATCCAGCATCACCTGTATGTGGACGAGAAACGTATGATGTGGAATGCCATTGCTACGTACGCACACCCCCCCCCTTCCTGCCAGGTCATTGCCAAATCACATTCCCCACATAATCATGCATGTAATGAGACTCACCGAGTAGCCAGGATCTGTTCCCTGCGTGTCGCTCCATGTAGCGTGGTATTGTAGAGTTCCTCAAGACCATAGAATCATGGGTTGATCCAGGGAATCGGGCACAACAATGTGTAATGATCCTGTTGGAGTCACACACCATTTGTACATTCAGGGAATGAAATTGTTTTCTGTTGCGGTACTGGGCCTCCATGTCATGTGGGACGACCAATTCCACATGGGTGCAGTCGATGGCACCAATGCAACCCGGTATGCCGGCAAGTGCATGGAATCCCACTTTTGTGTTGGTAATTTCCTGCTCCGAGCGTGGTAGAGAGATGTAGTCGTCTGCGTGCTGCAGGAGGGCATCGAGCACTTGCAATAGTGTCCGTGAGAACAGTGGCTGAGAAATGCCATGCAACTGTCCGACTGTGTGCTGGTAGGTGCCTGTGGCCAGGAAGTGGAGTACAGACACCACCTTCAGTAGGGGTGGGATGGCGGTTGGGCTATCTATCATGCTGACAAGGTCAGCCTGTGTCATGTCCACAATGGCGGCTATGGTGTCCCGGTCCAGACGGTAGAGGGTGTGGATCTGCTCATCAGTGAGGTTGAACGGATGTGCTCGGAGGCGTGGGATTGCGGGCTGCCTGCGTGGTGGTAGTGGCTGTGCTGGCGGCCCTTGCTGGCCCTGCCTTGGCCTCCTCCTCCTCCTGCGTCTCCTTCGTGCGGCCGGTAGCAGTTGGTGTTTGTCTTCTTCTTGGAGTTGGAGTAGTTGCAGTGCTATCAGGTCCCCCAGGGCCAACATCGCGAGTCCTGCCGGTAGCATTTCGGTGTGGTTGTGGGAGGAGACTGGCTGTGCAATTTATGTGTTTTCAGGCTGTATGGCCTCCACCTGTGGTGATTACTTCCACCTGTGCAAGCTGCTCTCCCCTTTGGCCGAGCACGTCCCGCGCACAACGCTGCAAATCTGGGAATGGCATCTTGCTATTGCAATCATGTATTTGTACCCGATGGCCGTGTAACATTGGTTGACATGTTCATTCTGCTGTGGTCCCATTGTTGCACATACTATCTGTGCAGTCGCGAACAGACTTGTGAAGGGTCAGTGGAACGTAGTACTCGAGTAACGGTGGGCCCTCATGCATCACTTTACCGAGTTGCAATGACGGGCGGGGCGTCCCATTTGTGGGTGAAGGCAGTTGCCATTTTCACACACAGCCGCACTCGATGGAATAATTAGTGATTTCAAACGGCCACAGATGCCTTTTCGGCGTGATGTTGCAAATGTGGAATTCCAAGGGCGGCGCTTTCGGTTTCCAGCTAGCGGCGAGGAGATGCCCACAGGTCTGACTGCAAATATAACGTTCTGTTGTTCAATGTCCTTGAGACAGGGCCCATGGCGAGGAAGCAATGATTGATATGAATAGTTTGGGATGCGCAATTGCTACGTGGGCGATGAGGCCGGCCGTTGCCACATACATGTTACTTCACAACACTGGAATTACGGGCTGGGGCACTGTGGATTTTGCAGGCTGCATAACGCACAGACTCAATGGATGTTTCTAATGTTATGTGAGTAATTATTCAGGCGTTTTGATTCCGGGATGAGGGAATGATGAATGGATGCATGGGCAGGTGATTTGATACAGAGTTTGCCATGTACAGGGCTTCTTGGGATCTATCCGCCTCCCCTACGCTATGTGATGCAGGGCTGCCATGGTGGGACCATCGTCTATCTGGCCTTGTTGAGCCCTCCCTGTCTCGACACGCCCTCAGACACTTGTGTCCATGCACATTAACATTCCCATCTGATGGATTCTGTTTTGACAGACGCATGCACAGGTACACTCGTTTGTGATGGTGTTTGCACCTCGATATAGATGGTTAGGAGTCGCAAATGGTTTTGGGGTGGTGATGATCCTTTGGAGTGGGCTAGCATGCATATGGCTGTGGATTTCGTGTGATCATTGAAGTGAGTAGTTGGAATGTAGTTCTGATGGCCATTCTGTTCTTTTTCTTTTCTTTTGGTTGACAGGTATCTCCTCCCCTTTTGCCACTGCCATCTGTATGCCACTCCTGCAGATGGGTTTTACTCCCGACACCTGCTGCTTCGTGTTAATCAGTGGAGCAGCATTACGATCTTATGGGACGATCGCCAATGGCCCACATGCCCTTACGCAGTACTGGTGGCTCGGAGCAACATTTCGGCCTTTCAGCTGGACTAGTGCCTCCCCATTGGGACGGCCCTGCGGTTCTGTGCGCTTCCATGTTGCCTTTTCGTACGTGAATGTGGCTCTGTGTACCATGAGGGAACAGGACGACACACAAGTAGTGGCTGGTCATTTATTGCGGATGCAGCCCACAATGGTGATTGGTGTTTAGGAGTTCATGGCCTGATGGCTGTATGGGCTTGGTGGCTTTGATGTGCATTAAATTTCTATTCTGATTTGGCCCGTGTAGCGTTTTTCTTTGCAAGTGATGTGGCATATGCCTATTTGGGGGGCGATGTATTGTGAGGAGATCTGCATTGGGTTCCAGCTTCGGAGTTTAGTTGCGTGGTACTGTACTGGGCGCGTTTGCCTACTAAGCCCGTGAGGTCAGGGATGGGGGCTGCCAATATGACAGTTTGAATGTTGTCATGCTCAGGGGCGGGGGATTGGGTTTTGTGTGACAGATGCCGGTCAGCCAGGTGGACTGGTGGAATGATGTGATTCTCGGAATATGGCTGGTCACAGGTGCCTGTGTTTGCGTGCGTTTCTTGGTGGGGGACTGTGGTCATGTCCATTGGGATGGCTTCTGTATTCGTGCCATCTGTGCCCTGCAGCTCCCATTGGCCCCTCTTGTGTTTCTTTTGTTCGTTGCCATGCATGGGTGACTTGTACATTTCAATGGTTGCATTGTGGCTTCATTGCACCTACGGGGAGTTGTACTTTGTGGGCAGGGAGCGGTGTACAGGCACTCAGTGGGGCCGTTTACGGTTGATTCGCGATGCCGTACTTCTCACCATGGCGGAATGGTACATTACGCCATGCCTGATGGCGTTAGGTACATGTCCGCTAGGGTCGGAATTGGCGTACCGTTGCGCCATGGTGGTGTTTGCGGTTTCGCATGGCGCGCGCGCGCGTGCTTGGTGCAGTTAGCGTTGGCGTTCACTACGGTGTCGCTAATGGCTTCGTACTTTGCGGTGACGGGTCATAGTCGCACCGAGCGCTATTCGATGGCGGTATTGCATTTCCGCCATCGTTTTCCGATTTCCGCAAGGGTCGTAATGAGGGCCAATGTCTTTGGGTTTACAAGTAAGTGTCCCCAACAGCGTGGCCATCTATGTTTTTCCCCCTAGAGAAAGAGGATTTAAGATACTACCTCTACTGTCCTGGGGAGATGAATTGCAGTTTGCTCTTTTGAATCTCTTTGCAAACCTCATTGAGAGTCAGCAAGGCTAATTGGTAGGATGTTTGAGGTATGAAATGCTATGGGAATTTCCTGCCCACAATCCTTCGAGAGAAAGTAACCATGAAAACACATTTGGCGTGGAGAGAAGTCAGACATTTTTGTATAGTCTTTTAAAAGGGGAACAGAGAGTTTTCTTTAGGGAGGATACTCTTATCAGAATTATCCACTCCCCTAGAAGATCTGGAAACCTATGATATCAGGAAAACAGAGGGAGAAGGATGTACATCATCATTCCCCAGAAGAGATGGACCAAATCCCTTAAGAGCAGAATATGGGCCTTTGTCAGTTTATCGCCCTATAGACCAGGAAAAACAGGAGTCAATCTCCCCTATTAATAGTCTTTTGGGACTGGAACCATCTAATAGTTCCAAAGAAATGGAAACTCTGTTAGAGGATTATCCATCAAGCCAGGAGGAATCGACTCCTTCTTTCCCAGAGTTAAGACCATGGGCCTCATTCCGAGTCCGGCGGTAACCCTGCCGGTGCCACCGGACTCGAATGAATTACCAGCGCCTGACTTCCCGCTGCCACCGGACTATTCCAAGTCTAGCAACCGAGAAGTAGTCAGGCTCTGGCAATTTCGTTAATCCCCATTCCCATGGAGTCCTATAGAACTCTATGGGAATGGGGACACGGGAGCACCGGCATCGTTAACAACGGTGCCAGTGCTCCCATGACAATTCTGCCTAATGTGGCTGTGGCATCCGACAGAGTCAGACCTGTCGGGCACAGCGGCTCCGGCAGGCAGACTTGTAATTTGCTGGTCCGTAAACAACGGTGACAGTAGGCTTACCGGCACTGATGTTTCCGGACCAGCATTTGTATAATGAGCCCCCATGTCTCTCCTTTAAGTGTTGTCCTTTGTAGCTAGTTGATGCATTTAGTTAAACTGTGATGAAAGCCTGGTATCAAGCAGAAGACAAAAACACAATATATAAGTTAGAATATATAACACAACTCTTGTTATGGAATGGTGAAAAGTCCTGGTTACCTTGCAATTTTAGGTGCTTAGTGAATCTTAAGTATAAAAAGATTCTCACGCTGGGTGCGGTATTTCCAAGTGTGATTTTTTTTATTTTCGTTAGTGTAGACACTTATATGAACTGCATATATCAGTGTTTATCTCAGATCGGGTCTGTCGTAGTCCAAGGCTGATGCCAACGATCGTGTGGTCTCTAGGATCTGGAGTGAGGGATCCCTCATAAAATAAAAAATCACACTTAGAAATATCACACCTAGTGTGAGAATCTTTTTATACTTAAGATTCACTAAGCACCTAAAATTGCAAGGTAACCAGGACTTTTCACCATTCCATAACAAGAGGTGTCGGTTCACCTCTTTCGACCTGTGACCTTACACATAGATATCAAGATCACCAGACCCAATACCGACATTAGCACAGGAGTGTTCATACCTAGAGCCCAGCTTTCTCTTTTTCCAACAAAGATAAGTGACTGACTTGTGTAAACAAAAGGATGCTTCACACAGGAGTCTCATACACACAAAGGAAGATGACTAAAGCAGGAACGATTCCCTGGTTCACACACAATTGGGAAGGTTTTTTTAGGTTTCACAAACAAGCAGGATTACAAGGTGGAAACATGTTTGTATCACTTTATGGGGGGATTCAAGATAAGGTAATGAAACATATAGAACAGGTCACACATGGCCTAGTAGGACAAATGCAGTCAAACGTCAGAAGGAATTCAAATAAGAAACTATCTTTGTTGCCTTTTTAAACGTTTTTGCATGTCACAAATTGGAACAAGAACAGAGACAGTGAGACTTGGTACAGGTAGTGAAAGTAAGATGTAAAGTAAATATACCAAAGTGGGTCTAAAAAATAAACTTGCAGACATTTGGGGATGTTCTGTAACCGCAATTTCATTTTAATGATATGGTGGAAAAGTTGCATTTTCTAGCACACATTTTGTAAAGACTGGGTAACATCATCATACATTGTGCAGTCAGAACTCATGAAAAACTGCATTAGATGACAGATAGCCACCAGTACCCTACATGGTTTGCACCATATTGTCATGCTTTCTGTGTGCAAATAAAATCTTTGAGGACTGGTTCAATAATACATGCCAGCATTGTCCTGTAAAACACATTTTATGCTACCTGTTCTCAACATATGCCAATATCACCACTATAAAACCATGTAAATGATGCCTGTGAATAACATGGCAGCGATCACTTACAAAACATAGTTTATACTGACTGTGACCAATATCTGCTGGCATGCCACTGTACAAATACACTTTCATGTTAGATGTACACAATGGGCCTCATTACATGTCTGTTGGTAACCCTGCCGGTGCTAGCGGCAGGTTGCCACCAGACCCGTAAAAAATGACTGGTGCCTGACTTCCCGGTGCCACTGGGCTATTCCAAGTCCGGCGGCCGGGAAGTCAGGCACCGGTAATTTTATTAATCCCCATTCCCGTAGAGTCCCATAGGACTCTATGGGATTGGGGACATGGAAGCACCGGCACCATTATCAATGGTGCCGGTGCTTCAGTGACGGCTTTGCCTGCCGTGACCGCTGTGCCCGGACGTCACACCTGTCGGGCACCGGGGCGCTGGCAGGCAAATCTGTAATTTGCCGTTATGGAAACAAGGGTGCCGGTGAGCTAACCGGCACCCTTATTTCCGGACTGCCAAACATGTAATGAAGCCCAATATATGCCAGAATGCCACTCCATTTCTCTTCTGGCAAAGGTGGCACTTTGCAAGAAAACTGTGAGAATATTGTTAACCTGAGAGCCTCCAAGTAGTCAAATCGCCCTTCATTCCTTCTCCAAGACACTGGTGAGGCTCCCTTCATCCTTGTTTGATCAACTTTGTTCACAAGGAGCTGGAGTTGGAGCAGACCAATAGGGATGTTGTGTTAAGACATGCCCCTACGATTGGATAGAGTGTGGGTCGCAAACGGTGATACAGACTTGAAGGTCCATTTGCAGGAGGTAATGCCCCTGAGGAGTGCATTATCCCTGCATTTGTTTATCCATATGAGAAGGTTGTTAGGCTCCCTCTACCTTACCTAACTATAAGGAGATAATCGACTCCATCTTCCTGGTGGACTGAAAGATAATTTAGGATTCATACTGGGAGGTGTAGCCTGCGGCACAGTGAAACACCAACTTATCTAATCCTAGACTAGAACCGTACTTCGATGTTAAGCACCACATGAGACTGGAGCCATATCTAGATGATATTTGGCAACAGGAGGTACGCACTCTCTACCTCAAATGGCATCTTGGTATAATGCCTTTAAATTTGATATTTGGCGTGGGGGCTAAGATTGAACCCTATGAGGCTCACTTTGCTCTGCAGCATAAATTGATCAGAATGAACCGCTTATGTTTGCACTTACATGCACACAAGTCTCCTCGGGGCAATTTTTGTCATTTGTACTGCAGAGTGCAAATGAGAGGTGTAAAGAGGCCGCTGCAGTCTCTTTATACCTCTCTCTTGTCCCCCGCAGTACAAATAGAGTAAACACAGGCTGGCATGGCAGGCAGCGTTTACAATGATTTCCTGTGGAATCAGCCTGACTTTCCTTTCAGCTTGGGGCAGGAATCTGTGCCCCATTATATCTTCTTTGCAAGCACTACTCCTATTTATGGTGTACTATGATCAGGCCCCTCCTGATGGAGGCTAATGTAACACATTTAAAAGAGGCACTTCGTGTTTTCAACTGCAAGTGTAGTCATGGTCTTCACTATTGGAACGGTATTTTGTAAAGAGCAGAGGCTATAGAAATTGGCGCTGTCAGAATGGGGCCTATATTTAGAGAAGCTGAAGAGCAAAGTCAGTTATACACGTTTATGGCCCTCTTCCTGCTTGTGTTTACTGTCATTTTTTACATTTTGTACTGGATAATGCCTGAGATGTTCCTGTTCTACTATTGAGAACACTGTTTGCCTGCACGCTTGTTATTAATGATTGTTTAGTGATTGTGGCCTTGGGAATATTTAATGTAATTTATTCAATGTATTTTCATTTTGCTGATTTTGTAGGTGTTTCTAATGGTCTCTGAGCTGAACGAACAAATAAACCCTGTCCCTGAGTTGCAGTAATCAAGGTAAGGCATGCTTTTACAGAAGAGATGCAGTTCAAGGTGATAGCCGGAAGACCAATTAACAGAGCAAAACAATAATCAAGACGGGAAAAGACAACAGTTGAGATGAATAGTTCAATAAAATGGAAAGAAAGAAACGTAACTTGGATGTTATAAAGTTAATAGCGACTTGAACGGGAATTATTAGAAATGTGAAAGGAGAAAGAGAGTGAAAAGTCAAAGATAACTCCTAATTTATGTGCAGAGGAGCAAAATGGAGGAGTGAAGGGAGGAAATGTGAAAGCAAGAGGAGAAAGAAAGGCAGGAATAGGAGAAGCAGGAAAGAACAAACTCAGTTTTTGAGGCAAAGAGGTGGAGAAAGTGAGAATGCATCCAGGATTGGGTGGCCAACAGAGAAGCAGTGGCATGAGGGAGTCGGGAAAGGAAGAGAAAGAGACAAAGCTCTCTGAGTGTTGAGCAAAGAAGTAACAGAACAGTCAAAGGAAGCAAAAATGGAAGAGAAGGGAGATGTATACAATGAAAAGAGACCAGGCCAAGAACAGATGCCTAGGGAAAGCCATGGGGTAAAGGAAGGGAAGAGGATCGCTTACCACCGAGAGTTCAAGAAGAAATACAACTTCTGATAGTTCAGAGTGAGGAGCAAGTTGGCTATACTGAGAAGAGCAGCTTCAGTGCAGTGCAGAGGGCGAAACCAAGATTGAAAAATACAAAGAAGAGAATGACGATTAAGATAAATTAAAGCTTGAGTGTGAAATCTAAGTTCACATAGTTGAACCAGAAAAGGACGAGACTGGACGATAGTTAGCATGAAGAAAATGATCAAAAGGATTATTTTGAAAAATAGGAAGGATAACCACATTTTTTAAGTCAGTAGGAAAACAGATGTAGAACGGGAAGTGTTAAAAAGAGGTGTCAGTTATGAAAGTATGTAAGCATAAAGGCAAGAGTAAGGCTATCCTGCATTCTCCCACCTGCCCACAAACCTAACCCACCCCCTCCTTTTCAGAACCAACAGAGCAGCTCAGGACCATGCAAATGGACGCGCAGTGTGAAATAAATTCCAGTGACATAAGGTAACATAACATAAAATATCCTAACTGTGCCTGTGCAGTTGTGGATGCCATCTTTATTTGGAAGATTGTGAGATTCTCACCACATTGAATCTGATGTCATCATTGGGACGATCTACATAGCAGAGTCCAAGTCAAGACCATCAGCGACAGACAGTACCAAGGATGCACCAAGGGCCTGTGATGTTGGCCCTTCTGCCATTAATCAGAGCAGGTCCATGCTACATTTTGTACTTAATTGAAAGGTTGTTATTCCTACTTTAGCATATGGAAGGTATTCTGAAGCCTGAGTATTGGCTAAGGGGGCCTGTATTTGGAGTAGCTCAGGATAGAGGATCCGCCTTTCTTGCTGCTGTGGTTGGCAACTCTGTGGATTGTTCACCACCCTCTCTCAAGATTAGCTCTTATGTCAAGTATGCAATAACACATACTTGCTCTATGGTTAAATCCAAGCTGGAACTGCAGGACCGTATTTAGAGTCCCAATCATGACCTGGTCTTTACTTTTACAAAACAATTGCTTACAGATTCATCAGCCCTTGACCTTTATTGTGTGGACCCTTTAGGTCATAAAACTATATAAACTACTGTAACTGTAATTATCACCCAATGATAAAAGGGACTGTATCAAAAATGTCTTCTTTATTAATCACAATGGACAGTCTAACAGCACTACGAAATACAACCCACCCTATAAAGGAATGCAGGGGACACTTTCAAAGAAGGAAAAGGGATGCACTCTGGATACTGGTGTTGTTGGTATGGTTAACAACCACAACAGTTTGTTAAGGTTTCTTGGCTTTAGCAAAAAGGAAGCAATGGGTCTTAACATGTCTCTTGGGGCCTTCTGGGAATGCCCACGGGGAAAGAGCCACAACCTTGTGCTGTAGATGTTCTTGGCGCTCGACAGGGTCGAGTCTGCTTCAGGGCACTTTACAGGCTTCGGTGACAGAGTTCAAGATGGGCTTTGCTGCGGGTATATGGTGGCACGACGGTTCGGTGAGCGAAGCTGGTCAAGCGGTTGCAGGCTGGCCTAAATGGCGACTCAGGGTCAGGAATCATTGGGCCTCATTACAGGTCTGGCTGTAACCCTGCCGGTGATTCCTGCAGGTTGCTGCCAGACCCACAAATATTACTAGTGCCTGACTTCCCGGTAGCACTGGGGTATTACAACCCTGGCGGCTGGGAAGTCAGGTGCCAGTGATTTTGTTAGCCCCCATTCCCATAGAATGCTGGTGCTCCCGTGAGAACTCTGAGAGGGGGTGCCATCCCACTCGGCAGGTCTCACCCTGCCGGTTGGGATGGCATCTGCCTGCAGAGTTGTACTGTGCCGGTCCAGTAACAACGGTGCCGGTAGGCTTACCGGAACTATTGTTACTGGACCCGCACAGTTGTAATGAGGCCCATTGTCTCAGTGCTGATCAGTGGTTCTGAAGCATTGGTCGAGATGTCTCGGGTTTCTTTCAGTCATTGTCAGCATTGCAGTCGGTTGTGGATCGAGGACCTTGACTGGCTTAAAAATGTCCTGTAAGGTGGATGGTGATAGATGCTTGCCGAGGCACTTCTCCCAGCTTCTTCAATGTGCTTGTGTTGTCCTTTAAGGTGGATGGTGCAAAGCTGTGGAGTGTGTTGCGAGCAGCTGCCTTGTCCTTGGTTGTAGGTTCAGAGACATTCTGGCACTCCCTTTCTGGGAACCAGCTGCAAAGCCTATCAGGGTACACTGTGTGCTGGCTGGGTACCAGTTATGGAGTGGCTGGAGGGCCCTATGAATTCTGTTTCTCTCACTGTTCCCTGGAAGAAGTTTACGTTTAGGGGAGGGATCTTTCTTCACTCTTTGGATATCCTGTCTTTCCTCCACTGGTGGAAGATATAAGGTAGACTGTACATTCATCAAGGGTCCAAGAGTGAGTTCTACTAGGTAACGTCAACTGAAGTCTTTAGAAGATCTGCTCAAAGATGGGCTCCAGCCCTCTTTTAAAGCCAAGTGGGCCACAGTGATTGGTGTGGGAGAAGCCTACCTTAGTGACCCAACCCTGGGATCCCTACCAACAATTTTCTATATGCATGAGGTCATAACCAGAGTGCTTTACAACAGGAAAAGGTAAAGAGGTGTAACAGGAACCGGGGTGTCCCAGACAAAAGATGGCAGAAACCTCAGCCCATCAGACCAATCTCTGGCCACACTCCCTTGTGATACTAAGTCCGACCCATCTTCCTGTCTGTTGTTGATCAACAAGTCTCTCTGGTTAATGGTCCTCTGTCTGTTGTCCCTGTTAAAGCATTAGGTCTCCCTTGAAGCTGCAGCGAGACCAGACTCTCAGGCTCCTGCAAACCAAATTCTTGTACCTTATGAATGGGGTCCCTCCTAGCGGGGTGGCTTACTGTGCACAACAGTCCCTGACTTTACAGCTCTCTGTCATTGATCCTGAGGGTGTGAGCTGGCTTCAGGTTGAGACAGTTACATATGAAAGATTGTTGGGTTTCCTGTCTCCTTTGTCAACCTCTGCAGCCAGGCCACGTGGGGCCTGTTGGAAGTACCCTCTCATTTGTATGTTAATCGCTGCCACCAACTGCCAGCCCTAACAAAAAAGCAGGTGGAACCTTGGAGCCTTTGTTAAATAATCAGGCTGGCCATGGCATGGGTAAGCTTGGTCCTACCCTTTCCTGGAGATGACATATTGTACTCCTGGCTGTCACTTTCCAACTAAGTCCACCCAGAGAACAGAGGTCTATGCTTATGACATGGTGTGAGCATCGGGAAATGTGTGTGGATTAGCCCCACACTTTTTCCTGAGATAGGTCTACCATCATTCCATTTAATTTAAAATTTCAAAAAGCCCAGGCGACCGCATGCCCATCATGCAGATGGTCAAACTCCTCACATCATCCATGCCAGAATGTACATCCTTCTCTGTCTCATACTTGGAAAAACCAAACCTCTTCTTTGTACAGCAAAGCGATTCCTAGATCAGAAGTCTGCAACCTGCAGCTCTCCAGATGTTTTTAATATTACAACATTGTACCCTCTACCTTGATGATACTGGCTCAGACTGTTTGGATTCATATTCCAAGACATATGAAGGACAGACAGTTTTAAATCCCTGGTCTAGATCATCCCTGAATTTAGGCTGGAGTTCTGACACTGTTGGAATATATGATGACTTTCTTATATGATGACGGTCAGGAAACAAAGGTGCTGGTAAGCTTAACGGCATCCTTGTTTCCGGATAGCCACACTTGGTATATGGCCCCATGACTTGATAATCAAGAAGGAAGATGGAATTACCATTACCAGAGAAGTGGGACAGCAGTGGCAGCTATGAACATGGACTGGCTACACAGCAGGCATGCATTTCATCGTATCCAGGAACCTTGAAAATAAATACATTAAGTAAGTACAATTGATATTGTTTATTTCACTATTCAGAGCATTCATCTGAGAAATATTAATGGCCCTTCCCACAGTTGTTCACACAGATTTTCAAGTCCGATGTTCACGTTTTTCAAGCTTTACCCTTTTTCAGGCAAAAGTGTGAAAAATAATTCTGCACATTTTCTAATAGTTTCCACATATATGACCTGCCTTGACTGGTGAAAAGTCATAGCTCTCTCCAGTAAAGTTGCTGGGGAGGTTAGATAAAGGGCAAAGGATGTCTGCATCAGCCTGATTCCTGGTGTATTTTCGTCAAGGATGTAACCCGCGGAAAACGTTTATTTGTGTGGCTTCAAAATTGGGCTGATGCAAGAAATCCATCATAGACAATCTCTGGTTTTTTTCTGCATCTGAGGCATTTTGGACCCATGTCCTGCACATAGAACGGTACTGATACACTTAACTCATCTCACTTATTCATACAAGGACAACAGGGCACATCTTGTCTTAACTCATAATTTATTCTAACTGCTGTCTCTTCCTCCTGCTGTGTCTCATTCCCTTAACCCTTTCAGCTGCATACATCTTCCCTCACAACACCTCTCCTTCACATATCTCATTACGTCCGTATCATACCTCCTCAAAGAGTCTGCAGGGCCATTTCATAATTCGCTTGGGTCGCCCTTTTGTCAGCCTCTTCTCCCCTTTCCACTGGTGTCAAGACATCTGCCTTTCTCTCTCCTCCTTCCTCCTCTGGTGTCCTCACATCTTGTCCAGTATCTTCGTCCGGCCTGAAGTGCTTGACGAATGATGCGTTTCTCGTAACAGCCCTCTGGATGCTGGAGGCCATCGCCATGGACCCTTTCACCTCGGTCACTCTGAGAGGTGTGCTGTTGTATCTTGCATCAGTTTTCCTCTTTATCCGCTGCTTCAAAAGCACCTCTTATTCTTCTTCAGACTCCTTGACCTTTCAGCTTCCTCTGAGGGCTGGGGGCCTCCTGGGGTAGGCATGTCTTGGCCTGGTACACTCTCATCAGGCCCCGGGTGGTACCCCGGTCACTGAATGAGGTGTGTTCCACTATTGGCGTAGCATGCGGCCTAGGGCCTGTTGGATCGGCATGCCCTCGATGGTTGCCTTCTGGGTGGTTTGCTTTATCGACAACATAACTCGCTCTGCCATTCCGTTGGCTTTTGGCAATAGCAGTGTTATCCATTGGTGAGTGAAACCCATGCGCTCGCGAACCTATGGAAGTCTTGGCCACTGAACGGCGGGCCATTGTCTGTTTTGACTGTGGCAGGGATGCCCCACTCGCTGAATACTTTCTCTATGACCGCAAAAATCTGGGCGAAGGACATGGACGATGCGTGCTTGGGGCTCCTCCCTTTCCTTCTGCTGTGCCTCATTCCCTTAACTCTTTCAGCTCCATACATCTTCCCTCACAACAGATACGTATCATGAAATCCCCTCTGTGCTTTCCCTGAATGGAATCTGCTCAAATTATCAGTCCAGCTGTTCACGGTATTAATGTGGGTGGAGACGTATGGATCTCTGTAGGTTGTAGGTCTAAAAAAGATCTGTGCTGCGCTAATGTCAGGACTCAGGGCTAGCTAGCCTTTTGGTTGTGGCCGCTGAGGTTCTATAAGGGCTACAACCAAAAGATCCAGGGCTGTAGCCCAGCCTCCAATCCCTGGTTCTTACTGCTGATTTGCACTTGAAAAGATCAGGCAGTGCATAGGGACCTGCATTAATGGAAGTCAGCATGGTATTTCATGTGGCTGTAGACCATTTGGATTACCTACACTGTGCAATTGTGTGTGCATATGGGTACGAAAGCCAAGGTTCTTGTGCCTAGACCCACTTGGGTAAAAGCTGAATCTGGCAGTGCAGACCTGGCTATGGTCAGGATCCCCTTGGCCAGATTCTGTGACCTCATTAAAATGAGGACATATGTCTTAGAACTGCATCAGTCAAGAGTGCTGCAAGGATGTCTTGATATGCCTAAGAGGGTCTACCTTGCTTGTATCACAGATGCCATCATATTCAAAGGACACCGATCACAAGAGTTTCCACATGCTCAGGACGATAAGTGCAGTGAATGTAGTCTGAAATAGCAGAGTGAAAGATACATTGCAATGGTGGAGGCCTTGTGAGGCTTTGGGCTCTTGCTTAAAGTAAGGGGATAACTCCTGCTTTTGCACTCGCCATCTCATCTAAAATTGTACTTACTTATTACTTAATTATAACAGATCCTTTGTTGGTGAAAGTTTGGTTTTGCCAGTCAATGCGGATGACTTGACCATCTCTGGATGCACTTTAAAGAGTTTTCTGGTAAGGTTTATGGCCTGGAAAGTAGTCTGAATGCCCAGAGCATTTGACCTTTCTGATTGTTGTATTTTAACTTTCAAAGCTCATTTAGAGGGCAATGATTAAACTGCTACTTGCACCCAGTAGCCCTATTTATTTTCTTAATTTAAAAAATATCACAATTGATACTTTGCCCGTGGGATGACACACGAGTGTAGGACAATACTAGTTAGGAGCTACCAAATCCAGTGTGTGGCTCAAGCAGTCACTCGCGTAAGAGTAGAGAAGACCTTGGAGGAGTTAGATTTCTCTTTGCACATCGGGCGGGAACAGCTTGTAGTAGTAGTCAATATATGCCCTTCTGCAAGATCAGAGATCTCCCATTCAGCTTTCCCTACATGAGTTCCTGTTCACAGCTGTAAAAGGGCATTGTCCTATGGTCAGACCTGAGAAATGAAAGACAATGGTGAACCACAGTGGTCAAGTCAGAGGTGAAAATGATATCCGTTTTAGTGAAACCTCCCGGCCGTGTCCATTGTGTCGATGGGCTAGTCTGTGAGCTATAAGAACTGGAATAGCTGGCAGATTAGCCAAGCTTCATGAAGCCATGGGCACAGTTGTCAGTGTAGTGCTCCCTCCTTTCACAGGAGCAGATTGCTGAGAGCAGGCACCATTCACCTCCTCGACTGGGTTGCACATGACAGATGCGGCCTGGGCACAACAAATTCCCGCCCTCAAGTCCTCCATACCAGAGGGGAAAGGACCCTGGCCCCAGACGCAACAATCTTCACCAACAGTGGGCTGTACCTGGCATACCGAGTCCGTCCTCTCCTCTCAACTGCCCCTCCAATAATTTGCTGGGCCACACCTAACAGACGCAGCACAACCATTTACAAAGTCCTGCCCCTTCCGCCTCCAGCATGTACATCTTCATCAGGGTATAATGAGGAGGTTAAAAAAACAGTTTCACCACCTGCTGGTCAAAAGCCTGACAAACATTATCTGTTTAAATACACTGATTTTCTTACTTTTGTTTCTTTGTTTATTTAAAGAACAGGAGTGCACTAATAACCTTATAGACCAAACCCTTGGCCGTACAAGGAAATATGGGCTCATACACCTTGTTAAGTGCCCTGACTAAGCTTGGGCCTTTAACTGACATTTCAGGACCCATTACTCCTGGTACGGCCCTCGGACTAGGTCTATAAAGCTTAACCTCTATATATTAAAGTATACTTTATGCTATGCAGTGGGGTACAGGTTTTACTAGGTTTATAGACCCCGCTCTCGGCTGTACCTGAAGTTATATATCCATGAACCTCTTTAAGTGCCTGTACTGTGTTCAGTTCCTTAACTCAGTCTTTAAGGCTCATAACTTGTGTTACAGCCCTGCAACCAGGTCTGTAAGCTTAATTATGTCTTGAGGGGTTGGCGTGCAAGCCAGTATTGCATATGTAAAAATAGCCTGTTCTTGCCAACAGGTAACCCATTTGCAACTCCAATCCGACAATGGAGCTCATTACGGGTCCGGCGGTAATGGTGCTGGTGCTACCAGCGGCTTGCCACAAGACCTGTAAATATTTACTGGTGCCTGACTTTCCATTGCCACCGGGAGATTACAACCCAGGCGGCTCGGAAAGTCAGGCGCCGGTAAAATGTTGTTCCTCATTCCCATAGGAACACAGAACCACTGGCACCCTTGTTAACAGTGCGGGTGCTTCTGTGATGGGGCTGCCTACCGTGGCCGCTGTTCTCGGCAGGGTCAGATGTGTCGGGCACGGCGGCTCCACCATGCAGACCTGTAATATGCCAGTCTGGAAACACTGGTGCCGGTAAGCTTACTGGCACCCTTGTTTCCGGACCGTCAGGGTCAGAAGGAGGCCCAATGTCTCTTTACATTTTTCATACAGGTAAGTTCAATTGACTCATGCTTCATAGAAAGCTGTTCTTAAGTTCGTTCTTGTATGAACAGTTATGAATATTAGAGAGGCTCACATGAGACCAATCAACATAATTGTATTGGTTGTTTTTAATTTCTGGGGTGCTGTCTCATCCGTTTTTTTTAGTTTTAAAGTAAAAATCATAACAAATACACAATGCTTTCACAAATTCATAGGCGGGTGTCAAATAATTCACCCTAAAACAAACCACTGTATTTTCACAAACAGACAACTCAAATAAATTTTAAAATTTGCCAAAGCGTTTTGGATATTCAATATCCATCTTCAGGGCTCTGAGTTGGCTCTCTTAACCAAAAATGTATATCTACATTCACATGTTCATCTGTATACCTAATGTAAATAGCTAATTTTTACATTATTGCATTTAATTTCAATGACTATACACAATCACTACAGTTTAATAGTGAACATTCACTAGATGGCATAACAGGTACTAACCTTGAATAGTATCTAGTAACATTGTAAGAAGAATCCAGCCTATAAAACAGAATGTATAGGGGATATGTCAGTTGCTAAATACCTACATTCATCAGAAACTGTTCTGTCATAATATAGCTCCAACTTACCCAGCCTAGGTCAATCTGACTCCTGCTGGGTGAACCCTTAGTACCAAGGCCTTCTGTAACTGGTCTCCTGCTTCTCTTCTTTTGAACTATAGTACAAAAAAGGGGCCATTAGAGCCGTACCGCATTCATGACTAGACGTACTAAGTAGTGCGTATCAAGTTCAAAGAATTCTGAGATGGCTGTCACTAAGCCGGTAGTCAGCAGGTAATACCGCATCAATTTATGTCCCAACCCATCTCATGAGCCACAAAGCTGACACTTACATAACTATCTTGCACACAGAGAGTGGGGCAGCCGACAGGAGAACCTGTCTGGTGCCCCACCTCCGTGTATATACTGGAAGTCACCATGGTAATGCTGGGCATGCGCGATGCACGCCGTGCGAAGGCGGCGGCCATCTTTCCAGAGGCAAAAATTAAGGGTAATGTTAAATAGAGATCACCTTGAAAATATAACACAAACCTTGGTACCCTTATGCATCAGCACCATAAGGGTAGAGTGACCTTATGATCAAGGAATAATGCACTCACTTCAATATATATCGTGGATGTTTGTCTGTTTGTTCCCACACAGAGAGTGGGGTAACCAACCAGAATGCCGGTCTAGTGCCCCACCTCAATGTCAATACCAAAGCTCACCATGGCAATGTAGGGCCTGCAAAATGTAAGCCAAAAATGCACTGGTCAACAAGCTATGGGCGTATCACACAGTTATTGAGTGACTGGTGCTGAGAACGTCAGGATGTACAAATTACAGTGGATCTACACCCGGGGGTGCCAAAATCCACCTCTATTCAGAAAGGGAGCATACATCTGCAAACTGTCACATGAGTAAAATTAAATTCAGAATGGGATCCTTCTCTGTAACTAGTTTCTCAGTAAACAAAGTACCACAGAATGGTGATGTAATAAAGTGGCAATTAGCAATTCACATTTGACCTTCACATGTGTACCCCAATTCTCTTAGGCCAGGGTCAGCTCTGTTCAGAAAAAGAGAGCAGACTTGAATCTTGAAAATAGTTTAAGGTGGGAGGTTTAATTCAAACTTGAATCGTTCTCTAAAGCTAAGATTTCCGTACATATGGCACAGCAAAAAAATGTACTAATCATGTGGTGTTTGACAAGTGACATATGACCTTCAAATGTGTACCCAATTCTCTCAGGCCATTGACCCGCTCACATTCTACCCAGGGCTAATCTGGCCTGGCATTACATAAATCCCACTCACTATTCATCCCCCATGGGGCAAGAGAGTCCAATGTCTCTATCCATGCTATCTCCCTTTGTAACAGTTTTTCTCTGCAAATCTCCTCCCCAGATCCCTACAGACGCTTGTTCTAATTTGACACATTTCAACTGTGCTGTACTGTGCCTTGTTTCTATGAAGTGTGTGGCTACTGGAAATTTTAGACTCTTTAACCTTATATTGGACTTGTGTTCAGACCATCCAGTTTTTGCCCTGCGCGTGGTCATCCACACATAGGAGAGCCAACATGGGCATTTTATGGCATACACAACATTTATTGAGTCACCAGTACACGTGTGTCATGACTCTATCTTCCCTGAATATGGGTGTGTTATTTTGTTTCATCTGATGATATTGCTGCAGTGTTGGCAATTGCAACAAGGTTGTGTCCCTCTGTGCCATTTTTCTGTGTTTTATTTTGAGACAGTTTTGCTCTCACTAACATGTTTCTAAGCCGTTGACTATTTCTATAGGCAAAGGTCGGAGGTTTCGGGAAGAGCCTCTGTAAAATGGGATCAATTTGCATAATGGTTCAATTTTGCTTAATGATCCTCTTGATACTAGCACTTTGCATTGAGTGGGTAGTAGCATACATCAGAGGTAGAGCTGCCTTATGTGGTTTGGGTGTGGTAGTGTTTCTCTCTGAATTTTCTCCACTTTCTCTGATATGTCCTTGATCAAGTCGGTATTGTATTTCCTCTCCTGAAATTTGATTTGTAGTACCATCGCTTGTTTCTTATATTCATCTTCATTGGATATATTCCTCCTGTACCTAAGGAACTGGCTAAACTATCTACTGTACGTCTTGGGTGGAAACTGTTTGCAAGCAGTAAGCTGTTCCTGTCAGTAGGTTTATAGAAGATCTTGGTATTGAGGCCACTGTTCTCATAATATACTTCTACATCTGGAAAATGTATTCTAGTGTCACTGGACTTCTCTCAACATGCAAATGTACCAACAATTGTTTGTAAGACTTGGGCAGCCTACTGCTCCCCAAACAACCTAATAAAAATAAGCAACATGCAGATCCAACTGTGTCCAGCAGTGTTTGCGTGAGCCTACACACAGGCACTACCCTACTTTATGACAATAGTAACATCCAGCCCACTAAAGGCAGGATTCCAACCCCACCGTTTCAAATAACCTTTATGTAGGTAGGACTCTCATGAATCAAGGGTTGTATTACTTTATCGAGGTATTTGGCGAGTGGTTCTAGTAGACTGCCCATAGCAGCAGTAATGAGGCGTCTGTAGGAGGTTTTGTCTTTTGGGGTAAATTCTGGATTTGGCAGTATTTTCTGGCCTGACCATTAGAGATAGTTCAGTATTACCCATGTGTTGTGATAATTTTGTGTTAGCTTATATTGGCAGTAATTTTAGTGGTATCTTATTTTTGGTGGTATTTTTAGAATTACCTTATTTTTGTGGTATAGTGGTGAGCATTTATTTTTATACTACCGCACCATCATAGAACAAACTCTCACTTGTTACAATTGTGACCCCCTTTTGGCTGACTGCAGGTACTTTGTGGACCTAGTACCTTTAGGGAACCCAGTGAGTTTATTCAGAACATCACTTATTGTATGTAACTCGTGTTACTGACTTATTTACATTCAGTAACCTATTGTAATAACTTTGTTAAAATAATGCTTCTAAAAAGCAGATAATCCTTTGGCAAATGTGAATGACACCTACCTTCTCTTCAGTCAGCCTTCTCGGGATAGAAGGTAGAGGGAATCACCTGGAAACTCCTCTCAACCCCGGCCAAGAGGGTAGGGTGAAGTGGAGCCCCCAGGGGAAACCCCGAAGGGAAAAAACCCCGCGATGAGCTGCTGGAGAGCGTGGATTCCTGCAACGGCTGTTGAAGGTTCACGCCTGTAGAAAGGTATTCTTTTAAGTCTTGTCTGGTAGAATTCTGGATGAAAAGAATAGAGATAGATAAGTATGGTTCCTGAGCTCCAATATCGAAAGAGAAAAGTAAGAGAAAGGCTTACCCTAACAGACCTGATCTTAATTAGATTTCGGTATTAAACTCCGAAGGAAAATGCAGACCTGGAGCCTATAGTCAAGCACGACAGTTAGACAAAGTTTCAAATTCAGCTCGGAAATGAACTCGTAAGAAAGGGAAAGAATCTTACCCACAGATACAAGCCCCAAGGTGATATGGGTGAAAACTGAATAATGAGGCTATGACAAGCAGATACTGGAAGCAAAATGTAAGGTCTGAGGTCGCGTCCTGTGGGACGTAAATACAAAGAAACAGATTAAAAGAGAGAAATCTCTGCGGGAAAATCGGGCCAAAGGAAATGGCGAATAACTACCGGTGGACGTGGCTGTGACAACAGGAAGGTATCGTCTACCGGATGAGAATAGCAACGGAGATTTCTGGAGCCAGAACAAGAAAAGGTAAGTGAAAATAAGACTAATATTCAGGCTAACATGATAGCTGATTCTAGAAGGTGGAAAAAAGACGAACTCACGATGCGCAGCGCGACTCTAAGGAGAGAAGCAACGCGTAGGACTGAAGCTCCAGCTGCCGGATATCCCATCCCGGAAGTCGGGGGCGGGGCTACCCGTAAAGTCCGGTGAACGCAAACAACTGGTGCGTTGCTCGCAGTCTCGGGTACCTCCATGTTGGGAGTTCCGATCCTGAGCCGGAAATCGGGAAATGCAACCCGGCGAAGAAAGGTAGCAGAGTTCAAGTGGACAGTTGTAACACCTATGTTCTCTGAGGCACTGCCTTCTCTTCACAGCATGCAGAGAAAAGTGCATTCAAAACACATACACACACCTTCGATCTTATATATATATATATATGTATAAATATATATAAACTTGTGAACTGTAGATGCACTCACAAGTGTTTTCTCATGTGCCCTGTACAATAAATGTTGTCGAAGTACCATTTTTCTTCCTGTCAACACCTCATGATGACTGATACTTCTTTACTATCTCCACGAAAGATCTATTGCTTCTCTCTACGTTCCCCGAAGAGGCAGGCCGATATGCGATATGCAGCTTCCTTTTTACCCCCAATATCTGCCACACCTTGCTCATCAAGGTGCTCGTGAAATTACTTCCTCTGTCTGACTCTATTCTTTGGGGTAACCCGAATCTTGAAAATATGTGATTTACCAGCAATGTAGCCACTGCTTGTGCACTACAATCTGGCACAGAAATGCCTTCCACCCATTTCGATATTAAACATACCACTGTCAATAAATATTTGTTTCCCCTACCTGACCTCATTACAGGCCCTAAATAGTCGATTTGCAAATCCGACCATGGAAGGGTTAAACCTCTCTTCATTAATGGAGCTCTATGCATTGGTGAAGCAGGTTTAAATTGTGCACATACCAGACACCCCCTAGTGTATAATTGTTACGCTCACCTGATTCCCACGGGGGCGTCGATCTGGACTGGCCCGCTGTTGCTTCCACCAGAGTAACACGTAGAGCCGAGATGACAGATTGGACAGACCCACTTAGCTTCGTTTGTACGAATATCTTTCTGCAATGAAGAAAGGGAATTAACCTCCCGTAATCTGAGCGTTAACCCGCCTTCCCACTCCCTTGTCTGCCCACAGAACACTCTTGAAGTTCCCTCTAAATCTCACCTGAAGATTTGGAAAGATGAGCTCTCGAATCCTGCGTCAAGCGCAGGGGCGCGTAGACGACCAGTTACTTCACTGGCGGGGAGGAATTGGTGAGTTCCAGTATTGACTCTAAGTCCAATTGTTCGTAAGAGTTCAATAGTCTGATCTTCACTCTGCCAGATTCCTTGCAGGTTGCGGATTTAAACCACCAGAAGAGTTCCAAGTGGCAATTGGTAAGATCCTGGAAAGTCTATTGTGGTTCTCCCCTTTGGGGCCGGGGTACAGCGATGATGCAGAATTAACTGCGCCGACCCGAAATGAGGTGAGTACCCCCCTGTGGTAAATCAGGTAAGTCTTTGGCGGTAGGTTGTATTGTCCTTGTTTTTTCCCCTTAGGGGTCGGGGTGCGGCGGTGATGCGGAATTGACTGCGCCGAGCCGAGATGAGGTGAGTACCCCCCTGTGGTAATCAGGTAAGTCTTTGGGGGTGATTTGTATTGTCCTTGTTTTTCCCCTTAGGGGCCGGGGTGTGGCAGTGATGCAGAATTGACTACGCCGACCCTAGATGAGGTGAGTACCCCCCTGTGGTAAATCAGGTAAGTCTTTGGGGGTGGTTTGTATTGCCCTTGCTCACCTATCTGTTCTTGTCTCCCCCAGGTGTTGAAGAATGGCCTGGAGATGCTGGATTCGCGATGGAGTTAAGGAATGCAGCCCCGCTTGGTGAGTTCAGCGCGGCTCTGCGAGGTGCGTGGCAATAGACCTGAGAAGGCTTCTCTCTTCCAGATCGACGATGTGCTGGATCAAGGATTCAGGTAAGGGTTTTGTTCTGACCTCTTCTCCTTCTCCTTTTCTTGTTCCAGGTGTTCCAGGGCTGAAGCGGGCGTGGCTGAAGACTGGAGCTGCTGAAGACACGGTGAGCGTTACGCTGCAGCAAGCAGAATAACACGAAGCACGTGTGGCTGTCCGGGTATGGCTTAAATAGCCTTGGAAGATGTCCCAGGTAAGTATTCTTCCACAGCCCCACCCGAGAGGAAAGGAATCCCTAAGGTAAAGTAATCCCTTTAAGCCTCATTTGGCTTGTGGCTTCGTGCAGCATGGTCTGCATCAGGTAGGTATGCAGCATGGTCTGCAACAGGTAAGATTTCTGTAATGAGCCTTGCGCCCATGGCGCCAGGACTGACTTTATTCTTATGAGCCTGGCGCCGTAGGCGCCAGGACTGTAGCCAAAGAGCCCCTAACTGGGGTTTTTGGGCATGTTTCAAGTGGCATGATGCCTGCTTCCGGGGTTGCTGGGCCTGGTCTGGCTTTCCGGGGGCAGGCATCGTGACAGCACTCCCCCTCAAGGACCCTCCTAAAGCTGTTCTCCCTCTCGGCCTTGGTTTGTCTGGAAATTCTTGGTGGAACCTTTTCACTAATTGAGGTGCATGCACATGGTCTCTAGGCTCCCAAGATCTTTCTTGTGGACCATAACCTTTCCAATCAATGAGTTAGAAGAGTTTTGATCTCACCCTTTTAGAGTCCAAAATATTCTTGACTTCGAATTCGGGTTCCCCGTCTATGAGGATATGTTCAGGTGGGGTGGTTAGTCTAGTTCCTGGTTGCACAGGCTTCAAAAGAGACACGTGAAAAACAGGATGAACACGCATATGACAAGGCAGGTCCAACTTGACGGCCACTGGGTTAATAATAGCCTTAATAGAATAAGGTCCCAAGTACCTGGGGTTAAAAGTCTGTGTTCCCTTGAGTGGTAAGAACTTGGTGGCTAACCATTCTTGGTCCCCTACTTGGTATTGCGGTGCTTCACTGCTGTGCTGATCAGCATCCTTCTTGTATTTATCCTTAGCCTTTTGTAAATGTGCAGTCGCCTCTTTAAAGGCTTGTGTGATAACAGCGTGGAGATGGTCCACCGCAGGCATCTCTAAATGCCCAGCAGAGGATCTCTAAAAGCCCAGCAGAGGAACCACGCGCCGAGCGGGGAACTCGGACAGGGCCTGCCTGACCCTGTCCCCACACGGCGCCTGACTCGCCCATGCCGGGCGCAGCGCGGCGTGAAACCGAGGCTGAGCCTCAATTTCATCAGCTGGAACCGCCGGCAGGCGGATTACGCCGGCGGCCAGCTCGAAGACCATTCTAAGGCCTGTTGGGTGCCTGTTCGGAGCCACAGGAGCCAGGGGCCAGAAACTCTGCCCTTACCAATCCAGAGCCACCATGAGCAGGAGCTCCTTCCATCTACTGCTGGAGCTGCTGACACCAGGTATGTCACGAGTCCCTAGCTACAGCACGAGCGTGCGTCTTGAAGGCAACACGCGGCAAATTATTTAGTAATATCCGCACTGCTCCAGCGTTGCCCAGAGCGGCCTTTCCTGCAAGGATCTGCCCCATTAATGCACTCAAAGTGCATCCAGCCACCAATCGAAGCCCCGAGGTCCACACCATTTAAAGATGGCTGTCCGCTGCATCTTTAGCCCTCCATCCGGCCCCGCAACCCTGCAAACATCGTGATTGGCCCCTCTCCTCTATTGGGAGCCAACCACAAGCCAGCAGGTTCCGAACCGGCCCACCTCGAAGGCACTGTGCACTGTGCCTATCTCTAGCCTGTATACGCCACCGAGCATAGGGCTAGATCCCCTGCCCATCTCCTCTGGGATAAACATAGGGCTAGATCCCCTGCCCATCTCCTCTGGGGTAAACATACCGCCCCTTACAGCTACCTTTTTTCAACTGTTCCAGCCAGCAACCTGAACTGTTTCAAGCCTTCACTGAACCCTGTTCTCGCAGTACGGTATAACACAGACTATTGCTCACATTGTGTTGTGCCTTATGGTCGCTTAGAGACCACTGTAACATTGTGTAGTGCCATATGGTCGCGTAGAGACCACTGTGACCACTTGTGTTGTGCCTTATGGTCGCTTAGAGACTACTGTGACATTGTGTAGTGCCTTATGGTCGCTTAGAGACTACTGTGACATTGTGTAATGCCTTATGGTCGCTTAGAGTACACTGTGTATTAGTACTGGGTATCAGCACTGTGCACTAGCATTTCTCCGATTCTCTGCGCTAGTACCCTCACTGCAGCACCATTGTGTACTAACATTGCGCACTAGCTTCTCTCTGACGATTTTGTGCGTCAGTTCCCCCTAAACTCAGACATGATAACCTGGACCTTCCTCATTATGTTCCCATTCTGCCTGGTCCCCCATGACACCCCTTGTACAGGGTCACACTTTCGCTTACACCCCAACGGCCTCAGCAGACTAGCCTGCCCCAGACATTATCCCATACCCTGCCCCACCCCCTTCCTACCCAACATCAACCCCTTCCAGCCTACCTCCTCCATTGACTCTCATCGCATAGCAGACACCCCCAGACCCCAAGAAGCATCACAAACTACTCCCATCGGCCAACCCACTATCACGAACCTCACTACCAGCAGATCCTATCCCTGCTCAGGATTATCGAGATTCACCCGACTCAGATCCAGAACACACACACCCGCATCCTTCCCCAATCTAGGCAACAAACAAAACATAACCTTAACCAAATCTGCCCCTCACTGCACACGCCCTACACTTCCGACAGACCAGATATCACACGGCCAGATCGCACCCTCCCCCCGCACCCACACCAAAAAATCATGCATCACCACCGAAACCATTAAAGGTGCACTCATCAATGCGAGATCTGTAGTCGCCCATGCCTTAGACATTGCCGACATTATTACCGTCAATGATCTCGACTTCATAGCTATTACAGAGACCTGGCTCCACCCAGCATCTGGCCCCTCTCTATCACTTGCTATACCCAATGACTATACCATCTACCGTGCAGATAGACAAACAGCTAAAGGTGGTGGAGTAGCCGTTATTGCAAAAAGTTCCATCAACATTAGACACATACAAAACCAATCACTGACATCAGCGGAATTACTCACCCTCAAACTATCCACAACGCACACAAGCACTATCACCATCCACCTCATTTACAGACCGCCAGGCCCCATACTATCCTTTAATGACGACATAGCCCTTCTACTCTCTAACAATATCAAACCTAACTCTCGACTACTCATCCTAGGAGACTTTAATCTAGGTCTCAATGATGAGAAAGATGACAAAGCTCACACTATCGCCAACACTATTTCAGAATTAGGACTCACCCACCATATCGCACAACCCACACACAACAAAGGCCGCATCCTTGACTGGATAGCTGACCTCAATTGCAACACTACCATCCTCTCCAACACTCCATGCGCCTGGACCGATCACCACCTTATTACCTTCACCATCAACAAAGGCACTCAAACACCAGTGCCCTCCTCCAATGCCCCACCCACACTCACAAGAAACAACAAAAATATCACACTAAAGAAACTCCTCCCGCTACTCCAACCCATCATCGACTTCTCACCCACCATGACCAACCCTACTGAATTAGTAGATTTATACAACACAACTATCCTTAAGGCCATAAACACCATAGCACCACTCAAGCTTCGGAAAGCCAAACCACGAGCACACCTCAATTCCTGGTTCACCCCCAAACTAAAAACACTCCGCAAAGCCAAAAGACAAGCTGAATTAGCATGGAAACAGTCACCATCCACTATTAATAAGACATCCTACGCACTAGCATCGAACATCTATAAATCAACCATCATCCAGTCTAAAAAAACATGTACAATGAAAGAATCAGCAACGCCAAATCTAATACCAAAGAGCTCTTCAATATCCTGAGAGAACTCGAATCACCCTCCCCCATTCCAGACACTTGCAACAAAGACATCCACTGGTGCACGAACATCCAGGAAGCACTCCTAGGCAAAATTGCCACGCTACAAGCCAAAATCCTGACAAAGAAAGAAAGCCTCACCCTCTCCGATAACATCACCCCCTCTACACACACCCACACCACCCCCCAAAATGATGACAATAACCTCTTTGAGTTTTCCACCATAACCATTAAAGAGGTTGAAGAAATAATCTACTCTCTTAAACCGTCCAAATGCCAAGGCGACACTTGCCCAGCCCCTATCATTAAAGATGCAGCCAAACAACTTGCTCCCTTCATCACCTCCCTCATCAACACATCTTTCACCTCCAACATAGTGCCCAACAACCTCAAGGACTCCTGGGTTCTTCCTTTACTTAAGAAGCCCACCCTTGACCCTAATGTCCCCACCAACTACAGACCCATAACGACTGTACCCTTCCTACTAAAAATCCTCGACAGAGCTGCCTATCTCCAGATACAGAACCACCTTGAGAAAAATAACTTACTAGGACTCAGACAATCAGGATTCCGCCCCAAACACGGCACTGAGACCGCCCTGATTGACCTTAAGACACAGATGGACAACATTAAAGACAATGGTAAACTAGCCCTCCTTCTCCTCCTTGACTTATCGGCCGCCTTCGACCTGGTCAACCACGACATCCTCTGCAAACATCTATCCTCAGCAGCCAAATTTTCAGATAACGCCAACGCATGGATCCATTCCTTCCTTAACAACAGATCCATGAGAGTCTTCGCACCCACAGCCTCTGCCATCCCAGCCCCAGTCACTTGCGGTGTCCCCCAGGGCTCCTGCGTCTCCCCCACTCTATACAATGTATTCACGAAACCCCTCTTTGACATACTGGACCGCTTGGGTGTCATCTACACCAACTACGCAGATGACACCCAAATACTGATCCCTTTAACAGGCGACTACTCCACCGACCTCACTGCTCTCAACAACATTTATTCCATTATCCAAGAATGGATGGCCAAGCATGGCCTATGCCTTAATGACGACAAGACCGAACTTCTTCTCCTAGGTTCCCAACCCAGACTTAATAAACTCGACAAACTCTATCAAGCATTCACTATAGACGGCAATAACATCATCGTCTCTAACAGCGTCAAAACCCTAGGAATCTACCTCGACTCCTCCCTCACACTGACAAGACAGATCAATTCCATATCATCAGCCACTGCTTACACCTGTAAACTCATCAATGCCAGCAGACCTTACCTCTCACCATCCAACTGCATCACCTTAGCCAGAGCGCTAGTCCTTTCCAAAGTTGACTACTGCAATGCGCTATACTTGGGAACCAGTCAGAAAAACATCAACAAACTACAAGTCATACAAAACAACGCCTTGCGAGCAGCCCTGAACATACCCAAACATGAACACATCTCGGACGCCAGACGCACCTGCCATTGGCTATCCATACCACAAAGAATTGAATATAAAACCATCTCACTCACACACAAATGCCTAGCTAACCAAGCACCCAGATACCTATCCGACAACCTCAAGCACCACACCCCAGCGCGCCCTACCAGATCAGCTCAAACACACTGCTTAAATATCCCAAGATTTAAGCTCCAAAAAGCAGGTGGCTCCAGCTTCCCCGTGCTTGCCTCCAAACTTTGGAATTCACTTCCACTCGAGCTGAGATCAGAACCGTCCTTTCACAGATTTAGACACAACACCAAAACTTGGCTTCTATCCAAAGAAACTGCCTAGCCCTACCGCACTAGCATGCACCAAGACTGTAAATTTGTAAATATGTAATCGATTTGTACATTTCTGCTGCATTATTCTTGTTGTATTCATCGCAAGCGCCTGGATGCCCTAGGGCCAGGCGGCGCTATACAAATAATAAACTAAACTAAACTAAAACTAAACTAAGCTGGGGAGAATCTAAGTCTGAGGTTTGAGGATGGTGACCATATATGGTAAAAGAAAGGGCTTTGTTTAGTTCCTGAGTGTACAGAATTATTGTATGCATACTCAGCGATCCAAAGAATGTCTTTCCAATCCTCCTCAGATAGATGTAGCATACAACGTAGGTATTGCTCAAGAGTCTGGTTGGTTCTCTCAGTTAGACCGTCGGTCTGGGGATGGTGGCTGGTTGAAAGTCTAACATCAATTTGTGCGAGCTGGCAGCACTTCCTCCAAAATTGTGAAATAAATTGGCTTCCCCGGGTTGAAATTAACACGGAAGGAAAGCCATGTAGACCGACAACATTTTCAAGGAACTCCTTGGCCAGGATTGAAGCTGAAGGTATTCCTTTTAAAGGAATGAAATGGGCCATTTTAGAAAAAAGATCTACAATAACTAGAATGGTGTTATAACCTTTGCACGGGGGTAAATCCGTGATAAATTCTAATGACAAGGTATGCCAAGGAGTAGGTGGTATGTCTAACGGTTGTAATAATCCAGCAGGTTTTTTCTTTTCCCCTTTATTTTGAGGGCAAATGCCACAAGACATGACAAACAACTTGACATCTTTTCGCCAGGTGTCGTGGTAATGAGAAATTACAGGTTTCTGTAGTTCCTCTAGTGGCAAAAATAGCCGGCCTTGGTAACAAGGTAGATTGTTGGTGACAGAATACTCTGGGCCTTTCCTTGCCCAGCCCTGTAAGGCATCGGAATCAAAGAGTTGATGGACCTTTTCTTGAATGTCCTCCAGGGAGTGTATGGATGTCAGACCAAGGATCCTCTGTTCAGGAATTATGGGTACAGATTCTAAAGCTCTTTCTGTTTCTCCCATTCCTATTCGGGACAAGGCGTCAGCTTTTCCATTTTTACAACCTGGTCGATAGGTTACTACAAAATCAAACTCGGCGAAGAACAATGCCCAACGGAGTTGGCGTGAAGATTGGGCCTTGGCTACCTTTAGGTATTGTAAGTTGCGGTGATCAGTGATGACCGTAATAGTATGCCTGGCGCCCAGCAGATAGTGCCGCCAAGCCTTGAAGGCAGACTTGATGGCCAACAGTTCCTTGTCGGTTATAGCATAATTTAATTCGGGAGCCGAAAACTTTCTTGACCAAAACGCCACTGGGTGCAGCTGGTTAGTTTCGGGATCCTTTTGGGAGAGCACTGCTCCCATAGCTGAACTGGATGCATCTGTTTCCACTATGTAGGGAAGCTCTGGGCGCGGGTGTCGTAATACAGGAGCGGACGTGAATTTCTTTTTTAACTTTTGGAAGGCGTTCTCGGCTTCTTCTGTCCATGTAAAGCATTTATTCTTTCGCAATAGTGTTGTAATGGGATGTACAATGTGTGAGAAGTCCGGGATAAACCTGCGGTAGAAATTGGCAAAGCCGAGCATGCTTTGAACTCCTTTGACTGAGCTTGGCGAAGGCCAATTAAGAATTGCGTCCACCTTTCGTGTATCCATCCGGATTCCTTTCGGGGTCAGAATAAATCCAAGAAACTCTACTTCCGTAGTGTGAAAGATGCACTTTTCCAGTTTAGCGTAGAACTTATACTGGCGTAACTTATCTAGGACTGCTCGGACGTGTTTTACATGATCGGATTCTGATAGGGAGTATACTAAAATATCGTCGATGTAAACGACTACACAAACATCGATGAGCTCTCGGAAGAGATCGTTCATGAAGAACTGGAAGGCTGCTGGTGCGTTACACAGTCCGAAAGGCATCACCTGGTACTCAAATAATCCGTACTTGGTGCCAAAAGCAGTCTTCCATTCGTCACCCTCTTTGACGCGTACCAGATGATATGCCCCCTGAAGGTCTACTTTTGTGTATATACAAGCATTCTTTACCTGGTCTAAAAGTTCAGGGATCAAAGGCAATGGGTACCGATTCTTGATAGTTATCTGATTCAGCGCGCGGTAGTCAATGTATGTTCTAAGGTCGCCTTCCTTTTTTGGCACGAAGAACAAAGCGGAAGATGCAGGGGACTTGGACGGGCGGATGAAGCCATTAGCGAGATACTGGTCTAGGTACTGGTGCAAGTGGAGATTTTCAGGTTCCGTGAGGGCATAGATTCTGCTGCAAGGTGGTTGTGCTCCTGGTATGAGATCTATTTGACAATCATACGATCTGTGCTGTGGTAAGGTGTTTGCCTGCTCCTTTTGAAAGACATCCTGAAAGTCTTGGTATTCAGCAGGTAATTGTATGGCAGCTGGGATTATTGGGGCCAGTACTGAATTTAGAGTTCTCTTTGGGTAACAGGTGTTAGCACATTCTGGGAAGGTAAGTCTCTTCTCTCGCCAATCAATACAGGGATTGTGTTTTTCCAACCAAGGGATTCCCAGTATCAGTTGAAACTGTGGAGCCTTGATTAAATCAAACACCATAACCTCTCGGTGTCCATCCTGACCCAGTAAAGTCATCTCTGCAGTGGAATGAGTTACGGGCCCAGAGGCAATTTCAGTTCCATCAACAGTGGTGACGACATCGGTAGTGGTCTTTCGGGTGAGAGGTAGATTCATCCTGGAAGCCAATCCATAGTCCAAATAGTTTCCTAGGGCTCCACTATCTACGTACGCCTTTACCGCGTGCATGCGTGATGGCTGCTCTGGATCTATAAGGACCATGGGTATGGTGAAATGCGAGGTCAGAGTGTCCTTCTTTAAGCTCGGCAAGCTGACCTCTACGCTTGCCGGGCTTGATTGTTTCCTGAGTCAGGTTTCAAGTGATTTTCGTCTGCTGCTCCTATAGTTTTCTTGGGTGGTTTTACAGGGCAGTTCCGATGGAAATGACCAGTAGGTCCGCAATATAAACATAATTGCTGTTGCCGTCTTCTTTCCCTTTCCTTCTGGGTTAAGGGTCCTCTAACCCCCCCGATTTGCATGGGTTCTGAGGCATCTACCCCCTTCGAGGGTACGTAGGTTTTAACCAAGACCTTGTTTTCAAACTTGGTTCGATCAGCCTTTCTGGTTTGAAGTCTGTGATCTAACTGGACCAAAAAATCTATATATTCAGCACAGTCTAAAGGCGGGTTCACAACTTGGGCTAAAACATCCTTGAGTTCTCCCCGAAGCCCTCGATGGAATAATGTAATTCGCTTGGCTTCAGGCCATTCGGTTTCCACAACTAATCTATTGAAAGTTGCAATGTAAGATAAAAGATCCTGATTACCTTGCCGTAAGGATAAAAGTTCGTTATCCAAAGCCTGTCCTTGGGAATGTCGGGCGAACAGTCTTTCGATGCTAGTTCGAAAACCTTGGAAATCTCGAAGAATCGGGTCATCCTGATTTACTAGCGGAATGGACCAGTCCGCTGCACTGCCGCTGAGATATAACAGTACAAAAGCTACCTTGGCTTGATCGTTTGGGAAAGCTCCAGGTCTACATAAAAAGTGTAAGCGACATTGATTCATGAATATAGCAAACCTTTTAGGGTCTCCGGCAAAGCGTTCAGGCGGAGCCAAGGGAACGGCTCCAGGAAGGTTTATGTGCACCGGGTTACTCGGTGGCACCGGAGCTGGGCTGGCCCCGGGTCCAGGTAGAGGCGTTTGTCCAGCCTGGCTTTGTAATAACTGTCTGGCCAAATCATCAGTTCGTTCTTTTGACACTATCAATTCCCTCCTGAGGGCATTGGTTTCCTGGTGGGCGGAATGCACTCCGACCCTTAGTTCCCCTAATAATTGGGCCAACTGATCGGTTTCCGAGGTCTCCATGACGCCCAGGTGGGTATTTGTGGGTAGGCTTTGCGTTCTGTTACGCTCACCTGATTCCCACGGGGGCGTCGATCTGGGCTGGCCCGCTGTTGCTTCCACCAGAGTAACACGTAGAGCCGAGATGACAGATTGGACAGACCCACTTAGCTTCGTTTGTTGGATTCGTACGAATATCTTTCTGCAATGGAGAAAGGGAATTAACCTCCCGTAATTTGAGCGTTAACCCGCCTTCCCACTCCCTTGTCTGCCCACAGAACACTCTTGAAGTGCCCTCTAAATCTCACCTGAAGATTTGGAAAGATGAGCTCTCCATCCTGCGTCGAGCGCAGGGGCGCGTAGACGACCAGTTACTTCACTGGCGTGGAGGAATTGGTGAGTTCCAGTATTGACTCTAAGTCCAATTGTTCCTAAGAGTTCAATAGTCTGATCTTCACTCTGCCAGATTCCTTGCAGGTTGCGGATTTAAACCACCAGAAGAGTTCCAAGTGGCAATTGGTAAGATCCTGGTAAGTCTATTGTGGTTCTCCCCTTTGGGGCCGGGGTACAGCGATGATGCAGAATTAACTGCGCCGACCTGAAATGAGGTGAGTACCCCCCTGTGATAAATCAGGGGGGTAGGTTGTATTGTCCTTGTTGTTTCCCCTTAGGGGCCGGGGTGCGGCAGTGATGCAGAATTGACTACGACGACCCTAGATGAGGTGAGTACCCCCCTGTGGTAAATCAGGTAAGTCTTTGGGGGTGGTTTGTATTGCCCTTGCTCACCTATCTGTTCTTGTCTCCCCCAGGTGTTGAAGAATAGCCTGGAGATGCTGGATTTGCGATGGAGTTAAGGAATGCAGCCCCGGTTGGTGAGTTCAGCGCGGCTCTGCGAGGTGCGTGGCAATACACCTGAGAAGGCTTCTCTCTTCCAGATCGACGATGTGCTGGATCAAGGATTCAGGTAAGGGTTTTGTTCTGACCTCTTCTCCTTCTCCTTTTCTTGTTCCAGGTGTTCCAGGGCAGAAGCGGGCTTGGCTGAAGACTGGAGCTGCTGAAGACACGGTGAGCGTTACGCTGCAGCAAGCAGAATAATGCGAAGCACTTGTGGCTGTCCGGGTGTGGCTTAAATAGCCTTGGAAGAAGTCCCTGGTAAGTATTCTTCCACAGCCCCATCCGAGAGGAAAGGAGTCCCTGAGGTAAAGTAGTCCCTTTAAGCCTCATTTGGCTTGTGGCTTCGTGCAGCATGGTCTGCATCAGGTAGGTATGCAGCATGGTCTGCAACAGGTAAGATTTCTGTAAAGAGCCTGGCGCCCATGGCGCCAGGACTGACTTTATTCTTATGAGCCTGGCGCCAAAGAGCCCCTAACTGGGGTTTTTGGGCATGCTTCAAGTGGCATGATGCCTGCTTCCGGGGTTGCTGGGCCTGGTCTGGCTTTCCGGGGGCAGGCATCGTGACAATAATTCCACATCTTGGGACATGTGTGGCCAGTAAGCATAATCTTTTAGTATTTCAAAAGTTTTTTGTGAACCTCTGTGTCCTGCAGTTATCACATCATGTGCATGGTATAACATTAGCCCTCTGAATGAAAGAGGTACCACGCACACTGTATCTGCCTCGTTATGGATTCCCTGATCATCAGACCATCCTGTAATTTAATTTGTTTTTTGTTCTTTAATAACACTCTCAACTCTTCTTTTCCTGTACAATCATTTTCAGTTAAGGGATTTTGTTCGGGGTCTATCAAATGATTATAATAAACCCCCAATACTGGGTCTTCTTTTTGTGCCTCAATCAAATCCCTATCTGGCATATCATAACTCCATTGCACTACAGGTTGTTCAACTTCTTTTGGAGATTTGGAACGTGTAACTACATCTACTTGTATTTCACAAATTAAGTGTTCAATGGAAAACAATTCTCCCATGACAGCCCCAATCATGGCTAATTGTTCTGCTCTATCATTTCCCTCCTTATCCTCTCCTGGTGTTTTTAAATGTCCATACATTTTCCACAGTGTATTGTTAAATCATTCTCTGACACTAATTTGTCTATAGCTTGAATCATTTTCCCATGTTTAAGGGGCCTTTTGTTATATGTGAGCATGCCTCTTGCTTTCCAGCCAGACAAATATTCTACAAAGATATTTTTTGCATAATCAGAATCAGTCACCAGGACAATTTCACGGAATTTGTTATCAACTGCAGTAGTAATTGCTTTATAAATGGCCGCTAACTCTGTTATCTGGCTACTCCTGGCCCCAATTCTCATTCCTATACTAAAAATGTCCTCACATCTCAACCAGACATTTCCTATCCCTGACACAAATTGTTTACTGCTGTCATTTCCAATGTGAAAAGCACACCCGTTGACATACACAACTGGCAAGTCTTTACATGTATTTTCATCAAAAGCTTTGTGTGGTGATTGTTCAAACTCCTGCAAACTGGACTCCACCTCTACCTCATCTGAAACACACTCAGCTGCACAGTCATGTAAATCTACTAACTCTTGAGCAATTGGGCTCTTTTTATTCTGGCCATATCTCACTTCTACAGGGAAACCCTGCAATGCCAATGTCCATGAAGTAATTCTGGATTGTGCTAGGTTGCGTGATCTAATCCTTTTACTTTTTAAAAACTGCAACGGTTGACGATTTGTCTCAATGATCACCTTTTCCCCTTGAATAATGGAAAGAAAATGTTGCAATGCCCATACAGTGGTCAGAAGGGCCTTTTCACATTTACTGAATTTATTTTCAACCTGAGAAAATGCCTTACTTGCATAGGCAATAGTTTTATGGTTCATATCAAGTTTTTGAGATAACACTGCTGACATACACTGCTCAGTGAATCCTATTTCTACAAAGAAATCTTCATTCTTTATGGGATAGGCCAAGCATGGCTCCTTTATGAGACATTCCTTCAATTTAGCAACTGCCTCAGACTGCTCCCTTTCCCATTTCCAGGGTGCATTCAGCTTCAATAGTTTAGTCAATGGTTGAGTGATTTCAGCATCATTTTCAATACATTTTTCCTGTTATATCCTGTCATTCCTAATAGACTTTTTAAAACCTTCTGTTTTTAGGATTTTTCAATTTCTGTATTGCCTCCACCTTTTTCTTCAGTGGATGCAGCCCATGTGCAGGTACTCAATGGCCTACAAACACTTTTTTCTTGCACCATTGCACTTTCTGTAAAGATACTTTGGCACCCGCCTTCTGCAATTGGCCAAGTACATGTCTAATTTCAAAATGGTGTTCTGGATCAAGCGTATTGCATTTTTTAAATGAAAAGGTAAAGAAATTCTGAAGATCTTCTGCCTATGGCACACACCAGTATCCAGATGTAAGATCCAATATGGTAAACACCTTTGACCCATGTAACTGAGCAAGGCCTTGATCAATGAATGGCAATGGCCATCTAGACACTGGCACTCTCTTATTTAATTCCCTCAGGTCTTCACACAGATGCCATTGACCATTTGGCTTTAATACACCCCAAATGGGAGTGTTGGAGGTACTATGAATGGGCCTGATAATTTCCATAGACTCTAAGTTTTTAATTATCTCTGCCAATGACTCCAAGCATGCCCATGGTAATCGATATTGGAACACAAATACTGGATTTCTACCACCCCCCTCTGGTAATGTGGCAACATGTAAATCAGTTAGGCCGCAATTATATGCATCTTTGGCAAAAACTTCCTTAAATTCCATAAATATTTTTCTCCATTTATTCTTATCCTCTTCGCTATCACAGGCATCTTTTAAATATTATGGCATTTCAGCCCCCGTTTCAATGTGCTGATTCCGTTTCATTTTCATTTAAATCAAATCATATGCAATTCTCTTGGTGCCAGCACACTGTCTCATTGGAAGCATAAGGGTATACAGACGGAATTTTGAACATCCCTTTGGGTTGAGAATACAGGGACTCTGGCAACACACCCTGTGCATCTACATATCTCTCAGGGATATCCCCAATCACCATATTGTTGAAATCTGCAGTATAATGTGATTTTTGTATTGCCATTCCTAGCATGGAATTCTCTTCCAAATAAATGTCTTGACACCCTTTATCATCCACCATGATTTTGACGGACCCCTCCCCAAAACATACCAATGGGGTATATTCATAGTCCAGCCCTTGCTGTTTCATGGACTCATTGAAGCACACAAATGCATCAGAATCCTTCATTTTTGTCAATTTTTGCGCTTTAGTGTTATAGCAACCTGCCTGGTGAATGCAGGAATAGTAATATGCTTCTTCACCTGTAGTTCAATTGCATATGGCACCAATTGTGCATGATGATAAGCCTTTCTTTTGTCTTCAAATTCGGGTGCAGGCCCGCCCAGCTGGGACCATACTTTTTGGTTAAGGAAATCTAACACCATACACATCCTGTGCATTATATCATTGCCCAGGTAAAACTCATTTTGTGTTCCAGTCACTATTCACACATTGTGGTAGATGGTTTTTTGTCCAACAGTAATCTTTAGCATGCAGCTTCCAGCAATTCGATTTTCAAAATCTGGATTGTCCAATCCAGAGATGATTTGGTTTTTAATTCTAAACTTCAGGATCTCCTCCCTTTCCATTATTCTCTGAAGTAATTTTTCATTAATAAAACTCCTTTCCTGTATAAGTGCCAAATTGGCTTTTATCACTTCAGAATGGCCATTTACACCAATATGAATCCATGGCTGCTCATCTTCCATATGTATTTCAGCAAATGTTGTGATATGTTTTTCTGTGTCTACTTTAGGGATGGTGTTTTGTTTGCACTTCTCTTCTTTTAAATCGAAGCACAATGTGTGTTAATCTATTTCAGTCTGCCATTTTTTCCTAGGATCCAAACAAATCTGCACGGATTGTTTTTCTTTTTCACTTTGCATTTTGTCCTGACACATTAAAATACAGTGACACTAGGCACACAGCTAATCTGATGATACACTTCCACTGCATCAGTGGATTTAGCAACAGTATGGCATTCTTTTACACTGCTGTTTTGTGACTTTATTTTCTTAGGCCTTAATGGGTTTTTTGTTAAAGACCACAGATCCCCACTTACCCCATCAATGAGAGGTCACAATCTTTTCAGGCAATCTGTTCCCATCAAGAGTGAAATTTCACAGATCGATGTGATCAATACTTCCTGTCTCATTCTTTATGTCAACTTCAGTGACACCTTCAATAGGCAGCTTCTCACCATTAAAGTTATGTACTGGGCCTTCATTTTGTGTCACTTTGATCTGATTCTGTGGCAATATCCCTTCATTGATACTTTTTACCAATTCTTTGGACATAATTGTGGATTGTGCATCTGTGTCAATCATTGCAAATTTATTGCACTTCTCTTCCACAGTAATGGGAGCATAATATCTGTCCTCAACTGTGTAGATAGACAGCTTGCGCATGCACAGATGAAAATAACGCGATGAAGAGCCTTGTGCGATAGAGGTCAGATGTTTCCAGGAGGAGGGGAAGTACCACCATTGACAGCAGCTGACCTCACCCCTCCACCAAGTGTCGCAGGGGAAGGTACTATTATACGAACAAGGAACTGACCTCATCCCGACAAAAATATTTTTACACACACTACTACTTCCCGTGTGGTTCTTTACAAACAGAAGGCTTAAAGCTAATTCGCCTGTATAACAATGAACGTAGAACCCAAATACTCTGGATATCTGATTAGTTTGATATCTTAGGCTACCCCGAAGCATCCAGTGTTACTGCCTTGCAGCAAAAAACAATACATAAAGAAAACTGCTGTAATAGCTTTGTGGCTATTTATTAATTTTGCAGGTATTGCCTAACAAGTAAAAATGATCTCCAAAAAGGAGTATTTACAGAAATGACACTTTCAAAAGAATCAGTGACCATTAACGTCGGTGGTGGTATTCCTGCTGATTTGAAAAATGGGCCGTATAACAATTACGTGTCCAATGAGACGTTTCGGCGGGCAGTGAAGGCTACCTTCATCTGGACCTGCGGATGTCGCTCTACGAGGGGAAACAGAGCAAAGAAAGAGATCAGAAGAGGGGAGGAAAAAGAGTAAGAACAAATCACCCCCAACCTCCCACCAATCGGTGCATGCCTAAACATGGCAGAACACGTGGAGCAATAGCAGTTAAAGGGAGGGCTATAAAAAGAAATGACATAAAGCTGATAAAAAGGTTACCAAAAGAGAAAAATTGGCACCTGCTGGCTGGCACCACCTGGAAAGAAGGGAGGGGGGGTGGAAAGGATGCTCCAATGATCAATGTAACCAAGGAGAGAGCCCGTGCAGGATGTGCACGGGTACTGTGTGGAACTGTGGTAGCGTAAAACAAGTTCCTCCAAAGGGGCCCGAGACCAGTAGAGCCGGGGGTAAAATGGAACCCGATGTTTCAAAACTGGAAGGCCTGCCAGGGGGATACAAGGAACAAAAGAGAAAGAGAAGAGGCGTAAGAGATCAGAAAAAATCAGAAAAGATCACTATGCTGCATCAGTGCAAGTCAAACGACAGGCAGCACAGAAGGGTAACACTTACTTTGAACAAGCTATAAGTCATGTCAGAAGCTGGCGTGCGCGTCAATCAATCAAACACAGGGGCGGGTATGAAAGCGGTGTAGACCCTGTGGGCAAGTAGATCACTCAAGGGCCAGCACCAGAATGTAGCTGGAACTCCTGCAACAGGGGCAGAGAAAAACATTATTTTTTATTTTACATTTTTAATTTTTAATTATTAAACGCCCACGTGAATGGGCTGGAAACTGAAGCAATGGTGTCCTGCTCAGAAAAAAGTGATGAGAATAGTGCGGGGACAGAAAGGTGCAGGGGGCAGAAAAGGTACCCGGCACAAGAAAATGGAAGTGAATGCACTGCCAGTGTGGGCAGATGACAGGTGACGCCCTCTGAGGGGTGATTTAGGTAAACATGCAGGGCATCTCCAAAGTGTAGTCTCCCCATAGCAAGTCAATGAAATCAATAGAAGGGCCAGGGCCCAACCAGATAGATCACACAAAATGCCCATGCACAGGACAAGCCACATGGGAAGTATGGCTAGGGGCATGCAGTGTGGAAAATCAAATTGCGAGCAAGTCAGCGTGCCCGAACGGAGAAAGGGACTAGGGGCCCAGAGGCTCGTGCTGTGTCAAGAGTAGATAGGCACAGCAGCCATAATAGTGGGAGCAGAGAAACCCCATCAAGGAAGGGGGAGCAAAGGTAACAAAGACTCAGCCCCAGGAGCATGAGACCTACCCGTCTCAAGTCGGCGTAGCGAGTGAAGCAATCACTGGGGAGAAATGTCGGCGATGAGTGCCAGTCCGCGTCCCGAGCTGTAAGTGAGCAGTGCAAGGATCGAGACACTGCTAAAATGCCGGAGCGTGCGCGGAGCGCTAGAAGTGAGGAGGAGACCGCGCCTGCGCGGATACAGAGGCACTAATTCCGTGGGGGCGGGCGTGAGCACCAAAGGCTCATGCGACGTGCAGCAGGGCGCATGCGCGTGGCACAGGTACGAAGTGTCCCTGCCCAGTGCATGCGTCCCAGGAACCAGCACTCGTCTGGCCATGCAAGCCAAACCCGAAATAAGAATGGGGCAGCTAACGGGAGTGTGCCTGTAGAGCAAGTGGTGGCTACAATGTAAAGCCAAAGGGGATCGCCGGGGACAGAGAGGTGATGTGCACTCATCTGGGTGCATAGAGCTAGTGAGTGCCCAAACAAGCAGGATACGTCAAAAAACTGAATGTACAAGGCCCCAAGGGGTTGGTGCAATCTATTGGACACCTATATGGTGGCGGGAAGGGATCCTGAAACAGAATAATCGGGAGGTCCAATGTGAGAGGGACCGAAAAGGAATGATGTAGCTGTGTAGCCACACCGTATCCTGTCACTCACAGGGTTCAGTGTGAGGGCTGGTCAAGGTATCAGCTGGGAGGGGACCCAAGGTGTGCGGTCCAGTGATGTAGTGCAAGAACATATGGACCGTCTCCAGTCGGTGAAGGATACGACAGAGCATCAATGTAGTGGGGTATCCACTGTCTCAAAGCACAGCCAAAGTGGATCAGGAAGCTTTAGTAAATTCACATGGTCTGCAACAGAATCAACCAACAATGTAATACATGATTGAAATTGCAAGAGAGTCTCATATTGTCAAATCGCAATTGGTACAGATGTTGGTGAACAAGTCATAAAGCATGCAACAATAGACAGGAGGCCCAAACCAACAGCAGCAAAAAAGCACAGTAAAAACCAATCCAGTCTGAAAGAAGAGTCTAAGAGGGGAGTGGGTCAGGCGTATTGGTATGATGTTGTTATCTCACAAGAAACCCGAAACCCAAATCCCAACATTCTGTTTTTTCTATATTTTCAAAGAAAGTTCGTACAGGCAAAACCAACATTGTATGTCATAATTTAAAGTCTGTAATCCACAACATTAGCCTCATTCAACCCGTGCTTCACGGTATCGAGTTTAAAAACCCACCAGGCTTCCTTGTGATTAAGTGTGTTGGCAGTGTTGGTATTGCCTTGGACCATATCCACCACCCACCAATTCATGTCATCCTGACTGTATTGGTATTCCACATAATGTCCAACTAATGGGGATGTGTGACTCCTACACCTGATTCGTGAGCGATGCTCCACTATCCTTTTGTGCACTGGTCGACTTGTTTGGCCCACATACTCCAGCCCACATGGACATTCGATGATGTATATCACATTCTGGCTCTTACAGTTCGAAAAATGGTGGAAAATCCATTGCTTCCCTGAGATGGCAAAGCTTTTGAGCTTGATGGTGAATCTGCATATGGAACCGGGTGGTGTCCAGTTAGGTTCTGTAGATTCCAAAGTGTGTTCCGGAGCGTTTCAATGCCATCCGAGGGAATGGTTCGTGTTCCAGGAGTAGTTGAACTAAGGGCCAGAATTTCTTGATGGCCTGTTTTATCTGTGTTGTTGCCTGGCAGAAGGTGGTAACACAAGTCATCTTGACTTCTTCTTCTGATCTTGGTTTGGGATGTAATAGGACCTCTCGAGGGGTATTCAAGGCTCTCTTGTAGTTGTTCCTAATTAGTTTGCTGGGATACCCTCGGTCTAGAAGACGTTCCTTAAGTTCAGATCCATGGTGGCGAAAGTCATTTTTTTCCCGTGCAGTTCCTCCTCAAACAGAGGAATTGCCCGTATGGCAGGTTGTCCCTCAGATTCCGTGGGTGTGAACTGGTGTAATGCAGTAGTGAGTTTCTATCTGTCTGTTTCTTGTACAATGAACAAGACAGCAGACCCTCCTCACTAATTTGTAGGTCTAAAAAATTGATGTTGGATGGACTAGATTCAAGAGAAAAGGATATAGATGGATGACACGAGTTAAGCCACTGTTGAAAGTTAAGGAGAGGGTCCAAATTGCCTTTCCAAAGGAAGATTACATCATCTATGTATCTTTTCCAGTGGCTGATGTTGTTAAGAAATGGGTTGTCAAAATCCAGAACAAAGCTTCTTTCGAAGTCTGCCATAAAAATAATGGCAAGGCTCGGGGCAAATACAGCCCCCATAGCCGTGCCACTGATTTGCAAGTAGAAGCATTTGTTAAAGGAGAAGAAATTCTTTGTCAGGGCTAACTCCAAAAGTTCAATTATGAAATTCGTCGGAAACCTTCTTTGTATCATGTGGTGGGTCAGATGTACTCGCATGCATTCAATTGCCTCGTTCTGCGGGATGCTTGTGTATAACGATTTAATGTCCATTGTGGCAATGCGGCTGCTCGTAGGGTTGTGTAGTTGGCCTTCAAAGCATTCAATAGTAGCCATTGTGTCCCTTAGATACGTCAGTGTCTTCTGACTGAGGGGTTTTAAGAAAAAGTCTATAAATTTGCACAAGGGTTCGAGAATCGAGCCGCAACCAGATACAACCGGTCTGCCCGGTGGATTCTGTGCATCTTTATGTATTTTAGGTAAGGCATTGAAGGCAGGAATGCGTCCTTCTGAGGTGTTCAAAAACTCTTCTTCCTTTTTAGTAATCCATTGATGTTCCAGGGCATAAGTAGTAGCCTCCTGTATAAGATGTTTGATTTCCAATGTTGGATCTTTCCTAAGTTTTCTATAGTTTGTGTCATCATCCAGAAGGGAGTTGACCATGGTCAGGTATTGATCTTTACTCTGTACCACAATCCCCCCTCCCTTGTCAGCCGACTTTATCACAATCCCTGTGTTTGCGGCCAGGCTCTTGAGGGCTTGTCGTTCCTCATTCGACAAATTGTGTCGATGTACAGGTGTTTTAGCTCGTATTTTCTGTACCTCTTGTAATACACATTTCTCAAATGTGATAATGGCCGGGGCCACCTCAGCTTCAGTGGGACAAAATGTGGATTTCGGGCGGAATCCGGTATCTGATTCTTGTTCAGATTCACCTATGTCTTGGAAGAATGACTTGAGGCGAATCTTGCGAAAAAAGTTCCTTAGTTCGCAATCCATGTTGCACCAATTCGTAGGATTGGTGGTGACAAAAGAGAGTCCTTTGGAAAGGACGTTAATTTCTCCCTGCGTCAGATGCACCCCAGAGATGTTGACTATAGGGATCGTGTTGCAATTTGGTTCTAATATCTCCGTTGCAACCTCTTCCTCCCCCTCGGTTGTCTCCAGTTGGGGAACCCAAAGGGGGGAATAGGGGGTGGGGGGGCTCAGTGTCCGCCTCTGGGGCCCCATACCCTAAAAAAGGCAGTTGCATCTGGTATGGTCCAGGGTATAAGAAATTCCCATAGGCTGGGGGTTGATTACTTTTACTAGAATCAGAGCTGGAGCTATCCGAGAACGAAACACCTCTCTTCTTTTGTCTATTGGCAGAGCCAATGTTTTGTGTCCTCTCCTTGTCCTTGTTTTCCTTATATTCTGGGGCAAGGTAGGGATAGACTATCTCGATCTTGAAGCTGATGATATCCTTCGCTAGTTTCTTATGCTTTTTCTCTAGAGCGTCTGCCATGAATTGGTCCATATTTTTATTGATTTCCTTGAGCTTCTCCCTGGCATTTTCCAGGTCCGTATTTTTCAAGAACTCCTCTTCTTCTTTATCAAGATTTTTCTTAATTCTGAGATGTACTCTCTGTGCCGTTGTGATGGTCAGCACCATCAAGTCTCTGCTGCACTTTGTGGCGATTTGACTGAACCCGAGCATGTATTTGGGATCATCAAGAAATAGTGCCGGTTCATTACGCACGATCAAACCTAGGGGGACCATGTTGGCCCTGAGGTTCTCCCTCAAGAAATGACCGTGCAATTCGGTCCGAAAACATTTTTTGTTTAGTTTAAGTAGGTCGTCGCTGGATGCTGTTGCTGTCGCATTGAGGTTCATACCCTGCATGTTAAAAAATGTGGGTCCTCCCACAATGTCGTTGATTTGATCTTTGCTAAAGCTCAGTGTCTGATTCATCTTGTACCGGTGGTTACAGGACAGAGGGCCCTGGACAGGAAGAGAGTGAGTGCCAGCTATTTATGTATGTGTAAACTGTAGCCCACTATTGACAAGGCCCACAGTGGGCTACAGTGAACCCCACTATGTGCCAGCACCTGCCACACCAGCCGCCCAGGCAGCAGCAGCTGCCACAGCACCCCTGCCATATGAGACAGGAGGGTTATATGGGCGCGGCTAACCGGAGAGTTAGATAGACAGCTCGCACATGCACAGATGGAAATAACGCGATTAAGAGCCTTGTGCGATAGAGGTCAGATGTTTCCAGGAGGGGGGGAAGTACCACCATTGACAGCAGCTGACCTCACCCCTCCACCAAGTGTCACAGGGGAAGGTACACCTTCCGTGCCGCCACTGCCACCAATACCAAAAGGACAGGAGCAAGAGTGGCAATCAGGGGAGTTCCTGTTCCATCTAAATGGCAAACCCTTAAGAATAATAAGACCAAAAGCCCCAGACAGCCAAAAAGGGGAGGAACAAGGAGAAAGAGAGTCAGAAGGGGAGATAGAGGAAGTATGGAGTGACCTAGATGTATATGACGAGGGGGTGGCAGCAGGGGGGTCTCCACTGCCATTCCCATTCGACCAAGCGGATGAAAGAACCACGCCAAGGTGGCAAGGGAGGTTAAGGCGAAGGGTAAGGAACATGCTGGTAAGTAAAACAAAGAAGGGAACGGTAAGCAAGAAAGGACGTAAAGCAAAACTACAAATGCCACTGATATACAAGGCAGCAGGAAGGCCACACTACATCCCATGGACACAGATGGACAGAAATAACCTATTGAAACTCCTTCCTCCACTTTCAGGTGGGGCGGGAAAGTGGATACATGCCTTTGAGAAAAACACAGCTATGGATATACATAGCCATAGGGGATGTAACAAGTTTACGGGTATCCGCAGTGGGTAACCAAGCAGACACAGTGTGGTTGAAGGCGGGGTTCCCGGAGTGACAATTAATTGTGATCGCCATGATGGATCCCCATTCAATAACGTTAGAGCACAAGTATGAGATGCATTGCGAAGGACTTTCCTAGACACTCTAGATTTACACTTAGTGATGCAATGCACTATGGGAGAGGAGGAGGAGCCTACGCAATTCATCCTTTGGGTGCAAGACCTGTGGAGATCTGAAACGGGTACGAATGGGACCAATCCACTGCCTTGTTCTACTTTATAATTAAAAAAGGGTTCCAGAAGGAGGTACAGAAGGCCTTGAACAAGATAGCTGGGATAGAAGCCAAAGGTTGCCCGGAGATTCAGAGCATAATTGTGCACCATTGTAGGAGGATCAAAGAAAGAGAAAGAGAGATAGTACAGAGAAGGTTGGCAGACGAAGCAAAGTTAGTACAAAATAAATTAGTGAAGGTTGCGGCAATGAACGTCACAACAACAACTGACAGACAGGGGGAAGGAGAATAAGGGGTAGGAAATACACCAGCAAGGAAGGCCTCAACGTGGGCTGCAAACGGGCAAGAGCAATGGGAGTGTGAGGAGCAGTACGGAGGGCCCCAGTGTCAAGGAAGGCCCGCAAGAGGATGAGGTGGGTACCGAGGATCGAGAGGGGCATTCGGAGGAATGGCAAATAGAGGATTTGGGGGCCAGGGATGAGGGGAGGACCATAAGGGTCAGGTTGGAATTGTGGGAGGTGGGGACATTTTTCGTGAGAATGCAGAATGCGACCAATGGGCTATTACCAAGGACAGCCCCCAATGGGAAGTGAGCAGCAGTACAGTCACCCACACCCAGGCAGTCCATATGGGTTACCCATGGGAGGCTATGGGCAGAACAAACAATACTATAATGAGCCACAGCAGAGGGAACCACAAGTGGATCAAAATAACCACAGCAGAGAGGTATGCAGCAACAAATAGCAAGACAAAACACGATGGGTAATGCCAACACCAACATTTTTGCAACATCTGCAAATGGCGCACCGGCGCCTTTTTGCGGCGCAGCGGTAGTGGGGGATGATGTATTCTCTGTTCCAGCAACGGAGACTTATGCAGATTAGGACTGCCCACAGAAAGCACTTGTGTTGCCAGTCCTATCCACCACCCTACGTGCAGAAGAGGAACCACTAGTGGGGGCAGAGTTAGGCAACAAACAGTTCATCTTTGTGGTGGACTCGTGAGCTGAAAAATTGTGTCTCATGGAAGGCCGGTTCCCGCTCTCGAGCAACAAATTTGGAAACACAGGGGTTCTCTGGGGCTATTTTAAAAGTTCCTTACCCAAAAGATCTTGACATAACAGTAGGAGGAAAAATGGAGCGAGCACCTCTACTATATCACGAAGACTTGTCAATAAATTTATTGGGAAGATACCTCTTTAGTAAATTGAGCATGACCATTTCATTTACTGAGCGAGGGATAGTGTGTTGCACCCCAGGAGTGTGCTCAGTAAGGGCAATGCTGATGATCAGCACCATGACCAACAAAATTGCAGTAAGAGGGGTACCCATAGACGTGGATATGTTCATATATGGAATAATGGTACTTGCCAGAGCGGTACCAGAGATGACAAGAAAAGAATGGAAAGTGCTCTCAGATTTTGTCTTCCGCACAATTGTAAACACAGATGTTGTACCAGGCACCGTCTATAGACCTAGAAGGGGTACAGGTGTTGAGTAAATGTATTGCGGTAATAGGACTGGAAACACATGGATGTGAATGGAGAACAGTACTAAGTATAGACCCAAATATAATGTTGCAAGATTTAACCAATGAAGAACTGTTCACTGACAATGAGAGTGATGGGGAAATAATGATGGAGATAGGTGTACTATGTGACATCATGATCCAACACAGGGAAATACACAACCCCATCATGGCTAGTTTTAATGTGCCCCCCACCATATTTGAAGAAGACATGGAAAAGGTCCTGCCAGAAATATGGACCACAGGCCCCCATGATGTAGGGCTCTTACAAGAGTTCATGCCCATTAAAATAAAACTGAAACCAGGTGCAATACCCCCGAGAGTATAACAATGCCCACTTTCAACGGAGGCAGAGGAAGGGATACGAGAAACAATAAATGCATTATTGCAACAAGGGATAATAGTGCCATCCACTTCACCATGGAACACAGCGATTTTGCTGATCAAAAAAGCAAGGGGCAGGGCTTGGAGGATGATCCAGGACCTACGCCCACTTAATGACGTCATCCAGAAGGAGTTTCCATTAGTGCCTAACCCTGCATCCATTTTGTGTAGCATACCCAAAGATGCCACCTGCTTCACAGTAGTGGATTTAAAGAACGCCTTTTTTTCAATACTACTTGACCCAAGTTGTCAGTACCTCACAGCATTCACGCTAGGGGGGAACAGATATGAACATTGTAGATTGCCTCAGGGATATTGTGAAAGCCCAAGTATTTTCAATAGAATTTTGCATGAAGATCTTGGAAACATTCATGTAGACAGCACGATAATACAGTATGCGTCTGCAGTAAAAGTGAAGAACAGTGCAGGACCAATTCAATAACATTGTTAAATTTACTAGCCACAAAGGGATACAAGGTGGACAAAGGAAAGCTGCAATATTGCCTAGGAGAGGTGCTCTATTTAGGACAGCTGATTTCAAAAGATGGCAAGAAAATTATACCCGAAAGAGCAGCAGCAATACGCCACCTGGTGATACCAAAGACAGTGAAAGACATGCAAACATTTCTCTGCATCTGCAATTACTGCTGTGACTGGATTCTTGATTATGCAGCATACACACGCCCACTGTTACAGGCCCTGAAAGAAGCACAAAATAATAATGTCCCGCTAAAATGGACAGAAGAGATGATGACACAATAATTCAAATTAAAAGCCCTTATTGCACACGCACCAGTTCTAGCGAACCCTGATTGTGATCGGGAGTTCTACCTGTTTTCCCACTGCAATTAGATCATAAGCCATTGGCCTACTATAGTGGTACATTAGATTCAGTGATGCAGGGCCACTTCGCATGCGAACAAGCTCTCGCTGCAGCCCCCTTCGCAATAGAAAAAAGGGCAACCATTGTGATGGGATGCTCAGTGACACTATAGGCAGAACACTCACTCTTTGCAATCTTAGAACGTTCCAAATCCACATTAACAACATGGAGGGCAACAGCCTATGAACTTATAATATCCAGCCCAAACGTTTATGTGGTAAGATGTAAGACGGTAAACCCAGCCATATTCATTACAGAACCATATACAGTTGAGGACATACAGGAACATGATTGTCTTACATATGAGGGAGAGGAAGATGATATTACCAAGGCAAGCGAAAATGTGTTACAGGAGGGGGAGTTATACTTCGTAGATGGGTCAGCATTAATAGACAACGAGACAGGAGAAAAACATGTACAGGCCCTAGTTGTAAGAATGGAAGAAGAAGGGTATGAGATTATTGTGCAGAAATGCCTCCCCTCTCATTATTCAGCTCAAGCAGCAGAACTGATAGTGCTAATTGAAGCGCTACACATAGCAAAAGGATTTGCTGTCACAATATACTCTGATTCAGCATATGCCTCCACGACAGTACACTCAGGGTTGTCACGATGGTGACAAAGAGGGTTTCGAATGGCAGATGGCTTACCGGTGCAACATGCAGCCCTATTAAATGAACTGATAGAAGCACTAGCAGAACCATCAGTGGTAGCACTAGTGAAGTGCCAAGCACATACAAACAACATGGACACAATCTCATCGGGAAACGCAGCTGCCGTTGCCGCAGCGAAAGACACTGCATATTTAAATATTCTGCAAGCAATAGAGTGCATTGTTAAAAAGCCCAGTACTGATACACAAGGGAAGGGATACAGCCATACACCAATTGCCCAAATAATAGAGCTCCAAAATGTGCACCAACTGAAGAACAAGAGTTGTGGGAGAAGAGAGGTTGTAAACAATCCCCAACAGATCTAATATGGAGACAGGAACTAACAGGGAAGGTGTTAATGCCAGTGGAGTTACTAGAAATAGCATTTCAACAACTACACTTTCCGACACATGTAACTAAACAACACATTGCAGCTGAGATACAGGAACATTGGTTTGTCCCGAATTTGCAGGAGCACTTGTCAAAATTCGGAATAGAATGCACAACGTGTCAAACATACAGCTCAGGAATGACACTAAGGACATTGTGCAGAACACTACTGCATCGCGTGGGTCCCTTCAGAGAGCTCCACATTTATTATGCAGATATGGGGGAAAGATCTAACAGAGCGAGATATCTAATTGTGATAGTTTGTCCATTCTCAAGATGGGTTGAAGCTGGACCATGCCCCCACCCGGACGCAAAGTGTGCTGCAAAATTCCTGGTGCAGGAGGTTTTCTCAAGGTGGGGGATATGTGACGTAATAAGATCAGACAACAGCACTCACTTTGTCAATGATTTATTTAAAGAGGTGACCACCTTACTGGGGGTTAAACATAAATGATGTTCAATGTATCACCTGATGGCTAACGGGCAGGTAGAAAAGATAAATGGCCTGCTCAAAAGTAAACTATCAGAGCTGTGTAACACTCTTAAGAATAATTGGGTGTATTCATTGCCCCTAGCACTGTTCCAACTGACACAACCGAGCAAAGACCATCATTTGAGCCTGCATGAAATTGTGCAGGGTCGGCGCATCCATACGCCACTTTCCCCAGTGAGAGGAGCATCAGACGCACACAGAGCTGCAACATTCTGTGGGATGAATTTAAGGAATATCTCACCCCCTTGACATGCGCCGTGCATAGCATAGTGAGACAGATCATGCCACCCTTCACACAAAATGCTGAAACAGATACTGCCATGCCAGCGCAGGACAGCCCAAGGGTCAATTAATGCCAGGTGAAAATGCCAGGTGAAAATGTGTACGTGCGAAGTTAAGTGCAGAGATGGAACTCTCCAAGATTTCATGGGCCATGTGAAGTTATTTATTGCACACCCACAGCTGTCAAGGTAAAGGGATTGAAATATTGGGTTCATCTGTCAGATATGAGAAGAGCAAGTGGGTAAAATAAAAAGGTGTGAAGAGACAAATGAACAGAAATTAAATATGATAAAGCTCTCTCTCTCTCTCTCTCTCTCTCTCTCTCCCTCCTTCTCTCCTCCTTTGTCACTATCTTCCATTAACTACCTCTCAAGTTCTCTTCCTACTTCTCGCTTTCCCGCTCTATCTCTCGCATTTTTCATGACTGACATTATACACGAAAAAGTGACCATCATATTTCGCATTGATGAAAAATTGTGTTTTTGGTAATAGAATTTTATATATCAGTAGTTGAATAGAATATAAGTATGGAAATTAAAATTATAAACAAACTAAATAGTAACTAAAGGTGAAAACACATGATTGAAATGACAATGATATAGGAATTAATGTGAGTAATAACGAAATGTATGCATGTCACTTAACAATTTTATATCGTCCCTCCAGGTCGAACAATGGCAGAAGGGAGGACACTTCCTGACAACGACGCAGATTTAGATAGTGATAGAGGAGACAGTAGAAAAAAATAAATATTATAGTTTAGAGTGTGGCCTTAAATATCCAGCCATTTTGTTTTCTGTAATGTTATTTTTCACAACCTGTTATAGGATTGTGGCTTTCATAATTAAGGATATGAATGAGGGGGGGTGGGGTAAACCTGATACGAGAGGGCTGAACGCTTATATGGACTGGAGTTAAAACCATGTGGAGACATAATCACTCTGTAAATAGCAATCTTACTACTTTGCACAAAAATCACACTATCATAGACCCATGTTTCTCACTTGCTGCTATTAAACCAAGTAAAGATAATGAGACCAATCAGTATGATGGGGATTATTCCTGGGAGGGTGAGCCAGACCTCACAAACACTGATGTGCAAACGACCACAGAACCTACCTCACAAGGCACTATAATGCACTTTAATCTTGCTACTTCAATTGCACAAGAAACTCCTGAACCACAGACATGGCAAGCTGCTAGTGAACCCAATGACACAACATGGGCAGATGTCTTTCCCATAAAGTATAGAAGGGTGAAAATTATAAATAACAGGGAAGGGGGGAGGAAGAGATGGAAAAGGGGGACGGGAGGGAAAAGATATGATGTATACCATGGCCTGGGATTAGATGAGATTGAAGACTCCCGCCACCCAGATCAATCAAATAAATGGTACTCAGACATGAGGGCAACAGCAAAAAAAGCCACAAATGAGAGCTGCTATGTTTGCTCTCTCATACCACACGCATCAGGAACACCTAAAATACTTGTACCTCAAGAAGTCCCCTTGTCTGATGCCCAATGTTTAAATCATCTCATGTTATGTAGAATTCGGAGCACCTTCCAGTCACACAAAGTTACAATAGAATTGCTGCAGAATGAGAGGACCTGCACGAGCAAACCGCAAGGAGTAATTTGTATCAAGGAACCATTTTTTATAATAAAAGGAACAAGGTTTTCAGAAAACAAGTGGCAAGATGAGACAATTACGTGCAAAGCAGAAGCATTACGAGGTCTAACTGAAGAGAAGTTCCAATAGGTTAAAGAAACATGTACTCCATCCTGGTCCCAACACATTGCAAAGCTCACATGGGTTACCGCACTTGAGAAACCCATTAAAATCCAGTAAGAAATACTGCACAAACTTTGTTTTCACGGTGAAGGGAAGGTGCAGATGGGGTCCGAAAAGCAATGCAACAAAACAATCATCATCCCAGACATGAAAAAGGGCACAGCCACACTCATGGACATGTACTGGGTGTGTGGCAAACAAGATTACCTGCATTTACCGGCATCATGGAAGGACACATGCAGCCTGGCCACTCTGCACTCAGCGCTAATGGTAATCCCAGAAAGCCATATCCAAGGGGGGAGAGGTTTGGCTGGCATATCACAGCAAAAGATTTGGCTGACATATCGGCAGCAACAGATTCGGCTGGCATATTGGCAGCAACAGATTCGGCTGACACATTGGCAGCACTCCAACCAACAACCACAGAGCCTTCAACATAGGACATTCTGTCTAAAAATGAGCTGCAAGGCAGAGTGTCCCGCAAAAAGAGATCACACTATATCTCAAGCGAGTCATCCAACCTTCTCGCCAAAATTCCTGCTAAATATAAACTATTCAATTCAGCAGAAACATTCTTCGCCTCCCTCCTAATGCCAGTACTCCAAGCAAGAACGAATGCCAAATGGCTACAGAGCTGATCCAATTGGCCAACGACACTGAAGAAAGGTTCAATGTGATCAAGGTGGAAATTCGCGCCTTGCGCCTAGTGACAATGCAGAGCCGGTACGTCCTGGACCTACTCACAGCAATGTACGGCGGTGTTTGCCGAAAAATCTGGACCGCATGCTGTACATTCGTACCTTCTGAAGATGCAGATAATGGGACCCTCTCCGACGTCATCTCGGCAGCACACAGCTTGGGGGAGAGAATGCAGAAGGAAGGAGGAATAGAACCGAGCAACTGGTTCAATAACATGTTCAATTGGATACCGTCCTGGTTCAGCATCATGATGAAGATTTTTGTTCCAGTTGTTGTTTTTATTTTACTATTTCTCTGTGTGTGCCAATTAGGAATCCGAAGTTGTGCAAAATCAATGCCTAATTGAACAATGATGATGGTAACAATGGGCAAACAGACAACGGTAGCAACCATGATAGATGCACAAATACAGAATGGAGAACAAAACACACCAACATGGGGATAGGGTGTATAGTTTATATCACACAACAATTAAAGAGCCACGGGAGCTGCAATGGTACAGGGAAGTGTGGGTGGACCTGGATGGGGATAGAGGAATATATATGACATGCACGCCTGATGAGTATGCAAGAAGAGGGCAGAGCTTGAGGGGTGTATATAGGGCTTGGATGCCGATAAAAGGTACACCTGCATGGGACGAGGCAGTGACAGAAGCAGAGTATTATTAGAATGAGAATAACACTAAAAAGTCGTTTGTTACTTTAGATGTAGTGAAAGGGGGAATGTGTGGGGTCGTTTAGGCCCCCGCATACATTCAGCACAATGTAAACCACTTGTTCGTACAATAATGGGGGACGCTTCCATTTGATCGCATGCACACTAGCAGTTTCATTGGCAGTGACAGAGGCAAGGCTATTGTGTGGGACACTTGGCTTCCATTTTGTATACCCTCGACTCCATCGTTGGACTAGGCCTCACTGCGATAATACGAAAAGGCTTCTCTCCCCTCTGCAGCACTGCGCACACCGTGCTCATGGGCCCCACCTTTTCTCTCTGTGCTTGAAAGCTTTGCAGCTCCGTTCTCACGGCTGAGCCAGAGATAATTGCAACAAATATACCAATGTAACATCTCACTCTTCCTCTGAGATCATTGTCCCATGTGAACCGGTTCATACCATGCCCTGTAGCTCATCCATCTCCACAAACCTGCCCATGCCCTCTTACCCCCACTGTTGGAAAATGACTGCCACTACGACCCTGTGTCCCTGCAAGGTATTCTCTTGATGTACCAGATGCATGACCCCATTGTGAATCCCACCCCAGTGTGCCCCCAACTAACACCAGACCTCTGTAACAGTATATTGCACCCTAGAACTAACAAATGTCAGAATGCCTTATAGCCTCTTTGATGCATCTGGACCCAACCCACAGCCAATGTTATCTTATTGACCTGGATCCTAAGCTTGGTACTTCATATAAGTCCCAATGAACAATGTTGTGATTATATGTGCACAATTTATAGATCTATCATGATGTACTCAAAGGAACTGTATTGACTATAGTTTAGTGCATGTCTAATAGCAGTATCTCACAATAGCATAGTTAACGCTCACCCTACCACATCGCAACCTGACCCTCACCCCTCCTGGACGCTGGCAGTCGGACCAGGTGATGTTCACCCTCCCACCAGCTGGTCAACCAATCCAGATGAAGCAGTGCCTCCATTGACCTATGTATCCATATTGTCTATCCAATCCTGCACTGATCTAGTACCCTATGTTAGTTGCGTCATCTATGATGCTGTTTTACTTTATATTGTCATGTAACTGTAATGTTTGCCAGAGCGCTCTCGGGCAGCAGAGTTCTCTGGATGACAATTTTATATAAACAAAACTTAACTCTCGCAGCCTGTTCTCTTAGTCTCATTCCCCATTGGGGTGTGTCTCATTTATTGGTATTGCACGTGTCAGATGGGGAGTGGGCCTATACACCCCCAATGTCTGGTAGGGACTATTACTTCTTTGATCTTGATTTTGTCTCTGATTGTTGTTTATGCCTAACATATCGGGCCGGTATCCTGCCAGGGGTCTGTCTCCTAGGTATCTAGGACTAATGTAACTCTCTCTATTACGTGGATCATGTGACTGAAACATCGGTCCGTGGGGTGGTTCCCTCTGTGGAGTACGCCTCTATTTGGGTGTCATATTATTTTTACTTGAAGGTTGAACGGACTCAAGTGACATTTTCGCAGATCTGATCTCCATTACTGTTGCTGAGGAGTCTCTAGATTTTGGTCTTGTTTCTTTTATCTTATCTCCCTCTCTACCCTGGCAGTAGAGCACCTCATACAGTTTGGTACTTTGGTGCATAATCCATTCAAGGGACTTCTCAGGATGAAACTTGCAAATTAACCGTGATATAATGTATTTCTGCAAACCATAGAACTAGGCAGTTTTAAACTCATTGGAATTGGGATTAAAAGATACATCAAAGCGAGAGAAAGCTCTTTTAATTCTTGGAGAAATTATCGAGGTGACATATTTGACCGAGCTGTCATTGTGTATGCAGCTTTTTTCGCATCCTGCAATGACTGAAATGGAGAAAAATGGTACCTAACTTCCTTTTCAAATTCTGCCCATGACATGTTCTCCTGTTCATTCAATCCTCTGATGATGCTCGCTGTGGGAACATCCAGAGTTAAGTGAAAGTATTGTCTGTATAGTTCCATGGGTATTTTTAGGGCTTTAAATATATAGTGTACTGCTTCTAGGTGGTCTTCTATACAGCACCCCCTCCTTTTTTGAATGGTTTAATTAGGGCCTTGATTGACTTGATAGGGCTACTCGGCGCTATGTTTGGAATGGCATTACTTTGTTGTTCAACCCTTTTCTCAGGTATGTGGGATTGGTGGCAACCCCCAATGGGTGAGTCAAATCACCCAAAGGTGCTGCAACCAAGTCCAGACACCGGCACAGCCATCAAGACACTATATATAAAAGTATGCAGCTCCTCATCCACGTTGTGACCATTGGGGTATTTGGTATCAAAATCTAAAATGAACCTGGTTTCCAGTTGTCTCAGTTTCAAGGTTCGGTCACCTCCTCTCAGGTGAGTCGGGACATGGGCCACAGCGAAAAACGTAAGCAGGTGAACATTACTGTCATGCTCCTGCCTGAAATGTTTAGCCATCGGGTACGTAGTGTCAAAATTCTTGATAGCTCTAAGGTGCTGCAGAATTCTGAGCTTCAATATACATGTGGTGGACCCTATGTACCATTTCCGGCAGGGACATGCAAGGACATACACTACAAAGGGGGTGTCGCAGTTGATAAAATGTTTTATCCTAAATTCAGTGCCTGTAATAGGATGTATAAATGATTTGCAGGCAGTAGCATGTGGACAGGCCTTACATTTTTGGCATTTAGTGAAGCCTTTTGGTAAACCTGGTAGCCAATTGGTCATGGTAGAGTATTTTTGAACAGGAGATAGATAGCTTGAAACCAGTCTGTCCTTTAGAGAAGGTGCTTGTTTGTAGGTCAATATAGGGCACTTAGGCAGTACTAGCCCAAGATCTTTGTCAAGCATGAAGATGCGCCAATGTCTCATGATAATCTTCCAGACATCATATGACGCATTATTCAATGTGACAATAAGGCGGGGATCATCATGGTCCTTATTTTTCTTACTGGTAGGACCGTGCAATAGTTTTTCCCTTAAAGTGCACGTGCTTTAACAAAGGCCATTTCTATAATCTTTTTTCAATAGCCCTGTTGTAAGAAACCAACGACAGCCAAACTGCAACACTGGCCAAATTCGAGAATGTCTGTGCAGTTGCACCGAAAGCGAATACATTCGCCATAAGGGATACTGTTATTACAGGATGGCGGATGACAGCTCGTGGCATGCAGAGGGAGGCCTGCATTAGTGGGCTTTTTGTATAGGGATGTATGAATGCCTAAGTTGTCGAGCTTCACATTGACATCCAAATATACAATCTGAGTGGAGCTGTGACATTCAGTAAATCTCAGATTCACAGCATTGTTGTTAATACTGTCCACAAAAGATCCCCACTCACTTTCATTTCCTTTCCAAATTATAAAAACATTGTCAATGTAACGCCACCAACCAATAATTTGTGTAGGAAAACTAAATGAAAGTAAATCAGACAGAAAAGTAGCCTCCCACCACCCCATGGTCAAATTAGCATATGACGGAGCAAAGGTACTGCCCATAGCAGTACCTCTAACCTGATGATAAAAGGAGCCCTGAAAAAGGAGAAACATTGTAAGGACCAGCCCCCCCCCTTTGTCTGCTGGTTTAAGGATTATTTCTTGATTGTCAAGAAGTCCCTTGAGAGCCTGCCGCTCTCTATTTGTGAAATTGCCATGATGTTTCCAGCGGAATGAGATCTTACTTTTTCTCAAATGCAGACACAATTGTGTTTTGTACAGGCGGCCAAAATGTGCTTTTCCTTGTGACATTTTGAGATACCTCGCGAATTCTGCAATGTCTGATTGTTCATCTACTGAATCAAAGTACACCTTAAGTTTTTATTTCCTCACTAGCTTAAAGAAATCATTTTTTCTTTTAAAAGTGAACTGTTGTGTTGTGGCACAAAGGGCAGGCCTTACTGCAATGCCCCTCGTTTTTTGTCCCCTTCTGGTAGGCTTTTTTCTAAAAAAAGGGACTCCTCCAGTGACGTTACTGACCGCTGTTAAGACTTACACCTAGGGTGCTGTCTCTGCGGTCATTTCCAGTTCTATGCTGGAAGCATCCAAGGATGTAATTTCAGTTATTGCTCAGAAATGTCATATGACTCGGATTTTGGCCGAATTGGGGGAACCTGTGTCAATCCTCCAGTGTTGCTGCTCTGCCGGCAGGGCTCTTACTGACATTCTCGAGAGTGTGGAGGGACCCAAGCCATATGAATACCTGATTGTCATTGCAAACAAGCCCAAGTACCTGGAGGAGGTCAGGATATGCGTCAGTATGAGGCTCCCCAATAAAGCCATACAGCATGAAAGACCTCATACCCTTGCTCTTGAAAACATCTTAGCATATTTGCAAGCAACAAAGATCTTCTCAACCATTGACCTAAACTCTGGATACCACCAGGTGCTGTTGCATGCTGCCTCACTATTGTCTCCTCCAAAATGGGACTGATTCATTATAAGGGCCTCAGCTTTGGAGTGTCCTCCACTGGCAAGGTGTTTCATGATCGGCAGTGGCCTCCAAGACTACCCAGAGTCCTAAATGTAAGCAATGATGTGCTCATCTTTGCAGCTTCAGGACAAGAACACTTGAGGAGACTTTCAGCAGTTTTCTGGTGCCTGAAGCAACATGGTTTGACACTTAACAGAAGGACATGTCACTTTGTCCAATCGAAGATGTACTTCTTTGGAATTCTGTTCCATGACCATGGCCTATTGCCAGATCACTGCCAAGTCAAGTTCATAAAGGAGGCACTGCCTCCCACATCACCACGGGAGGTATACAGCTTCCTAGGAATGGTCAACTTTTGTGGGCACTAGCCTGAAGAAACCACTCAGGGTGCTGACTAAATAGGAACACAACTAGCAGTGGACTATTTCCACACCGAGTACTCACCATGATCACAAGGTACAGGAAGCTTTCTTTAGTAGCAGTACTTATTTAGGAGGACACCCAGTGTGACATGATGCCATGTTGCCTATGCTAGTAAAGCCTGCACCTCCACTGAGAGGAGATATGCACAGTGAGATGTAGGCCCTAGTGGTCCAATGGAGCTGCAAGCACTTCCTTGTGTACAATTTTGGTCACCCGGTAACAGCCTACACTGATCACTGGCCTTTGGTACCGATCATGCAGGGATTTGCTCCACAGCCTCCCATAACATTGCAGCTCCAGGACTATGAGGTGACTCTGTTGTTCAGAGCTGTATTGGATAACCCAGTTGATTAATTGTTATGCCACACTTTGGAATTCTCTGGGGTGGACAAGGAAGTCAACCTGGGACATTGACGGCTTCATTGGGGATTTCATGAGGTTGGTGGTCCCCAATCAAATCCCTTGCTAAATATCCTGAATACCACATGTTGTAATGAATGTCTGCAGGACCTCTTGTCACAGCTGCATGCTAGCCAGTGGATCACTTTTCTAGCAATATATCAGCATAGAAAGTCCAAATCGCATGCGCTCCTCCAGGCCCTGTGGCATGCAAGGGGTCAACCGTTGTTTGGCCTAGGAGGGGTACTTTTGAGAAGCTCACTATAAGTAATTCCTCTGGAGCTTCAGGAATATGTGATGGACCTAGTGCATTTAGGGCACCAAGAGTCCAGCAAGACGATGGCCCGCCTTTATGAGTAGGTAGGTTTGTTCCCTGATCATGAAGCCAACGTTGACACTGCTCTGTGTCGCTGTGTCTGGTTTCAAGCAGCCAGACCCATTCATTGCAAAAGAACCCCCAATTGCATCTCCCAGGATAGCTACAAACCCATGGAAGACCTTCATTATTGACTTTGGCACAGTGCAGCAATAACATCACTTCCTAATCATGTTAGATGAGTACTCTAAAGCAGTGTTGACCTCTTTGCTGATGGTGTATTGAACCACCCTGCACGCCACAACTGGGGTTGCCACGGTGGAGGATTTTCTGGACAGAAAGGTTTTTTCGTTGATGCCAGACTATCAATCCAGGGGTATCGCCCGACCTGACCGGAGAGACTTTGTGCCCGACCTGACCCAGACAGACTTTGTTTAGCGTAGGAATTGTACAACACCAAAGAAACAAATAGAAGGCATTTGAAGGATGCCCCCATGGAGGTAGGAGAGACAGTGCTGGTGCGCAATCGTAGCTCCCAACACAAGCTATGCCTGCTATATGAGACTATTCTGTGGAGTGTCACCCAGAAACATGGCTCCATGGTGATGTCAGAGAAGGGTAGGGAGTTGCTGACATGGAACAGTAGCTGGTTTCAGGCAAACATCCGTAATGAGCCACCCGATGATGGACAAGATGATGTTCTAGTACCTAGGCCCAATGTACTGCCTTGGATAGAGATGGCAGAGGGATCCGAGAGAGAGAAACCAGGGTGATCCAGGTCTCTCACCTGAAAAGCACCTAGAGTCAAGATAACTGAGAAGAGTGGAACAAAAGCTGCCGAGCAGGTTTGAGGAGTATGATATGATGGAGGAGACTATTTAGAAAGAGAGCCATGTACTCGGATATTGTCATGTTGTTTGTTGTCGGTTCTGTGTTAATAGTTGTTTGTTTGATAAAAGGTTGTCAGGGATGTTCTGACACAGGACATTGACTATGATGGGGTGTGCCCAACATCATGGCACAGGCGAGTTCCCAGTGAGCATTGGAACGGCGTGCAGGTGATTCTTTGAGAAGGCCCTAGGATCCCCTCAAAACACATAACAGTACCCATATTCTGTCTTTCATTGCGTGGTCAAATAGAACAGCAGGTAGTCTGTCCACTGTCTATGTTTTCTTCTCTTTGCTATGTTTTCTGCCAGCTCTTGGATCCATTTCCCTGAATCTCTATGCTTTCCTTTCCCATGTACTTGCATACCAATTTAGACTGTGGCTTTCTACTACTGCTCTCTTCAAGATACATCCTCAGGCATGCATCCAGCCACCTATTGTTGCATGCATGAATACCTTGGTATCTGTTTCTATATCCTCACTAAATGCTATCCATTATCTTTCGCTCAATCTCACGCTAGTGGTCTATTTGCACGCCGAGGAGTGATCAGGTATTGTGATGGCTGCTTGTCTTGTCAGTGTTCTGTCAGCTATTGCCATACACGGTACAGACGCCTCCATTTCAGCACCACTCTGAGTGACATCTTGAACGATCGTCGGTGAAGATTTGCTCATTATCTCCATCACATGGCCTAGAGTGTGCTGAATGCGACAACCGACGTGGGTGCATTTAAAGACGCAAACTGAATTCAGCTCATACTTTAGTTTCAGAGATGGGGGCGGGGGGCATCCACAAGGAACGCTTTAATGGAGCAAATTCCTGCCGATGAAAATGGAAGCACAAGCAATAAGAGCCATTTGCAAACACTGTCATGCCACTCTTAGGAAAGATTCTAACACGTGTTATTATATGTTCAAAATTCGCACAGTTTACAAACAATTTGATGTCTAAACTGAGCACATGCAAATTGCTCATGGGGAGTGCGGGGAACATAATGACAGCTGGTGAATTTGATTTGAAAGTTATTGTAGCGTGAATGTTTTCCAAAAATAGTTGCAAGCAAAGTGAGCGATCCTGAACGCACTTAAAAAACGTTGGCCCTGCTCATCATCCCCAAGACATTTTTGGAAAACCTGGGACGAAATGGTTCGTTTTACATCACAATGTTTGGGTGAAATATGATTTTAAAGCCATTATATTCAGAGGCAGTTTTGAAGGGGACACATGAAATACTCCAAAACTTCAGATGCCTGGTCATCAACAGCGTTAAGGAACATTCCAATACAACACATACTGTGCGTGGCAGCCAGAACATTGCAACGCAAGTGAATCACTGGTTGCACACTAGGGGCATGGATGTTTGTGCCATGTCGCTGAAACAGTGCCAGGAACAGTGATACATTGACACACTGGTAAACATGCCAATCATGAATGGCAGACCAGTAGAAATGATCGAACTGTTTAATATTGTGCGATTAGATGTATTATTTTATGCACATCGCTGTTAATGTGCACATTTAATCCGAATTAGCTTCAAAAGTGTTGACCTTTCATTTGTCTCATGTCAAAGTCATTTTGTCCCGAGTTTGCCCCATGACACTCACATAGCCTTCAACACTACCCTCTTGACCTCAGTGTTGCCCTGTGCAACTTTCATCACTGGTGAACTGTGCTATTGTCCTCAGTTATTCCACATGGAAATCTAATTGCCACACACCAGACTCCATGTAATTCTAATTGCCCCAAAACTTCCCACTACCCTCGGTTTTGTCCAACACCACTAACCGCCACTAGTTTTGTCCATTGACCCTCTCATTGGCCTACAAAAGAAAATAACAAGCTACAAGCCAACGAGACCCCTCAGGTCAACCAACGAAATCCGCCTGGAATTCAAACCTTACATCAAGAAAAAACTCGGAGGAACCGCCTTCTACCACTTAGCTGCAAAAACCTGGAACAACATCCCAAAAGAAATAAGGAACACCAAAGATCACCTTAAATTCAGAAAATTACTAAAAACCTGGCTCTTCAATACCACAGACTAAAACAGAAACAACAGTAAGTCTAAATGACTAAACAGGAAAGGACATTGACAAGCTCCCAGAACCGACTGAGAAGCACTCAGGGCACTGGGAGGGGTGACGCCGGACAGAGTGGTTCACATGCGAGACCCATGGAGATGGAGGCAACAACCCCAGCCAATCCATACCATCCCCAACCGCCCGTTTAGCTACAACTAGGTACCACTGGGTTGTGGAACTAGCGAGACACCACCAATCATCACACTAACTGAGGTATGGGCACTGGCAGGCGCACTGGCCATGTGGGTGGGGGTGAGGAACATGCAGGGTTGGTGACGGAGCGAGCTGAGGAGGCAGCTAGATTTTCAAGGGGCCTCGAATGCAAAACGGGCAGGGACCTTCAGAGGCTCAGGGTGCCCAAGCACCCCATCGAGTGAGATTACACGAGCCCAACTGGTCAATTCAGGATAGAGAGTCCAACCAACCAATCCCACTAACAATTTCCTCCTCTGCATACACCTCTCAAACTCCAAACCAAACACAACCACAAACCTCCAGCACAATAAACCGCACTAACTTCACTACACTGCAACAACAAAACAATAAACACACATAGACTCGCACATCAGTACACAACGACTACCGGCCGCATACACCCCAAGTCCAGCTGACGGACCCACCGGGCTGAGGCTGCCAACAGCACATCACTGCATTCTTGCACTTTTCCAGCCTCCAACCACTAACTCACCTTCCCTCCCTTTTTTCAGAGCCGCCAGAGCGCCAGGGGACCACTCCGGTGGTGATAGAGCGCAGTACAAATGTCCTTTAACATTAACATTAACAGTTTTGCCCCATGTCACTCTCACTCCCCTCAAAAAGGTGTCGTAGTCCTGAATTGTGTGCTGTACCCCTCTCTAGGACCACTAATTATTCTTTGGTCCCCAGTTGAACCCCATGTGATTCCAATTGACTGCCCAATGCACCCCAGGTTTTTCCCATGTCACTTTAATTGTCTCAGGTCTTGCTTCCTATAAATCCATGGCCTTGAGAGGCGCTTTTTCTGTTCCTCTACAGCCTGATACCTCTCAGCTCCACTGGGCTGGTGTCTTGTACACCTGGAAGGCTTTGAGATGCTGTTCTGCACATTCTTAGGATCTAGTTCTCAAACCAATGGAGTAACTTTGCTGAAACTGTTGGGGCGGGGGACATGGCATCTAACGGAAATAGGCCCCTGCCAAATTAGGGGGCCAAGATGGTGTGCCACAAAAGTTGGAGTGGGGACAAACACCCTTGCGCCCTCCCCTAAAATTATGCCCATGTCTCAAACACCCCCATTGGGTCTATTGTCTGGTGCAACCATACACCTTCTTGGGAATGCAAGGCGACAGCACAGCGGATTCTCATTTGCAGATGGGTGAGCTTTTATGGCCCCCCACTCATGGTCATTTGGTGGGAATAGTAATAGTAAAGTATCAGATGAGGTCCCAGCACCGAGTGCATAAGGTCAGATAAATAAGAACAGAACCAAGATAGAACAGAGCCACAAAAGCCAAAAGATGAAAGAGAAGTCAAGAGTAAAGTATGATCCACTGTGCCGAAAGCAGCAGAGAGGTACAGTAGGATTAGAAGAGACTAGTGAATCACAGATGGAAATGAGAACCGTTTCTGTGGAATGCAGAGGACGGAATCCAGACTGGAAGGGAGGAAGAATAGAATTTTCAGTTACAGAGGAGGAAACCTGAGAACAGACAAGACGCTCAAGAAGTTCGGAAAGATGGCAAAGAAGAGACTTAGCTCAAAAATTCAAAGGAAGAGAAGGGTCCAAGGAAGGTTTCTTTAAAATAGGGAGAATAGAAGCATGTTTAAGTAAGGAAGGAAAAGTCAAGAGAGAAATATTGAAATGAGAGGTAAGATACGAAACCAAAGATGGATATTCCTGAGGTATGACGGATGCAGGATTCAGCTCAAAGGGAGAAGCTCTAGGATGAGCTTGCACTAAGAGAGAAGAAGCATCCGAATGAGAGAGCACAGAAAAGGAGAGGATGACTATAATAGAAGAATACATTGATGAGGAAGACGAAGAAGGAACAATGGCCGCTCGACTAGTGGCCACATTTGGGGACAAGTAAGAGGCGAAATCAGAAGCAGTTAAAGAAAAGTTTAGGGAATAATCAGGATAAGGAGGAGAAAGAAGATGAGAAAACCCCTACAGTGAGAAGATTGGGAATGGAGAGGATCTGAATAGAACACGTGTTTAGCTGGGAGAATAACATCATCATATAGAGCATGATAAGAAGTAAAAGAGTTATGGAATGGAATGCCTTTGAGTGTTTTGGAGGAGTTGTCTTGTTGTCTGTTTTGTTTGTGGAGTTTATTTATCCCAGTTTGAGCACAGTTAATTGGTAGTTGTTGGTGTTCTTTCTGGTGTTCCTTGTCCCAGCATGAATTCTCCTTTGCCTCTCTTTTTAACATTTAGTCCCTTATTATAGTTTTCTCTTGTACATTCCTGTGTTCTTTTTTCCATTCATGCCACCCAATAAATTAAAAAAATACCAAAACGTTTTTGAACAACTTTATTTTCCTGTGTTTGTATGAACCTTTGTGTGGACCTGATAATTATTCCTGTGCTATGTGTTATTCAGTCACCTTTCCTTATGTATGTGTGTTTTGAAACATTTTTTCTCAATGTATCATCTTGCATGTATTACTCTGTTTTTCTCATTTGCTACATGTTTTACACATTGACACCTTAGGCAACATAAGTATTTGCCTGGAGGGAGTGTGCAGATTCTCATCTTCCCCAATCACTTCATCTGATACTGGAGAAGATGAGAAGCTAAACGATTCCTAACCCTTTTGTGTCAGAGGTGGATGAGTCTGATAAATTGGAGGGGACCTGCTGGAACAGTAAAACATTGGGACACATTTAGAGGGAGAAGAAGCTGTTGAGGAGAAGTGGAAGGATGGTGTGAGCAATCATAAGGCGGGTTTGGTAGCTGCAGGGTCACTCCACAATGTTCTGCAGAAAATAAATGGCTATATGTACTTTGGAGTTGGCATGGAGGAGGTGGTTCCCCAGTAGGTGCACAGAGAGGTAACCACAGGGGAGGAGGGGGATAATGAGAAGTGGGGAGAGCAGGAGGTTGTGGCATTAAAGGAGGTTGAAGAGCTGCTGGTGGAGGAACCAGATATGGTCTCATAACAGATGGATCAGGAGAAAAGGTGACTTGGTACACTGCATCTTTGCCTGCCCATATGTAGAGGGAAAGACAGACTCAGGCTTTTTTTTTTTTAGAAGATAAGTTCAGGTTAAAAGTAATACCCACACATGACACTGCCCTTCTGGTCATATGTGTGAGATGACTTCAGTGTCTTGGAGATTAAGACTGTCTGTGGCTCGGAATGCATGATAATGATAATATTGAACATCTGCCAGAAGAGAGTTAAGCAGGGTATCACACAGAAAAGTGCCTTGGCCCCTCATCGGAACACACACACTGTAGGCTGTGACACAATTATGAGTTCAGGGAGTTCACTCCAGGAGCCACAAACCCCACTACTGCAGCAGCACCCTCATCCTGTGGTGACAGTGACAAGTGATTGTTGGACAATAAACCAGTTAATCAGTAGTTGCACTGAAGGAAGCATCCCTCATCCCACCTGACTCAGGGCTAGCACAAATGTCTTCATCTTTGCAATTTCTTCCATGCCTGAAACAGCAAAACCTGCCACACACAACCATCTGCTGGCTGGGCATCACTAGCACCACATCATTCTGTTGCTCCTGATGTGGCACAGCTTCAGCTGGAGATGGGAGACAGCGTAATGAATTATGTATGCACATACTGTGCGATTTTTCTAACACTGGTCAGTTGGGGAATTTGGATCCATGGCAGTGTTGGATGCCATGGAGAAACACACGCTCCAGCACAACCCCACCCTCTTATATACGACTGTGCAAGAGGGTACTAAAAGGGATCGCATGAAAAACTGAGAGATCCAAGACAGAATGCAGAAGTAGCTCCACTGGTAAGTAAGAACAAATACATTGAGGCAGCATCTCTCGTTTGTGAACATGGTACTAGGAATCAGTAAGTGGCTCCGCCCATTGGTACAGCCAAATAGGATAATGCAGAACCACCATTTTAATCTGATGCTGGCGTTAACCTGAGCAACACAAATGTGCATTTATTTATTTAGGGGATTCTGTGAGTGCTGTACTATGCTTTAGAGAGTACCCCGAATGGTTGGTACATAGTAGAGTTAAATAGATTGAGGATGAAAAAAATACAAAACGTTTACTTGCGCAATTCATTCAAAGGCCTCAAAATTGTTCACAAGAATACGTGTTGCATAATAGTGGACGCTTACATATCAACCACTGGGGTCAGAGGTAAAATCACCACCACCTTTCCCAAAGCCCTGCAGTAAGCTTGACTGTAGCTGGCTTACACACACATCCTTAACATTAAAGAATCAATTTGGAGGTCTCTCAAGTGAGTGTCCTGATGTTTCCTCCTGCCATAGTTTTTCGGGATGATATACCCATTCAGATTTATGAAAATGAGCCCTCTCACTTGTGTCATTGAGGTGTCTCCTGTGGAAGGACACAACAGACTAGCACTGCTAACAAGCTGTTCACCTATACCCTTAGGCTTTCACATCTATTTGGACTTTCATGTATTTTAGCTGAGCTGGAAAATACATTCATGAGATAAGAGCAGTTTAACAAACCATGTAGCCCTTTTATATATTAATTATGTTACAAAGGGCACACATGAAACTTAAATAGATATGCATATGTTAGGTACACATATTGTGCAGACAACATGTCAGTATAATGTTGAATTTGAATTCTATTCATGTACTGTACACAAATGAACAATTACAAATTAAGTCATAGCTTTTTTCATGCGGTCTGGGCTTCGATACAGGTAATTATTTGTTTGTTGTATGCAAGAGAACACTGTAAGCATAGATTACGGCCTGGGATACAGTGGCTGATTTGTTTATTTAACTAGTCCCTATGTGCCCGTAAACAATAAAGAATGTTTTGATTCACTCCAAGCTACCAAATGTAGTTTAATTTGGCATCTTGTGGCATATGGGTAAGGTCAGGTATTCTCGCAGAACATGTTCCTTTGGAATACGGTAATCATTTTCTGAGGGAATATGTTTTCAAAGATGGTGGTATGTGGTAAACATATTCCAGATAAATATGTTTTGAAATCTCAAGGTTTTATAAAGACAACTACTGGGATGAGTTAAGGGAGTGCTGTTTGAGATCCCCATGTAGTGGTGTTGGGGCAGAACTGAGCTGAGGACCCAAGCAAGCTGGATAGCTCTCTCCAATCTGCTTTATGGAAAAGGGCACGGCTCATTTTCCGGCCCTAAATTGCATTTTTAATGGCAGATGCTCAAAAAAGCTTCTCCTTTTTGCTTTTTGAGAGAACTATCTGTTTTTATTGAGCTGCATATGAAAGCATCACACCCTTAACTACAACAGCTCAAACCAATTGAGCAATCAATCTTATTCTGATTTGGGTTATGTTTGCATCATGGTCAATCATTGGATTTTACATTGAATTTGATATTTTGAGGATTTTCCATGATTTTGGGATGATACAACTCAAGCCTCCGTCCAGCTTCTGACTGTCAGCTTTCATCTCTCTACTGTCACAGAGGATAGGTGTGAGTATAAGAAATAGAGTTTACTGTTTTAACATCACCATGAGAGTTCTCATTAACCTTATTTGCATTGAGTGTTATGCACAATCACAGTGATAATTGCTATGATTTTGTATTACTTTATTCTTTTAATAATAAAAGGAAATTAACTTTGCAGGAGAGTGTAAGAGCATTAATTGAGCACCTTTATTGAGAATCTGTCCATCAACATCATGTGATGTCATCTGGATAAGGTGTGGGCCATCTATGCATATTGCACTATATTGTCCTACAGTATATAGTGCATGTTCTGATAATAAATGTTATGGCAGGCGGTTTAACAGTAGTCCCTCATAAATGTAATTACATTAGTTAATCAGTCATGTAGATGAGTGTGGGTTGCTAGCAGACTGCATGGGTTTATTGTGCACGCTCTCTTTGGTCCTCTGTAACATGTATCTGCTTTTCTCTACCTCTATACCTACTACAACCCCTGCTGGTGTGGAGTTTAGCACACTCCCTTCAGAATGAAGGAGAGGTTTGTAGAGGTGAAACATATCACATCAAGACAGGTACAGATGGCCACACTGGCCACTTACCAAACCTCAATCGCAGTGGATTGTCATCACTAGTTGGCATGAATACTCTTCCCTGCACCGGGCCTGCTGGAATCTAGTAGAGACTCAAATGCATAGAGCAGGCAAGACAGGAGGAGGAACCTATCCCAAACCATCTTGCATGTGTACACTGCACACATCATTGCAGTGGTGTCCCCCTGAGGTAGTGGAAAAATAAATGTTGATGGCTGGAATTTTTTGAGTTAATTATAACCACTTACATTGCTTTGGGCAACCTCCAGAACACCCAGAAGTCAGATGTTGAAGAGAATGTGTTGTTATACGCTGACCTCTGTGAAAAGAATTGAGGGTTTTTCACAGCCCAGTCCCTAGGATCCTGCACTCACGTTGCCAGGGAAAGACCAATGCTTTTGGATTCCGACCATGGGGTTGGACAAGCGAGGGAGGATCACCTGGGTAGGGGGTTCTTGGGGAGTGGGGGTGAAGCACCTGATGGTGAGACATGACATCCCCCTTTTTCCTTAGCCCATCTAACCCCTATCCCTTTTTTTATGGGAAACTACAACTCCACAATTCCTCCTCACTTCACAGTGACAACACAACTGAGCCGAGCGAGATGGGGAATGAGGGGGAATGAGGCCAGGAGGATTACCTCTAATGACTTACAATGGCTCTGTCCCTCTAATGAGATCAGGCAGAGTCAGGCACATTATACGAATTACATACACCTGCCACTTGTTAACACTCACTATCAGGATAAAAGGTGGCATGCACAGGCACACTCTGATTGAGGTTGGGCGTGATTGATAAGGAACAGCTCTTTTGGGGCTGATGCGAAACAGGCTATGGAAGTTGGAAGGCCAAGGGGTTGATCGGCTGCTGTGGAGAACGAGAGAGAGCCAGGTGAGAATGACATCCTTTCGGGAAGCCGTAAGCATTCCACGATCGAAAACAAGTAAGTGGAAAAGGGAAACCGTCGAAGTGCTTCCAGGCAGCCTGCTACCCTCCCGGGTGAACGACAGAGTTTGGGAGGAGCAGAGGAGGCATTGGTGATGAACCTGACTGCTATGGGAAAACATTGAAGATAGAAGCCCAATTAACACAACCAGTGAGTTATCAAAGGCAAACAAAAGCCTGGTTTGTTTTAAGAGCAAATGAGGCATGTAACAAGAGTTGAAAGTTGTGCGTGTGCCGTTAAAACACGTAATGAAGAGAACAATGATTGAATGCTAAGAAAAGAATAGAGTAACAGAGTGGTCCTGCAAAGCAGAATTGCACATTCTAAAGTCTCTGTGAAATGTTCTAAGTTATGGAAAGCGGGAAACAGTGGCAAAAAAGTAACCATGATCCCGAACGAAAGTTGATCGAATGAAAAGAAATCTATATGAGGGCAAAAGTAAAGTGGACATGTACTTTGAAAGTTGCCAAGAGGGCAAAAGTAAAACTACAAGTACCAAGGAGCATTGGTGTTGTGAAGATTGTTGATAGTCAAATTGTTTTAAAAGAGGTCGAAGTGGTCATGCAGAGGTCTATGTAAAATCCTTGGAGTTTTCAAAGAGTTTGACAGGAAAAAGTGTGAAGGACAGAACATGGGAAGAGAACACCCACAAAGAGAAAGACAGGCTTGAGCCCGGCGGAGGAAAGCCTGTGCTGAACTCTGAAGAAGAGAAGAGTTGAATGGGAAAAGAGAAGCAGGTTCGTTCCCAGCAGAGGGAAGCCTTTGTTGAATACTGGCAATGTGAAAGCCAATATTTGCGGTAAGGCGGTCAACACCTAAAGAATTGATTAAACTGTCAAGAGATTGAATCCCAAGCCTGAACTGGTGAATTGTACCAGCAAGCCAGAGTGCGCAAGACTGATAGAACTGTGCCATCCACCTATCCTTTTTAATAAACTCTCAAGAAACTCTCAAGACCATGTGCTTCTGAGTGTGGGAAATGGAGTTGTTCCCTAAGCCATTATGAAATGTCTTTTAAGACACTATTTTTCCTTTTTTGTATTCCCTTTACACATTTGTCATTTCAGAAAGAGGGCAAGGTAAGGTTTTCGTAGCATATGCCTTTTTATTTTGACTAAACTGACTTGGACTCATTTCTTGTTTATTTTATGGTCGAGACTACTCCCATTTTAGAGTTAGGGCCAGTTAGGAATTTCATCAACCCCAGTAAACTACAAAATAATGGTTTTCAAAACTTGCATCAATTGTAACGCTCACCTGGCTCCCACGGAGGCGCTGGTCTAGTCTGGGTTGCTGTGGCCTCTTCAAGCATGATGCGCAGAACTCGGACCACCGGTTGAACAGGACACCCAAATCTTGCTTGTCTGGCCCGTAGGAATATCCTTCTGCAGATGAGAAAGGGGATTAACTGTCTGCAGAATAGTGTGCTTGCTCCCCCCTTTTCCCCTTCGTTCTTCTCTGACTTCCTCCAAAACCCCCGGTTTAAGCTCACCTTATTGTTTGGAAGGATGAACTCTCCATCCTGCTTCTGGTTACTTCACTGGTTTTCAGAATGGCACTGGCAAAATCCACTTGACTTTTCTGAGCGATACGCCGTAAGTATGAAGATTCAAAAGTTCAAGTGTGAGCCTCTTTTTATGTTGTCTTCCTAACCTGTGATCTGTCCGTTATTTCAGGTGCAGAACGAAGGCGATGCGTTGAGGGGTTAAATTGCAGATGGTAAAATCAGGTGAGTTAGTGATGAGGGCGACCCCTCTAAATGTGTTTATAATTCCCCAGTAATGTCTTTTGTCCTTTCCCCATAGGGGCCGGGGTGCGGTACCTGCCAACGAAGCCGCGCCGACCCGAAATGTGGAATGGTTCACCAAGAAAAGCCGGTAAGTATTATGGCTGAAAATTCGGCTTTCCTCCTGTGTTCCCTCTGCTCACCTTTTGTCTCTTCTTCTCTCCCCTGGGTGCAGAGATGTGGCGACCGGTGCTGACAGCTGCGATGGAGCCGGGAGATGTCTCGAGGACAGGTGAGTGAAGTGCGGTGCTGCAGCGAGCAACGCAATGCTTTTAAATGGAAGTCTTTCTTCAAGAATGCTGGCGTGAAGATTCCGGATGCAGGTAAGAAGTTTGAATAAGTTCTTGGTTTTCACCTTTCTCTTTTCTTCTTTCCTTACACGTGTTCCAGGTTCGAGGCGGGCGTGGCTGGAGTCCAGGTGCAGGAGCAGACACGGTGAGCGTTCAGCTGCTGGGATGCAGAACAACGCGAAGCACGTGTGGCTGTCCGGGCGTGGCTTAAATAGCCTTGGAAGAAGTCCTAGGTAAGTATTCTTCCACAGCCCCACCCAAGTAACAAAATAGTCCCTTAAGTAAAATAGTCCCTCCTAAGCCTCATTTGGCTTGGGTCTTCATGCAGCATGGTCTGCATCAGGTGATTATGCAGCATGGTCTGCATCAGGTAAGTGCACCAAACACTTTCCTTTATGAGCCTGGCGCCTATGGCGCCAGGACTGATGTCCAACATGAGCCTGGCGCCAAAGGCGCCAGGACAGAGTCCAAAGAGCCCCTAGAAGGGGCTGCTGGGCTTTTACCCGGGGGCATGATGCCTGCTCCCGGGGGTGCTGGGCCTGGCCTGGTGCTCCGGGGGTAGGCATCATGACACAATTGTGTCTGTGTCTACTTTTGATACCATGACTTCCTTACACCTCTCTTCATGTTCCAATTGGGATGCTACAATACAAACACATTTTCCCAAAGGGGATAACTTGCAATTTAGCATCATGATAACAATTCCAGCCCTAAATTTAAATACATTCCCATTTCATTCAAGATGTAAGAATAACAAAGTACAAGTTAAAAATTAAACACAAACACAAATGGCGACTATCAAAAATATAAATATTTATTATTACAAAGTGATGAAAAAACATTAAACAATGAAAACCAATCTATTCTGCACTAGATTATCTTCACTCATACTTATATTCGGAAAGTAAAATCATACAAAACATCATGATTTCCTTAATGATTATGTAAATACAATTGTTTACAATCAATACAGACATTCATGGCAAATATCTGTCAACTATTTCTGGATTGTTTTGGCAATCAGGTTTAATCATTCTTCCTGTATGAATAATATTTGACCAATAGTGGCAAACATATCACACACTTATTGATGGAGGCTGGTGAATATTCTGTGGACAGTGACCACATTTTACATTAATGAGTTGTTCACAGTGAATCACAAAGATAACTTCTAGAGATTATTCAGAGAAGATACATGTTTATGTGAATTATAAGATCAAGGAAAATTAACACATTACAATCACATCTATTCAGATATTGCAATATTTCTGATTAACAATGCCCATTGGAATTCCATTCCCACATCTATCTATAAATATAAAAGTAAAACGTTATGTGTGGGTTTGTGGCAAAGTGTTGTTCCTTATACAATTCCACACCATTTCCCCATTCTGCACCACATTTTGCATAGTTACCTGTTAGGACCCTCCAGCCAATACTGACTTCAAGACATGTGGACACCCTACCCATTTCCCCAGATTTCAGCACAAGGCAAAATGTGTTTGTAGGTTTGTGGCTTGGCGAAGCGTTGTTTCTTATTCAATTCCACACTGTTTCACCAATCTGCACCACATTATGCATAGTAACCTGTTAGGACCCTCTGGACATTACTGGTTACATGACATCTGGACACACCACCCCTTTCCCCAGATTACAGCAACACTCTAAAATTGTTAGTGGGTGAGTAGCTTTGCGAAGTATTGTTCTTCATACAATTCCAATCCGTTTAACCAATCTGCACCAAATGTTGCATAGTTACCTGTTAGGACTCTCCAGCTAATACTGGCTACATGACATGAGGACACCCCACCATGTACCCTGGATTTCAGCACAAGTCAAAAAGTGTTGATTTGTTTGTGGCTTGGTAAAGCGTTTTTCCTTATACAATTCCACACCGTTTCACCAATCTGCACCAAATGTCTCATAGCTACATGTTAGGGCCCTCCTGACATTACTGGCTACATGACATTTGGTCACCACACCCTTTCCCCTGATTTCAGCACCTCGACACATGAGATGATTGCCTGAAATCGGCGAAACATCAATGTGCTCGTAGAAGGACCGGTCCAGCCACGAGGAAAGTGACCTCGAAAACCACGTTTCAAGGCCCCAGGATGTATGGTTTCTGAAACGTTTGTACTGCAATGTGCTGCAACAAACTGAACCATGCCAGGGTGAAGCAACAGGTGGAAGAGAGCACAGAGGTCCCAATATGCAGCAGCACACCAACTCTCACCTCCTCCCAACGTCTACTGCGGGGTATGACAGCCAGCCACACGCAATCATTCCCAGTGCAGTTTACTTCAGGTTGCAAACAAGCCATAAGCGAATCGGAACAGTGACCTACAAGATCAGTGTTATCATGTCTGTCTACAGAACCCGTTTGGATAACAATTTTGCTTCTACGTTATACATTAGTGACTTCATGTGAAGGTACAAAAGTCCTTTTTGACACATCATTTTTCAACACTAAGGCCTAGAGGTAATACACTCTAAGTAGAGAGCAAAATCTCCCTACATACGTTAGAAGATCCACTTATACTAAATATCACCCAGAAGTAAATATTTTTTATAAATTTGAAGAAATATGGTAAATCCAAACATGTATAGGGAATTTCAACCAGCCTTAAACTTCCTCTGTTATCAGTCGCCACCTTCAATATTTAAGGGGACTATAATCACTCCAGGAACACAATACATATATTGTCTCAAGAATATACAAGGGTTGAATATAATAATGTAACTGGAGGAAGAGAATGCACACTCACCAAAAAAGTACTTTAAAGATAGCCAAAACCCAAGACACTGTTGGATCATGTGATATTCCGCTAAGTAAACTTCAAATGAACACATGCCCCAAAAAAAACAATGATTGATTTGAAAGAATATTCATTCATCTCATACATATATCACGTTGATTTACCTCAACTCACCGAAATGGAGGACTGATTGCTTGGTTCCAAAGTATATTTACAGACCCCCTGCATCCACCAATCTCAAGCAGATATAAGTATAAAACTTAACATGCCACATTAATCCATCTGAGCATTTCCATAGATGTCTCCGTCCTTGGCTGCATGTATATTTCAGACCCAACAATTTATTATTTAAATGAACAAATTATTGAGTTGAATGAAAAAAACAATCCCAAATGGCTGCATAATCAGGCTAGGAATATCTGATTATGCAACTAGCATCCTCACCATTTTTGCATAATAATAATACTAGGAGTAAACATAATTTACCTGCAGCAACCAAACAACATTGTTCCAAATCAATTCCTATTGCATGAAAGTTAGTAAACAAAAAATACATACATATAATTGGATCACAAAGAGCAACACTGGCAAGATGATATCAAATACCTTGGCCAGTATATAGCTCAAACCCTTCCATTAACTATGATTACTAATGGGCCCAACAAAGATTTTGGGGTCTACCTGTATAATAGCCATTGACAATTGTTGTCAAATAGCGCTAGTTCAGTCCACAATATTAACAAAGATGCAGATGAAAAATAATCTAGCTGGGCTTCCAGGGCCAAAAGATGAGTGTTTATTTCTCCCACTCTCCCCTCATTCATTATCACTGCTTGAGTACACCAAGTCAAATAATTTTCTTTATGACCAGAATTAACACAATGATATACCAATGATGTATTCAATGTTCTGGATTTGATCCATGAATCCATGAACTGTGTTCACTAATCTATACTCTGGCGGACCTTGCAGTCATTCATACCACTGTACCATAACTTACAGGGACACTCCACAAATTAGATGCCATTCACAGTTTGGCAGTTACTGAATTGTCGCAATTGCCAAAAGACATCCCAATGAGAACAATCTTTGATTCTTTTTGTAAATTGGCGAGAATTGCAACCTCCACATGGAAAATGGCCATTAGTTTGGGGAGGCTATTCAGCACAGTGGTTGACTTAGTTTATTCTTGTTCTTCATTGACCAGACCAGATGGTCATGTACATTCCTATCTCTTTTTTATCTCCCCGTCTAGCACACAGCATTTAAAACAACATATAACCATGTGAGGTTCGAGGCAGTGTCCGAACATTACCATTTGAACCTTGGGTAATTTCTTTACTTTGGCTAGTTACCATACTTCACGAAAAAGGGTAACCACATTTCTACAATCTTAACCCTTGATTTATTAAGAATCTGCATCATATATTCCATTTTGAATATTCCCTTGACTTTCCTCAGCCATTCCCCCTCTGTGGGGTCCTTGTCTAGCTTCCATAATTGTGCCACAAAGCACCTGGCCGCCACCATCATGGTGCGGGTCATGTGATTTCCCTGGTCTACCCCTTCATTTGTATCCCATACCCCACCAAACAGGAGGCCCCATGGTGATAGTTCTCTTGAAATCCCATGTATCCCCTTTATCCACGAGAGGACCTCCCTCTAATAGATCTGTATATGGGTAAATCCCCACTATATGTGGTAATAATCAGTGCCTCGGTTACGGGACCTCCAGCACAGTGAGCCTGTGCTATGGTACATCTTAGCCAATAAGGTCAGAGGGTGGTGTCAGCGGTGTATGATCTTAATTGCCTGCGTCCAATACTGTGGTGATGCTGAGGATTGTGTAGCCCTTCTACACATGGCTATCCTTAGGTTGTCTGTTATTTCCTTTTGCAGGTCTTTCGCCCATCGTTTCCTAGACACTAGGCATTGGAGAGGTTCCCCCGATAGCAGCACCTTATACAGGCACGCTATGCGGCCCTTTGTGTCTCTATTTTGTATGAGTGCTAATTCAAAAGGGGTGAGATCTCTACGCAGGTTGTTTCCCAATAATGTATCATTGAGAGCTCCCTTCAACTGCAAATTGCGGAATGGAGAGAGTCAGCCAACCTTCAGAAGGTCTTCCAATTTCCCCATAGATAGGATCTCCCCCTTGTCCCACATCTGCCCCTCTCTACTCAAGCCCGCCTCATACCATTTCTGAAATGGCAGGGGTTCTGCTATCAGGCTTCTCACAGGGGAGGCCCAGATGCAACTCATTGAGGAGGGCCATATCATGATCCACCTCATGTTATTCCCTTCTTTCAAGATCAACCATAGCACCTCTAGGATGGGATGATGCAGGATCATACGTGGGATCTCTCTCTGGTGTAGCCATAGCCATTCCCCCAGGGAGAGCAGGTCAAAGATCGTATTGTCCATGGCTACCCATTGCTTCTCTGATTGTGGCTCTAGATGGTCTATAAGTATGCATAAATGGGCCACTTTATAATAGGCCTATAGGTCTGGGAGCCTAAACCCCCATCCCTTTTGCATTGGGAGTACTCTAAATGCTAATCTGGGTCTTTTCCCAGCCCACAGACATTTCAGGAGTCCTTGTTTGAGCATATCTATAAAGTTTGTGGGGACTGTTACTGGGAGCAGCTTAAACAAAAATAAAAATGTGGGGAGGACTGTCATCTTCTAACAGTTGAGTCTAGCCATCCATGAAAGGTTAAGCCTGGTCCAGCATTCTTGATCTGTCTTGACTTTTTACCACAGGGGGGGATAGTTTTTGTCAAACAGATTGCTGAGGTCCCCCTGGGATCTGAACTCCTAAGTAGCAGAATCCTTCTCCCCTGACATTGAAACCCAGCCCCCTCGGGTGTGCCACTGATTTGTTACGGTTTATCTTGAACCCAGATAGTTGTCCATATACTTCCAACCTTTCTAGTAGTATCGAGAGGGAGGTTTGGGAGATACATAAATGCCTGTCATCTGCCAAAAGGCTGAGTTTTATATTCCACCTCTGCCACCCTGGACCCTCGAATGTCGGTCTGTGCCCTCACATCTATTGTCATTGGACACCTTTGCCAGTGGGCCAACCAGCAGTTCCTGAAACTGTTTATAGAAATCTGCAGTGTAGCCACCTTCCCTGCTGGCTTTCCAGCTCTTTAGTTTCCCTATGTCTGTCACGATCTCTTCTGCCATAACTTTGGCTTCCAAGACCTCTAATGCGTCAGTGGAGAGCTTTGCGATGGCCAGGCTTTCCAAACATGTTTTAACTGCGTTGTCCTCTGGCCTGGTGCCCCTCTGTGCAGTTCCTCAGAGTACTCTGCAAACCATCCGGGGATCCCTTCCTGTGGATCCACCAGCTTCCCTTCCCGGACTCTAATCTTCATGACCTGCATGTCCCCTCTACATCCCCAGATCCTATTTGCCAGCGTCGACCCCACCCTGTCCCCCTTCTCATAGTGTTTTTGTTGGGTGTACCTCATTTTCTTGATCACCTCCCCTATTAGTGTGGTATGTGGGGATTGCCTCTTATCCCTGATCTCCTGCAGTAGGAATGTTCTATCTCCTGTCCCCTTTTCCCACTTTTTGCTTGCCCCTTCCGCTATTAGTAGCTCCCTCATTGAGGCTTGGGCAACTTCCCACACTAGGATGTGTTGTACTTCCCCTGTGTCATTGGTCTCGAAGAATGTGCGTATTTCTTTCCCCATGAATTCTCTAATGAACGGATGCCTGAGTAGGGTGTGATTGCAATGCTACCCTGGAGTGACTCTTCTTTTGCCTCAAACTTCCAGGTCGCCGTGACCATCTCATGGTCCGACCATGTGACTGTCTCCGTTGGGGGCTACCATGTCCGCTTCCTGTTCCCTAGGGATCAGCAAGAGGTTGATCCTGGTGTTTGTCGAGTGGGAGGGATGAGAAGAAGCTGTAGCCCCCGGCTTGGGGTAAGAGGCCCTTTATACATCTATCCATAAGTTGTCTTCCAGGAAGCTGGGAAAATCCCTGTTCTCTTTCCCCATTTGTCTGCTCCCACTCTCACTGACCACCAGTCCAACCTTGGGTCGGTTACTAGGTTACTACTGGGTTCCCCCCACAAGTATGTGTCCCTCTCCCAAGAAGGTGAGTTGGCCTGAGTTGGGTGCGTATACCTTGGCCAATGTGAACATGACCCCGTCCATCTGTCCCCTCCAAATCCCATCTTAACCTGGAGCTCTTTCATGTAGAAGGATCTCACCAGCACAATACCCACCCCTTCTTTTTATGTTCTTTGTTGGAGGCCCAGACCATCTGTCCCACCACATCCTTTCTCAGTGGCTGTTCCACCCCTACTTAAAATGCGTTTCCTGTAGAAACAGGATGGACAGCCAGAGGTTTCGGAACATATTGTATGTCAATTACCTTTTGTTTGGTGAGTTAAGTCCCTTGAGGTTAAGGGTTGCCCTTTTCTTTGGTGTTTTCTTATATACTCCCACCGTTGTCCTGGAACCTGGCTGGCCCTCCCCTGTGTGTGCTAGTTTCCTTCCCTCCCCCTCTTTCCCTGTGTCCCCCCTCCCTGTTTGCCCTCCCTAGCCCACAACGGAAAACCCCAAATGAAACCATAAGCATTCAGGGTGTATAGCCCAACCAAGTAGAGACACCCAGATCTCTCCAGATCAACAGGATATGTGGAGGCTAGCGACATACCATGCCACCTCTACCCCGATTGGTACTTAAACATGTTGAGGACCTTATCCTTGTGTAAGGCACCTTTTTCCCAGCGTTGCTTTGCCCTTCTTTCTTTTCATCTTGGAGGTGATGAATGATAGACTGTCAACTGGGCTCCGTCCCAATCTATTGTGCCCTTCTCCCCTTGTCTTTTGGAGGATTTCCTCTTTGTCCCAATAATAGTAGCATTTAGCCACCACTGAGTGTGGTCCCCCTCCAGACGCAGCGCCTCTGTGGACCCTGTCAAATTTGAACTCTCTCTCCTCCGTGGCCCCTAATGGCTTGCGCAGCAGACGCTGCAAGGACTTTTCAAGAAATGTTGGTGTTTCAGTGTCCTTGCTTCAGAATCCCCAGATGCACAGGGTATTCCTCCGTTTCCTGTTTTCCATGTCATCCACCTTGTGCCTGGTCTCCCTGTCCCTCCGCTCCAGTTCCTTGAATCTCATGTCCACCTCCACGTCCAGTATGTCTTTCACCCATTGCATGTTTTCTAGTGCTATGACCATGTCTTCCACCTTTGTGACATTTCTGTGATGACCCCCATTGAGCCCTGGACCTTCGCACTGAAGGCACACAGCTCCATGAGTGCTACGTGGATTCCCTGGTGTAGGCCTCCCAGGGCCCCTAATTCTTGTGCAGCCCCTGCCTGTCCCGCCATCTTGGCTCTGCTTCCCGCAGTTGCAGCCTGGAGGGTTTGTGAGTTCCCTCTCTCTCCCCTGGGCTGTTGGTTTCCTATTTGGAAGCTTCACTTGGGGCTGTTTCTCACCTCCCTGGCCCTGGACAGGGCCATGTCTTTATCCGGGTCTTCACCTGTGATATTGTTGGGTGGCCCTCTTTGCTGTCTTTGCTGTCTATCCAGGGTTGGGGGTCTCCACCTCTCTTGGCTCCAGCTGGTCCCTCTTCAGGCCTCGTCTGGTCTCTGCTGGATTGTGTAGGGGCTCTCTCCCACTCTAATTCTTATTTGCCATTTAACGGGCTCCCAGCACCCTTCAACTTTAGGTGGGGCGCATGCCTCACTGGCCCCCTGCCTTCCTCTCTGTATTGGGGGGAGGGGGTGGTCCTGCTGTTGGTGACTGATTTGGGGCAGCCTCACTGTTGTTGCCTGGGGTTCACCATGTCTCTCCACGGGCTGCACTGTACTCGGGCAAGAGGGGCCAAGTGGGGTGTCCATCCCCGCCGGGCCTCTCTCCCGCTTTGTTCGTTGTTTGTAGTCTAACAGTGCCAGTGACCCTCGATTATTTTTTGTTGCCTGATGTGGGGGGTACTACGCTCCTGGTGCGGTCCCATCTCTCCAGTCCCCCACTCGCTTCTGGCTCTTTTTGCCTCATCGGGGGTGTGCCTGCAGCTGCCTCCCCACTCCCGCCAGGGATGCACCTTGTCCCGCAGTAATTACACTTCCCTCAACATGTCGGGTCTTGCGGTATAGCTCTGCTCAACTTCCGACACCATTCTGGAGTCAAACTTTCACCCATCAGGGTCTCAACTATACATCTTTTTGTTGGCCGTGTGCTGAGCTCTCCACTCATGTGGCCATCTTCCTCTGACCCACCTGATGGTCTCCCTTTCCTATCTCTTTTTAATGCAAACAGAGGTTGTTCCATCTTGTATTTTGTATTTGAAAAATCTAGTTTCAGAAATCACCCATTCTTGAATAGACTAAATTCTACATTTCTTAAGCAAAACCATGAATGCTTAAGGGTCTTCCAGACAAGCCCACGTGGATATCCCCATGCAATCAGTCTAGCTGCCAAAAGATTGTCATGTTCAAAATAATCCTTCTTTTTGTCTAAATGAGATATCATCCCATTGTGAGCAAGGATATTGACTCACATAAGACAAAATAGTTTCCAGTCTATTGATTTACTACACAGTCTAGAAATCAATGAGCTATTTGTAGAAATTATATTAATATCACGGATGTCTATTTCATGATTTACCATAGTTACAGAAAACTCTATGATCTCGTCCCTCTGATTTAGCCAAACAAGTAATTAGAACAGTTTTTCTTTTGTACCATAATAACAAGGTGCCATGAATATCATTAATATATATTTTTCAAATCCTAATATCTGATGAAAATAGATTATTGGAACATCGTTCCTTCCTCATGCTATCAGCAAAGGTTCAATTATATAGGAAGTGGGCGGTAAATGAGATAGGCGTACCTTCTCAAAAATGTTTTGTGATGCAAACCACCTTCTCTTGTGATGTATTGGTTTAAAGGGACTTACACCTTCTCTTCCACCTGCGCAATGCACATGTGGTTCTTGCCGCCTTCCCTTTTGCCTACAAAAGGCATAAATGCCTGTCACTGCTTTGGCATTTTCCTCTACCCTCAAAATGCACCTGGGTTTCTCAGTGTTTTGGCCATCTCCTCCATCTACAAAATGCATATGGAGTTCTCAGTGTTTTGGTATTTTCCACAACCTGAAATGCAGGTGTGCGTTACAAAGCCTTAGCCGTCTCGTCCACACAAAATGCACGTGTTCCCACTTCTTTCATCTTCTCGACTGCCTACAAAATGTTCTTAATACTTCAGCATTCTCTTATTTCTATACAAAGCACTTGGGTGTTCAGTGCTTTAGCCTTCTACTCTGCCAATAAAATGCTTGTGGAGTTTTCAAAACATTGTCATTCTCCTACACTTACAAAAATGTATGTCATCATAGTGTTTAGGTGTTCCTCTCAACTACAAAATTAATGTGGGATTCTCACTGCTTTGGCGTTCTACCCTGCCTAGCAAATTCACATGGGGTTTCACTGTTTGGGTGTTCTCAACAGAAAAACTGCATGTGTGGTTCATGCTGCTTTCGCCTTCACCTCAGCCTACCAAATGAACAAGTGCTACACACTGGTAGAGCCTACTTGTGCACCATCTAACAGCAGGTGGACTTCTCACTGCTTCATCCCCTCTCTCTGGAAAATGTGTGTGGATTTCTCACTGTAATGACCTTTCCCATACCAGCAAAATGCATGTGGGTTATCAGGGTTTTGGTATTCCCCTCTTCTTAGGAAATGCGTGGGGGTTCCTACAGGTGTGACCTCCTTCTCTGCTTACAAAGCGCATGGAGAGATCTCAGTGCAGTTGCATCGTTTTCCACTTGCAAATGCACCTGAGGTTCTCAGTGCTTCATCCCTCTATTCCACTTAAATAAAATGTGCTTGGGATTGTCACTGCTTGGGCCTTCCCCTTTGCCTACACAATGCATGTGTAGTTCTCACTGCAGTGCCATTCCCTATAGAAAAGGTGCCTAAGACTACTTTGGACTTCTCTGCCTATATAATTAATGTGGATTTCTCACTGCTTTTTTAACGACCGCAGCCTAAAAAAAGCATGTGGGTTTCTCACTGCGATGGTCTTCTCTTCTGCCTCCAAAATGCATGTGGTGTTAACAATGCTTTGGCAGTCTCCTTTGCCTAAAGATACACATTAAGTTCTCACAGATTTTGCGTTCCCTTCCATATACAAAATGCTAGTGGACTTCTCACGACATTGGTGTTCTCCCCTACCTACAAAATGCAATTGTGCTTAACACTGCCCTCTCGTTTTCATAAAACTATAAATAGACACGTTTCTGCCTTCTTCGGCCTTGTCCTCCATCTACAAAATGCACCCAAGGTTCTGTGGTGTTCTGACTTAGCCTTACAATGTGATTAATGCAGAATGTTATTGCTGAAGCATTCCAGCATGAACTATTGGAATGCTCTAGGGTTCTGGGAGAGTGAGCTGGACTGGAGCTGTGGATATGGGAGAATTCAAGGTTTGCTGCACAGCTTGACAAATACATCTACTTGAAGTCATTTGGCCCTGCCCAAAGTGTTTTCAACAATTGACCTTGCCTCAGTGTATCATAGGCTGCATAGCTCGTCCAAAGGCATCACCCTATTTATTACTCAAGAGGGAGTATTTTGATTTAACTGGATGCCTTTTGGGCTGGAATCATCAACGGGGAATTTTTGAAAACATAATGGAAAAGCTGTTTGGTGACCTTGGCAAGATTTTTTGTTTTTAAGATGACATATTAGTTGCAGGCGAAGATGTGGGGGAGCATGATAAAACACGGAGGAAAGTTTTGAATATTCTACAAGAGAGAGGTTTGACCGCGCGTCTTGAGGAATGTAAATTTAGCTGTGAGTCCACACAATACCTGAGGTGTGAATTAAGCGGGAAGAGACTAAGACCAAACAGAAAAATTATGAGTGCTATCAGGAATGCTTCCAGGCCGTCCAGTAAAGAAGTCTTATAATTTATAGTACTGGTTGAATGTTACCACATGTTTGTAAGGAACCTCGCAGATAAGGTGGAGAAGATGCACGACTTAACAAAGAGGTGGGTTCAGTTTGAGTGGATGGATGAGTGTGAATGGGAGTTTATGAAGATACAGGAGATGATCGCCAATGCTGACTATCTGACACAATTTCACACCAGTTTGTAGTGCATAGACACTGATGCCAGTGACAAAGGGATTGGTGCAATATTGTCCAAAAAATGTGGGGCGGTGGAGAAGGTAATACCTTTGCCTCTAGGAAGTTGAAAGGGCCAGAGTTGAGACACACTGTTAGAGACAAAGAGATGTTGCCCTCTATGTGGTCGTCAGATAAGTTCTCGCCATATGTATGGGGATCTACATTTGCTTTTAGGATGGCCACAAGCCCTTGAAGGCAGTCCTGGAAGAAAAGGGTTTGGATAAAGTGTCCAGATTGATAGCTCCTTGAGTCACTCTGTTGCAGCCCCATAACTGCAGTGTTGAAGTGATACAATGAAGGAACTATAAGGCTGCTGACTGTCTGTCCAGGCTGCCAGAATCAGGAGTTAAGAGTGCAGTGGACAGCAGGACTGAGCATGTTTTTCTGACAACATTTTTATTTCCAAGGCGGAATGAGATACACACTGTGTGAGTGATGAGTCCATACAAGGTGCCATTAGAGAAGTTTCAGATGGATGGGGGAGTAAGGTGAAGGTGACAGAGTCTTTAAAAGACGTTTGGCAGGTGAGGGATGAGTTAATTGCCAAAAGGTGAAGTCTGTATAGAGCTGGTGGGGCAGTGGTACCCATCTCACTGAGGAACATGTTTATTGAGATAGTGCATGCGGGGCATATTGGCATGACTGTAACCAAGTACATGTTGAAGGATGGCTATTGGTGGCAGGGTATGACCATATGGTTGAACAATGGGTTTCAAGATGTTCTGAGTGTGAGGAGTCTGGTAAGGGGCTAAGGGTGACAACTCAGCCATTGACCCATATACATTTAGCAAAAAGGATTTTGGGAAAAGATGTCCATTGAATTATTGGGTCCTATAGTAAGGGATTATGTTATTGTGGTTTCAGATATGTATTCTAAGTGGGCAGAGTTTGAATAGATTACCGACATTATATCAAGCAGGATTGTGAAGTTCCTGAAGAAACTTTTTGACAGGGAAGGAATTCTGAGGGAAATCCTGTCAGACATCAGAGTACAGTACAGTACAGTTTGTCAGTAGAGAGATGGAGGAGTTTGTAGAGAAGTGTAGCTTTGCTCATAAGAAAACAGCATTGTATAACCCACAATCCAATGGGGCAGTTGAGAGTATAAGCCAAGATATGAATGGGACAAGCATCACAAAGAGTTGTGGTCAAGCATTCAAGCAAGTGGTAAGTGAGAGAATAGTAGCTTTGAGGTTCACCATGCATGAGTCAAGCAGAGCTGTACCTTTTGAAGTAATGAGAGGGAGGATCTGTCATTCTAAGCTTAGTCCTCCTTGGATGGATTGCAAGAGGGAGATGAGTGTGAGTGATGAATTAATATGTAGGAAGCCTCAGCAGTACAAGAAAAAGATGACGATTTTATGAGAATAGTGCTGTCAGGAAGACATATGTGAGTTTAGGATACTGGATCAGGATCAAGTTGTGTAAAGATGCAAAGAAGTACTCTAAGCCAGTACGAATTGCGAGGAAGTTTAAAACAAACTCTAATGATGTCTGCTGGAAATATTTGGAGTTTGAGCAGGATTGTGGCTATGACAAAGGGAGTTAGCATGAGTGTGTAGGGTAAAGTTCAGAGTGTGAAGTTGTGGAATGGTGTGTTTGGTTTTGTCACTTGTATGTGTACTTTGTTTCTATTTTGTCTCGACATGCACATGTAGTTTTAGAGTTGTTACTGTGTATATAGTTAATGTTGCATGCTTCCAGGAGATGCTGATGTTATTTCAAATTTGCTATCTACAGGGGGGAGGTGTGTGGTGTTTTGACTAAGCCTTGCAATGTGACTAATGGAGAATGTTATGGCAGAAGCATTCCAGCGTGAACTGCTGGAATGCTCTGTGGTTCAGGGAGAGTGAGCTGGACTGGAGCTGTGCATATGGGAGCATCCAAAGTTTGCTGTACAGCTTAATGAATAAATGTACTTGAAGTCATCATTGCTGTGTTTGAGTGTCCTTACAAAACAGGTTCTCACTGCTTTATTGTTCTCCATCACCCACAAAATTCAGATTTGCCTAACACTGCCTCCACCTTTTCCCCAACATGTACATTCATTCTCACTGTTAGGCATTATCTTTTGCCCACAAAATGCATGTGGGTTTCTCAATGGCTTGTCGTTCCCCAAATACAAAATACAGTTGTGCCGAAGAATGCTTTGGATTTCTATGCCTACAACACTCACATGGGGCTCTCACATCTTTGTCCGGGTCCTTTGCCTACAAAATAACTTTGTTTCTCACAGCTTTTACCATCCACATTCAAAATGCATGTGGGCTTCACGTCTCCTCTGCCTGAAAATATGTGTGTTTGCACTAGTTTTGCTTTCTCATCTGCCAAAGAAAAGCATGCACATGGATGTCTCTCTGTGTTGGCCTTCTCCTCTGCCAATAAAATGCAATTGTGCCTAACACTGCTTTCTCCTTCTCGTCCCCCTATGAAATGCACCTGGGGTTGTCACTCTTTTGGCCTTTTCCTCTAACTACAATATTAATGTGGGGTTCTCTGTACTTTGATTTCTCCACCACTTACAATTGTGCTTAACAGTACTTTGGCCTTCGCCTCTGCCTTCATAATGCACTGGGGTTCTCTCCGCTTTGATCCTCTCATTCACCTACAAAATGCAAGCAAGGTTCTGAGTCCTTTTTTGCTCTCTCTGGTTATAAAATGCATGTGGGGATCACACTGCTTCATTGTTCTTCTCCTCAACAAAAGTCACATGGGCTTCTCACACTTTTGCCTTCTCCCCCACTTACAAAACTGTTTTTGCTGTCTCCTCTGCCTACAAATTGCACATGCAGTTTTTGATTATTAGCACACAAAATGCATGCAGGGTTCTAACTGCTTTTGTCTTCTCTTGAACCTACAAAATGCATGAGCGGTTGCCACTGCTTTCGTGTTCTCTTCCTCCTACAAAAAACATGAGGGGTTCTCACTGCATTGCCAGTCTTCTACACTACAATGTGCACATGATCTGTTCACTGTTTTGGCATTCTTCGCTGCCTATTACATGTACATGAGTTTTTAACTGTTTTGGCAATCTCCACCTAAAAATGCATATTGGCTTGACACTGTTTCGGCATTCTGCTCCTGACAATGTCCATGGCGTTATCACTGCTTTGGTGTTTGCCTCTGCCTTCGAAATGCAATTGGTGTTCTCACTGCTTTGTCATTTTACTATGCCCCCAACATTCACCTTGGGTTCTTGCTGCTTTGGCCCGCATCGCCTCCACCTTCAAAATGCATGTGTTTGTAACACTGATGTTGGTCTTTACCTTTACCAAATAAATGTACCTGGGCTTCTCACTGCACTGACAGACCCTTCAATTTACACATTGCAAAGGGGTTCTCAATGCTTTGGCCTTCTCTGTCACTTAGAAAATGCACATGGGACTTGCAGTTCTTTGGTATTCTCCAGCACCTACAAAATGCATGAGAGGTTCTCATTGCTTTAGCCTTCTCATCTGTTACAAAATGCACTGGTGTATTACACTGCCTTTGATTGTTCCCTTACATAGATACGCATGGAGTTCTTAGTTCTTTGGAATTCTTCTGCAGCTATAAAATGCATACAGGGTTCCCATTGCTTTGGCCTTCTCTGCCTCCAAAATGCACATGTGCCTAACAGTGATTTGGCCAGGCCATGCCTGCTAAATTCATGTGGGGTTCTCAGTAGTTTGGTGTTCACCTCTGCCTTCAAAATACATTTGTGATTTTCTCTCTTTTGCCTTTCTTTTCTGCCTACAAAGTGCATGTTGGGGTTCTCATTGCTTTAGCATTCTCCTCCGCCAACAATCTGCATGCAGGATCTTATTGAATTGGCTTTTTCCTCTGCTAACAAAATGCATCTGTGCCAAACACTATCTTGGCCTTGCCACACCTATTAAACTCTTGTGGGGTCGTCACTGCCTTGGTAATCTCCTCTGCCTACAAAATGCATGTGGTTTTCTCTGTGCTTTGGTTTCTTCACCTCTGCTTTCACACCCTGGTTCCCCCAGCCATCTGCACCAACATCAAGTGATGAACAGGGCGCCTGGGATAGGACTCCATCTCCTTCCATGCCCTGCTCTTTAGCCACAGGTTGGCTGTCCCTCCTCTCTTTCCCGCCATTGGATGCTTGTCACCTCTTTCAGTACTTGACGCCTTGCCTTGCAGTGACTCAGCCCCAGGAGACCCAGGAAAGGGAGAACAGCTAAAAGCCAGCCTCCAGCATTTCCTCCAGCCTCTTTGCCTTTGAGCTATTCCTTTTCTGTGTCCTGCTACTTGTTTGGGACTACCAATTATGTCTCTGCTCAGGCCCGCCCTCGACATGCACTGCTCTTACTATCTCTTCCTTTTGCTTCCATTTCTTTCCTCGTGCTCTTCTGCTCCAAACCAGTGTAACTCACTTCCTATCCATATCATCTCTTATGCCATCCCTTGTCTCACTCACCTTCTCTCTCTATTCACAAAACCTCCAACCCTAACTTTTAAAAAAATGTATTTATTGTCATAGTCATTAATCTGACTTTTCACAAACACATCACATCAATAAATATATTTACAGTCACATATATTAGTAAGAAATCATTTTCAAATACAGTTATACAAAGCTAAACAATTGGCTGCTTTAAAAAGTTTACTACCTCCCATGTAAGCAAAGTTTCATGGCCTGAGCACATCCAGTCCCAGAATGACTGTGTCCCAAGCCAGCATTCCCTATCCACGTATCTTGAGAATTTCTTCACCCGTGTTTCCCCAGTGCCCGGACAGTCAACAATATTATGCTGTAGGGTTTCAATGTTAGATTTGTCACAGAGACGGCACGGGTTATCAGGATTATGTTCTTTATATATAACACATAGCATCTCCTTGGTAGGCAACAGGTTGAGGTGGAATTGCACGAAATTACTTCTGTGTGATGAACATGGTGAGCCCTGTTTTGTGTCATAGAGAGACAGGGATTTAAATAATACTGAGGCACGCATCTTGTCTGTTGTTCTCATCCAATCTGACATTTTCAATAACTTTTTAACATGCACTGAATTGTGAATCAGAACACTAACTGCACCATCGCATGCCTGCAATATTTCCAAGGCATTCAACCTCCGACCATTCCAAAATGATTAGTATTCTCCTCCATTAAATATTTCACATCCTCATATAGTGATTTGGGCCGGGGACTCAAATTAACCTAAACAGACAAAGGATCCTCCACTCACCATGGAACTGAAAGGATAGCAAACCCAGTTCATACCTGAGACAGCATATTGGTAGGGACTGGGGGAGAGCGAGGACGTACTTCTGCAGTTTGCCCTCCAGACAATCCCACTCTAAGGTTTTGATGACTGGGTTTAACTACGGCTCATATATTAGAGATGCAATTGCCTTACCTAGATAGAATTTTATCACAGGGATCACAGAGAATTTGCAGAAACCATGGTTAATGTTTTTTAATCTGGCAGCCGAGATAAATGAATTTACTACCCAAAGATTCTCTTAGATGCTTTTCAGATTCTTCTACATCTCACTCTCTTTATGTTGCTCATTGAAATGCACTATCTGTCAGTAACAAGACTTCCTTTACCTCTGACTTCCTTCTTTCGCATTCCTCTTCCCTTGACCATATTACTCTTACAGAAATCAGGAGACACTCCCTCTTTGGGGCCAAGGACTCCCATTAGGAACTACCTTCACCAGTGAATATAATGGCATAAATGGGACTACAAGATCTTGTCAAGTATCAAGACTGGACCAAAGAAGAGGCTGAGGGATGCTATTCTGCTAGGGAAAGTGAACATTTATCTTTAAGGAAAAGTAACCATTCCACTGAGATGGGTGCATTGAAAGGAGAACACTCATCATGTAGAAGAAAAGAATGAGGACAAAGAGAGAGCAGTGTCACTCCAAGCAGCGGAAGTTCCCTGTTGACATGAGCCTGGGGCGAGGTAGAGACATCGCGGGACACCAAGCCCATGAATTCCAAACTTGCTGGGAGGCCAGAGAATGAACGCTGAATGGTCAGCGTACCAGCGTACCAGAGAGCCTGACAGGAGAAGAATTGGTGGTGGCGCTACCCTGCGAGAACCAGGGAGGGCAGCTGGCACAATAAAACTGTGACCATCCAAGGGAAGCCGCTACAAGCAATGCCGCTCCCTGGTGCAATATCAAGGAAGGCAGAAGAAGTGCAGGGACAGCAGGTGAGGGACACCGAGGAGGATGGCTTGTAATTGCAGTGAAGAGAATGAACCAATGCCAGACCCGTAAGTGCCCCCAGGCTGTTACTAAGCAGAATTAAGTTAATGAGCGATTGGGGAGGCACAGAAGAATAATGAAGGGTTTAATGCAGAATGAATAAATCATCCCAGTACAAATAAGAAAGAAGAGTGAGGATATTGGAACTGTGATGAAACAAACACATTGGTAAATGTGAATTGTGATAGACTCCTCCCTGGAGGGGATGAAAGCAGAAATATAATACACTTACTAAACGTGAAATCTGCTAATACAAGGAAAGAAATAATAAAGTCCCCAAAGGGGAGGTGAATGAAAGTGAGAGAAGCCCAAGGCTACCCTTAATGAAGGTGAACACTTTGAATAAACAAAAGAGAGTTACAAAAATCATCAAAGGAGGGGATGAACCAGGGAATACATTCATTTCCTAGAAAGAAAGGAAAACATGTGAGCCACCCAAAGTAAAAGAGTATGAGATAAGAAAGAAAGAATGTCACGAGCTAAAGGCCAACTTAGCCTATACAACAAACAAGTTGAACAAACTAGACACTTGCCTAAAGTGGAATACAAATTGTCTAAAGTGAGAAAGGAATTATCCAAACTGATAAAGAAAGTTGCCAAAGAAGAGAAGTCATACCAAAAAGGCAAGTGCTGCAAGAACAGAGCAGGAGAAGGGAGTAATTCTCCTATCTTTATTTTCTAATGATAGTGGTAGGGTCAGATAGTAGTAGTTTTGGATGGTGGACAGATTCTTTTTGGACATTGAGAAAAAGACGACCAATGAGCACCTTAGTTATTCTTTAGGTGGGTAACATCCCATAGCCCTAGAGATAGCTAGGGCTTGCTGACCTTTATTTAATACACCTTCCTTAAAATTTTCCTCAAAGAGTCTGCATCCTTCTTCTGATTTGTCACAGCCTCTTTCCAAATGGTAACTCCCTTGACCTTATTCTCATCTCCTGTCAACTCTCCACCTCTAATATCTCCACCGCTCCTTCTCCCTCTGATCATTCAATCATCTCTGCATCAATCTCTGCTACTACTTCCACCCCTATCTCTTGATCTACCACTTCCATTAACAAGCACACATTTCCTTCTCTGAATTTCCTGTCAACCTCTCTGACCTACAACACATTCTCTCCTTCAATGCAAACTTTTCCATCCACTGATAAAGCTTTCACTAACTGTAACACTGCTTTTAATACCCCCTTCTCCTCTTACTTCCCTCTTACTACATTCATTCCTACACCCTCCACCTCCAAGGACTTTGATTACACAAACCATCCACATCCCGAAAACAACAATAAGGAAAAACCTTGACACTTGGCAAATATCTAGACACTCCTCAGATCTCCAACTCTACCTGACTGCTCTTCAAAACTACCCCCCTGCTCTTGACTCTGCCAAATGTGACTTCTATTTCTCATTTCGCCTCAATCCTCTCACCTAGGTACCTACAAAATTCTCTCAACTGAATTCTCCTAAACCCTCTTCCACCTCCTCTACTCTTTCTGCTAACGATCTAGCTCTCTACATTGTTACATCAATGTTCAATATTCAAAATACACTTATAAAGTACCTTCTACCCCCAACCTGCTCACTTTTCTCCACCACCTCTACCATTTCCCTGTGACAATGTCTTCCATAGCCCCCATTATCCCTGCTGAGACTCTTGACTGTCTACTCATGGTTAACCCTTCAGTACCCCCACTGACCCTCTATCCCCACGCATAGTGAAACTCATAGCTCTCAGTGTTACTCCTTATCTTACTTCCCTCGTCAACTCCTCTCTTGACAGTTCTGCTTTTCCATCATCCTACTGATTATCCATGTCCTTAGAAGCTTGGCCAAGATCTTAACTGTCCTGCAAATGTGTGTTCTGCCTCTCCTCTACCTCACTATTCCAAAATCCTAGAGCATGTAGTTTTCAATGGGCTCTCTCAGTTCCTTGACACACACAACCTCTGGATCCACTTCAATTTGGCTTCCGAACTTTGCACTCTACTGAATACGTTCTCAATGTCAGTAACTACATCTCTTCCACTCGTCATGCTAACCATGTATCTATTCTTATTGTTCACAACCTCTCTGCTGCCTTCGATACCGTCATCCATTATGACCTTTTATCAACATTATCTAACCTAAGTATCAGGAGTATCAGGGACAAGGCCCTCACTTGGTTTGCTTCATGTCTCAGCCCCAGGCATTTCCAGGTGGCCTTACCTCTCCACTTACCCACATTATTGCTGGTGATTCCCAAGGGTCAGTCCTGGGTCCACCTCGTTTCACTCTCTATACAACTGCTTGGCATTTTTATCTCCTCCAATGGCTTCTGCTATCAACTATTTGCTGATGATACTCAGATCATCTTCTCCTTTCTCTCCTTATCTAACAAGCTACAGTCACCAATGTCTAACTGTCTCTCCACCATCAAATACTGGATGGCATCTCACTCATTCATGCTCACTCCACTGAGACTGAAGTTCTCTACTTCCCATCCAAACAGGCTATCCCTTCCTCTCTCCATGTTATATTCTTGTCTCCTGACAACCTTCCCTACTCTACTTCTGCTCACAACCTTGCTATCTTCTTCGACCCATCTCAGAACTTCTCGCTCTTCATCTCCAAATCTGCATCTGGGCCAGACTTAATCTCCTCAACATCATAAAAATAAGACGTCATCTTCCCTTCAACGCGGCTAAGCACCTAATCTCCTCTTTAATACTCTCCTCATCCAGCCACTGTGCCAGTCTTCTCTATGGCCTTCCCAACTGTACTGTTTCACCTCTCAACAAAGTCCTTAACTTTGCTGTCCGTACACTTAACAGCCTTACCCACTTCACCTCCACCTGCCCATCCATCACCATCTTATACTGGTTATCTATGAGTCAGAGGCAAAGCATAAACTCATTCTCATCATCTTCAAAAGTATACACAGACTTGCTCCAGCATACCTCTGGGCCCATCTCACTTCCTTTTCTCCCCCTCACTCCCTATGATCATCCTCAGCTCATCTCTTTGCCATCTCACATGCTGTTTATGCTCCCTCACGTTTCCCCTCTCTTCCTCTCCTCACTCCCTTATTCTGGAATGCTCTTCCTCACCCTATCCACATACTCCCACTCTATCTTTGTGTAAATCCCATCTCCTTGCTCATCCCCTTTCTGAAGGACCACTTGCACAGTATGTATCCCATTCCTATCTCATGCTCCTCTGTCTTTGTCCCTGGTTCATGTTTCTACTTCCCCTGCATCATCTGGCATTGTATTCACATCCTCTCACCCATTGTTAAGGACACTTTTCCTCTGCTCTGTAAATCAATCTTACAAAGTTTTGTAAGTATTTGTGTGCCAATAATGTATGGTTTACGTTACATAAATAAAGGTTTTCTCTCTGCTTTGGCAATCACCCCTCTTACAAGCAAGTGTCCCTAACACTGGCTTGCTTAGCATTCTCCTTTTACTCCAAATTCAAATGTGCCTACCATAGATTTCTTTTTCTCCTTTGCCTACAAAATTCACATTTGTCTCTCACTGCGTTGACCTTCTACACAGCCTACAAAATGCTGTTGGGATCTCACTACTTTTTTCATTATCCTACAGCTACTGTTAAACATGTGTGCTTATCACTGCTTTACTCTCACTTGTTTGGTGTACAGCTACATCACTAAGAAATCAAAATTTCAGCCCTAATTCTACTTCTACCCTATTATCAACTAAATTCTACAAAAACGTATACTATAACTAATACTAACATTGGCCTAGTGAAAAATCCTTTCCCTTGCTAGGCAAAGACGCAACTTTCTCCTCAAACATCAACAAAGGAGTGTTCTGTGTTTCTACTCACTTCTCTATTTAAAGAATTAAGGACAAATCCATTAGAACCTCTAATCTTCAGGTTAGGGATATACAAAGAAAGTTTGGCCTGTACACACCAAGAACATTTAAGGGGTTTGAGTTTTCCTTAAACTGTCTCACACCAGCCAACCTTTATAAGGATAATTGAAGTCACCGAGTAGTTATGTGAACAAATAGAGGAAGGAGGTTGAAAACAAAGTTTTTTTTTTTAACGTCACAGAAATTCAGCATATTCTTTTTAAGTATAGCACTGGATATTTTATTCTATATTATATGACCGCAACTTCGTCCCCTTTAATATTTTCTGTCATTCAGTGTGATGTCAGAAGTCTTTCAATTTGTCATACTTAATGTGGAACCTCTTAAGAATGGGAAGAAAATATACCAAACACAGTTTATAATGTGTTGCAAACATACATTCCAAGCAGACCTAATAAAACACATTTGATTCTTATCGCTCAAAATAAATGGTAAAATGCAGATCTTTGACAACTGTCTAGTATTAAACTTTATCGGTTCACTAAATAAACATACTATGATAAATGTCTGCTTATCCACGAATGAATGTGATTTGTCAAAGGCAGTTGAGAAGAAAAAATAATCTGACAAGCTTTCCGGACCGGCTCGCTCTGAGTCTGCCGGTAAAGGATGTGAACTACCGGCAGGCCTGAACTGCCAGTAGTTCAGGCACCTACCGGCAGAAAAATCACTCAAGCACCGGCACCATTATCAACAGTGCCAAATCCATGGGAATGGGGATTTATTTATTTATTTTTTGTGATTTTCAAGGCGTTATACATCAATTAAATTGTGTTTCAAAGTTCCCACAGGTCAACGGAGGAAACATGGGAAAGAGAAGCAAATAAAGCTATGAAAGAGAGAGGTGGACCTACTCGGCCTAGTGAGCATTCAGAAGATGCAAGTGCAGAGAGAAGGGATGAGTCAGTGGGGGGTAAGTGCTAGGTGTACAAAAGAGTGAAGTGCTTGGGAGTAAGTAGCTGTTAAGTTAATGTTAATGTTAAGGGATATTTGTACCACACACACAGGAGTTGTCCCCTGGCACTCTGGCAGATATGAAACGAAGGGGGGTGGGTTAGGCGTGTTAGAAGGAAAAAAGTTTGGAGAAGAGCAAGGGAGCTATGAAGTACTGTTGGCAGCTTCAGTTTGGTTAACACCGTTCGCTGAGCATTTTGGTGTGTTACTTAGTTCCGAGTCTTTTGGCTTGCTTAGCGTTCTCCTTTTACTCCAAATTCAAATGTGCCTACCATAGATTTCTTTTTCTCCTTTGCCTACAAAATTCACATTTGTCTCTCACTGCTTAGTTCAGAGTCTATTGGCTTGCTTAGCGTTCTCCTTTTACTCCAAATTCAAATGTACCTACCATAGATTTCTTTTTTTTCTCCTTTGACTAGAAAATTCACATTTGTCTCTCACTGCTTTGACCTTCTACACAGCCTACAAAATGCTGGTGGGATCTCACTACTTTTTTCATTATCCTACAGCTACTGTTAAACATGTGTGCTTATCACTGCTTTACTCTCACTTGTTTGGTATACAGCTACAACACTAATAAATCACGTATCCACTCCCAAAAAAAATCAAAATTTCAGCCCTAATTCTACTTCTTCCCTATTATCAACTAAATTCTACAAAAACGTATACTATAACTAATACTAAAATTGGCCTAGTGAAAAATCCTTTCCCTTGCTAGGCAGAGACACAACTTTCTCCTCAAACATCAACAAAGGAGTGTTCTGTGTTTCTACTCACTTCTCTATTTAAAGAATTAAGGACAAATCCATTAGAACCTCTAATCTTCAGGTTAGGGATATACAAAGAAAGTTTGGCCTGTACACACCAAGAACATTTAAGGGGTTCGAATTTTCCTTAAACTGTCTCACACCAGCCAACCTTTATAAGGATAATTGAAGTCACCGAGTAGTTATGTGAACAAATAGAGGAAGGAGGTTGAAAACAAAGTTCTTTATAAGGTCACAGAAATTCAGCATATTTTTTTAAGTATAGCAGTGGATATTTTATTCTATATTATATGACCGCAACTTCGTCCCCTTTAATATGTTCTGTCATTCAGTGTGATGTCAGAAGTCTTTCAATTTGTCATACTTAATGTGGAACCTATTAAGAATGGGACGAAAATATACCAAACAGTTTATATAGTGTTGCAAACATACATTCCAAGCAGACCTAATAAAACACATTTGATTCTTATCACTCAAAATAAATGGTAAAATGCAGATCTTTGACAACTGTCTAGTATTAAACTTTATTGTTTCACTAAATAAAAATACTATGATAAATGTCTGCTTATCCACGAATGAATGTGATTTGCCAAAGGCAGTTGAGAAGAAAAAAATAATCTGACAAGCTTTCCGGACCGGCTCGCTCTGAGTCTGCCGGTAAAGGATGTGAACTACCGGCAGGCCTGAACTGCCAGTAGTTCAGGCACCTACCGGCAGAAAAATCACTCAAGCACCGGCACCATTATCAACAGTGCCAAGTCCATGGGAATGGGGATTTATTTATTTATTTTTTGTGAATTTGAAGGCGTTATACATCAATTAAATTGTGTTTCAAAGTGCCCACAGGTCAACGGAGGAAACATGGGAAAGAGAAGCAAATAAAGCTATGAATGAGAGAGGTGGACCTACTCGGCCTAGTGAGCATTCAGAAGATGCAAGTGCAGAGAGAAGGGATGAGTAAGTGGGGGGTAAGTGCTAGGTGTACAAAAGAGTGAAGTGCTTGGGAGTAAGTAGCTGTTAAGTTAATGTTAATGTTAAGGGATATTTGTACCACACACACAGGAGTTGTCCCCTGGCACTGTGGCAGATATGAAACGAAGGGGGGTGGGTTAGGCGTGTTAGAAGGGGAAAAGTTTGTAGAAGAGCAAGGGAACTATGAAGTACTGTTGGCAGCTTCAGTTCGGTTAACACCGTTCGCTGAGCATATTGGTGTGTTACTTAGTTCAGAGTCTATTCTGTGCTGTTGTTTGGGGGTCTGTGTGGTGTGGTGGTTGTTGCAGTGTGGTGAAGTGCGTGCGGGTTGCTGCGGCTTTAAGAGGTGTGGTTGTGTTTGGTTAGAGTGTGAGAGGTGTGTGAGGAATGGTGAGGTTTTTTAGTAGTTTTTTTGGGGGTTGGTAAGTATCCTTGTTGTTAGAAGAGATGCATATTTCTATTGTGTCTCCTTCATGGTTTAGAGAAGGTTGTTTCCTTTCAGTGATTTAAGTTTCAGCGCAATAAGGCTGTCTCATCTCTCTGTCATTATGCTAAATTAGCTACTTTCGTGTTTCCATCTTTGTATTCGGTCAGCCCTTTTATCCCAGTTTGTCGTTGCTGAAGCCTTGTTTTTTGATTGATTTACTTGTGAGCTACGCCCGTACCATACGTCCCTTCTGAGTGGGTAATGTTGTTGGCAGTGTTGGACATGTATGCTAATTTCTGTCCTAATGGGGTTGTCGCTTGTGTTCTAATCCACCCATCATTGTCTCTCTTGTTCTTGTAGGGGTTTCCCTATTCGATTCTGGGTGTTCTCTGTGCCATCATATATTCTGTCAATCTGTTCTTTGTGTTTCCTGTTTGATTGTATTAGTTGTTTCATTTTGGTTCTGAGGTGTTGAAGAGCCTGGTTTTTAGAAGTTTTCAAAATTTTAGGTGGTCTTAATTGTTTTTTATTTCTTTCAGGAGATTGTTAAAGGTTTTTGCGGCTATTTGGGAGAAAGAGGAGCCACCTAGTTTTTTCTTGACATATGGTATTGGTTCCATGCGGATTTCATTGCTTGATTTGAGGAGTCTCGTTGGCTTGTAGATTGTTATTTTCTTTTGTAGGAATTCTGATCTCTGTCCGCTGATTGTGCTGTGTGTTATGCACATTGTTTTGAATGTGATATGATGTTTGATTGGGAGCCAATGAAGTATTTTTAGTGCTGGAGTGATGTGGTCTCTTCTGGATAGTTTGAGGAGGAGTCTGACTACTGCATTTTAGATGCGCTGCAATTTCTTCAGGAGGTATTTTGGCATCCCAAGGTAAAGGTTGTTTGAGTAGTCGATTCTTGACATGATGAGGGCGATGATTGTTAGTGTTTTGTGGGTGAAGGAGAGGAAAGGTAGGATTCTTCTTCTTTTGTGAAGGAGGAAGAAGCATTTCTTAATTATTGCGTTTACTTGTGGTTCTAAGGATAGGGTGTTGTCCATTATGACTACCATGTTTTTTACTACCTTAGATGGTGTGGGAGCAGTTCCCATTTCCATTGGCTAGGGAATGTAGGTGTTGTTCTCTTGGTTTTTGGATAGTATCATGATTTTTGTCTTTCCTGGGTTGATTTTCAAGTTGTTGGCATTCATTCAGTGAAAGATTTCTTTTAGACATTCTGTTAAGGTTGTCGTCTGTGTAGTTGTAGCATGTAATGTTGTATTTTTTGAAGATCCTGATTACTGGAGTCTGGTAAATGTAGAAGTATAGTGATGATAGTGAGGATCCTTATGGTACTACACAGTCGTTAACTCGTGGAGTAGATTTCTATCCATGTGCTTTCTGTTCTTTCTGCTAGGAATGATTTCATCGAGAGTAGTGCCATGTCCGTTATACCTATACCTTCTAATCTTTTGATTAGGGTGTCATGGCTTACTGTGTCAAAGGCTGTGGAGAGGTTGAGCAGAATCAGAACCGAGGTTGTGTTGGAGTCTGTGTTTGTTTTTAGGTCGTCCCAGATGGATAGTAGTGCCGATTCTGTTCCTCTTGCAGGTCTGAAGCCGACATGTGTTTGGTCAAGCAAGTGGTGTTTTTCTACATATTCTTGGGTTCATTTGTATATGTATGTTTCTAGGAGTTTTGCCAGGTAGGGAATGTTTAAGATCGGTCTATAGTTGGAGAGGTCTTCCACATAAAAGTGGCTTGATATATGCTGATTTGAAGTATTTTGGTCCAGTTCCTGTTGTGAGCAACAGATATAAGAGGTTTCTGTAATATTCTGATGCTGTTCCTTGTGCAAGGATTGATTTGTAGATGTCAGGGGGCAGGGATCCATGGGTGATCCCGCTTTCTTGCAGTGTTTCGCCAGCTTTATGAAAATCTCTACTGATATTTCCAGGATGTTTTGGAGTTTGTGCTGTGGCTCTTCGTCAGGTCCGGTTGGTTGAGTGTTAGGGTTGGTTGGTCTGTTTTGTATGATTTGTCAGTGTCGTTGATTTTGTTTTTGAAATGGTCTACCAAGTTGTTGCATAGTTTCTCTGAGGGGGTTGGAATGTTGTTGCAACCCGGTGGGTTTCTCATTTCTTTTATGATGTTGAGCATTTCTTTTTGTGTGTTGGTGGCATTGGTGATTCTGTCATCATAATGCTTTCTCTTTGCCTTTTGAATTTCCTTCTTATATGATTGGATTTGTTTCTGGAACTGGGTTGTATTCTTTCATCCATTCCAATTCCAGCTTCTTGTTGTTCTTTTTCATGGTGCTTAGTAGTGGGATGAACCATTTTGCCATTGCTCTTTTGCTTGAGGGGGTAAATGGTTTTTCTGGGACAATGTTTTCGATTGTATCAGTAATCCATGTGTGGAGTAGCTCAACTTTCCCGTCTAGGTCTGCCTTCTCCAGTTCTGCTGTTGAAGGTTTGATCTTCTCCAGTTGTTCTATTAGGTTGCTTGCTTTGACGGTTTTCCAGTTTCTTTTGTGGTGGTTGGGATCTGGAGCCGCTGGATGCTGACATAAATTGGTAGTGTGATCATGAATGGAATGATTAGATGGTCGCTCCAAAGTATTTGTATTGTTGGTGCTGTGGTCATAAGTTTTTTCTTGGCGAAGAGTGCGTCAAGGGTGTGTCCTGCCGAGTGTGTTGCCCCTTTGACCGACTTTTGTAGTTTCCTGGTTGTTAGCTGCCCAATTAGTGAGTTTTGAGAGTTGGCTTGTTATTCTGCTAACCAAATGTTGAAGCCCCCCAGGATTATTAGATGTTCGTGTTTCATGGCTATGTTGGTGATGGCTTCTATGAGGTTGTTGATGAAGGTTGTATCATATGTCGGTGGTCTGTAAACCAGTATGAATTTGATGTTTGTTTTTGGATTCGCTGATAGGTATATGATCATGTTTTCACAGTTGATGATGTTAAGAGGTTTTTACTTTCAGGAGTTCTTTGAATGCTGTTTGCAAGGCCTCCTCGTTTTTTAAATTTTCCTGTTTAATTAAAGGCATTTGAAGTTGGAGGGTGGCTACTTTGGAGTGTGATTTTGTAGTTGTCATCCAGCCATGTTTCTGTGATGAATAGGATGTTGATGCTGCTGTTGCAGAGAAGGTTGAAGATCTCTGTTCAGTGTTTTGACATGGATCTTGCGTTTATTAGGTTGCATTTGATTTTAACAATATAGTTTGGTTTGTGCTTTATTGTCGGTGTTGTCTTCTGACTGGTGCAAAGGTATCGTTCCCGGTGGATCTCTAGTTGTGGTGTTGGTACATTCGTGTCTGTGTCATCGTAAAGCTCTTCTAGGTTCAGTCTTGGGTTTTTGTTTTCATCAGGCTCCTCTTCTAAATTATTTGGCTGTCGAGCGGAGGGTCCTCTTGTTTTGGTGATGTAAGGAGTTAGGGAATTGATTCTGTTATTGTTATATCTAGCTTTGTCCATTCTTCTTCTGCATGGTTGTGTTTGGTTGTTGGTCAGTCTTGATTTGTACAATGGGTCAGCTCATTCCGGTGAGTGGTTAATTGCGAGTTATGGAGTTAGGTAAAGGGATTTCTCTCTTCTCTCTGTGCTGGTTTTGTTGTCATTCTTATCTGTGGGAGTGTGTTCTGCAGTTGTGAGTCTTTGGTGGTGTTCAGTTGGGCTTGTGTGGGGGATTGTCAGATACAAGCTTGGGCATGGTCTAGTCAGGTGATATCGCTGGGGTAGTTCAGTCACTGTCTCAAGTTTGGGTTGTCCGGTTGGGGAGGTCGACCAGGGTTATATTGCAAGGGTATTCCAATGACTGTCCCTAATGTGGCCCTCCCTGGAAGAGACTTACAGCAACAAACAAATCACTGTGGTGTGAAGCAGGGTACTGTTCCCAGAACCAACTCAGAATGACAGGGCCGAAGATCACAGTGCCATCTCGGCATGGTAGGGCTAATACTTACAGCGTTGTCCCAATGAGGCACCTTCTACAAGTGGTTTGAAGGCCTTCTTGCCAATTATCTAATGGTGTGACGCAGGCTAATATTCGCAGAGCTATCCCAGTGTGGTCCAGGCTAAAAGTCACAGTCCTATCCCAGTGTTAATAAGCACAGTATTTTCTTAGCAAGGCAAAAATCAATAATCACATTACCATTCTGTTGCAGTGCTTTCTAGATGTGATTCAATTCAGTATATGGTAGACTACAAGAGTGTGGCAAAGTCTAATAGTCAAATTAACGTCCCAGAAGGCTCAAGCTAATAGCCCCATTACTATCCCAGAAGGTAAGCCAACAATAATCACAGTACTATTCTGTTGTGGTGCTTTCTAGATATGATGCAGGTCAATAAGTGCTAATCTCTAAGGGTGGGGTGCAGTCTGATAATCAGAGTATTATCCTAGAGGGCACAAGCTAATAGTCACAGTACCGTCCTAGAAGGCACAAGCCAATAATCATAGTACTATTCCAAAGGAACAAGCCAAGAATCACAGTACTAACCTGGAAGGCACAGGTCAATAATTGTAGTACTATTCTATTGTGTTGCTTTCTAGATGTGATTTAAGTTAGTAAGTGGTAAAATCAAAGGGTGCAGCACAGTCTAATAATCCTAATAATGACAGTACTATCCTAGAAGGCAGAGGCTAATAATCACAGTACTATTCTATTGTGGTGCTATCTAGAGACTGTTCAAGTGAGTAAGTGGTGAACTCTAAGGGTGGGGCATAGTCTAACGATCACAGTATTATCCTGGGGAAGAAGCCAATAATAACAGAACTGTCCTAGAAGGCACAAGCTAATAATAAGAGTAATATTGTACGCTTTTATAGAAAAAAAATTATACCAGCTCTTAACTATGGAGCAGAAGGCTATTTGGATGCTCCAATAAACTGTGGTCTCAATGTGAACATATTATCTGGAGGGGGATTCTTCAACTGCCTAAGGCTTTCCTACAGCATGTATGAGGTTTGAGGCGAGTGCAAACTCTATGAACGCAAATGTCACATTGAATACACTAGTCTTGTACAGAAAGGTGATAGGAGTGGATAGCTTGCCACAATTCAGGATTTTAAATGACACAATACATTCAGGTACTGATACCCTTTTACGTAAATGGAAACAAAACTGTGAAGAGATTTTAATACAGTTGAACCCAGATCGAGAAATTCTAATGCAAAATCCTAATGCCGTAAAGAAGACATTGTTTGGACAAGATTGGATTGAGACACAGGACGTAAGAATGCAGCAGAAATGTATGAAGAATGCTCCAGCTGAGGTAAAAAAAAACGAAATGTATTACCAAATTATATGATTCGATTCCCATGTAAAAAGCGTAGAACAATATTTATAAAGTTTAGATTCAACTTATTTGAAACGAAGGAAAGGGAATATACAAGGCCGGAAATCAAGAATAAGATCAAGCTTGTAGATTCTGTAAAGAACAAGAAGAATCCTTGAAACATCTGGTGCTCTTCTGCCCTAAGATGAAAGTAGAGAGAACGAGGTACATGGGGTCGCAAATTGCTAAATATCCTACATGAACGGCAGGAATGCATGATGGAGAAAATGATAAGCTGACATTCGCCCTGGTATTTTTCTGGGAAAATTTGAGAGAGAGAGTGCAGAGTTGAATTTGTATGAAGGAAATAAAGGAACAAAAAGATGATCCTGAAAAGAAGATATAATGGAACAGAATAGGATAGAGTGTATTTGTGAAAATCTACATGATGATGTGACATCTAGAGAAGTACATAAATAGTAATAAGAGACGAAAGTCTAAAGATGTGCTTCGCCATGTCTACATGAGTATAAGAGGATTTGGATGAAAGAAACAAGTGGTAGAATCCACAGAACTGATGCAGTGTGAACTGAGATGTAGAGAGTGACTCTACGACTAATGTAAATTCATGATAGTGTACATTGTGAAAGTGATGAAATTTTGTTTTTTTAAGCTATGTAAAGGAATGTCTATTTTTAAAAGTGTGGAATAAACTTAAAAGAAATAATTAAACAAATAATAACAGTACTATCCTAGAGGGCACAAGGTAATAGTCACAGTACCATTTTAGAGAGCTCAAACTAACAATCACAGTGCTATCCTAGAGGGCACATGCTAATAATCACAGTACTATTCTACAGTGGTGGTAATCTCTATGGGTAGGGCACATTCAACAATCACAGTATTATCCTAAGGAACAAGCCAATAATCACAGTAATATCCTAGAAGGTGCGAGCCAATAATCATAATACTATCCTAGCTGGCACAATCTGATAACCACAGTACCATTTTAGAGGGCACAAGCTAATAATCACACTGCTATCCTAGAGGGCACACACTAATAATCACAGTGCTATTCTATAGTGGTGCTTTCTAGATGTGAATCGGTCAATGTGTGCTAATCTCTAAGGGTAGGGCACAGTCTAACAATCACAATATTATCCTAAGGAACAAGCCAATTATCACAGTACTATCCTAGGAGGTGCAAGCTAATAATCACTACTATTTTAGAGGTTACAAGCTAATAATCACAGTACTATCCTAGAGGGCACACACTAATAATTACAGTAATATCCTAGAGGGTACAAGGTAATAATCACAGTGCTATTCTATAGTGGTGCTTTCTAGATGTGAATCAGGTCAATGTGTGCTAATCTCTAAGGGTAGTGTGCAGTCTAACCATCACATTATTACCATAAGAATCAAGTCAATAATCACAGTACTGTCCTGGAGGGCACCAACTAATAATCACAGTGCTATTCTATAGTGGTGCTTTCTAGATGTGAATCTGGTCAATCTTTAAAGGCAGGGCACAGTCTAATAATCACAGTACTATCCTAAGGAACATGCCAATAATCACAGTACTATCCTAGAGGGTACAAGGTAATAATCACAGTGCTATTCTATAGTAGGGCTTTCCAGATGTGAATCTGGTCAATGTGTGCTAATCTCTAAGGGTAGTGTGCAGTCTGATAATCACAGTATTATTATAAGGGGCAAGCCAATAATCACAGTACTATCCTAGGAGGCGCAAGCCAATAATCGCAGTACTATACTAGGAGGCGCAAGCTAACAATCACAGTACCATCCCAGGCAGCGCAAGCCAATAATCACAGTAATATCGTAAGGGCACAATCTAACAACCACAGTACTATCCTAGGGGCACAAGTTAACAACCACAGTACTATCCTAGGGATGCAATCTAATGACCACAGTCCTATCCTAGGGGCACAAGCTAACAACCACAGTACTATCCCCGGGGCACAAGCCAATAATCACAGTACTATCCTAGGGGCACAAGCTAATAACCACAGTACTATCCGAGGGGCACAAGCCAATAATCGCAGTATTATCCTAGTGGCACATTTAATAATCACTATCCTAGGGGCAGAAGCTAATAATCACAGTACTATCCTACGGGCACAAGCTTATAATCACAGTACTATCCTAGGGGCGTAAGCTAATAATCACTGTACTATCCTAGGGGCACAAGCTAATAATCACAGTATTATCACAATGTAAGTATGTGTGTTATGTGGCAGGGCTTCCAGAGTAGAGTGATTGATCTACTCCTCACCCTGGCCACCTCTACCGTCTTTGTCGCTGCTGGTTGATGGCTGGCTACAGGCTTCCCCTGCTGACACCTGTAGACACACCTTGGAGCCACCTCTGTTGAAGTAGCCCTTTGCCTTGCGGGCAACCAAGAACGTGGCCCAAGATCAAAAAAAGGCCACACGGGTCAGAGGGTCACACCAGCTCACCTCGAAACGCTGAGTGGCAAAGGCGTAATCCCACAGTGCAGCTGCCCACACAAACAGTCCAAAAAAGAAACAATTAATCATGGGTGAAGGGAAGGCTAAGAGGCGGGCAGAGGGATGGGAAGAGGAGGGAAGAGAGTCAGGGAAGTGAGGCAGCATGCAGGGCCTGGGGGCACCCAAGAACATGGCCCAAGATCAAAAAATACCCACAAGGGTCAGAGTGTCAAACCAGCTCACCTGGGAACACTGAGTGGCAACGGCGTAATCCCACGGTGCAGCTGCCCACACAAACAGTACAAAAAAGAAACAACCAATCATGGGTGGAGGGAGGGCTGGGAGGCGGGCAGAGGGACGGGAAGAAGAAGGAAGAGGGTTGGGGAAGCGAGGCAGCACACGGGCCTGGAGGCGCCCAAGAACATGGCCCAAGATCAAAAAAGGACCGGCAACCTTGTAATGAGGGCCAAATATATACTCTATTGGCAGCTGTAATTCTGCACTATGCTTTCTGAGGCACTAGTACTCTGATGACAACAGTGAACTGGAATAAGTCATTACATTTGGGTAGTGATGCCATTTTCTTATTACACATGAGTCGTGATACCACAACTTTCACTTAATTAACCCCTACCTTACGTTGTAAGGATATTGCAAGACACCAATGAGTTCTGTGTACAGACAGAGGAATGAGGGCGAAAGCCAAGTTCCTTTATAAGTCACGGAACTCTGATGTGACTTGCAAAATCCTTTTCATGTACAGTAGGGGGCATTTTATTCTGGCATTCCATGTATTATCTGGTCTCATGTTTGATCTAATGTAAGAGATTGTCCAGTTGTTGATACATACAATCCATGCAGAATCTGTTTGGATATGAAACGCGTAATACGCAGCTTGTTGCAGAAACATAGGGTAAGCAGTTTAATAAAGTACCTCTAAAACCGTTTTTATTTAAAATAAATGATAACATGCAGATGGATTCTTGCTATGCAGTATTAAACTCCAGCAAGGAAAACATATAAATACTACCATAAATAGGAAATGTTTTCAGTCAATGGATTCAAAGTGTCACAGGGATATATTTTATAAGAAAATAATTTGAAAAGCTACTCAAATTGTAATTAAGAGCTACAGTGACAACTAGAATTCTGTTCTCTGCTGGCACAAACAGCAGGCATTGTGATATCACAATAGATTTTTAGCAGACTATTGCAGTAATGATTTCATTTTCTTTTTGAAGGTGAGCAGTGATGTCCCAACTAGCCTTTAATCTGAACATTACTTACAGGCTTTTATGCAAATATTGCATTCTTCCAGGTATTATTAATATTATTTACAGGTTTTTATAAGAATATCGTAGGCTGTCATGTATAGCACAGGATGCTTGCTCTATGATGAAGGGTGCAATTGTGAGAATAATAAAGAATGACACTCATTCTCAGGGCTTGCTAAATAAAAGCTGATGTTACATAGTTATTCATGCTCTCGAGTGGATCAGAATCAAAGATGAAGAGCAAAGGTTGTAAAATAGAGTTGGTTTGGCAGATGATTCAAGGGGCAATCCAAAGAAAAGTACAAACCTTGTTTCTGTATTGTTGTGCAGAAAAGACCCAACCCACCCTGGTCAACATTACATCCACGTGCATTATATAAGATAGCTGTTGGTCCAATCGATACATGACAAATGATATGGCGTTTTCTAATTCTCAATTACCATTTTTCGAAGGCAGGATTGAAACGTGAGGTACAAACAGAATTGGCATGTGCAGCTCCCTCCACTAATGATCTGGTCATTGCCACAATGTGAAGGTATCAATTAATGTCCTGATCCTTTTGCAATCCATTTTTAGAAATCCCACAATTTTTACAGCCCAATTTGGAACATGATGTTCTTAAAATTATCCTAAAGCAAAGTGCAGTTTCTGGTATGTAAAAGAACGTTTAATGCATCCCCTTGAATTTGCCAAATCTATGTTACCCCCAAACCTGGCTATAGAGTGAAATATGCCCAACGTTCTTCTTTTTCTATCAAATTCTGCTGACAATTGGAGACATGTGCTTGACTTCTGCTGAATTCAAACTATTGATATTCTCACAGTTATACACAACTAGCAGAAGTACCCATTCTCCGAACGGATTCTATATGCGGGCATGATAACATTAATCTTGTAGGTTGCTATTCCAATTCGCTTATCGCTCAATGTGCTTTGCACCCTGAAGTAAACTGCACTGAGAATGGGCATGTGTGGCTGGCTGATGTAGCAGACGTTGTGGGGAGGCATAAGTTGTTGTGCTGCTGCACACTGGGAGCTTTTGTGCTCTTTCCCCACCTGTCACCTCACCCTAGCATGGTGCAGTTAGTTGTGGCGCAAATATCTTGGAAACCATGCATCATTGGGTCTGGACCTTCAGCGTTGTTCCACGTGTCGGGACCAGTCCTTCTATGACCACATTGATGTTTTGCCAATTTCAGGAAACGGTCTCATGTGTGAAGGTGCTGAGATTTAGGGAAAGGGCTGGGGTGTCCAACCGTCATGTAGCTAACAATGACCAGAGCATCCTATCAGGTAACTATGCAAGGTTTTGTGCAAATTGGAGTAATGGTGTGGAATTGTATAAGGAACAATGCATCTCCAAGCCACAAACCCACAAACATATTTTGTCTTATCCTGAAATCCGGGAAACTGGGTGGGGTGTCCAAATGTCATGTAGCCAGTAATGCCCAGAGGGTACTAACAGGTAACTGTGCAAAACCTGGTGCAGATTGGTGAAACAGTGTGGAATTGTATAACGAACAATGCTTCGCCATGCCACAAACCCACAAACAAATGTTGACTTGTGCTGAAACCTGGAGAAAGGGGTGGGGTGTCCAAATGTTATGCAGCCATTAATGTCTGGAGCGTCCGAACAGGCAACTATGCACAATTTGGTGCAGATTGATGAAACAGTGTGAAATTGGATAGGGAACAACTCTTTGCCACAAATCCCACCACAAACACATTTTGACATTTATATATATAGATGATATAGTGTAACAGAGAACACTTTACTTTGCTAAGCCCTTAGGCAGTTGCAGCTGGTGAATTTGGACCCTGGATGGGCATAAATGATTGTGCCGAATATGAGTGAGCTAGGGAGCCCCATCTAAACAAGGAGGCTTGTAGGTAGGTTCTCCCAAAAAAACAATTTTTAAAATAATATTGGGGAAAAAGCAACACAGTTTGCACCAACAGTGCACAGGAACATGTATCAATGCATTTTGAAGACGCCTTTGCCACAACATATGCCAGTATATAAAAAATTGTTTATGCTGGCTGGGCCAATATTTGTCCATGCAGACTGACAAACGAATGCCAGTATTATCATTTACGGACTCCCAGACAGTAATAAATGCCATGCCATTGAAAGATATTATATCCAGGCTCGCTATACCAACATAGGCCAGTATACCATGTAATCACACTTATGTTTGTTTTCACGCTTGATGCCCAGTACAAATATTTCAGAACACACAGGGAATATAAGGCCATACTGGAACTAATAGCCAGTCTAGCCACATAATAATACTTATGATATTTGCCTTACAGTTGATGCAAAGTAAAAAGTGCCATTCCACATTATCAATGGTATCAAACATTTAATAATTTAGTCTTCGTAAATGAAAAGGCAAAAGTGAATTTAACATCCTGTCTTGTAAATAACTTACCGCAGCCTGGCCCCAAAACTTTGAAAAACCTGTGCTGCCCTCTACATCGCCTTCCATTATAACCTCAGGGATGCCTGACCGCCTGATCTTTGAGACGCAAGATGTAGGCCTTCCAGCATACCATTCCCGCCCCTATTTAACCAAGGAAAGCCCTGGTTTCTGGCAAGAGTCTGTCTTCTCTTCTTCTCACTGATCCATCATCACATAATGTAGTCCATCTGATTCCTCTCAGAGGAAGTCTCGGCTTCCAGTCTTATTCTCCGCAGGTGAGGGGCATTAGTACACTACCCTCTGTTGTTTTCCCTGTGCCCAACAGAGTTTCAATGTCCTTGTCAGACAAAACTACCTGTTTCCAAACATGGCGGCACTGTAGCCTTCACCCAGTGCACCAAACTAGTCCCAAAATCATTGTCTCAGCACTTTCATCTGGTGTGTAAGGGTTTTTGTCTTTTGGGGCAAATTCGGGATGTGGCAGTATTTTCTTACCGTGATATTTTGGTGGTAAACTGGCAGTAAACTGGCCTTACTGTTAGAGATAGTTCAGTATTACCCTATTTTGGTGATAATATAGTGTTAGCTTGTATTGCCATTGATTTTTAGTGGTATCTTACTTTTGTAGTATTTTCAGAATTACCTTATTTTTGTGGTATAGTGGTGAGCATGTCTTTTTTATACTACCGCCCCCATCATAGAACGAACCCTCCCTTAAGATGTGTGTATGTGTTTTGAGTGCGCATTTCTCTGCATGCAGAAGAGAAAGTGGTGTCATCTAAGACACAGAGGTTACTGGAGGTAAATAAGTCAGTAACACGGGTTACATACAATAAGTGGCATTCTGAATAAACTCACTGGGTTCCCTAAAGGTGCTAAGTCCACAGAGTACCTACAGTCAGCCAAAGGTGGGTCATGAAACAAAACAGGAAAGCAGCACATTGAAATGGAGGCTGATATGCCAAAATATTTAAAAGTGGCAACTCTGCAGAGAGCTACAGGCACACAGTTCGAAGAAAGCACAGAGGTTCCTCCATTGGAGGATTTCACAGAATTTAAATTGGTGCATGATGTGGGATTTTGGTAAAATGGGAAATACATAAAAATCAAAACACTAGAGATGGTGGCATTTCAGTCCTGGGAACCTGAGATTTACTTGATCCCAAATTTGGACACATGTATAAGGTTTAAAGAACAGAATTGCATGTGTCCAGGTAGACCATGTGTTTCTGATGCTGCAGATGCGATTTGTGGATTGAAACCTCACCCAGGTGTATCGGGAGGATGTGAAGTGGTAATTAGCAATTTGGGTAGTGAGGAATTATCACAAGGTAAACTGGTTAAAAATAGGTGGTTGCTCAGCACCTCCTTGAAGAATTATATGATTACTCATTTGAATCATGGGACATTTGTTGTCAAGCAACTAAAATTCAATGTGTTTTATTTGTATGTTCCGAAGGATATGATTATCTCTATTGGGGAGTTGACTCTGTTCCATATGGCTAATGACACGTGGGAAAGCTAAGTGGAGAACATTGAGTTTTTTCAAAGGGACTTGTTTCCGATTGACCCGGATGTGGAATTTTTGTTGAGCCATAAGGAAAAACATACCATTAAGATGAATTTGAGAAGGAATAACATCACTGTGAGCTTCTTGGGGGTGATAGAGGTAGATTCCTTTAGGCGGAGCACCTGGGTGGAGCGCAGTATATTGTGCTTGGCGGTTTTGATAATAGTGATGGGCGGATGGCTGATTGTGTTGTCCATAAAGGTGAGGGTCTTGATTATGCTACTGGCAACAATGGAAAAAAAAGATGTCATAGAACAAATACATTTGGAAGTCATGCAGGTTTCCTCCAATTATGGGTTTATTAGCCAGAATTGTCGGAAAAAGGAGGGTAGTATGTAGGGATATTCATGCAAAAGGAGCACAAGTGGGGATTTCATTGGGTAGTATGTAAATGCAACAATTTCAAAGTAGGTGTGAGGCACAGCTTTTAGCAATAAGCCAATAGTTTTTGGAAAAGCATATAAACAAATCAGCAAAATGCTTTATTTCATCTTTAAAGGGAAAGGAAAATCATAAGGGTTTGATGTTCATGCTGCAACGCTAAAGCTTTTACCGTTTTATCACCAATGCTAAAAGTAGTAAACAAGAAAAGGTATATAGATATATCTATCTGCCAGGTAGGAAGATGTGTGTATGTGTTTTGAGTGAACAATTCTCTGCATGCAGAAGGGAAAGCGATATCATCTAAGACACATAGGTTACTGGATGTAAATAAGTCACTAATATGGGTTACATACAATAAGTGGCATTCTGAATAAACTCACTGGGTTCTCTAAAGGTGCTAAATCCACAGAGTACCTACAGTCAGCCAAAGGTGGGTTATAATTGTAACAAGGGAGGGTTTGTTCTATGATGGGGTGGTAGTATAAAAAAGACATGCTCACCACTATACCACAAAAATAAGGTAATTCTGAAAATACCACAAAAGTAAGATACCACTAAAAATGACTGCCAATACAAGCTAACACTATGTATTCACCAAAATAGGGTAATACTGAACTATCTCTAACAGTAAGGCCAGTTTACAGCCAGTTTACCACCAAAATATCACAGTAAGAAAAAAACGCCAATTCCCGAATTTGCCCCAAAAGACAAAAACCCTTACCGGTACATGCTGAATTGACTACATATTGTACAAGCACACCCCAGGGCAAAAAGGTTCAAGGTTCACAGTAACCAGTCAGTGAAAAAGAAAGAAAAAAAATAAATACTAGGATACATTGTAAATAGGTGTGGCATATGCATCTGACAAGGGGAAGCTTTCCCTCATAATCCCCTCCCACTTATTTTCATTCACCATCCCCACAATCCAATAGTATCCATCATGACATCATCAAATAAATTCTATGACTAATGATTTTGGGAAATCCCAGGGGGCTCTGCATTTACAGACTCCCTAATTTCACACACGTTGTCTAACCCTATAAGCATATCAAGTTTTTTTAATTTTTTATTCATGCTTCTCTTGTTTTTCGTTTGAACAGGAATCCTATCTATCCTGAATTGTCTTTCATTGTATATTTTTATATATTTCTTTTTCACATTGTAACACTATTTGTAATACTTTCTCTCTTGGCTATTCATTAAATCATGTTATTCACTCTCCAGTGCTTGTGCTTCATTCTGAACTTCCCATTTAACAGTGCAAATGATAGGTATGTCTCTGGCATCAGGCCAAGGGAAGCCAATGTAGAAATTATTTTATTAATCCCTACTTTAGTGTCTCTATTACAGCATCTACTGCAACAGAAGACAATTCCTTTAAGAATTGAATAGAAGCAATTAGACATTCAGTGGTGTTAATGTAAGGTTAATCAGTCACTTCTTTACGGATGACACAGATCATTTCTTCTGGTGCACACAGTAACTGTCTGGTGAGCTATCTCAAAATATTCTTTTGGTCAGTTCTAACACCCGCAATTCCCTTTCAATATATGTTATTTTCCAAATATCCTACTCAACATTTTCTATCTTTTCAAACCTCCTTAGTGCTAATTTGGCCAAATCTTTCAGAAGTTATATGTTCACCGTAACTGAATCCATTTCTACCGCTAGCCAAAACACATAAAATTGTTTGGTTTCAGTGTGTACCACATAGTGAATATCTATTTTGGGGATGAGACAAGTTCTATTGACATATATTTTCCTCTAAAGAGTCACTTGTCAAGTAAAGTGAAACCAGACCACTCTCCTTCCCAACATTTCCTATCCCCTAACAACATTATCTGACCATGATCCAGCTTATTTAAACATTGTAACTGGGAGGGCTGTAGGGACCATAGCTTCCATGCTTAGCCAATCCCAAACCACAAATCAGGGGTTATATCTGGGGCATAGGTGAGGTATCATTCTAGGCGGTTGAGTGGTCTAAACCCCATACTTCTCATTGTGTTATCCAGTCCCAGTTGCAACATGCCCATGGACCTGCCAAAATCCATCCATCCGCTGAGGCGCTTTGGGGTATGCTTATGCCCAGGTTGGCCCTCCCGTCTGCTGAATCAGAGGCCCATATGCTTTAGCTGCGTCCGCACCACGGCTTTTATCACTATCTCTCCATGTGCTGGGTGCCTCGACACCTGGCGGAGGCCATCCACTGCCATTCTACGGCAGGCACTGTATCAGTGCTGGCTGGAGTGTTGTGGGACCTGCTTGCATTGTTTCCATATGACCACGGTGACTGCACTGCTGGCGGGACTCTGCAGTTATCCTCCTCTTCCTGGGTGCAGTGCGTCCCAACAACTGGCAGGTGGGTGACATGCCATGGCAGATCAATGATGGCCGTGCCACCTGGCTCTCCTCGTACCAGCAGTGCTCACTCTGCGGTGGTGGGGCACCCACATGGCAGATGCCATCTTGTGCCTCCAATGGTGTGGGAGCGACCCCATCACCACACACCGGAAGCTGCATGAGCACCAACATCAATTTAGCCCACTGCTAGATCGTGCCTGGATATCCCTAACTCATATTTTTTATATCAACCTAAAACATGACCAAAGACAGCGGTGGCAGAAAAAGGCAAGGGAAAATGGAAGTCTTCAGAAGGCAATCCCCTAAGTCCAAACCACATAACAATACTAGCATTGAGAGTGAAGAACAGCCGCCAGAGCAGGAAATACCTAATGTTCAGCTCCTTTTGGATAACATGCAGACCAGCTTTGCCTCTGTAAACAGAAAATATATTGATATCACAGCAAGCAACAATGTGCTGCACACCGAGCTGGATAAAGAAGCGGGAAGAATCACTGAAGCTGAAGTCAAGATCAGTATAGTGGAGGACGACTTGACCGTCATGAATTCTGGTCTCATTAAGTTAGCCCATGAAACAAAGTGCACAAGGGCGAAATGCGATGATCTAGAATCCTGGTCCTGTCATAACAACATCTACCTAGTCGGTGTCCCCAATTGAGTTACTGGTGGTTAGTTGGAAGACTTTGTGGAGATTTTGCTGGATCTTCTGGGGAATATGACTCTCACCACCATTCATGGTAGAATGCGGGCATTGAGCCATCACACCTAAAGTGAAACCTGCAGCGCCACCAAGACTAAAGGTAGCTTGACTCTTTAATTACAGGGACAGCGATAGGATTCTGAGTCAGGGTCAAAATAAAGGTGAGCTGAGATATGAGGCTAAAAGGATCTACATCTACGCAGACTTCACAGTAGCTGTGCAGGCAGAGCAGGAAATGTTCACCGGTTTTAAGAAGATACTACGTGACAGTTCTAATCCCTATGCGATGCTCTTTCCAAAAGAATTGCAATTTCAACACATGGACAAGACATTTTTCTTTACAATTGCAGAGGAAGCCACTAACTTTATTCAATCTTATCCCCCTATCAAATTGTGAAAGCAACGGGTGCGGCGGCATGGCTGCTGATGCCATTGAGTAGGTTTCATCAGCATTCAGACTTGAATATGTTCATCAGGTATCCAACCTTTCTCCCATTTGTCGTAATTTGATGTTACACCTCTTTTGGAGACCATTGTGAATCCCTGGTTATAATCACTCCTACACAAGTAACCAGCATTGATAATAGGCTGGAGCATTAGGAGCTAACCCCATGCATGATTGCTGGTTTGTTTATCAATTGTTACTGTTGTTCCTGCATGTTCGGGGTGGGCACTACTATATTTGGGTTCATGGTGAGTGTGGGCTGGGTTGCAGAGGGATATGAGTAGATATTTCAAATTGCTTGGCTATCTACTGCACTATTATAGACAGTTGCAAATTCTAGATCATTGAGCCAGATAATGACTTATTATTGTTCCCTGAGATGAACGACCGAAGTACATAATGGTACAGCCTGGTGTAACAATAATCCGCTGGAATGTGAGGGGTCTAAGTAACCCGGTAAAGGCCTCAGAAACTCTTTGCATATGTAGACAGGCATAAGGCTAAGATTGTCTTCTTGCAGGAAACGCATGCCATGTTAGCTGTTAATCTTGCATTTACGAGGGCCTAGCGTAACCACAGGTACTTTGCGTCATACTCGACGAAATCCAGGCTTGTCATAACCGTTATGAATTATACATAAATCAGTACAATTCACCCTTGTTGACAGAAGGGTTGACCCACTGGACCTATATGTGATAGGCAAATATATCGAAAGACCATGCTTGTGTACTGCCTTATTATTAGCAATACATAAAATCACAGTCACTTAAATTGTACTACCCCACTGAAATATGTACAAAGTATTGTGATCTATATACAATATCTTTTTTGTGCCCAGGACGGCATATGTCATTATTTTAAATATTCTTTTATCGGATGTGAACTAATAAATTGCAGAACTTAACTGTCTCTCTTTTTTTGGAAGAGCATATTGATATACGGTATCCAAAGCTCCACTGCACCCTTTTAGACAAACCATTTTAGCGTCACTGACAAGGGTAGCCTTTGACTCCATTTTCTTTCGATATATTTGCTTAAACCCCCCGGAGGCAGGCCCCCATCAAAAAAGAGGGTTCTTTTGCCCTTACCGCACACTTCCTATATGTGATAGTACACGGGATGCTCCTAAATTGGGAGACATTTCTGATAAACACCTATGCCCATAAAATTGATGATCCAAGCTTCCCTGAAAGTATTTTTGCCATATGCTACTGAGATACCGATAATATGGGGCAGAGACATGAACACCATTCTAAATCTTGCACTTCCCCACACTGGCACTACCAGCAGGACCACGACTAAGGCTGTGGTTGCTATGCAGGCTGGGATGCACACTCACTGATGGGTGGAGGGCATTATTACACCGTGAATCTCATTCCTATATTTATATCTCATCTGTTCATGATATGTGATCCAGAATTGATTCATGCTGAAGCTCTACCACAATTGTATACACAATCCTCACAGTAAACATCCTCCCTCGCATGTACTCTGATGATTCCCCTACAGTACTAAAGTTGGCCATTACACTAACATACTAGACGTGTCGGTGCAAGAAATGTAAACCTCAGGCACTAAAGCACTTGGATTTTTACGCTTCTTTGCACGATAACATCCAGCTAAATTCTGAACAAAACCTAGGTACAGTGAACTCCATTCCCATGCTCTGGCAGGCAATCAAGGCATATATCGGGGGGATTGCCATGGCCACTGAAATGGGGGTACTGAAGACCATTCGGAGAGACATAACGTCCTCTGAGTCTGAACTCCTTAGATTGGAAATACTGCATGCAAGAGGCCCCTCGAGAGACACGTTAGCTGACAGAAAACAGGCGCTAGGCTGATTTTTACATGATGAGCCCTGCAGCAGCTAGACGCTATGTAGAGGGAGATTACCCAGGCAAATATCAGTCCATGTTGCTCAAAACTGAGTTTAGGGGCACACATATATCATGTATAAATAACCATAAGGGTGAGGCATTTTATGAGCTTGCAGGCATTAACAAGGTATTGTATGAATATTACTCTACCCTATATTTGTCGCAGTGCGATAAAAAATGAAAGCCGATATTGAAGCCGATGACAGTGATATCAGATGCCACGAGGTGCCTCTTAGAGCAGCCTATCGCAGCTGAGGACATCTTGGCAGCAATTACTGACCTACCCACTGGCAAATCTCCTGGGCATGACAACTTCAGCACTAAGTTTTACAAAACCTTCAATGAGCCACTTCTGAGGCGTTTGCAATGTCTGTGGGAGGAGGCTATGTCAACAAACGTGCTCCGCCCAACCGTGTGGTAGGCCACCAATATACTAATGCTAAAACCCGATAAGTTCCCCCTGGGATACAGTTCGTATTGAACTTATATTCACTCCACAGCTTTGAATCCTCACAGGTTATTAAATATCATAGCACAGATCTGACCCTCGCCCTGCGCAGTGGCATTGTCACTGGATGCTCAAATAGGTTCTGACATGGTATGCAGATGATTCCTTTTTGTTACGCTACGGAAATGCGGCTTTGGGCCTAATTCTGTTCAAGATATCCAGCTGTAATATACTTGACCCAGCACCAAATTACTCACAAATGGGCAATTATCTTAAAACCATATGCCTTACAAGAGGCACAAGGCAGGTTGCCCTTTAACCCCATGGCTTTTGGAATTGGTCATGGAACCACTGGCGGATCAGATCAGGCTGAAACACTACCACAGAGGTGTGCGCATTGTAGGGGCACCCAAAATCATTTTTTATATGCAGACGATGTATTATTGTATATTAGAGATCCACACATCAATCTAAATGTTGTACTCAATGAGGCCGGCAATTATGGCTCCTACTCTGGTCTACAAATTCATTAATCCAGATCTGAACATATTCCGTTTACAAGCATCACAATGCCTACACCTGGACTGAATGCACTGAAGCGGTCAATGACTCATATCAAATACTTACGGATCTGGGTAAGAAGAACCCAGCAATCATTATTTCATGACAACTATGGAATATAGAATGAACAGATGACTGACAAGCTGAACAAATGGAGGCAGACACCCATGTCAGTGGCCGGTCGCATTGCATTATTAAAGATGATCATATCGTATGGAGAGACTTACTTGTTTTCAAAGAAACTAATAAAGACTGAGATCGATCGAAGCAGTATTTCTAAATCAAACTGTCATGGCCCTGCCCCACACAAGTGTACGCAGAGGCTGACAGGCACGGGCAGACGAGGGAAGTCACGGGAGTGAGGTAAGTGTATTGTTAGTGTTGTGTGTGTGAGTGTGTGTTCGTGCTGGTATGTGCTGGAGAGGATGGAAATGTTTCTGGTGGGAAGGGAGGGGGCAGGGAGGTAAATGTCTGTTTGCATGACTGTGTGGGAGAGGAGGGGAATGTCTTGGGCTGGGAAGGGGGTAAGGTGTGATGAAAGATGGGGATTTTCAATAAATCCAGGGGGAGCGGGTGGAGGTCGGTGGGATTGCCTTCACAGGGATTTGGTGGGTCAGGATGCCATATTTCAGCAGTTTAATGTCCACAGAAAATCGGACCATTTTTTTTAGAAATATATATAACCAATTATATTGCCCAAGCTGCTCTACCTGTTCCAAAATGTCCCCCTCTGGCCTGGGAAGGGGTACCTTCACACTTAACACAACACCTTTTCTCAATTCCTATGACACTCCAGTTCAGTAGGGAAAACATTTAGTTATTTCACTAAATCCTACAAAGGAGCAGGATTTAAGGAACCACACTTTGAGCTTTACTGGATTATGGTTCAGGCACAGTATGATTCTTATTGATTCTGGTTGATGCCACCTCCCCTCGCGCATGTGAAAATTGAATGTGCAGCAGTGCATGACTGTGATATTCATACTCTCTTCCGTGTAAACATGTACATGGCTCCTGTAAATTTGATCCACTGAAGACCATGGTACCAACATCTTGGAAAATACACCAAATAATAGGTCCGGACACACCATATAGTAGATATTTGCTGTTGTGGTGCTTGCCTGCTATTACGCTTACAATGGATAGTGCCACACAATTTTGGAGCTAGGATATACGATCCAATGTACTTGGGGATATGTATGTCAATGGGTTATTCCTGACACTGCATGTTTTAGCTCCTAATCGGACCTTACACTGATATTCAGATTGCACTGCTACAGGAGGGAAGCAGCATTCAGAGAGAAGTGGCATGTTTTCCTAATGAACCAACAGGGGACCTAAACCATCAATTTTCAAGGCTGTCGGTACATGGTGTCTGCGCTGTACACCATAGCAAAAACAGCTGTACACCTTAGCACAAACAGCTGCACCTACAGTCGATCTGGGTATACCTATCACAGATGAAGAGTAGTGCAATATGTGCAAACTAACGCATAGCGTCTCCTTCAATTCACCAATTTCCTATTTTGTAATTCAAAGTGCTACACAGGCTACACTATACACCGGTGAAATGAAATACATTAATATTGTCGATGTTGTTATCACAATAGTGAACATGTGTAATTACGTATTGCCAAGTGAATTAATAAATGTAAAAACAAAAGAAACCCATTTTAAGGGGCAAGAAACAGAATACCTTAAAATGGGATGGAAACTATAATACTGCACGGTTTAGAGAAAGGAGTCATACACCGAAATGGGATCAGAGCGATAGTCCAAGGCAGGGTTACTACTATCTGACCTACAGGGGGTAAGACTTTTGTTCCAAGAAGAGAGGAAGAATAAGAAGACATTGTCTGACCTGTGTATCTGGAATGAAACCAGGAGGACATTTGGGTGTGGTCTGAAACTAGTCACCATTGTCATGGAAGCGACAAAGCCCATACCAGATCCTTTTGGTTGATCTAACCCACAGGGAGCAAGACTCTTGTTTCCATGAGAGAGGAAGGATAGAGAGACATAGTGAAACTGGGATCTCTGAACTGTGAAGCTGGAAAGAAACCAGAAAGACATTTGGCTGAGGGTCAGTGATCAGCCACTGTTATATTGAGAGAGACCTTAGTAGAGCCTTCAGGTTACATTTTATGTTAACCCTTTATGTTAGTGGTAGGGACTGGCTTTGGGTTACATTAGGTTTGGACAGACGACAGGTTTATGTTATCTTGTGAGACATCCTGACAGACACCATTTGTTATTTTCTTTATTGAAAACAGAAACCCATCCTAAGACATAAGGATAAAACAGGCGTTTCACATTTCTGTTAATACACTATTGTTGCAAAAATAACCTCTTGACCATCTCCTGATTCTGATTTACCACACAACGTACAATTGGTTACCTCGGTAGGGCTTCCTTTACCTGACTGTGGGTGTGAATGACAGAAGAAATTAAAGATGTAATGTACTCCAGCAAATCATCATACGTGTAAATCATTCAACACAATTTTAACAGGCAGAGACACTGGCAATCACATTGGGCTGGTATAAAGGATTCTAAATGGCATAAACCCTGTTTTTCCATTTGGGGTACTCCTCATGCTGAATAATACCAAGAGTAACACCACAGAATACTTTCAGCCCAGTTTTATGACACAGTTTGGTAACTTTGTTTTTCAATTATCCATTATTTCTCTCAACTGCTCCTGTTGATAGAGTGGTGTGGACAATATAAAACATGTGGTACCTTCTAGGTGGTTAAAAAGCCTTTTATAACATTATTTACACAGTGAGTGCCTGTTAATGCTAATGGTTGCACCATATCTAGTTGCAAAATCGTTAGCACATCTGCTTTTCAGCATGTACAAGCCTCTATCTGTCCAGAGAACACATCCAAAACAGCAAGTAAAAATTGCCAATTGTTGCCATGCAGTAATTACAAGAAGCCAATTTCAAGTTTCACACTCTTGCCCCCCCCCCTCGGGCCATGCTACGCATTTTAAAGAATCACACCGGAGCCGGTCTCCAACTTAACTGCTCTTTTTTCTTCCCATTACAGTAATGACCTCCCCTTCCCTTGCTCCTTCCTTTCCTCCCTCAATCCCGCACCCTTTCACCGTTATGCACCCTCTTCTCCGTAAAAGGGGCTCTCCCCTATTCACTCACAACACCTCCCCCGCACTTAGAGAGGAAGTCTGTGGGCTACATTTGCTCGATCAGTCTCTGGGGCCTCCACAGGGTTCTCTGAAGTCTTCCTGGAGACTCCTGTGTTTCGCCTGCCATTTCAGTCGGTGGTCTCTCGGCGTCCTTGTATTATGGCTGTGCTGCTCGTTCTTCATGCGGCTCCAGGTCCTCGAGGTAGAGCTGCAAAAGAAGGATGTGTTCCGCGTAATGTCACCCTGTTCTCCGGTGGCTGTCACCATTAGTCCTTTGATGGCCATGACCAGGCATGGTTCCGGGTTGTAGCGGGTGTCTGTTTTCTTCTGCTGTCTTTGTTTCACCAGGACGTTCTGCCCTATTTCAAGTTGTTGCTTTTTGGCTTTCCTCTTCTGGTCCACCCATTCTTTCGCTCGTCTTTTCTTCTCCGCATCCCGTTCCCGGATCTCTGCATCTTGTTCTGGGGTGTAATCCTCCCATGGGGGAGGCGGGTCCGGGGCCTGTATCTCTCAATGAGTTCTGCCAGGGTTTGCCCCATTGCAACATGGGGGGTGTTTCTGTATCTCCTGAGCATGCGACATATCGCTTGCGGGTGTGGTATTTGGTCCAGGATGGCTTTTTGTCTAGTCTGTTTGATGGTGGCCATGAATCTTTCCACCATTCTGTTGGCCTGGGGCCACAGCGGGGTGTTTTTTTGAGGGTGGAAGCCTAAGGGGTTGGCCAGTTTTCGGTCTTCACGGCGGTGGGTATTCCCTTTTGGCTGAATAGTTCGTCTATCACAGGCTCTAGGTTGTAGAATGATGTAGACAGTATTTGTTTGACAAAGGGGAAGCGGGAGTATTCATCGACTGCCACAAATAGATGTCCTCCTTCCTCAAGGGGTCCGTAAAAGTCTATTGCAATTCTCTGGCACAGTCGTTCGGGTAATGGCACTATTTGTATTGGGTTTGGGTTTGTTTTCAGTGCTGCTTTTTGACAGGGCTCACAGTGGGTTAGCACGTCTTCCATGATGACGTCCATGTATTGGAACCATATGTGGTTCCTTAGGATTTTCTTGGTGCTTTCGATCCCTCTGTGTCCTTCATGGGCTATTGCAACTAGCACTTTCCTAAGGTCTTTGGGGGCCACTAGCCTGTTGCCTCTCAGCAGTATGCCTTGTTCCGTTGTCACCAGTTCTGATTGTATTTTTGTTAATCGCGTTAGGTACTTCTTGTCAACCTTCCACCCCAGATAAATGTTTTGTGTGGAGATGTTTCCACTTATTTTCGATGGTGAGGCATATTGCTGCTTGTATGGTAGGGTCAGCCTTGCTTCTGGCAGCAAATACCTCGGAAGTGATGGTGGGAGGCAGGGCATTGGTGGATAGGTATGCAATGTACTCCTCGGCTTCATAGGCCAGGGTGATGTCCGTGTTGTCTGTTGGGTGGTGGGATAAGTAATCCACAGGGTTGGCATCTCTTCCCGGCATATGTATAATGGTGTAGTCATACGCCTGGAGTCTTATGCACCATCTCTCAATACGGGTGGGGGGGGCATTTTTGTTTTGAGGTTGCCGAAACGGGATTCTAGTGCCTGGTGGTCAGTGACGAGTGCGAAGCCTCTGCCTATAACAAAGTGATGGAACTTTTTGCAAGCCCACACAGCCGCTAGGCTCTCGTGTTCTGCCTGGGAGTAGGCTTTTTCAGTGGGTGATAAGGCTCTGCTGGCATACGCGATGAGGGTGTGGTGGCTGTTGTCTCCGGGGCAGGTTTGGGCCAGAATGTCCCAGATTGTCCCAGATTGGGTCGAAGTAGGCCAGTTGCCGGTGTTCTTTGATGTCACGGAAGGTGTCTTGGCATTGTTTGTTTCTCCCATTCAAAGGATGAGTCCTTTTTGAGCAAGGCCCTGAGGGGGTCAGTGATGGTGGCATAGCTCGGGAGGTACCTGGCGCAGTATCCCGCCATCCCTAGGAAGGATCTCAGTTCCACGATGTTCGTGGGGGAATGCAGGTTGGTGATGGCCTTTATCTTTTCTGGGTCAGCTGTAATGCCTTTGTCCAAAAAGATGCGGCCAAAGAACCGTAGGCTGGTCTTGTTAATGTCACACTTGGGGACATTTAGTGTGAGGCCGGCGTCGTGGAGTATTTTACACACGCCCATGAGTGCTTTGTCGTGTTGTTCTTGGCTCTTCCCAAAGACGAGAATATCGTCGCTGTAATTTAGGGCATTGACTTCCGGCGATATCAGTTTCCGTATGGTCTCTTGGAAGATCTCTGCCTCCGAGGATATTCCAAAGTTAAGGCGTTTTCTATCGGAACAAGCCTTCATGGCTGACAAAGGTAGTAATTGGCCTAGATGCTGGGTATATAAAAAGTTGGTGGTATCCCTGGTTTAAGTCTAGCTTGGACAAGTGTGTGGGTTGTTTCAGCCTTTGTATGGCTTTGCTGGGGATGCGCATGTCAACGCACAAGCGTAACCATCCGTTGTCTTTTGGGACAACAACGAGGGGGATACCCAGGGTGGGGGCCCTTCCACCCTCTCGATGATGTCGTTTTGTAGGAGCAAGTGCAGTTCTTTGGTGACTTGCGCTTGAAGGTGAAACCCAACTCTGCGTGGGTGTTGAGGTACAGGTTTGAATTTTGGGTCAATGTACAGGCTGATGATAGAGTCCTTGAGCATGCCCACTCCTTCAAATAGCTTGGGAAAGGCAATCTTGAGGTTTTCGATATTGGTGGGCCAGTGGGTCATCAATCTTATTTCTTGCCTGCTCGGTGGATAGCCTTTTATCACTTCTGCTGGGTTATAATGGATATCAATGAGGCTGAGGGCTCTGGCTGTTCGATAGCTGAGGAGACAACGTCCTATGGATAGACTTTGTATGACATGGATAGCAGTTGAGACTTTAAGACCTCTGTGGGATAGGTCACAGAGATACTGTCCTTTCAATTTTAGTGGTTGGGTCGCTCCCCATTGGAAGATGTGCGTGCGGTATTTGCATAGGGGCTAATTGTCCGCGATTGCATGATATAGTCGGTAGCCCCTGTATCCACGACAAACTGGTTCTGGGTGTCTCCCATTTGCACCATCACTTTGGGAGCTAGTGTGTCATGCAAGGATGTGCTGAGGAGTCTCACATTTTCTCTTTCGTAGCTGTCTTGAAGGTAGTGTGGGCTTCATTTGATCGCTGTAGAGGTCCGTGGTGGTGAGTTTTCGTAGGGGTCATAGACAGATGTGGTGATGATGGGCGCACCCCCATCCTGTTCCAGGCCTGCAGGGTACCCTCTATTGTAGGTTTGTTCTGGAGTGGTGGTGTACAGGTCAATGTGAGGCTGATAGTTCATATTGGTTCCTGTCGGGTTCAATGTGGAGGCTTTCTGGGCCCTAACCGCTTCCGGGCGGGCAGTGGTCGCATTTGGACAGGTCATTATTCTTTCAAATGGTCGTCGGTCACTAGAGTCCCTTGTTTGCTCCGGGGTTCTCACAGATCCTGTAGTTGGTAATGCTCGGTGTGGCCCTGGGTCGGGAAGCTTCTACTTGCACATGGCTTGGAAGTGGTTCTCTTGACCACAGCGCATACATATCTGTCCGATGGCTGGGCATGGGCCTCTTTGGGGTTATTCAAACCCACATCTATACCATTGTCTGTCACTCTGGAGGCGTTGTTGTGGGCCTCTATAGAATTATCTTCCAGGCGTACCAGGGTGCCTGGGCTATGGCATTGAGATGAATGCTAGCGCTGCGATTGTATCGGATTTTCTAGAATTTTCGATGGCTGCTGCTTGGGCGTCAACACGTTCATATACCCATGACAGATCAAGTATTTCTTGTAGGGATAGGGGTTTCTTTAGGAGATGTTTTCTGAATAGGGACGAGACGCACCCTTCAATTATTCTTAGGCGTATTGCTTATTCATCGTTGAAGTTGGTGAAATCACATCGTAGTATTTTCCGCTGTAGGTGGATGACAAATTCACCTGTGGATTTGTGAGCCAGTTCAGTGCATTGCTTGAATGTGTAGCGCTCATAATCCCTATTGGGAGTTATCACAAGCTTTCTTGAGCCGGTATGGTCTTTATTATGGTTTTTATTTCTCTTCCTGCTAGATTTGTGAATATGTTCATTTTGTTCGGTGGGTATTCTCTCCCTATTGCCCCTACGAAGTCTTCAAATTCCTCAACCCATTCCTCCCACCTTTATCCTTGATCAGGGTGTGGGTTGAGTGGGAATGGGTTGGGGCGTCTCATGAGGCTGGCATGGGATGTGGGACCCAATTCTGCTAGGGCTCGTGCCCCTGCGTCAGTCTCACGTAACTGTTGGTGTACTGGATTATGCTCTTGCAGCCTCCTGTGGTGGGGGGATGTGCTTTGGGCTCGTTTGCCCCCTCCTTTCCTTTTAAAGGTCTGCACGGTGTTGCAGGGCATTTGCATTTTCAGCCTTGAGGACAATGTTTGCAGAGATGAATGGTGTAGGCCTGGGTGCGACCTTGTAGCTGTTGGGGTTGCTGGCGGCGTTCAAATTATGGGCCTTGCAAGGTCGTGTCCATTGGGGTGGCAAGTGAAGTGGGCCACCAGGGTGATTAGTAGTGCCAGTTCCTGTGGGTGGTGTGATACATTCTGGTGGGCCACCGGGCCGTAATGTGTGAACGTTTGCTGGGGTCCGTTGGTTTATCATTGTCCCCCGTGGTGTGCTACTAGATGCGCGGTAGCTGATGGCACCAGGGCGTGCAGTAGCTGTTGTCCCCATGGTGCACTGCTAAATGCATGTTATTTGATTGCGGCAAGGGGTGGGGCGGGCTTGTGCTCTTACCCGTAGCGGAGTCCCCGCTCTCTGTCCTGTCCTGTTGCTCGTGATCAGGCAGTCCGGTCAGATCGTCCCATGGTTGCGCCCCTTTCTTGGAATGACATCTTCTTTTCTGCTCCTTCCAGTCACGGTGTTAGGTTCTTCCCAGCACACAACACCTAGCCGGGTACTTGAGTGCCTTGTTGCGGTACCAGCCGCAAGCCGCAACCCACTGAATCTCTGATAATGCTATTCTCCCTCATTTTCAATCCTGTTTTCCCTCTTTTCATTCTACAGAAACTGATCTTCTTTCTGTTCTTGACTCTCTCTTATCAGCCCGTTATTCTATACACTCATCCCTTTTTAATCTTCTTGATTGATTTACTGCTTTTGACACCATTGATTACTCTCTTCTCCTATCTTCTCTTTATTCCTTTGGTTTTACTACATCAGTTATTTCTCTGTTTAAATCTTATCTTTTCAGTCCCATGGGCTGGTGATTCTTTTGACTCACTCCAAGTCATTCACAGTGTCCCTTAAGGCTCAGTCTTCGGTCCTTTTCTTTACTCTCTTTATACCTCTCCATTGGCTGAAGTTATCTCCACTTCTGGGCCCTCCGATCACTTTTATGCTAATGATACTCTGCTCCTTCTGTACTTTTCCTCATTTTTCACCAATATTCATGCTCAACTTTATGCTCGTCTCCTAGCCATCCAATCTTGGATGTCGGCTCATTTCCTGGCTCTTAATGCCACTAAAACTGAGGTACATTTCTTCCGAGCAAGTACTATTCCCTCTCATCTCCCTCCTTCTTTTGGTTCCTTCCCTCCTTCTCAGCTATCTAATTCCCTCACGGCCTGTAATTTAGGTCTGTACTTTGACTCAAAGCTTTCCTTTAAACACCACAATTCATTATCTGCACGTGCTTGTCATTTCCATCTTTATAATATCCGGAAAGCTCGCCAATTTATAACTGTCGATGCCACTAAGCTCTTGTTATCAACCTTAATCTTTTCTTTTTTATTGTTCTTCTGCCCTCTTCGGTCTCCTACTTACTTGTCTGGTTCCACTTAAATCTATTTGTATTGGCTCTATTCTTTTACTTTTTCTCTTGGCCCTCATGATTCCATCTCTTCATCACTCTCTACGCTTGGCTGGCTTTTTTTCCAATCCCGTCTTAAATTAAACTTCTTATGCCTAGCTTTTAAATCTTGTCATGTTCTCATTCCTGATTATTTTTCTTCTCTGGTCTCATTGTATATCACACTCTTCGCTCCTGCTCTCAATTTTGCCTTGTCACTCCGAATCGCCCCTGTGCGCAGTCACGTTTCCATTCTTTTTCTCTGCTCGCTCTCTTTCTCTTTCCCTTCGTTGTATCACAGTCGTTATTTTGTTCTGGGACTGTCTGCTCGCTCTCTTTCTCGTTCCCTTCAGTCTATCACAGTGCTCTCTTTGTTCTGGGACTCTCTTAAGTCCCACTTATGTCTCTCTGATTAAATGGTTGTTAAAGTTTTAATCATGTCTCATTGTATTTACCACCTGATTCTATGTACAGATCTTTGGGGTAAAACACTCTATACAATTCAAATAAAATACAAATACAAATTTTGTCTTCAGTAGTAATGAAACTACAGTTTGTGGGACGGCCACCTCTAATGGAGACCCTAACATAATTTTCTTTCTCTGGCAGAGGATGCAGCCACCACTGATAATAATGATGGTGGCATTCCCAATGCTATCACATCTAGTTCCTCAATGTAATATGGTACGGGTCTATAATGAGCACCTGTTTTCAAATGCATACTGCAAATGCAAACCCATCATTCTCCTGCCAGTATAGGATAAACCCTTTCAGGTACTCTGGAAGTCCCAAAGCAGGTGCATCAACTAGCTGTTACCTGTTTAAAAGCTTCCACTGCTTCTGGAATCCAGTGCAATTTTTCCACTGCGCCAATTTTTTTATTTTTCCGCCAAGGTAAATTATCTCAGCATAGTCTTATATCCATTGCTGGCAGTAACCGACTAAGCCTAAGAAAGTCCTCATTTGAGTGACCGTCTGAGGTTTAGGAATCTTATAAACATCCTTTTTTCAGGAGGAAGATATAAGCCAATAACCCTGCATTATATCATGTACCAAAAATTGGACCCTTTTCATTCATCATTTTAGCTTGTGTTGTGAAGCTTTGTGTCCTTTGTTAGCTAGGATAGTTAACAGAACTTTGGTATGCTGTCTACAGGCTTCATAAGGTGCAATCAGCAAGCTATCTATATATTGACCAACACTGTGTTCTTAGGCAACTTTATGTCACCCAGATTACATTTTAAGTGTTCTGAAGAGGGTAGAGTACTCAATGTACCCCTGGGGCAACCTTGCCCATGTATACTGCATAACTCTATGACAAAATGTGACCAGAAACTGAATATACACGTGCAACGGAACTAAAAAGAAAGCCAAACAAAGATCAAAGTGAATTGCATCAGGAGGGATACATGAAAGAATAGTGGCCAGATTCAAGATAACAGGGCAAGATGGGATTACTGCTGTATTAACAGCTCTCACATCTCGAACAAAATGATAAGCATAATTTCCTTTCTTTTTCACAAGGAAAATAGGTGTGTTACAGTGGCAGATAGACGGGACAATGATTCCTTGTTGTAACAGCGACTCAATAACTGGTGTATTTCTGGGTTCAGTTTTAGGCATCAGGTCATACTAAGGGATAAAAGGCAATCTCTTAAATGGGTCTACTTTAATGTGAACTGGTTGACCTGTCTGAATATATCCCACCTCAATGACATTGGATGTTCAAAGAGAAGAAGGTATACTAGCAATTAGAATCTTCAAATCATCTGACCATCCATCCTTCCCTTCTGTCTTCTCCCTGTCTGTCTGTACATGAAGTGTGGCAAGATCCTCTTCATGTTAGTGGAGTACACACATTTCCATTTCCATAAAAGTCCCCTCCCTCACAGGGTTACTGGTGCAGTGGGGCACAAAGATAGGCATATTGGTCAATAATGGGTCCCAATGTGATGGTGAGAGGTTCTGTGAATGGATGTATGGCTGGGGTGTTTGATATACGTACAGCCTTTACCATCTCTCTGGATAGAAGAACATCAGGGAAGGAGTCCATATGTAATGCTGACCTATTAGCCCCTGTATCTACAAACACGGAACAGGTATTCCTTTTAACTGACACTGTACATAATGACCATCTTGTTGTACTGGAATCATTGGGTTCTCGAAAACCGCACCTCGTTCTGAAGGTAGAAAGAACGCTGCATAATTAAACACCACAAGCTCCACAAAAGGCTTGGGATGCCATCTGGTGCACACATTCTTAAGGTGCGTTTGAGCCTTCAGCGACAATCCAGGGATGAAGGAAATGGCTACAGCCTCCTGAGATGTTTAATCTGGTTTGGTGATACATGAGTTTTGAATACTATCTTCAAACTGTCTAAATAGTCGGCCTGGGATGCTCCCTTCTTCTGCTTAAAGTGTCCTATTTTGTTATAATCAGTCTTACTTGGACAGACCTCCCGAAACTGCAAGTATTATCCTCTCTCTTGCCTGAACTAATGGATCTCCTGGTCCTGGGCCAATCAGCTCTTTCTATAAATCTCTGTTGCACTTCAGGTGGCAGTATTAACCCTCTTGAGCTGATTCATATCTGCCCAAGTGGTATTGTAACATCGAAGGACCTTCTGCAGTTATTTTATGAAGCACTGCAACTCCTCAAATTTCTTTGCCAGATTTCACAATTCACTCAGAGTCCATGGTACATGTTCAGTGTCCAACTGTGGCTGTTGCTCTTCCGATTCTTCCCCCTCATTATCTTTAATTTACTTTACTTTCACATTTATACAGTGCAATCAGTTACCCATGGCCTTAAGGGTGCACATATAACAAGTCAGACATACACAAAACTATTGTGGGGGCAAATTTTATCCCTTCGACAAACTGGTTGGGACACTGGCTCTCAAGAATAAAAGAGTTTAGCAGAATAGAAGAGTTTTCAATTTTTTCTTGAAAATGTTGGTCGATTTGGCTTCTCTTATATCTAATGGCAGCCTGTTCCGTGCCATTGGGGCGGCTATGCCAAATGCTCCCTTGAGAGCTTTACTGGTTTTACAGTGGTGTGTTTTTAGTTGGGATGTATTATTTGATCTCAGATGCCTCAGGTTCTGCTTCTCAACAATGCATTCCCTTACGTATACTGGCATTAGCCCTAAAGTACATTTATGAGTAATCAAAAGAGTTCTGAATTGGACTCTTGCCTTCACTGGCAGCCAATGTAAACTATGCCTAGCCTCCAAGACATGGTCTCTCCTTTTCAGATTCTTAATCACCCTGACTGAACCATTTTGGATGACCTGAAGGCGGTTTATCTCAGATTGGGCAGTACCAGTAAGGAGGCTACAACAGTAGTCGAATTTTGACCCTATTATAGCTCTCGCTATCGTCTTTGCAGTATCTTGCGTAATAAACAGGCGGAGGTGTGCAAGCAATTTTATATATTATGTTGAAGCGGAGACCAAACTGCTCACTTGTGCTTTTATGTTTAAACTTTGGTCCAATGTTATGCCTAAAGTTTTTGCTTTTTTATGTACGTCTAGCTTGTGATTAGCAATAGTGAAACTGTTAAACATGGGGTCTAGGTTAGCCAATTTGTTTTCCGTGCCGATCACCATGAGCTCAGTTTTTTCGTTATTGAGTGCCAGGCCATTTTGTACCATCCACGTGTGGATGAGATCATATACTTCATTAATATGATTTTCATCCAAACAGTGAGAACCGGTTAATGGAAAGACACATTGCGTGTCGTCAGCATAGTTTGTAAAAGTGATGTTATTTCGAGCCAGAAAATCGAAGAATGGGACCATAAACCTGTTATATATGGTTGGCAAAACGCATGATCCTGGCTGCACACCAAATGACAGTGCAACTGGTTAAGCTTCAGCTTCCCTGCTGGCCACTGTGCATTGTCTCTCACTCAAGAAGGAAACAATCCTGGTGGCCAACATATCATAGTCCACCAGGTCAAAAGCAGTGGATAGATCCAAAATCAATAATGATGATATCTGACCATTGTCCATTCTTTCCAATAGTTTGGACTTCATGTCGAGCAGAGCCGTCTCGGTCTCATGGTATTGCCTAAACCCTTGGAACTTATTGAAGATGTAATGGCTGTTGAGATCTAGCACAATTTGGTTATATGCAACCCTATCCAAGATCTAGAGACGGAAGGGTGTGTTGGTAATTGGCCTATAGCTAGTTGGGGTTACTGGACAGACAGGGGTGTGATCCAAGTCCTAGGGGGACATGATTTTCCTCGAAGGAGGTATTTACAAATTTAGTGAGCGCCAGCAGAATAATATCTGGGGACTCTTTAATAATCATGGCGGAGCAGGGGTCCCCTTTACAGCTGGTAGCTTTAAGTTTCCTAATGGCATCCGCTAACTCTTCCTCTGTGATCGGTGAGAAATGGAATTGCTGTGGGTACTCGCGTTATCTGTAATCTGGTTGTACTTTTTTTTCACCTTAATGCCATTTTTGATTAGTGTCAGTTTATTTGACAATGCCTCTTGAATAGAGGTGCACCAGACCTCATTTCTCACCAGTGGTGCTTTATTAGGTCCCCTGGGGACTTCCTGCTCTCTCAGGATTTTAAATAGTTCTTTCGTATCGGAATTCGACTTAGAAATTCTGTCATTGAGCATTTCATTTTTAGCTTGTAGTATTGCTGTTTTATAGATCCTATCTGATTTCTTTTAGCATTGTAGGTTGGAGATCTCCCGGCTCTTCTTCCACGCATAGAAGTGCTTTATTTTCCTCGTTTGGGTTCCCAGATCTCTGCCGAGAACCAATTTTTGTCCTTATGTCCCTGCTGGCTATATTTCCTCTTTATAGGGGCTAATGTTTCACAGATGTGGTGAAATGCATTGAGAAATGAATTAGTCATCCCTTGCAGAGTCTCTAATTGAAGGATCTCTGATGACAGGGACGTAACCCATGATTTAAGGTTTTTAGCTGTTAATTTCTTGCAGTTTATAGCTAGCTCAGGGCCTTACCATTATCATGTTTTCTTGAAAAGTGTTTGTTAGTAATATGACAGTAAATACAAGAATGGTCTGTCCAGGGGCATGATAAATCTTCATGTTTCTGACATCATCACTTTGTGGGCCACCACCCAATCCAGGGTGTGCCCTTTTATGTGTGTGGGAGTTCTAACTATATGTCAAAATCCGAAAGAGGATAATGAGGCCTCTAAGGCACCAGCTGTGGCGTCTGCCTCTGCCAGCATTTGTCTTAATGGTGCCTGAAAGACCTCTGCGTCTCTACTGTATACAGTTCCTCCCTGCATCACTCACAGAGTATTAGAGAGAGGTGCATCGACCAAAATATTCCCCCATACCCATGTGTTCCCCTGATCCAGGTTGCATAGGTGCAGAGGGTTGACCTAACAGCAATACCTGAATTTGGGCTCGACATAGTTCACAGGGTCCTTACTGGGTTTGTCTGTGTGCCACCCTTATTGTGGCTCTCATTCTAATGAAAATTTCAACAATATCGTCTGCCAACTCATTGTCCTGTTCCTCCTTCTCCTCCTCAGTTTTTCTGAACTGTTTTTATTTCCACCAGAGGCTCACTGTCTCCAGAGCCCTGTTTTCCTCCAGACTGGACTACTGCAACAGCCTCTTTCTCAATCTTCCTACCTCTACTCTCTGACCGCTTCAACTTATCCAGAACAGAACCGCACGACTTATCCTTGGCCTCAAGCCCAGGGATTGCATGTCTCCGGGGTTGAAATCCCTCCACTGACTCCCCACGGCTGCAAGGATCAAGTGCAAGTCCCTCTGCATAGTACACAAGGCTTTCTGGCGTTGGGGGCCCCCACAACCAACAACGCTCTCTTCCTAAATACTCTCCCTCCAGAGCCCAACTCTCGGAATCCTCCAACTCTCTGCAGGTAAGATGTTTTCCAAACAGAGATTTTGGGGGTAGGTCCTTATTCTCTGCATGTGCCTCGCTTTGGAATAGCCTACTTGCCTCTCTCTGTCTTGAGCCGGACCTCCTTAAGTGCTGGAAACTCCTCAAGACATCCATCTTCTCCTCTTTCTCTCTCATCTCCCTTGCTAACCTCCTCCTCTTCTCTCCTGCTTCCCTCCCTTGTTCTCTTCCCCAATCGGCTCAGTCAGCTGTCTCTTCCCCAGTCAAGTGCACCTCAAGAGCCTTACAGGTCCCAGGCTCCCCCGCCAGTCCTGCAGTTTCCTCTGGGCCTTGGCACTATACCTTGCATTACGGCACCCACTCTGCACTTAACCCTGCCCCCTGCTGGACTGGGCGCACTTGTCCCCATCCTCCTCCCTCGCACTTCTGTACTAGGCTTAGCATGTTTGTCTCTCCTGTCCTCCTCTATCCCCCCTACCTAGTTGGTTATGCCTGAATGCATAGGTGCATTGATGACCAACCTTTTTTGTCTTGTATGTTGCTCTCCCCCTCCCCCTCCCTTCTTCCCCTACTCTTTGTCATGCACTTATACTAGTAGAAATGCTCTGGCCTGGTATGCTAGGCATTGTTGTTAGATCATTTGGAATCTTCAAGGCCTAAGAATGACGATGATATCCCCTTGTTCCCTTCCCACCTTGAAGTGCTTTGAAGCACTTCAGTTGTGTATAAGCGCTTTACAAATAAACAGTTACATTTACAATTATAATTCCTTTCACTATCTGGGGGCACAAGTGCCAATGTGTATCTGCTGTTCTTGACCTGAAATATTTGATTTGCTCTAGCAACCTAACGTTTACCTCCCTCGACCTCTTAACCTTACAGTCACTCTGTCATGCTGTCACCTCCTCTCATCACATTGCATATGCACCACACTGTTTTGGGGTCACATTGACATTCGGTTCCGTCCGTGCTCGCCTGAGTGCTCCCAATTTGTAGTAGTTAAATGTCCCCATGAGCGGAAACAGACCATCTCTATTCTGTCGAGTCAAAATAATAAACATAATAAAAACTTACATGTAGCGCTATTATAATCAGTAAACAATAAGTGACCCTTTTGGGGGTACCTCCACCTGTTTTGACTGTTCCTTGCCAATCCCTTTCTCCAGTTATCCATCACTTTCTTGGTTTTTCATTTGCCATGTTACCCATGTGCACCTGTACCAGTCACTCTTTGACGTCACTCCTTTGCTGTTCTTAGAGGGAAAGGGTTATCCAGACTCACTGCAGAGTGGTCCTGGCAAAAATACAGGGCGCTCAACATGCACTAATCCATCCATCCCTGGTTAATAGGGATTCATAACTTAGAAATTCTCGGTGCCCTTTTTTACCACCTCCTTCCCGATTCTAAACCATCGACAATAAAAAGAAAAAAACTCACAGAGGTTCCCATACCCAGTCTGGATAAAATATAGTTCAGAACCAGCTTAACCTGCCTAACCTGTTCATATTCATCGCTCCCAGTATTTTGCCAGATCGATTCCAGGGCACAGATAATAGACAAATACCAACATCACTGCAATAAAACAGGCAAACACAGTAACTGCTACAGCATAAACAACACAGAATGTCCATCCTATATTAGAAAACCCCCTAAAGAAATCTTCCATTTGCCTTTCCATTCCCACATCTATTAAAAATATGGTGGCTTTGCCGTGCGACCCCATATGTATGCTCACTGGTCCAGGTATCCTCCTCATGATAGCCCGACTTGAGCGATTTAACAAGGACTCCATACCTTATTTTCAGTGCGTGCAGGGAGTCTTCAAGAGGAGGCACCCAATGGCGATTGTGTTGCATGATGGATCGGGTCTCTAGCACCATCTCCCAACCATGTCCCAACAGGACCAGAAATGAATCAATTCAGTCTTTGGAAATATTTATTCAACATTGTGTCTTGCCAGAGATAATCACCATCCCAGCCTTGAAACCTATAAAACCCATACACCATCTACATCTCCATTCCCTTATACCCTCACTGATGCTTTTCTCTGTGACACCAGACTTAGGCCTTCTGACATACCATTCCCACCTGCCTGTAACAAAGGAAACCCCTGGCTAGCGAGAGTCCATCCTCCCTTCTTCTTCCTTTTCATTATCACGTCACGTTGTCCTTCTATGTCCTCTCAGTAAACGTCTTGGCTTCTGGGCTCCTCCTCAGATGAGGGGCATTAGTCCACTGCTCTCTGACCTAGCAGCCAAACTCGGAACAAAGAAATTACACAAGCGCAAGTGAGAACAAGAACACTAACAGAAATATTCAATGAAAAAAAAGGAAGTCAAAGTGAGCAAGGATCAGGACAGAGAGCAGGAAAATGGAGGAAAAGCAAAATAAAAAGAAAACAATCTAAGAGCAAGGGTACAGGAAACTGGAACTGCAGACTAGAAAATACAGACCAGAATTGAGGAACAGCAGACTGAACTATGGACCAGGAACAAGAAAACTCAGGACCAGGACACCAAGCACTGAACTACAGACTGGTAACAAGGAACTGTTACTATAATAATAATGTATTTCTTATATAGCGCTACACACCCATTGGTTTAAGACTACTGAAATGACATAAGATGTTATTATCCCCTAGAATGGTATTCAATTTATCGACCTCTGAAGGATCAAAGGCTAAGATGAACCTGTCGGCATTCGAACAGATATCAGGGGTGAGCACTTAGCTCACTGTGCTATCTGACCGGCATAATTATGGACTGGGCAGGACTGCAGACAGATAACAAGGAAACTCAGGACTGAAATCTAGGAAGCTAAAGCCAGATTACATAGACTATGGGCACAGAAGGAACTGCAGGCAGGGAACACGATAATTGGTGGTAGAGAACAAAGGGCTGTTGAAATTGAACAGATAATTGCAAGCAGGGGAGTAGGGCTGCATTGCAGGAAGCACAGAGGTGCAGGGCAGAAGGCAGGGGAGTGCAGGCAGAGTAGCAGGCTGCATGACAGGGAGTACAGGTCACTGTAACAGGAGCAGGATCTGGAAGCAACAGAGCACAGCAGAACTGCACGTTTCAAAGCACAAAGGGCAGGCAGTGAACTCAATGTGATCCTGCAGGCAGTTGCTTAAATACTGACCTTCCCTGTGCTGAAACAGGCCCATTAGCAGCACCTGGAGCACCACTCCTGTAGGTAATCTGCCTCCTCCCTCTCTGGACCCGGGTAAATGAAAGCAACACTGATCCCTAAGGCTTCTTGGGATTGCAGTTCTAAGACTGCTCCATAGGAATAGCCAGGGAATGAGAATGGCCACACGGTGGGTTATGGGATATGTAGTTTGTGAAATTAAATAAGGAAGTAACAAAGTCTTGCAAACGGAAAGTAAAGACAAAATTATGAAGAGGTATTGTCCGGGGAGTATTATGGTGATGAATGAGTCACAAATAGTCCACTATGGGTGCCAATTGGTTATCAAGTGGCACAGTTGTGACACCACAAGATTGGGCCAGTTTAGCGACGTAATAACACTTATCATGTTTGCTTTACCCTTGATGCCAAGTACAAAATTAAATGCCACTTTTAGAAAGTATATGCACACTACTAGTAGTAGTTTTTTTACTGTGCATCAAGGGTAAAGCAAACATAATCGTGTTTAGCCACATGATAACACTTATCATATTTGCTTTACCCTCATTAACAGCACTGTGCATCATGGTTAATGAAAACATGAAAAGTGTTATTTGGTGGCTAGACTGGACACTCGATGCACACTGTAGGGTACATGAAGTGTAAAGCAAACATGAAACTTGGTATTATCTGGCTAACACCACCTTCATGTTTGCTTTATCCTCCATGCACTGTACTGTGCATCAAGGGTAAAGCACACATGTTAATTGTTATTACTTGGGCAGACTAGCATACATTGAATGTGCAATGCCTGTAGTAGAAACGCAAAGGGTAAAGCAAACATGTTAATTGTTATTATGTGGCCAGAATAGCATACATTGAATGTGCTACGTCTGTAGTGGAAACCAAAGGATTCAACGCACAAAAAATAGCTGAAGGTTGGGGGAAGGTACAGGAAGGTAGGGGATGGGTCCCTGCTCAGAGTCAGGCAGCAAAGTACCCTGTGTATTTAAAAAAACAGTGGACTGTGCTGTGTGCCACTCAGGAGAAGGGGTAGCACCCCCACCTTCTGTTACACTAGCCCCAAATCTTGTTTAACCAACTGTAAGAGCCACCCAGTCATTAGCGCTTTGATTGTTAAAGATCTGACAAGCTGCAATGAGACTTAGGCATCATTTTGTGCAAAGTATTAATTGCATTGAGGAGTGTGCCAATATTATCATTTATTTGTTGTTGACTCCTTTCCAGCAATTTTAATCATTTTTTATACAGAGTGCAACACCAAAGTATAAAAGCAAAACGTGTAAATGACATTACTCATTACAGTAGTGATGTCACAACTACACTGTAATCACATGGCAGACAACATTTACAATGGATTCCTATGAAACCCACCCGCTTTTCGCTAAAAACAAGCGGATTCTATGGGATACTATTGGTTTAATGCAAGCATGACAATCTACTGCCTGTTCAAACCCATGTGTTATTTCAAGGCAGGGGAGGAATGTGCAGCAGGAACATTGTGGTGGGTTCTAGTATTTCCATGCTGGCATAACACCAATAGAATCAATTGCACATGCTGCCTGCCTTTCGTATTAGCAGGCGAGCTTTACTCCATTTGCATGGGAATGTGTACAGTCAATTGTGGCTGCTTTTTACACCCAATGTTGCATCTCGTAGTGCAAATGATTAAAATTGCATGGAGGGGAACTGTTTGCACAGAGGTGCAAGCATATGTGTAACCTGCCATACAATGTACTATTCAAAATGAGATCCATCCACAATGTAGATTGCCCTAGAAACTAAATCAGCACATCTGCCCCTCCATTAGTGATTGCTTGATTGTGTCTGTTCTATTGAAACCATAGATCTTTTATTATCACCAGGTGATAAATCAATGTTCTCTTCTAAAGAGACAGAGAAGAGGCAGTGAATTGTGTGAGCTTATCCTACAAGACTGCCTATCCATTTCGTGAACATGGTATTTAATGTAGGTGTTCTCCGCGTTCGCTTTTATTGCTTCATTAACTGTACTTGTGATTTCTCTGTCCTGCCATAAATGTAATAACAAGCATTCCGTAAACAGAATGGCAGGCACAAAAATGAATGCCTTTTTAACTTGCGTGAATAGGTTCATTCCATCCCTTTTTTATGGGATGATCATAAGGAATGCTTGCTGGGAAAATCTAGGTCTTACAGGAATCAAAACCTAAGAGCAATATAAACTCTGTATAAAGCTGGAATGATGAGATACCTGTGCTGCTATACTGCCATTCTGTAGTAACCACAACAAATGGAGAAATATATCGAATAAGGATCTAGAAGAAGCGAATTGATGAAACTGAGATATGCAAAACAAGAGTAAGAGCAAAAGTGATATACTTTTCAACAGGCAATTGAGACATTATTGCTTTTGGAAAAAGTGACTGCATCTTACATGCTTTCATATGCATTTCCATCTATCCTTAAAAGGCAAGATATGCATAGATATAACTCAAGCACGTTCTGAGTTTTTACAGCCTTAAAAAAAGGCTTTAATAAAGGCATTGAATACATTGGCAGGGATGTTCCGGGCAGTTGTATGCTTTTTTAATTAAGTAATACAGCATATAGTGGTGTGTGATCACTGTTAACATCCATGTGCAACCAGCTCCAGCAATAGGAGATTTTAATGGCAGCCGGGTTGGCTCAACTTCTCATCTTTCCGAGGTTGAAAGCGGACTACAATTGAGGTGGGGCAATAACAACAGTTTCTATCAGTGCAAAGAGATAATCTGTGCTGTTGGGTATATGAATGAGCAATACGTCGAGAGGTGAAGAGCTTTACTGGTCAGCAACCACACACTGCATAGTTACAGGCCTGAATCCAGTGAGGGCCTCAATGCGTTCGCCAGCATCATTGCAGTCGGTAAAGCCTCAAGGTGAGGCGCATATAGCTGTCAGTACCCCAGGACTTTGCTTGTGTTGTAGAGGGGTCCCAGGATACCACTACTTGAAAGCAGCTGGCCTGCAAGTTAGGAAAGACCTGGCAGTGGAAACTACATGAACTTTGAACTGTGCTGAGGTAAGAGCTAGAGCGCAACACAGCAAGACATCAGCAAAAACGGCTGCCATGTTAGGTTGGTGTTCTCCTCTGACATGTAAAAATGTCACCAAACAGCAGAGTGAAGATTTAACGCAGGAACGGGCACAAAATGATTATGGGAAGGGACAGGATGTAGGGCTCAACGGATGGGGTCCACATGTTCAAAAGATAGACTTATAACTGTGAGCATTACACTCAGGTAAGTCGTTTGAGACAGCCTTCAGGTGAAGGCTAACCCAGAAAGAAATGACTGCTAGTAAATATGAACACACAATATTAAAATAAAATGTAGATTACTCTAGCTCCAATGAACACTGAAACAGTGTATTTTTTTGTTTATAAAAGTCAGAGATCATTTCGTATGAGGCGGGACATGGCTTGCTTTAAAATGTAGGAAAAATAGGGTTTGCTACATGGTTACAATCTACAGTTCTCGTTCAGATCACACAAACAGATTGAAACAGCAAAGTTCTAATTTCCAGAGATGCCAATACCACGTTGAGTCATGACAGTATTCAAAACAAGATTATTGTATCTGGTGAAGTTGGGGTGCTTTTGGTATGATGAGCAACTACGCATTGGGCTTTGGCTGAATTGTTATTTCTTAGAAACAATCTCTACAAGTGTGAATGACAGATGCAGTGGTAGATGTGTCCCGTAAAATGTAGAGGAACTGTGGTCTCGGCAAGGCAGATGGCAGGTGGAAACATAGTCGTTGCAATAGTCTCATTGACTAAGGCTCCTGTTACAACTTTACTCTTGCACAGGGACCTGAACGGACATATCGTCTTTATAGAATGGTGAATATGGTCATAAAAAGTAGAGGAATGGTAGACAGTAAAAAATAAAAGTAGTGGAACACTGCTCCTGACCGTTCCCGCTCACATCGATCACTGCAGAACCAATTAGAACTGAATGCAGTGGCTTTTCATAAGGTGTGGGTTCTGATGCATCTGGATGGTTCATGGGCATGGGAAGCATTGTATAACTGGCTATGTTTGCTATAGGTGGGCTAAAAAGGCAGCATGCCTCTGTGAGTAGAAATCTAACTTAGGGAGTCAACGACAGTGGTTCTGTAGTTATGATTAAGTTGCAGTCAACGTAGGAAACACAGTTTTTTGGCGGCTTATTTCTTTGGCACGTTGCAATTAACTCATATAATGTTTTCTGTAGTCCCAATTTTTGCCAAAGGGGGAAGAGTTATAGCGAGGATCCCAAAATGTAGACTTTCCCATTCATTCTTTAGAGACAGTGAACATAGGGCCCTTGGCGGATAGCTTGTCATGCAGTTAGATGGGCAGCAGGTTAACTGTTTACACCAAATAATCAAACCAACTCAGGAAAATGGAAAGGTCCTTGTTTTATTATCAATTGTCTAAAACAGGGAGTTACAATGGACATCAACGGGTGTCGCACAGAGTTCACGTGAAGCATTTCATAAAAAAACAATGCTTTTATAGTAAAACCCATCATACGTGACGTCATACTATGTGGCAAATAAGAAAATCATACAGGGGGTTGTGGTTGGCTCAAGGGGAAAATCTAAGTATACTTTATACAAGGGGTTGGGCTATGAGTGGGTCTCTACAGCCAGGTGGACAACTCATGCCCACCCCTGGTGCAACTCATCTTCAACGGTTATTAGAAACTTGGTACATCATTGGCTCTCAACTACAAGGCCCTTCTTTATATGGCCCTCTACAAATGGTTGGCACACTAGCGCCCTTCTGGAATGTTTGGCTCACTGGCAGCATGTAAGCTCATACCCCAGGTGTCAGGGGGTGGACTGGACTGTATCTCCCAACCCAATTAGCCCAACATCTCATCACCCATGCCTTCTGCCATGAAGATTGTCTTTGAACTTGGCCTTGCAATGCATTCTCTTCTCTGGGAATGTAAGGGAGTGTGAGCGCACGCTGATCATAGTTCTGGAACTGCATGCCCAACTCTATTTTTATCCTGGGCTCATGTGATAGGAGAGCGCAATTCGCCCCATTTTGCAGCATTTAATTGTCTTGAATTAATAAAACTTGACACTCATGGTGTTCTTTCTTTGCACCTTAGCAAGGGATGATTCAGCTTCTCACATTCTCTGCCTTCAAGAATAGATAACCAGTTTAGCGACCTTCAGTCTTGACGCCAAGCCAGACAGCCCTGCACTATTCTTCCATGCTCCCAGCTAATTCTCTGCTGCAACACAGCTTTCAGCCCTTCTCTTCATGGGGCTTACTAAATTTGTGACACTGATGTCCAGCTTCTATGTAATGGCATCTCTGCCTGCAGTCTATTAACTACTTATAGCCAGCTTCTAAGATTACTTGATCTACTTGTGTTGGTGCATCTGTACAGTAATTGAATGATTTGTATTTTCTACAGTGCTCTTCATACGCGCAATCTTTGTTTCACACATGAAACTTTACTGGATTCTTTACTTCATCATCAGTTTCTATAAGGTCCAGATATTCTCTTCTTTGGCCAGTTTTCTCTGTGCATCACGATTGTTACTTTTGACGTCAGCAACTTCTATTTCTCTCTTTTTCATATTCCTTCGGGGATCTCCTCCAAGAGATTGTCATCTCTTTAGGAATACATCTGATAGGGTTTTCTTAGTGGATACCTTTTCTCAAAGATTCGATGCGGAATAGTCACAATTGCTGGTGTCAAGCATAGTACAATTTCAGGCTGCCAGGATACAGGTATTGGGGTGGGCCTTTCTGCAGGGGCAGTTGGCTGCTCCCCTACACTCCCCCCATTCACTAATATCCACATTTTGATTTCTTCTTTTGAAGAGTGCTTCTTCGGGGTCCAAATCTTCATCACTCCTTTTTAGGGATCCTGCAGGTCATGTAGCTGCACTGTCAATTTGGATTACAATAGACCCATCATCCCACATAATTCTTGTGATTCTTTGGGTACGGGAACTTGGTTCCCTCAGGTGCTACGATGCTGGCCTCTATGTATTTTCTGATATCTTCATCTGTCAACTCCTTGGTTCTTAACCCTGATTTGACATTGATCATGATCTTCATTCCTATTGTCATCTTTGCTGTCTTCTTACACTGTGTAATTATTATCCTGATCACACATAATCCAAACATCACCATAACTAATACTGCTCCAAAAAACTTGAAGATGTTTGCCACCCACTGAGGAACCCATGAGAAAATAGACGCAAACCTTCCGTCATATGTGATGTCTTCTGTATCATCTTCCATCTTGCTCTGCAGGTTTGTCAGCAACGTTATGGCCTCTGTCAAGGTCCCATTCTTGTCATCATGAGAAGGTATGAACATGCAACATGATGGCCCAATTTTGGCACAAACTCCTCCATCCATCTCTGTGATTATGTCAAGGACATATCTGTTCTGCAGTGTTATTAATCTTATGGCCCTCAATTCTTCCCTGATAGCATTGAATCCCCAGGCATTCAGATAATCATGAATAACAAGGCAGTGAACACAACCTGTGCTCATATGGGATAGCATCAAAGATGTCTACTGATTTTGCCAAGAAATATTTCTCCCTCTTTGTTCGAATGAGAAATTTGAGTGATCTTCTTCTTAAATGGGCATCTGCTTTTGGAAATTCACCAATGTTCAGGTCACTCTGAGGAATCACTAACACTGGAACATGGATGAGCACTAAGGAACACGTCCCTCCCCAGTCCTTGGGCCGCTTCGTGTAGGCTCTGGACCCACAAGCCCAATAAAGATCCATAAGGATGACTATCCCTTCCTTCATGCCTGGTGCATCAAAAATGTGGCCACACAAGTGATTCTCTCCATCCTTCCTTGTACCATTATTTCTGAAACATAAGTATGCATCCTTCAGGGGTAGTATCTGCACTGGTCCTCCTTTATCTTCAACCCATGTCAACCATCTTGCAATCTTCGCCCATTGATCTTTGCATTCTTTTTTGCATTTGCCACAACTGCTTCCTACTGTCCAGTTAATGCTGTTGCTTTGCACACAACCAGTCCATCAGCCCATCCTTTGTGAGTAAGCACTCTTCCTTTGATTTGTAGTTGACATCTTTCCCAACATTCTCGTATTTCCTTCCCATTCTTATCTTTGCATTGCAGAATCTTGTTTTCTTCAATCTTGATTCCTGGTCCATTTATTCCAGACTGTTCATATTTTATTATCTGATGCTTTGTTTCTAAATCTTGGACATAATTGTCTTCTCTTTGATGTGTTGCTTTATACATCCACATTATGGATGCTGTTCTGCATTGGAACTGTCCTCTTGTCAGGCAAAGTGAGAGTTGTGTCAAGAAATGTGTTTTTTCCACTGATACTTCTGTGGCTATGAATATTTTAGAGGTGCCCAAAGCATAAGGTATCAGAGAACACGCATAGCCGCCCTCCATAGATGGTCTCTCTCCTACTTTTTTCATGTGCTAATACCACATGTGTGCTGCATTATCTAGATAAGGATTTATCCCTTCATTATCTTCCTCTGCATTTCTCCTAACTCTCCCATATGCACGGTTTGTATACTGACCTGGAAGTGAATTAAAAGCATTTTTTTATTGTTACAGTTGTAAAACAACTTTTCAATAAAAAAAGAAAAATTCCATACATTTTTTTTTACATAAAATCATATGTTTTTTAAATAAAATCATATGAGGCGAGAACCATCTTAAACCGTTGGTGAAACATTTGTTATGAGAATACATAACACAAAAGTACAAATACAAAAAAAATAAAGATCAGTAAGATACAAAAAGCAAAATGAATTATTAATAGGCGTGATAGAATTTAGTCACACATAATCAGTTCTTTCGTAAGGCATTAATAATCCAGATCAATGTTCAAAATAGACATAGAAAAAGAACACAAAACAAAAACATTAGGTCCTTGAATCTTTACTGCTCATTAAAAAATTCATAGCAAACTAGTGCGATTGATCCTCGCCTATATAAGAATATCAAGGACATATTCACACAAAAAAGTCATTGGATCACCTTAATAATATTACTAATTCAAATTTAAGGCAGACTTTCAGGTTCTAGTTTAAGTTGTAATATATACTTCGCAATTGCAATCTGTAGACTCAGTAGTCTAGTGTGAAACAATCTCTTCCAAAGATCTTCTACAGTTATAATTATTTGCTCTTTAAAATGAGGTTTGAATTACATTATGCGTTGTTCCAACAACATAGGGCAAGCAGTTAAGACATGTTGAAGCGTCTCAGGACATTGTTGGTTACAGCAAAATCTACAGAAATGTTCTTCGGTTGAAATTTGTTGCCTCTGTGCTTGTAGATCCCGGGTTAGACTTAAGTTCAAACGAAATCTTAAAAAGATAGTTTGGAATTTACTATCTGGGAATTTCAATAAATATGTTTCTATTGTACCAAGGGCCTTACCCACTAACGGATTTTCTCTGTATATTTTATAGGTTTTACAGAGAGCCATGGTGTGGATCCAGTCTAAACGCCATAAGATGTATTTTGCTTTGGTAGGGTTTGATATTAGTAGTATTTCTGTGATGTTTGCTGTAACCATTACAACTTTTGCACGTTTTTCCCAGGCTTGTGGATATGAGTGGAGAGATTCAAGCATGTACCTCACAAGCATCTCCTAGATTTTACCAGATTCTAAATTTAGAAGTCATTTTCTATATAGGGCAAGAATTTTCCAAGTGGCCCTGACATATAAGAAGGGTAGGCCCAGTTCATATCTTATACTGCACATGGGTTGGGTCTCACGGAGGTTTAAGATTCGTTTCCAGAATCTCCCTTCCATGAGCATCCGAAATTCTCGCTTTTCAAGAGTTTAGTTTCACTCCCATATAGAATTATCCCTGCTACTTTCCGAATATAGAAAGTGATTGCTGCCTTAAAGGAAAACTTCCCATATTTCTTTTGTATTAGCATTGCCTGCGAGCTATTAGCAATCATCTTTCCATTCAAGTCATTCACATAATTATCATACTTCGGGGCATTGTTCATATTTATTCCAAGATATCTATATTCATCAACAGTCTCTAGTATGTTGTTATCTAAAGTCCAGTTAAAGAATGTTGATTTGGATGATCGTTTTGTTTTGGGGCGCAAAATCTTAGTTTTGGAGGTGTTTATTTGAAGGCCATTTATTTCAGCATAATGCTCGAGAGCGAGCAGTAAGTTCTGTAGGCCAGTCAGGGTCTTAGACAGGAGAACTTAATCGTCCGCGTAGAGGAACCAAGATAAGTCGGCTTGACCGAAACGCGCAGGGTCCATTAACAATGACTTAAAGATATTTCTTAAGTCATGGACAAAAAAGCTAAACAAGACTGCCGCCAGCACACAGCCTTGTTTTAGTCCACAATGTGTCGAGATTGGTGCAGATAGTAGACCTTGCATATTTAATTTTACACAGATGGAAGTGTCATAATGGAGTTGGACTATTAAAGCTAGTAGGGTTAATGGACATCCTGCAGCAATTAGTTTGTGTACCAATAATTCTCGACTCACCGAGTCAAAGGTGGACCTAAAGTCCACAAATGCAATGTAAAGCCCTTGTTTGGAATTTAGCGCTTGTTTTTGAATAGCGGTCACCACAGTTAGATTAACTGATGTGCCAATACCCAGAAGAAAGCCTGTTTGGTGAGGATCAATAAGATCCATTTTAGTTATCCACTGATTAAAGTCACGTAGTATTAGTCTACTGAAAAGTTTGCCAGGCACGTCCAAAAGGGCGATTGGATGATAGCTTTGGGGTTGTTGGCGGTCACTTTTCTTAAAGATCGGAACTATTATCGATTTACGCCAAGAGGAAGGAATTTTTCCAGTTCTTATCATTTTGGTGAATATAATGTTGAGGATCGATGACCAAAGCTTACTGTTAGCCTTAAGAAGTGTATTAGAAAGGCCATCAGGGCCCGGGGCTTGTGAGGTCTTGAAGCTTGAAATGTAATATTCAATGTCATCATTATCGAACTCAAGGACAAGAGGGCATTCCATGGGTTGGATATCACTTATCGGTGGAATCGCTTTGTTATGAATTGCATAAATCATCCTAAAGTGAGTTATCCAATTCTGCTCAGTTACTGGGTTGATCTGTAATGCAAGTTGAGAAGTGAGAGCAGATTCATTAAGTAATTGGCATATAGATCTTGAGTTTTTCGATGACAGGGCTTTCAACATATTCTCACTGTCATTTTGGTACATAAGCGCCTTCCGTCCTATGAGCCAGTTTTTGTAAACCAGATTCAAATGTTTAATCGTCATCAGGTAGTTGTTTAGTTTGAGCTTCCTAAGTTGTCTTATCTCCCTTCGTAAGGTGAGCTTACGATGATGCCGCTCTACATCAAATGCATGTTTATGCGCAAAATGAGTTTTTTTTCTGGCTGTTTTCAGGTTCAGAGAATAATTGAAGTGCTGTAGCATAGCAGGTGTCTCTGGGTCATTTCAGCATTTAAAGGCACCTTACATTTTAGACAGTATAAAAAACTGTATAATAAATCTTCGGTAATCCGCAGTCTGTTACGGCCCCTGTTTACCAGGTAGGTATTTTTGAGATGATTAATACAAGGCGCAGTAAGTTCACAAGCCCAGGTGAATATGAGTTGATCATGGTCACTCTGGTGCTGCTTACAGTTTTCGAACTCCTTGACTGATAGAAATGTGGCGGGATCAGTATATATATAATCGATGGTACATTCCTGATCCATCCTTCGCCAAGTCGGTCTATGAGGGACATCTCCCACTACTGGACTGTTCAACATCTGTAATTGGCAGTTTGCCATCATTGCTGACCTACTATCAGTGATTACCAGTTCTTGGGGGGAGGATTTGTTAAACAGGTGTATATTTAAATCACTGACAAGTATAGTTGCTGAGATTGATCCATCTAAAACAATTTGAGTCAAAAGGAGTTCGATATCTGAAAAGAATGTGTTGGGTGCCAGGGTTGCCCGATTCCAGTATACATTTAGTAAAGCAATTGTGTATGAATTGCTACTAATTTTAACAAGTTGCATGTGCTCGTTAGGGGCAGCCCATTTCTTAATTGTAAGCCCCAGAGATTGTATTTACTGCAATGAGCAAGCCAGCTATTGGCCTACATTTAGGAGGCTGTATTGCTTGCACCGTTAGTACATCAAAGTTATCCCAGGTAGGGGTTGTTTTTAACCATGTCTCCTGCAATGCAATGATGTCATAAAGGTGCAAGTTACTTTCAGCATTGTTGATCAGGTGAGCGTGACCACGTGTATTCCAACTAACCAACTTCAGTTCTCCTATTGATTTTGTTGTTGATGGTTATGGTTATGGTTCTAGGCCATATCATGCTGTGATTCAAGATTTTTTAGAAGGAGCAGATTCGAAACCTGAAGGCTTGTGAGTTCTTTGATAGGGATTTTGTTTTATTTTTTTATTTAATGATTTCATCTGAAAAGTTTCATAAGGAATTGTGAATCCTAAATCAAATATGTCACGTCTAGCCTGCCATATCAAGTTTAAAATGACCCCTGATTTGATCCACAATCTCGAACTTGTACGTTTTGTGTCATCTAGAAATTCAACTTGATCTATGTCAGTTGAAGAAAGATCTTCCAATGAAGGAGTCTCAGCAAAGATATTCAAAATAGATGTACGGTTTAAATCGTATACTTTATAAGGGCCAGATCTACATTGAATGATAAAAGTATGGAAGGACAGACCTATTTGTCAAGGGCCTCCCTTAGTTGTAGGTGGTGATTTATGTTTGGTATTTACATTGGCAAGTGAGTGAGGAGGGATTACACTCTTGTCTAGATCTATTTGTTTTTGAATATACATCAGGTTGGAGATCTGAACCTTCCATATTTTTTCAAGCTGGGAGATTCTTTCATGTATGACGAAAGATTCATAGTTGGATGTTTCTTTTCTTTGTGGTTGCATCAGGAGATGTGAATTCTGGATATGTGATGTTACATGGGTGGTTTGAGGGAGAGTAAACTGGTTAGATGTTGCAACTATAGATTGGGATTGAAGAAAATCAGAAGGTGATAAGCTTGACACAGGCTCTGGTTTTTGAGTTTCCATATTAAATAGCGACTTTGCAGTAGAAACTTGCAATGATTTCTCAAGTTGGAGAAGTCGCTGTTCAATTGTAGATAATGAATCACCCATTGGTTGTACTTTTAAAGGAATTTGATCAACGTGGATATTAGGTTGCAACTGTTTTATTTGGGCATCAATGACATCTACAAGCTCGTCTAGGGGTTGGTAAACTGGTGCATTTTGGGCTCCTTGAGTCTCTAGACGGGCTTGTATTACATTTTTAGATAGATTTGCATAGTTTTTGTGATTGCATCGGGGGTTATTTTTAGGTCTTTTGAAGGTTTGGTCAGTTTTTTCAGGAACAATTTAGATGCAGACTGTTCGTTTGATTTAAGAGTTTTTTGATTCTTAGTTTTTTTTGTTCGAGTACAGCAGAAAAGGATACATTTATTTGTTTTGCCGTTGGCTTACAGAATTTTGCTATATCTTGAGCCCCCTTTGGCTTGTCTGATTTCGAGTCATTTTTTGAAATGGGATCAGAGCTCTTCCCAGCACTAGCCTTGTTGGAAAGGTCAATTACAATTGGTGCCATATTCAACGAAGCAGCTGGCGAAACAAGATGTAATACATCATTTAGGGGTAAATCGGGCATGGACGGCTGATTGACATCCAGGGGTAAATCTGGCAGTGAAGGTGTTCTTTCTTGATCAGCCAGGTTTAAAAGTGTCTTGGTATAAGCATTTGAGACAGTAAGATCTTGCTCAGACACCAGCCAAATTTTGTTTGGTAATACAGTTGTTAATGAGGCCGCTGTCAATTCTTGTTGGTGGAGTACTTTTTCTATAAGGGAATTTCGGTTTTTAATCTGTTATCAAGAATGTCATAAAGCCTTAAATAGGGTGATATGGCTAAATTTAGGGCATTTAATGTGATTTGTAAAAGGGGCCAAGACTCATCCGGTATTACTGCAGGAATTGTAAGAGGGGACAGTGTTGCATTTGATGTGCAGTGGTCTGGCTCGTCAGGTGAGCTGATGGAGATGGCCTTTGTTGACGATAAGTTGAAAGGAGGTGTATCAAACATTACAGGAGATTGAGATAAATCAAGTTGGGGGATTTCTTGGTTTGTGAAGCTCCTTTTTTGGTGATTGCTCTGAGTGGACGCCTGGAATGAGGTGCCTGCTTGCATAGAGATGTCAGCGAATTGGGCACTCTCGGCTAAGGGGTCAAAGCATTGTGCTTCAGTGGGTGGATCCAGATCAATTAGTCGATTCAACTTTTCAGAAGGCAAATCGAGGTTGCTACATACGCTCAATTAAGGTATAGAATTTATTGGTAGGGGGTGCAAGTTTGTTATAGTCAGTACATGGACATGTTTTTCATTTTGTTGGAGCGTCTGGCCAATGGACACAGTCGCCATAGTTGTATCACTGACAAAAAGGTTTCCAGATGAACCTCGGTCATTATGCTTTGGTTCCTCGTTCGTTAAAGATGATTGAGTCGTGGATATTTTAACAGATGTTGGTGAATAAAACATTTGAATATCAGCCGAAGTAATTAGCGGTTGCAATCGCCCACATACCGATTAGATTTTATGCAATGATAAACAATGAGGGGTTTTTGCTGGCATAGATTTCAAATGTTGGATTAGTTTCAAGGTGTGCCACCTAGACGGCATGCCAGTCATTAATGTATAAGGGTCCATTTTTGTGTCTTGTTTTAGGCAAGTACACAAGAATGGATAAAATATAAAACCAAGGAAAAAATAATAATAATAAATAAAATAAAATAAAATAAAGTAAAGCAACCGTTAAAGGCTTAGCTTAATGGTAGTGGATGGGTGCCCTTTACCGCCCAAACACCCACAACATCTCTTTACCAAAAGCTCTTCACTGAAATGTGCGCACGCGAAATGCGCGGGCTTCCCGATGATATGGGTTGCTGGGAAAAATGGGTGGGATTTAGGCAAACAGGGAAAAAACAAAAGAAGGCTGAATTGGATTCCCCAATTATTAGTAGCAGGCTGGGGATAGCAGGATCCTTGGAATGTAAGCAGCACAAAGCACAGAGCGATCCAGCCACAACAGCTCTTTGCCAAAATCTCTTTGCCGAAATGCACGTAAAAGCAGTTTTCATAGTCGGGAGAACCAATGGGATGTCTACTTAATTTTGACTAATGTGATAAAGAGTGTGAAACAGGAGAAGCAGAAAGACAAAAAGAGAAATTGTGCATGCATACACTATGCATAAGACCATTGACATCCACCTCTCTCGCCATTCTGGTACTGCCTGTGCTTGTTCATTCCCTAAAATTGTGTTTGCCTCATCATTCCTCATTTCTAATATAATGATAAGAAAATGCTTTTACTCCTGGTGTTGGAGTGTATGCTCAATGATTGCAATTAACAACCTCCTAATCACGGGCTACTTTTAGGATCCTGTAAAAAAGTGTGAATATCAACATTTCTTCTGACAATAGCAGGATAAGCTTGAAGAATAAATACACAAACAGTATACACGTTGCTATGCACATCCCTGTCAGTTAGGACCATAGGGCTAACCAAATAGATACTCAGTGAGAAAGGAATCTGGATATTGCTCTTGTTTCCAATCCTTATCTAGGAAGTGTCGTTTAGGCATAACTTTGACATATCCATGTGATATCTAAAGTTCATTTTTTGGTTTGTTGTCCTTCTTCTGCTACATCGATTGAGTCTGCACAAGCTGAAATTCTTCTTCTTGTTTCTGGATGGGCAACAGTAGGAGGGGCTGTCTGACCGTGGTACAATTTTACGTTGTTCAAGTGAAGCCAAGCTCACCTACCTTGGACTTTTACTGTTGAGGGGGTGATATTTTCAATGCAAAAGGGTTCATTGAAAAGTGGCTCATGCCACTTTCGGGTGACATTTTTAATCGGAACGTTGTCACCAACAAACAATTTAGGTGCCAATAAATGTTCAGCAGATTTGGTTGCTGGATTGTTTTGATCTGTGTTCTAAGACCGACCCCTCTAACGTGTGAGTTGATCTGAAATGAAAGAGATGCTAGAGGTCTTAGATGTCAAATAGTTATGCAGCTCATCACTTAACAGTTTCGCTGTACTCTGGTCATCACTTTGACTCCTCGATATAGGTGTAAGAGGCATTCTCATTTACCTCCCTGTCACTAGTTCATGTGGGGTGAGGTGGTGGTCAGAACCAGGCTGATTCCTTAGGGCATATAATACTAAGGGCAGGCAATATACTAATCACGTCTTCAAGGTTAGCTTCATTTTGGCAATCCTTTCTTTAAGGAGGCCGTTGAGTCACCCAAATAATCTGTTTGCTTGCGGGTGGTAAGCAAAAGAAAAATTAAGTTTAACCCCTTAAGTGCCAAGGACGAGGTATCTCATCCTTGACATTACCATTGCAGTGCCAAGGACGAGATACCTTGTCCTTTTTGGCACTGCATTTACAAAAGTGACATCCAACCCCCTGGGCAATGTGAGGAGGAGGTGCCTCCTCATGGCCCAGGGGTTGGATTTCCTTCAGTTTCACATCAGCATGCGTGCACCTTTTGAATTTTAATATTCTGAATGTCAGTAAATAAAACTACCTGGCCTAGATATGTCAGTGAACCAAAATAAGTGAGCCAGACATGTGATGTCATCAGTGATGCCATCAATGACATTTGTGATGTCATCTTTGATTGTCCTGGGTGTTAGTCTAAGCAGTGCACGGTGGTGGCACCAGTTATGGTTGCTTAGCTTTCCATAATTGCGAATTTCCAAGGTTTTTTGGTTTTACCTGTAACCATAACTTCCCTGTAACAATGTTTTTCCATTGAATTGCATAGGTTTTTATTAGCGCAACTTAACCCTAATGTCCCTTTAACAAAGTTTTTTCATTGAATATATATATATATGTATATATATATATATATATTATAGGGTGGCGATAGCTCGGTAGCCACCCTATAGTTGAGGTGAGTCAGACTCCCAATTCTATCGGTAATAACTTTTGATTTCAGTAATGGTTTTGGACGGAATTTTGAAAGTGATACAATAGGATGCACCTTCTCAAAAATAGATATCTCGGGGATTAACCCAAAACCGGGTGTTTTTAGGAATGGAATAGCCGCCATCTTGTTTTTCTGTTGATGCGAGTGATAACCACGGTTATAGCTGAGGATAACGGGAAAAGAGAAGTCATTAAACAGCTATTTGCAGGTTAAAATAATTGCAAATGACTTTAGCCTATAGGTGGGAAGGTTGGTAGAGGACGGCAAGTGAAATTTGGAAGTTATAGGAGGTCCAGAGACTGAACTTGCAAGACAATGTTTTCTGTAGCCTAGTTTATAGCAGTGAATAGCCGACATCTGAAAGCAAACTGCATCATTGAAACAGCATGTGTTTCGGGGGGCAAGGGAGATCATCTGGGGAGTGGGGGAGCTGGCACAGATGATGGGCCACTTGGTGTGGGCTTGGGGGCCAGGAAAAACATTATTTTATGGCCGTTCTTCCATTATTTGTGACTATATTCAAGGACATGATAGGCCTACAGATAACTGCATGTATGAGTAGTGTTGTGCCCACAGCTATATATTTTGGGGTGTCAGCGTTTTATTTATTTCTGAAAGTTCACTGGCCTTGGCCATGGTCAGTGACACAGTAGATATTTGGGAGTCTTTTGTTTTGGCTGTTAGTTTTACATGTGAGACTTTGGAGAAAAAACAGAAGAAAATAGTTTAACAAAATTAATATAAGAAGGAGCATTCATATTCTGTTTTTAGATGCCCCATACACTGTAGTTTTGCGTCTGAATACTCACTTACTGCATTATATTTTGTGGCTCTGAAATGTTTGCCTACCCAGTTTGCTGGTATGTATTATTTGCTGCTTTTATTATCTTCAGCTACTTTACACAAGTACATGAGTAGTGTTGTACTGCATTGATCTTTTAAGTTTTATTTAGTATAACACCTGAAATGAGTCCCCCCCCCGCATTCCCTTTAACTAACAATTTATAACCCTGGTTATAATTTAAAAAAATGGTTTGGTTATTATTTTATTGTATTTGTGTATTTATATCTGATAAAAGGTATTTTTTGGGGTACATTTAGTGTAGTATTATAGTATATCTGGAGTGCTGTTTTGATGTTATGAAGGAACACTGCATTTCCTTCATCGGTTAGGTGTACTCAGTCATGTCCATAGAAATTGGCCACGTAGAACTGTATGTTGTTCGAAATCTATAATTGGTTGTGGTCTCTCATGAATGCCTGAAACTACTTTATTAACATTTCTCAGTGATTTCTCAATTGTACCATTAAATGCCGTGGTCCATCTCCATGTTTGCCTCTGAGTCAAACTGGAAAAGACAAAGATGGTGTGAGGAAATAGTTCCATTAGTTTTCCCATTTCTTGTTTTATCATTAAAGTAAGGGACGCAGCTCGTACATTCACCAAATCATTGCTTCCACTATTAATTGCGTGATGTCTGGTTGCCCTGTACTTCTCAGACTGAACAATTCTGGGAGTAAATTGAATTTGTTGGAGCGTCTGGCCAATGGACACAGTCGCCATAGTTGTATCACTGACAAAAAGGTTTCCAGATGAACCTCGGTCATTATGCTTTGGTTCCTCGTTCGTTAAAGATGATTGAGTCGTGGATATTTTAACAGATGTTGGTGAATAAAACATTTGAATATCAGCCGAAGTAATTAGCGGTTGCAATCGCCCACATACCGATTAGATTTTATGCAATGATAAACAATGAGGGGTTTTTGCTGGCATAGATTTCAAATGTTGGATTAGTTTCAAGGTGTGCCACCTAGACGGCATGCCAGTCATTAATGTATAAGGGTCCATTTTTGTGTCTTGTTTTAGGCAAGTACACAAGAATGGATAAAATATAAAACCAAGGAAAAAATAATAATAATAAATAAAATAAAATAAAATAAAGTAAAGCAACCGTTAAAGGCTTAGCTTAATGGTAGTGGATGGGTGCCCTTTACCGCCCAAACACCCACAACATCTCTTTACCAAAAGCTCTTCACTGAAATGTGCGCACGCGAAATGCGCGGGCTTCCCGATGATATGGGTTGCTGGGAAAAATGGGTGGGATTTAGGCAAACAGGGAAAAAACAAAAGAAGGCTGAATTGGATTCCCCAATTATTAGTAGCAGGCTGGGGATAGCAGGATCCTTGGAATGTAAGCAGCACAAAGCACAGAGCGATCCAGCCACAACAGCTCTTTGCCAAAATCTCTTTGCCGAAATGCACGTAAAAGCAGTTTTCATAGTCGGGAGAACCAATGGGATGTCTACTTAATTTTGACTAATGTGATAAAGAGTGTGAAACAGGAGAAGCAGAAAGACAAAAAGAGAAATTGTGCATGCATACACTATGCATAAGACCATTGACATCCACCTCTCTCGCCATTCTGGTACTGCCTGTGCTTGTTCATTCCCTAAAATTGTGTTTGCCTCATCATTCCTCATTTCTAATATAATGATAAGAAAATGCTTTTACTCCTGGTGTTGGAGTGTATGCTCAATGATTGCAATTAACAACCTCCTAATCACGGGCTACTTTTAGGATCCTGTAAAAAAGTGTGAATATCAACATTTCTTCTGACAATAGCAGGATAAGCTTGAAGAATAAATACACAAACAGTATACACGTTGCTATGCACATCCCTGTCAGTTAGGACCATAGGGCTAACCAAATAGATACTCAGTGAGAAAGGAATCTGGATATTGCTCTTGTTTCCAATCCTTATCTAGGAAGTGTCGTTTAGGCATAACTTTGACATATCCATGTGATATCTAAAGTTCATTTTTTGGTTTGTTGTCCTTCTTCTGCTACATCGATTGAGTCTGCACAAGCTGAAATTCTTCTTCTTGTTTCTGGATGGGCAACAGTAGGAGGGGCTGTCTGACCGTGGTACAATTTTACGTTGTTCAAGTGAAGCCAAGCTCACCTACCTTGGACTTTTACTGTTGAGGGGGTGATATTTTCAATGCAAAAGGGTTCATTGAAAAGTGGCTCATGCCACTTTCGGGTGACATTTTTAATCGGAACGTTGTCACCAACAAACAATTTAGGTGCCAATAAATGTTCAGCAGATTTGGTTGCTGGATTGTTTTGATCTGTGTTCTAAGACCGACCCCTCTAACGTGTGAGTTGATCTGAAATGAAAGAGATGCTAGAGGTCTTAGATGTCAAATAGTTATGCAGCTCATCACTTAACAGTTTCGCTGTACTCTGGTCATCACTTTGACTCCTCGATATAGGTGTAAGAGGCATTCTCATTTACCTCCCTGTCACTAGTTCATGTGGGGTGAGGTGGTGGTCAGAACCAGGCTGATTCCTTAGGGCATATAATACTAAGGGCAGGCAATATACTAATCACGTCTTCAAGGTTAGCTTCATTTTGGCAATCCTTTCTTTAAGGAGGCCGTTGAGTCACCCAAATAATCTGTTTGCTTGCGGGTGGTAAGCAAAAGAAAAATTAAGTTTAACCCCTTAAGTGCCAAGGACGAGGTATCTCATCCTTGACATTACCATTGCAGTGCCAAGGACGAGATACCTTGTCCTTTTTGGCACTGCATTTACAAAAGTGACATCCAACCCCCTGGGCAATGTGAGGAGGAGGTGCCTCCTCATGGCCCAGGGGTTGGATTTCCTTCAGTTTCACATCAGCATGCGTGCACCTTTTGAATTTTAATATTCTGAATGTCAGTAAATAAAACTACCTGGCCTAGATATGTCAGTGAACCAAAATAAGTGAGCCAGACATGTGATGTCATCAGTGATGCCATCAATGACATTTGTGATGTCATCTTTGATTGTCCTGGGTGTTAGTCTAAGCAGTGCACGGTGGTGGCACCAGTTATGGTTGCTTAGCTTTCCATAATTGCGAATTTCCAAGGTTTTTTGGTTTTACCTGTAACCATAACTTCCCTGTAACAATGTTTTTCCATTGAATTGCATAGGTTTTTATTAGCGCAACTTAACCCTAATGTCCCTTTAACAAAGTTTTTTCATTGAATATATATATATATGTATATATATATATATATATTATAGGGTGGCGATAGCTCGGTAGCCACCCTATAGTTGAGGTGAGTCAGACTCCCAATTCTATCGGTAATAACTTTTGATTTCAGTAATGGTTTTGGACGGAATTTTGAAAGTGATACAATAGGATGCACCTTCTCAAAAATAGATATCTCGGGGATTAACCCAAAACCGGGTGTTTTTAGGAATGGAATAGCCGCCATCTTGTTTTTCTGTTGATGCGAGTGATAACCACGGTTATAGCTGAGGATAACGGGAAAAGAGAAGTCATTAAACAGCTATTTGCAGGTTAAAATAATTGCAAATGACTTTAGCCTATAGGTGGGAAGGTTGGTAGAGGACGGCAAGTGAAATTTGGAAGTTATAGGAGGTCCAGAGACTGAACTTGCAAGACAATGTTTTCTGTAGCCTAGTTTATAGCAGTGAATAGCCGACATCTGAAAGCAAACTGCATCATTGAAACAGCATGTGTTTCGGGGGGCAAGGGAGATCATCTGGGGAGTGGGGGAGCTGGCACAGATGATGGGCCACTTGGTGTGGGCTTGGGGGCCAGGAAAAACATTATTTTATGGCCGTTCTTCCATTATTTGTGACTATATTCAAGGACATGATAGGCCTACAGATAACTGCATGTATGAGTAGTGTTGTGCCCACAGCTATATATTTTGGGGTGTCAGCGTTTTATTTATTTCTGAAAGTTCACTGGCCTTGGCCATGGTCAGTGACACAGTAGATATTTGGGAGTCTTTTGTTTTGGCTGTTAGTTTTACATGTGAGACTTTGGAGAAAAAACAGAAGAAAATAGTTTAACAAAATTAATATAAGAAGGAGCATTCATATTCTGTTTTTAGATGCCCCATACACTGTAGTTTTGCGTCTGAATACTCACTTACTGCATTATATTTTGTGGCTCTGAAATGTTTGCCTACCCAGTTTGCTGGTATGTATTATTTGCTGCTTTTATTATCTTCAGCTACTTTACACAAGTACATGAGTAGTGTTGTACTGCATTGATCTTTTAAGTTTTATTTAGTATAACACCTGAAATGAGTCCCCCCCCCGCATTCCCTTTAACTAACAATTTATAACCCTGGTTATAATTTAAAAAAATGGTTTGGTTATTATTTTATTGTATTTGTGTATTTATATCTGATAAAAGGTATTTTTTGGGGTACATTTAGTGTAGTATTATAGTATATCTGGAGTGCTGTTTTGATGTTATGAAGGAACACTGCATTTCCTTCATCGGTTAGGTGTACTCAGTCATGTCCATAGAAATTGGCCACGTAGAACTGTATGTTGTTCGAAATCTATAATTGGTTGTGGTCTCTCATGAATGCCTGAAACTACTTTATTAACATTTCTCAGTGATTTCTCAATTGTACCATTAAATGCCGTGGTCCATCTCCATGTTTGCCTCTGAGTCAAACTGGAAAAGACAAAGATGGTGTGAGGAAATAGTTCCATTAGTTTTCCCATTTCTTGTTTTATCATTAAAGTAAGGGACGCAGCTCGTACATTCACCAAATCATTGCTTCCACTATTAATTGCGTGATGTCTGGTTGCCCTGTACTTCTCAGACTGAACAATTCTGGGAGTAAATTGAACCAACGCATTCCCCACAATCCAAACCTTTTAATTGTAAAATCTCTCAAACCTAGGTCCATGTCAATATTTAGTTTCTTTAAAAAAAAATAGTAACCGAAACAGCCAACTGTCTCCAGTCAGCCACACAGTTTTCAAACTTGCCATGAATCCTGCAGATTTCTCTGTTTCCAGGAAATGATTCCTAGTTTGAATTTCTAGTAATTTGTATGAGCAGGGTATGCATGATGTGTGTGTTTCAAGATTGTAATTGGCTGATGGAACTCTTGTAATTATCTGCGGCTATCCAGCAGCCACTCTGTGCATAGCATTGCATCTGCGGCTATACCTTGGCAAATGGCACATTGTGTGTTTGTAGACGTGTGGTAACCATGGTTATTTGTAGGATCATAGATGCATTAAGTGTTTTGGGGGATTGGGAGAGACCAGGGGAGTGGATGAGGCCCATGGGGAGTGGAGGGGGCTGGTAGGCATGTATGGGACACGTGATTGGAGTTTAGGAAAGTGGAAATACATATTTCTATTCATAGCTTTTTTAGTATAGCCGTGGCTAACAGCAAACGGCTATGATTGGCCTTTCTATAACCACCTCTAATGAAAAAGCATGTGCGTATGCGCGTCAATGCTTTTCGACACTTTATTGGTTGTACGCATAGACACGGTTATATTTAAAGCCACGTCAATAAACTATACATTGGGCCTCATTACAAGTTTGGCAGTCCGGTAACAACGGTGCCAGTAAGCTATTGGCACTGTTGTTATCGGACCGGCAAACTACGGGTCCGGCTCGCGGGTGCCTTTTCGCTGCCCGCCAGGTCTGACCCACAAGCCCTATAAAGGTCCTTAAGGATGACTGTCCCTTCCTTCATGCCTGGTACATCAATATTTTGGCCACACTGGCGATTCTCTCCAACCATCCTTGTACCGTTATTTCTGAAACATAAGAATGCATCCTTCAGGGGTAGTACCTGCACTGGTCCTCCTTTACCTGGCGGGCGGAGCGGCACCCGCGAGCAGACCATGTTGGATGCACCGGCACATTTCACGAATGGTGCCGGTGCATCCCACCTCCCCGTTCCCACTGAGCTCTCTGGGGCTCAATAGGAATGGGGAGTATTTATTACTGGCACCCGGCAATGGAGATGTACTGGGTCTGGAATGCCCCGGTACATCCCCATTGCCGGGTGCCGGTAAAAAACAACTCCAGCGGTAACTACCAGCACGGCTACCACCGTAGTTGTAATGAGGCTCATTGCACATGCAATAATCATATTTTTATGTGTGATGATACAGTTCATAATTTTATTTGTGTGTGTGTTAATGTATCTACGTTATCTGCTTAGGTGTTGTATTATATCATTTGATGGTTTGAAGGTGATTTTGTTTGTTTTGGCCTTGTAGAAAAATGTACAACCGCGTCAAATAGTCATGGCTATGAAAGGGGTTGGGTGGGGAAAATATAGATTTCTGTGAGTTTCATTGTTTGTTATTGGTTGCTGTTACTGTTCTATTTGTGTAGCTCTTTGTGATTGGTTGTAGTCAAAATGTGTCATCTATTTTAGTAGTTTTATTGGTATATAGTCCTCTTTTTTGGTATTCATTTTGGAAAGTATAAAAGCCACCATTTACTGCAGTTGTATCCTTTTGATTTCAGAACGCTCACTGTGCACATGGCAAGAGTTTGGCTGATGTGAAAGTAAGTTTAATATATACTTACATGTTTGAAGTTGTATTTGTAGTGTTGTGTGGCTACATTATTTTAATTTGTGCTATCATCATTTTATGCATCTGCTCTGATTGTGTGGCAAGTTATTTGTATGTATTTTTTAACTTTCACTAATATGGACCTGCAAAATTAGATTTGTCAATCAATGGCATTTATAGGTAGACATTTTGTTTTGTACTCTTGTTAGTGAGGTTGAAGGTTATTTGATTGTACTTGTTGTAATTTTAATACAGTTTCAGCTATGCAGTACTCTTAGCTGTTTTTAGCTTTTTGTGAGGTAGTAGAATTGATGGTGTTCTGTAAGTTCATTTTAGTCATTTTTTTATTTTTGCATTGTTTTTTGGATGTATCATCCTCAACATTCCAGTGGATTTGCACCAGATGTTGGACAGTTAACTTCTGTGAAAGGTCAACCTATATTCAAAACATAGTGGTATTGCTGGAGATGGGAGCAGCACATGTTTAGACAGTTTATGAAAAGCCTTCTTTTTGAACCTCTCTTGCATTTCTGATGTCTCTGGTTGTTGGTGGCAGCATGTTTAATGTGTGAAGTTTGATTCTGCAGAAACACTGCTCACACCTAGCTTATTAAATGTTTTTTTTTTAAATCCAGGTTGGATTTTTTTCCCATTGACCCAATGATTAGTATATGAAAAGAGAACAACAGTGTTGTATGAACAAACATTGTATCGTATACAGTGCAGATGATGCACTGCATACATGATATGAGGGTCATAAAAATGTGTGTTTTAAATTATGTTTCTTAATGTATGTGTGCTTTTTAACTGATTATGTTTTCTTTTTTTTAGATAGAAGGATATTATTTTATTTTTTTAAACATTGATGGCTGTTGGACATTGGAGGTGCGGTTAATTGCAGCAACGACTAGGGAGGGATGTAGCTGCAGGTTAGTTGGACATACCCACAGCTATAGGCCTCAATGTGCAAAAAAGCACACTGTTTGTACCCGAAAGAGTCCCTTCTAAGACTGATCTGTTATGTATCATATTTCTAAGACTGATCTATTATGTATATATTTATTTTTTTATCCTTTTTTAACCTTTTGTTATATGTATGTATGTTAGTGTTTTTCCCTTCCCATTTCCTATCTCTGTAGTAGTGCTGCAATGTATTGGTCTTTTAAGTTCTATTGTAGTATAAAACCTGAAGTAACCCCCCCCCTTTTAAACAACATTTTGTAAATGCGGTTATGATAAAAATCAATCAGCCTCATTACAAGGTTGGCGGTCCGGCAATAACGATACCAGTAAGGGAATACAGGCATCGTTTACCAGACCTGGTAGCACCAACCCGGACTGGGAGCGGGCACGCGACAGCCATGCCAGTAACAACGTCATGCCGCAAAGTACGGCACATTGCGAGTTGCATGGACAAGCACTTACCGGCATCCAGATGCTGGGAAGAAGGGTTACCACGATGCCGGTAACACCGGATTTGCGGGGCAGCCGTTAACAGCAATCTGCTTTGACCAGCCTGCCACAGGTGCACACAATCAACACAGGTGGAGGCAATGGAGTCTGGCCCAGCACAAAAGTAGCTCACCCACACACCACACCCTTCCAAGTCCAAAATGACACCACTAGCAGTTGCTATACAGCTGGAGGACATGCCTGCACTGCTACTCCTTGAGCAGGCAGTAAACCATGGAATGCAGAGGAGGCGCAGGAGGAGAAGGAGGAGAAGGAGGGTGAGACTGGGCCAGCACATACCACCAGTGCAGGCAGTGCAACCTGCAGGCAGCCACCAATCCCACGCATAAGGGCCAGTTCATTACACTGAACCCCTGCACAGATCCACACCCTGTACTGCCTGGACAGGGACACCATCACCAGCATAGTGGACCTCACCCAAGACCTGGTCAGCCTGTTCAACATCTGCACCTCCATCCACCTACTGCTGAAGGTAGTGTCTGTGCTCCGCTTCCTGGCCACAGGCAACTACCAGCACACCATATCATATCATATCATATCACACAGTGGGTCAGCTGCATGGCATCTCACAACCGTGTTTCTCCTGTGTGCTAAACCAGGTGCTGGATGCACTCCTGAAGCACGCAAGGGCCCACATAACCCTACCATGGACTGCAGAGGAGGTGAATGCCACCAAAATTGCATTCTATGCACTGGCGGGCATGCCAAAAGTCATTGGTGTCCTCGACTGCACCAATGTGCAGCTGGTAGTCCAGCATGCCGTGGATGTGGTCTACCGTAACCGGAAGCTATAGCACTCCCTCAACATCCAGATGGTGTGTGATGCACGAAAGTTAATTACGCATTGCTGTGCTAGATACCTGGGATCCACACATGACGCAATGGTGCTGCAGAACTCCACACTTCCCCACTAAATGGAATCACATGCTGGACAACGTGCCTGGCTGCTGGGTAAGTCTGACCACAAGGCCATGGGTGTTGTTGTTGGGGGGCACCACAAGCATTTGCAACCTGTCTGCTGTCTGGGCCATGTGGGGTTGTTGTTGGGGTTCGGGCACAAGCATTTGCAACCGGTCTGCTGTTTGGGCCATGGGGGATGCTGCTGGGTGGGGACACAGTCCTGGGTGGCAAACACCACTGTGATCCAAATGAATTCAAAAGAATGCATGAGAATGACAATGGATGCAGATGTGCCATGGCCGAACAGCAATGTTTAAATGGTAGTGTCATGATCTCTGCTTCCAAAAGGTCAGGGTTTTCCCAACTCCCTTGGAAGCAGATCCATAACCCAGGTTCCGAGTGCCAACCAGTCCCAATTGGGACCTTTTGGACCCAGTCCTGGCGCCAGTGGCACCAGGCTCATAAATATGCCCAGTCCCAGCGCTGGAAGCGCTGGGCTCATAATGCTTGGGTGGACTTACCTGCAGCAGACCATGCTGCTTACTTGCCTGCCAGTTGAGCCTCTGATCCTCTTCTGTTTGGAACTACTTTTCCTGTTGGGTGGGGCAGGAGCCACTCCCTAGATTCAGAACACTGGAACTCTTCTGGAAAGCAGGAACTCTTTTCTTACCTAGGTGTGGCTGTGGAAGGAGACACCTAAGCACTACAGGAGGCTATTTAAACCACACCCGATGGATGAATCTTGCTTTGCGTTATTCTGCATCCTCTGCAGCAGAACGCTCATCGTGTCTTCTGCATCTGATCCTGGGCCTAAGGAAAAAGGCTTACCATCCTGAATCCAGTCTTCAGCAACACCTATAAAGACAAGAAAGAACAGGTTAGCATTACGGTCTTCAGTGACAGCTCTTCACTTACCTGGTCCATCGGCTGTCACCAACGCCTCGCGCTGCATTCCGGCATCTGAAAGACAAAGGCTTACCTACTCTTCGTGCGCTCCGGAGGTCTTCACACTGCATTCCGGCATCTGAAAGACAAAAGCTTACCAACTCTTCGCACGCTCCGGAGGCCTTCGGCGCTGCATCCCGCATCTGAAAGACAAAACAAGGTGCGTTTAAAGACATTGGGGAACTTTAATACTCACGTGCCATTACTCCTTTCCACATCTAACGCAGTGGGTATTCCGGCACCCTGCAGCCGCTCCGAACTTGTACCTGCAAAATAAAAAGACAGTTAGAGCGCATCGTGAAGCAGGCAACAAGCGCTTACTTACGTGCTTCCAGGCGCTTCTATTCATCACACGGGCTCCATCTTCAACTCACTTCAGCCCGTCATCCGCCATCGCCGGAACCCTGCAAAACAAGAGACATCATTACTAAAGACTTTAAAGACATTAGAATTACTCGAAACTTACCGTTCGTGCAGTAAACGACGGACAGCAGTCCTCTGAAGTCAAGAGGCCTGCTCCCCTTATCCAGTGAAGAAACTGGTTACAGCACCCTGCCCCGAGGCAGATGGAGAGCACAGCGTTCACTTACCTAAGGTGAGAGCGTTAACCTTTGGGGTTCTACAGGAGAAGAGAAAGGGAAGAAGAGAGAGACATTCAATAACCCAGTTCCTTAATCCCATATTTTCTATCTGCAGACATCTTACCCTTCGAGTCAGACATACAGTGCACGGAGGTCCAGCCCAAAGAGCCAGCCGTGTGTTACACATCACCTTTGAAGATATGGTATACGCCCAGTCAAGACCGGCGCCTCTACGGGAATCAGGTGAGCGTTACAGAACGCAAAGCCTACCACAAAACTCCCGTCCAGGCGCTATGGAAACCTCGGATACCGACCAGCTAGCCCAGTTACTTGGGGAACTAAGGGCAGAAGTGCGTGCAGCCCGTGAGGAAACGAACGCTCTAAGAAGGGAACTGATTATTTCCAAGGAGCGAACAGATGATCTCGCTAGACAATTGCTACAGTCACAAGCCGGACAGACCCCGTTACCCGCATCTGGGGGAAATCTTCCTTCTACATCCTCTATGAATCCAGTGCAGATCAACCTACCTGGGAATGTACCGCTGGCTCCGCCCGAACGATTTTCTGGTGACCCAAAGAGGTTTGCAGTATTTATCAATCAGTGCCGGTTGCATTTCTTATGCCGGCCAGCAGCCTTTCCAACTGATCAAGCTAAAGTAGCTTTCATGCTTTCGTACCTTAGTGGCAATGCGGCAGACTGGTCGATCCCTTTAGTAAATCAAGATGATCCGGTCCTCCATGATTTTCAAGCTTTTCAGCTCAGTATGGAAAAACTGTTCGCAAGACATTCACAGGGGCAGGCCTTGGACAATGAGCTTCTTTCGTTGCGACAAGGTAATCAAGACCTTTTGGCTTATATTGCGTCTTTCAACAGACTGATAGTGGAAACTCAATGGCCTGAGGACAAAAGGATTACGCTGTTTTATAGAGGTCTACGTGGAGAGCTCAAAGATGTGTTAGCCCAAGTAGTGAATCCCCCACAAGATTGTTCGGACTATATAGACTTAGTCGTTCAAATAGATCACAGACTGCAGAACAGGAAGGCCGATCGTTCCAAGTTTGATGCTCGAGTATTTTCCAAACCGCCAACTCCTTCCAAAGGAGTAGACTCCGGGGAACCCATGCAAATAGGGGGTCTGAAAGGTCCTCTAACACAAAAGGAGCGGGAAAGGAGAAAACAGTTGCAATTATGCCTCTATTGCGGAAACTCAGGGCACTTTCTTCGAGACTGTCCGGTGAAACCTGCCAAGAAGGCAGTAGGAGCTGCAGTTACCAAAGTTACAAACTCTGAGCAGGGAAACGACCTCGCCCGACAAGAATAGAGGTCCTCTTGTCGAGCGTGAAAACCAGTTCCGTGACCTCGCATTTCGTGATACCTATGGTCCTCATTAGCCCTGATAATCCAGATCGATTACATGCAATTGAAGCTTACGTCGACAGCGGTGCCATCGGCAATTATGTGGATCATGAAATGGTTTTGAGGATGAATCTAACTCTTTGTCCCAAGGCTGTAAAGGACGTCATTACTACGGTGGATGGTACGGAGATAGCCTCCGGGCCAGTAACGCATACCACTCAAGAGGTGACGCTAGTAAGTCAAGATGGACACCATGAGAAGATCGTGTTCGATGTGATCAAGGCCCCTCAGTTTCAGATTATTCTAGGAATACCTTGGTTAGAGAAACACAATCCTCTGATTGATTGGCGAGCAAGAACGGTCCAGTTTCCAGAATGTGTCTCTACTTGTCACCCTCCACCTGGTGTTGCACTGGCAGCAATTTCTTCAGAGACTTCCCAGTTACCTCCCGAATACCTAGAATACCAAGATGTTTTCCGGAAGGATCAGGCTAACTCTCTACCTCCTCATAGGTCTTATGACTGCCAGATAGACCTGATACCTGGATCTACTCCTCCTTGTAGTAGAATTTATGCCCTCACCGAGCCTGAGAACCTTCACCTTCGACAATACCTGGATCAATACCTGGCAAATGGGTTTATTCGTCCTTCCAAGTCCCCTGCTTCTTCAGCTTTGTTCTTCGTTCCAAAAAAGGAAGGAGACCTTAGAACTTGTATAGATTATCGCTCCCTGAACCAGATCACCGTTAAGAATAGATATCCGTTACCTTTGATCCCTGAACTCCTGGACCAAGTCAGAAAAGCATGCATATATACAAAGCTGGATCTTAGAGGAGCTTACCACTTGGTACGAGTAAAAGAGGGCGATGAATGGAAGACGGCCTTCCGCACCAAGTATGGGCTATTTGAATATCAGGTCATGCCCTTCGGACTTTGCAATGCCCCGGCCGCCTTTCAATATTTTATGAACGATGTCCTCAGAGAGCTCATAGATGTGTGTGTTGTTGTTTACATTGACGACATCCTCGTTTATTCTTCATCGGAATCTAAACATCGGAAACACGTGAAAATGGTCCTCGAAAGATTGCGTCAACACAAACTTTTCGCTAAATTGGAAAAATGTGTTTTCAACGTGACTGAAGTTGAATTCTTGGGATTCATATTATCACCTGGCGGAGTGCGTATGGATTCAAAGAAGGTCGATACAGTTCTCAAATGGCCATCACCATCCTCCGTAAAAGGTGTGCAAAGCATGTTAGGCTTCGCTAACTTTTACCGCAGGTTTATCCCCGAATTCTCTCGAATAGTCCAGCCCATCACTGCCTTGTTAAAGAAAAACAAACGTTTTGAATGGTCTACCGAGGCGGAACAAGCTTTCCAGGATTTGAAGACTAAATTTATCTCTGCACCAATCTTAAAACACCCTCACCCCGAACTCCCCTACATCGTGGAAACTGATGCTTCAAGCCTTGCCATGGGGGCAGTTCTATCACAAAAGGACCCGGTAACCAATCAGTTGCATCCCGTGGCATTTTGGTCCCGCAAATTCTCGCCTCCTGAAATCAATTACACGATTACTGACAAGGAACTTCTGGCTATCAAGTCTGCCTTTAAGGCTTGGCGGCATTATCTGCTGGGGGCCGACACACCGTTACTGTGATTACGGATCACCGAAACCCGCAATATTTGAAAACCGCAAAAGCCCAATCCTCTAGACAACTCCGTTGGGCATTATTCTTTGCCGAGTTTGACTTCATAATTACCTATCGACCTGGTACAAAGAACGGTAAAGCTGATGCCCTTTCTCGGATGGGAGTGGAAGAACACTTGATCAACCCTAAACCTGTACCAATCATTCCCGAACAAAGAATTCTGGGTGTAATCGCCACAGAATCCATAGAGGAAGTTAAGGATAAAGCCAGGCAACTTGTAACTCCAGCAGACATACAGAATTGGCATCTGCAGGGAAAGGACTTTGCAGTAAAGGACAACTTATTGTATTTCCAAGAACGATTATACCTACCCAGCACAGATTTACAGAAAAAAGTAATCTCTTGTTATCACGATTCTTTAATGGAAGGACATCCCGGTATGGCCAAGACCTCAGAAAAGATCAAGCGCTACTTCTGGTGGCCGTCTTGGAAAAAAGATATCAGAGACTTTATAATGTCCTGTGGAGTATGCGCCCAAAACAAGAGTCAAAAGGAAAGACCAGCAGGCCTCTTACGCCCTATTGACATCCCACCTTGCCCTTGGCATACGCTTTCTATGGACTTCATCACCGATCTACCTCCATTCTCCGGATACAATACGATTCTAGTAATCGTGGACTTATTCTCCAAGATGGCGCATTTCATTCCGCTCAAAGGCTTGCCAACAGCAGCAACTCTGGCCCGAGAATTTCTCGAAAACATCGTCCGACTGCACGGTTTTCCTTCGGTTCTAATTTCGGATCGAGGTAGTCAATTTATTTCTCATTTTTGGCGAAGTTGCTGTCGGTCGGCTCAAATTGATGTGAGACTATCGACCAGTCACCACCCTCAGACCGACGGACAAACCGAGAGGACCAATCAAACTCTGGAACAGTATTTACACTGCATGCTGCAACAAACTGAAAAAAACTTGGAAAGACATCCTTTGGATAGCCGAATATGCCTACAATAACTCTGTCCATTCGGGAACTGGGAAAACCCCGTTTTTTCTTTTGTACGGCAGTCACCCTCGAACCTCGGAGTTGGATCCCCTCCAAGATCTTGAAACACCAGCAGTAGACTACCTGCATTCTACAATCACCCAAGCCTTTAAGGAAGCTGTTTCTCACCTTCAAAGGGCTAAAGAACAATACAAGAAAGGAGCAGATCAACATCGGAAGGAAGCCCCTCAATATCAAGTAGGGGATCAAGTCTGGTTATCCACCAAATATCTACCTCTAAAAGGGCCACGCACATTCAACTCAAGATACCTTGGTCCCTATTCCATCACTACCATAGTAAACCCAGTAGCGATCAAGTTGGACTTGCCCCCGCACATGAAGATACATCTGGTCTTCCACGTATCTCTATTAAAACCCGTGCAACCTCAAACCCGACTAACTAAATCTCCAAAACCTATCCTAGTTGATGGAGAACTCGAGTTTGAAGTCAAAAGCATTCTGGACTCCAAGATCTCCAAATCTAAACTATTTTACCTAATTGACTGGAAAGGCTACGGCCCCCAAGAGAGATCCTGGGAACCTGCTGAATATGTCCACGCTCCTCGCCTAATCAAAAGATTTCACCGAACATTTCCTGACAAGCCAAAACCCCCGGAGAAGCCCGGTTTGGGAGGGGCCTTGAGGGGGGGTACTGTCATGATCTCTGCTTCCAAAAGGTCAGGGTTTTCCCAACTCCCTTGGAAGCAGATCCATAACCCAGGTTCCGAGTGCCAACCAGTCCCAATTGGGACCTTTTGGACCCAGTCCTGGCGCCAGTGGCACCAGGCTCATAAATATGCCCAGTCCCAGCGCTAGAAGCGCTGGGCTCATAATGCTTGGGTGGACTTACCTGCAGCAGACCATGCTGCTTACTTGCCTGCCAGTTGAGCCTCTGATCCTCTTCTGTTTGGAACTACTTTTCCTGTTGGGTGGGGCAGGAGCCACTCCCTAGATTCAGAACACTGGAACTCTTCTGGAAAGCAGGAACTCTTTTCTTACATAGGCGTGGCTGTGGAAGGAGACACCTAAGCACTACAGGAGGCTATTTAAACCACACCCGATGGATGAATCTTGCTTTGCGTTATTCTGCATCCTCTGCAGCAGAACGCTCATCGTGTCTTCTGCATCTGATCCTGGGCCTAAGGAAAAAGGCTTACCATCCTGAATCCAGTCTTCAGCAACACCTATAAAGACAAGAAAGAACAGGTTAGCATTACGGTCTTCAGTGACAGCTCTTCACTTACCTGGTCCATCGGCTGTCACCAACGCCTCGCGCTGCATTCCGGCATCTGAAAGACAAAGGCTTACCTACTCTTCGTGCGCTCCGGAGGTCTTAACACTGCATTCCGGCATCTGAAAGACAAAAGCTTACCAACTCTTCGCACGCTCCGGAGGCCTTCGGCGCTGCATCCCGCATCTGAAAGACAAAACAAGGTGCGTTTAAAGACATTGGGGAACTTTAATACTCACGTGCCATTACTCCTTTCCACATCTAACGCAGTGGGTATTCCGGCACCCTGCAGCCGCTCCGAACTTGTACCTGCAAAATAAAAAGACAGTTAGAGCTTACTTACGTGCTTCCAGGCGCTTCTATTCATCACACGGGCTCCATCTTCAACTCACTTCAGCCCGTCATCCGCCATCGCCGGAACCCTGCAAAACAAGAGACATCATTACTAAAGACTTTAAAGACATTAGAATTACTCGAAACTTACCGTTCGTGCAGTAAACGACGGACAGCAGTCCTCTGAAGTCAAGAGGCCTGCTCCCCTTATCCAGTGAAGAAACTGGTTACAGCACCCTGCCCCGAGGCAGATGGAGAGCACAGCGTTCACTTACCTAAGGTGAGAGCGTTAACCTTTGGGGTTCTACAGGAGAAGAGAAAGGGAAGAAGAGAGAGACATTCAATAACCCAGTTCCTTAATCCCATATTTTCTATCTGCAGACATCTTACCCTTCGAGTCAGACATACAGTGCACGGAGGTCCAGCCCAAAGAGCCAGCCGTGTGTTACACATCACCTTTGAAGATACGGTATACGCCCAGTCAAGACCGGCGCCTCTACGGGAATCAGGTGAGCGTTACAGGTAGCTACACTCACAGCACCCACCCCTGCACATGCATATGGTACATCATCAGACCGGAGCCACAGGTACCACAATGCACCATCCTGTAGTCAGAAAGCAAAATTCACATGAGGATGCAGCAAACACATCACAGGTCATGCAGCCATGACGGCGCAAAAAAAGAATGCCTCTCAGGGAATCCCTGTCACTGCCCCTGCCCGACTGGAACACCACAGACCACCATGCAATTCCGTGCAGCTGAAGGGACACCTATTAATCCTATGTCACATGCATGTAGAAAACAAATTCCATCAAGTAGTCAACATCACCAACATTTGTGCCAGTGGAGCATGAACAATACACGGACTACAGTTCCACCATGCCAGTTGACACCCTACGTCATCAAAGGAACGTATCCCTACACTGGTGGACCAGACCACCAATTCCATCATGCCATGGACACATGGGTAAAGGTGTTGAGGGACATGTGCACTGCGTCATCACATAGTGGAAAGCATGATAGGCAATCATAATGCATCATACAATGCTCAACATGCATTCTAATTCTTCCTCTGCCACACACCCATCACATGTGAGTACATCATGGGCCTTCTGACTTCAACTGTGTGAGTGCTGTATCGAATGTCATGGTCCCTACGTTGTGAACGTTACCCAGGCCCCCCCACCATGAATCGACAAATAGTACAGCGACCTGATAATTGCTCAGATGAAATAGCAAAATCGGCCAGTGAAAATCTTTTGCATGTGAACATGAACAATGTACAGCCAGTGCACACAGGCAATGCCAAAAATACTAACATTCAAACTTACTTTTGCTCCCATGCAGGTGATTCTGGGAATCCCCCCGAGGCCGTGGCTCCTGTGGGATGTTCTTACCCATGCATCCGATCCCTACCTCAAAAACTGTACAGTACTGACATGGAAAACATCATGATGGCCAGAGCTTCCCAGAAAATGCACAGGGAAATGCATGAAGAATAGGCTGCCACTCATTTTTGCCGATGTTATGGGCACAGAAGGGCACTGCCTAAAACCACCATTGGACTACCCACACAGTAGCCTGAAGCCATTGGGAATGGCAATGCTGATTGCCAAAAGCAACCTAGAATTGTGGGGAATTCATTTTCTTAAATCCCAAAAATGGGTGCATTACCAGTACTCACCACTATCAGAAAGCCGGCGGTTTAAAACAACACCAGACTTTTTTCTTTTTTGTGTAAAACTGAATAAATGAACCCAAGGCAGGCCAAAGAAAGACTTACTGAGAGGTGGATACAATCTAAAGTTATATTCTGAAGTGACTTGAAGGTTTATAACAAGACTGGCTGAGTTGTGGATTTCAGCAGTTTAAGTAAATTTGGACTGAAAGACACTAAAAATCTAAATGTTTAAAAGAAATGAGTGACCTACTTTTGAGTGTCACCTAGGTTGCAATTGTTTAAATGTCATAGTTTAAACTTAGAATCAGCATTTTAGCTGCATATGTAAAAATTGGTAGTTTTATTTGAACGCAGAAAACTGGGTAACAAAAAGTGACATTAGCTGGGGCCTGGCTTAAGGAACTGAATTCTGCCCACCAGCTACCCCCGACAGGAGTTGAGACTTGCACAACAGCTGTGTTCCTAGGCCGACCTGCATTTTGCTGCTCCCACCAAAAGGGATATGACACTTCTCTGATTGAATTACCTGGGCTCTGCAGGAAATTGAACAAAGCCCTGTCCTGACTCAGGCAAAGGTTTTATTATGGGGGCCATAAATGGCTTCCTCTTGAACAATGGGCCTTCCAGGGCCCAGGCAGATGGTTTATTGCAGGGGTAATAAAAATGGATTCCTCTTGGCAGAAACTGGGAGGGGGAGAAACTGGAGACAGAGGCTGAGCTTGAAGAAAGTGGAAAGACTGGTTTCTGTACCATGTGACCTGAAAAGACACACCCCTGTAGCCAGAATATGGTCTTAGAAAAAGATGAATAACTCATAGTACGGACTTGTCATAATTATTTAAATGATACCATAATTCTTGTGATTTTTCTGCCCACATTTTAAGAGGTTTTTAGAACCGGTGGCAGGATCTGGGGGCAAGCTAGCCGTTAAGAGGGTATTACTTAAAATGTATGCATGTTAAAAATCTGACACTTCATCAAGTAATGTCCATACTCCTTGCGCATGTGTATAAATTTGAGTAAGAATCTGATATTGGTAACCTGACCAAAAAGTGAAATATGTTGCCATTTCTCAATGCAAGCTCCCAGGAAGAGCAGATTTGGACAGGGTATACCTCCTGTGATATGTGATGGGTGCATGTAATTTTAAACAAATGTGTACCTGTGCAAATATGTCTTTTGGGTCAAAATATAGATTGGGTGTAATTTGACAGGGGTGGGTTCTCTGTATCATAAACAGACCTCATCATGATGACACTTCATTTCATTCCCACAATCAAGGGGAAGAGGATGAAGTGGCCAATGACAAGTGGAGAGGGGTAGAGCCTAGTGATGCTGCACACACACCCATTTTCAAAACACATAAAAGCAGACAGTCAGGACAGATAGGGACATTCAATTCCATTTGCTGCAACGCGCTCTGCCGGACCATACCACACCCAGAGATCCAGATTTCAAATCCATCAATCTCCAGAGAGAGCAGAGCTGACCCAGACCACTGTTAGCAGAACCAGAGAGCTGACCCAGATCACTGTGAAGTGCAGAGACCAGACCAGAGTCCAGTCTAAAACCTGACCAGATCCGTGGCGAGGCCCATTTAATTCAAGAATATAGTGTGAGTACCTAGCAGAACTGTGCAGAACCAATCTCTTAGTTAAAATAATAAAATTCAATTTATTTTAATCTAAGTAGAACTGCCTCCTGTCACCTGTCATTTGTAAAGCTGTCACCTGTCATTTTCTAGTTGCAAGCTGCACTTGTCACTTTGAATTTTAACATTCCAAATCCGAAAAACTACCTTTATTTAATCGCTCATATCTCCGTGACCGTTTGTCTTAGAGACTTGCAGTAACTTTCCTCTGAAATCTTAGAATCTTAGCTTTCCTACGAACCTAGAACCGCATTCCTACCCCCGATACTTTTGCCGCAATCGCGAAAAACGCACTCGTGAATTTTGCCGCGGTTTGCACATTTCTCCACGTGTGAAAACAGCAGTTCTTGCTTTCCTTGCTAAAATTTCGTTTGCCTCTTAAGAACCATCCCTGAATCATTGCTAGGGTGAGTCTGGACTAATATTAACTTGATACCACTCACCCTGAACCTCTAGAGGGAATTAAAAGCATTTTAGCATATTTTTCACTTCATTGCCAGCACATATAAAAGCATTTTGGGCCTGTGTTTCCAACTTCTGTAGTCTAAGCTTGCTGGGGTGAACTGAATTACAGTTGACTGCATTTCTGAGAACTGTGTGCTTTCCTTCCATTTCCTTGCATTGCATAAAGGGGGGAGGGGATTGCCAGAGAAAAGTGATTACATTGTTTTGTTGAAATCATATTGAGTATTTTCTGTATTGCATTTTCATTCAACATTACATCCATCTGAACTTATATAAAGCATTCTCTACCACCTTATTCTTCTGTTCCTATTCACAAGTGTGCTACTGCCGGACTATCCATTATTGATTACTGCTCAGATTAAGTGTGATATTCAATTATTAATTTATTATAAAACGTGATATATATATATATTGTTTAAATTATCAAATAAACCTTTAAACTTGCAAAACAGAACTACTTCTTGGCTCAGTGGGGTCAGGGGGATTCCATGAGAGGGGTGTTATATAGGGGTAGTCATCCAGAATGCATGAACTGGACATAAAGATATATTAATAAGGGTTTCCATTCAGTATCCCAGACTAGGCATTGAGTTAGCTGTAGTGTTGAATTGAATCCTCTTACAAATTGGGGGCTCGAGCGGGACGTTTGGGTTAGATCTACCATTTGTGCAGATTAATACAGCGTGCCAGCTGACCAGATACACATATCCGGTCGGATCACCACGCTGTGTTACGCTGTAAAGCACTCCTCAAAGGAACGCTCTAAGGAAAAGGTCTGTTTTGCAAAAATAAAATACAAACTTCTGTAAATCAGGAAGGAACTCAAATTCCAGAATAACAACCTTAGTAGACATGAAAATAGCCAGAGAGCACTTCTTACATAAGTTATTTGTGAGAGGTGAGTGGACTCACCAGGACCGCATGGTCTGGTTGCAGGCCATCACGCAACAGGTCACGGAAACAGGGTCAGATATATGGAGAGATCAGGGTCCCTTACATGTGGCCCTGAGTGAACTATACATGGCTCCTAAAGCTAAGGATGAACAAGACAAGATGGTTAGGATAGCGGCATACCTGTACCTATATATGGGAGACATGCAGGATAAATGTACTGAAAGCCAAGATCTGGCGAATAAGCGACAGATGGCGTTAGAGAAGGTCCAATCTGACCTGGTCTCTTCTGAGCAGAGGCTGCAGGGGAGCCAGGAGTCAGAAAATGAGAGTAGACAGCACATCATTAAAATAAAGAGGGATATGGACATCCTGCAACAGGGAAAGGCTGATGAGGATACCAGATTTCTGGCCTTGCAGAAGGAGTACCAAGAAGGTTTGGACTCCCTACTGCAGAGCCAGAAAAAGCTGGAGCAACAGTTAGACTTCAATAGGGCATGTGCTCAGCAGGTAGTCACCCTGCAAAGCCACCTAGATAGGGAGAAGGCAGAGAGCAATAAACTGATTTTGAAAGACCTGGATACCCAGGCAGAGTTTGACCAGGAGCGCCAGAAAGCTGGTGCCTTCCAAAGGCAAAGGGACGACCTGGCGGCACAGATGCAGGCTCTTAGTCAGGAAAGGGATACCTTAGGCCAGGAAGTCTGCCACTTAAAAAGGAAAATGGAAGAAAATCACCTGGCCCTCCAGGGACTGGGTGACCTCCAAAAAGAACACCATAACTTGTTAGAGCACACCAGGAAGGTGGAGGATGCTCTGGCAAGAAAGGAGCAGGCCAATAGGGACACAGCTCAGGAGGTAACCCTCCTGCAGCAAAGACTGGCCCAGTGCTCCAGGACCAATCAGGAAACGCAGAGAGAGAATGAGGCTCTCTGCCAGCACAATAATAGACTCCAACAACAGGTAGCGATGCAGGAGAGACTGATAGAGTCTAGTAAGGTCTTAACTGAGGAACTGAAGGCGCAGGCTCTTGCATTGCAACAGGGAGCAGGGGCGGATAGAGATGAGGTTCGCTGGGAAAGAGAAACTCCTGAGCATAACCCCAGGAGCCCTAGTACCAGAGGCCTTTATTTCTCTCAGTCCCTGGACTCTGCCACCCCCATGTCCCCTGGCGCACATGAGCACAGGGCCACAGGGATGGCAGATTACTATCCAGCCAGAAGCATGGGGCTCATAGGCCAGTACCACCCAGGAATGGAGGGGCGGGCATCCGGGTATGGGCACCCAAGCACAGTGCAATTTAGTGGGGAACCCCAGGAGAGTAGGCCCATTAAGGGCATCCTGAAAACCTCTGCCCAGTTAGGTCAGTGGGGGGGGGGTACCCATCAAATCCTGGCAGCAGAGAGGAATCTGAAGACTCCTCTGAACGGTACAGGACACAGGAGACCAGGTCCCCACATTCTGCCAGCCATTCCCAGGCTCGCAGAATCCGGGAAAACCTGGAAGAACAGACGGGAACCTCTGGGAGCAGTGCCTCTGAGTCAGAAGATGAATGGACCAGGGTTACCCGAACCAAAAAGGCCAATAAGGCAAAACCGGCCTTGCTTAAGGACCCATTGAAACATATTAAGGCAATCAGGAGTGTCATCACGCCTTATCATAAGAACGCCAAGTACTCTGTTTGGGAACACTTGGAGCTCTATGAGCAAATGATGGAGACTTTTCATTTGAAGGACAGCCAAAGCTGTATCCGATATGTAAAGTGGACATTCTCCCCAGAATACTCCAGTTTCTTTGCGGGGCTGGAGGACCAAAATCATTTAAGATGGTCCACCTATAAGGCGGCCATCTTGAAACATTTTTCTACTCATCGAAATCCTCAAGAGGCTCGCAAGGCAGCCTACAATTTACAATGTGGGGAGGATCAGGCCCCACAAGAATTTGTGCAGGAGTTAAAGCGTGCTTTTGCACAGACCACAAGAAGGGTGCGCACGGATAGCAGAGAATTTATTAATACGTTTTTCCATGCCTTGCCCAAATATATAATGACCCAGCTCGTGAGGGATTTTCACGAGAAAAGATCTTTAGACTGGGTCATTGAACAGGCGACCCGGATCTATGAGGTGCAGAAGCCAATAGAAAATAAAAATAATGCGCCCAAAAACCCCAAAGCCAACAACACCCCTGCTGCTGCCAAGGTGGCAGAGGTAAAGGTCACCCCCGTTTTAGATTTGGAGATGTGGGGGCCTAAAAACCTACCTGCACCTAATAATGCTAGGCCCAGAAGGTCCTCGGCCAGTCACAGACAGGGAGCCAGTGAGGCAGCCCCACAAATGGGGTCCCTCGCTCTCCTGATTATGTAAGCCCCCGTTACAAGGGAAACAGACCCATCCTGGGTTATGTGTGGACTCCTCCAGCCCAAGGGGGGGGATCCAGCCAAGCACCTAACCCAGGGAACTTCCCTCCTAACTTCCCATTGGAGGGCAGAAATTCTCCAAACCCTGGCCAGAACTTCTTCCCCAGGTATCCACCCAACTTCCAGCCCCAAAATCCTCCACCCTTCTTTCCCCAATTCCCTGAGCCCAGACAACCGAATCCGGGAGAGGGGAGGCCAAGGGTGGAGGGGTATCCAAATCTTCCCAACCAGGGGTACTACCAAAGAAGGGATAGCTACCCTTCCCGGGATCAGCCCAGGGGAGAAAACAGGGCCCCGTATCAGCCTGAGCGGGTTTCCCAGTTAGAACGCCAGGTTCAAAACATGGCGCGGGATCTGGGTCACATAGTGAGGGCTCAGCAGAACCCTCAGATCGGCATGCCAGCGCAGCACGCACCCAACTCTGGACCTGGTGCCCCAGAACAATGACGGGGGCAGCACCCCGATAACTCACCGGTTCCCAGGGAGGAGGCACAAAGGGAAGGGGGGTGTAAAGCCTTAGAGGAAGCTTCCTTCCTCACTTGTAAACAGCCCCTGGAAACCCAAGAACCGGAAACAAAATCTCTTGCCCCTGAAAGTCTGCCTCCTAAGGAGCAGAGGGGGGGTAGGAGAAACAAAAGACCCAAACAGACTCAGTTTGAGGAGGAGGTACAGATCTTCCAATTTGAGGGAGAGGGATCCTCAGAGGATACTGGGAAAAGGATCTTCTCCTTCAGAGAGGGGGGAACTCCTCCCAAAGAAAAATGGGTCCCTAGGGATGCAAATCCAGACTGGGGAGATGTGGAGACCGAGCTACCGCCGCCCACCATCTCATCCCAGAACCAACAGCAAGAAAATCCCCTGGTTCAAACCCACCCTGATGACTGCCTCCAAAAAGGGCGGGGCGTCCCAGAACCGGAACCAGGGGAACCCACAATGGCTCTGATCTCCAGTTGCCAACTTTTTCTTTCAGATTCCCAAGGCTCTCCACAGAATTCTGCCCAAATTTCTTCTCTTGTAATGTCCAAAACCAGAAAGTTAGCCCACCAGTTGTCCAAAAATGTGCATTATCTGTGCCCCCTTGAGGAGAAGGAGGGAAGATATTATGCCCCGGTACAAGTACAGGGGCAGGGTATGATTTCAGCGCTGGTGGACACGGGATCTCAAGCTACCCTTCTGTCCAGAAGGGCCTTTGATGAACTGAATGCAGGAAGGGGAGGGAATTACCAAATTCCTCTCACCTCACTTCCTGGACAACTCCAGAACTTTGACGGGAAGGAAATTCCCGTCGAGGGGACGGCAGACTTGGACATTAAGATCGGGCGACACAAGTTGAAACACCCGGTCATAGTTGTGACTCCAGAGGGCACCCCTTGTTTACTGGGGAATGACCTCCTGAGGAGGTTGTCACCCTTAATAGATTGCGTAAACAAGGTCCTCTGGACGCAGACTAGCCGACCAATAAAATTAAAACAGAGTGTCAACCATGTTAGTTTAAACGGCACCTGCCACATGGTTGAACAAAAATCTGACCAAGTAGAATTTCACTTCCAGAACAACCAAATTTCAGACGTGACAGTAATAGCAGTAGGACAACAGACTGGTGATGGGGGGTCCTCTCTATTTCTGAAAATCAACCTTCCTTCCAGTTTAAGGTGGTATTCCACACTGGAAGGAAACACCCTGAGATTCTATACTAATCCACAATCAGAAACCCCCACTCCTATAGTCCAGAAAGATGTGAAATCAGCTCAGAGCCTGGCTGATATTCAGCAAATTGGAGAGCAGTTGTTCATCCCTGTCCAATTAAATGATGGGAAGGACTCTGTTCTCGCTCGAGTGTGTGTGAACAACGGTAAGAGCTTCATCAGCGAAGCCATGTTCCGCCAACTCCCAAAAGATCCAGCCATTCCCACCTTCAAACTGATAGACAAATGGGAAATGGACCTGGAAGCACCTAATTCCAAACATCTCCTGCCAAGCAGGTGTATGCTCAAAATCTCCATTGGCAACAAGAGCATAGTCCATAATTGTTGGGTCGTGCGAGACGTTACTGCCGCCTTTTACTTAGGCAGTGACATTCTCAATCGCTTTGCCATTAGTTTGGACCTAATAAACTTCAAAGCTTGGTCCCGATTAGCGGATAATCCCATGGGCTTTGATGATCCAGAAAAAGCATTTAGGTCAGCTCAATTGCTACCTTATGCAGTTGAAATTCAGATCAAAGAGGAAGTCACCATCCCAGAAAGGACCCGACAATTCTCCCTGGAAGTGAAAGCTAAAAGAGGACAATATTTGCAAAACCCTGATGCTTACATACATCTAAATGCTTCTCTCCAACAGCAAGGGTTAGGGGTAAACCCAACACCATTAGTCAACATAGAACATGACACCATTCTAATAGAGGTGGATAACAGCGACTTGAAGAGTATTACTCTAGCCACAGGCACCATTAATGGAATGGCGGTTGATGACCAACATTTTTCCATCGATTTAGGTAATGAACTGTTAGGACCAATCCCCAAGGACTGTTTTGACAGTGACAGTGAGGACAACACAACACCAGACAGGATATTTACCCGGCATGGGGGGAACTTCCTGGTGTACTCTTTTTGCCCTTATGGTAAGGAAGATGTGACTTGTGACTTCAGAGGGGATGAGGTGATTTTCCAGGTCCATGAGGGCTGCCTTTCCCACCTGAAGCCTCCAGTCCAAATCAGCACTCTGACCAGGGACTTCTCCACCCAGCTGGATGAGGCCGCTGAGATAGCCAAACCAGAAGTCTTTCCAGGCTTCAGGCAGATGGTGGAAGAGAGAGTCAACCTAGCTGATGCCTGTGTGACTCTGGAACAAAAGCAAAAGTTGAAACAAGTTTTCTTGGATTTCCAAGATCTCTTTGCGGTAGACTCATATGACTGTGGTCGCACTGACATCCACACAACAACAATCCCCACGCACCCTGGCATGACTCCTGTGTTTGTGAAGCAATATCGCTTGCCTCTCGCATCAATGGAGTCCCTTACTGAAATAATTAAGAACCTTGAGTCCCGGGGAATAATCTGTCCAGTCCACAGCACCTTCAATAATCCGGTGCTGGGAATATTGAAGCCAAATGGCCAGTGGAGACTCTGCGCCGACCTCAGGGAACTCAACAAACGGGTCCATACTTCCCGATGGCCTCTGCCCTACATTGACCAAGGGCTGGCCCAGATCCAGGGGTCACAGGTATTCACTGCAATAGACATGACCAATGGATACTGGACCGTGCCTGTCAGCAGGGAGGACCAATACAAACTGGCTTTTACCTTTGGGGGCCAGCAGTACACATGGACCCGGACTCCCTTCGGATACCTCAACTCCGGCAATGAATTCAACATTTTCCTACATAAGGCCATGCCCGACCTGGGTGCGAGGGGTAACCTGGCTTATGTAGATGATGTCCTCATCAAAAGTTCATCTGTGGAGGAACACATAGCGGAGATCCGTTATGTTCTGACCCAGTTGAGGGCCGCCGGAGCAAAACTTTCCTTTCAGAAAGCACAGTGGTGTAGAACCCGTGTTAATTTCTTGGGGCATGAGATTACTCCTCAGGGTCTCTGTCCCCAGGAAAAGAAGGTGGAAGCACTCCAAAAACTGAAAGACCCCACAACTCTGCGGGAACTAAGGAGCCTCCTTGGACTGACTAATTACAGCAGAAAGTTCATTTAGGGCTACGCAGAGATCACCAGACCCCTGATTCATCTCCTGAAGGGGGGGGGTCAAGTGGGAATGGGGTTCAGAACAAGCCGAGGCAGTAAAACAACTCAAAAGAAGCCTCTCACAAGCGCCTTGCCTAGCTTACCCTGTCAGAAACAAGGAGTTCTTCCTGGAGACGGGGTTCTCTAATACGTGCTTGACAGCAGTATTATACCAAAAGCATGACAAGGTCAATAAAGTAATCTCCTATGCGAGCAAAACTTTATCCTCTGTGGAGGAAAAATTCAACGATTGTGAGAAGGCACTCCTGGCAACGGTGTGGGCATTGAAGAATTCAAGGCTTTCCTGTGGAGGTCAGATATGGCCAAAACAAGAAGAGTCCCCTCGCGCAAGGTCTGGCTGACTTGCATGATTGTGCCAGAGAAAACTGTCTCGAGGACGAAAGTCTAAAAATCAAGGACAACACGGAGGCATACCTTAATTCCCCACACAAAGTCTTTGAAGAAGACAAGTGTGAGGGAATGCCCACTGTCTATGTGGATGGATGCTCGTACCATGTTGACAACGAATGGGAGAAAGAACTGGTGGCCGGCGTAGGGAATGCATGGGTGAATGAGTCCCCAGAACCCTCCGCTGGATACAAAATTGGTCCCCGAAGTAGTCAGGTGGCAGAATTGATGGCTGTGCATCAGGCCATCCTCAATGCTGTCCAGCATCAACTCCACGAACTGGTCATAATCACCGATTCGGATTATGTATGGAACGGTTTCGTGGATAACCTGGTTAATTGGAAAACCAGAGGCATGTTATGTGCTAAAAACAAACCCTTGAAACATGGGAAGTTAATCCAAAACATTGATGATCTGGTCACCTCGAAGGGAATGACCATCTATTGGAAAAAGATCAAGGGTCATTCCAAAGTAGAGGGACCAGACAAAACTGGAAATGACTTAGCTGATCAGCTGGCCAAAACCGGGGCCATCCAAGGGGATCTAATTGAGATTGAGTCCCTGTTGGGGGAAATCCAGGTCACTGCTATCACTAGGTCCTAGACAAATGCTCACAACGACCTTTCAATTGCCCAATGGAGCAAGGAGACCCCTGATGCTGATTTGATTACCGCTCAGAAGGGGGATCCAATTATTGGTAAATTTTACCAGCACCTTGAGGACCCTGAGAACTTTCCCCTGACGGATACCGATTACATTGGGAAAGAGGACCTAAGGGTGTTGATGAAATGTCCAAAAATGTTCCGAATCCAAGACGGTTTGCTGGTAAGGAAATCCAAAGCAGGCCACGATCAGTGGGTGGTTCCTACCTCATTCCGAAGCCTGATGTTAAGTCACGCCCATGATGCGGCCACCGCCGGTCATAGGGGGTTTCACACGACATTGGAAATCTTAAGAGAGGTTGCATACTGGCCACACATGGGGCAGGACCTCGACCAATACTTGAAGGGGTGTCTTGTGTGTGCACAATTTCAGCCATCATCCCTAACGCACCGTGCGCCTCTCCAAAAGAGGGGGATGACCCTGCCATGGTCAGATTTACAAATCGACTTTGTAGGCCCCGTGATTCGCTCTGCTAGGGGGAATAAGTACATGTTGACTGTGACATGCTTGTTTACCAAGTGGGTGGAATGTCTCCCAGCCCCAAATTGCAAGGCAGAAACTGCAGCTGCCCTGATGATTAACCACATCTTTTCCCGTTTTGGTCTACCTCAAAGGATTGAGTCAGACAGAGGTAGCCACTTCACCAGTGAAGTGATGACAAAGATGTGGGAGATACTGGGGGTCAAAAGGAAGTTGCATATTGCTTACCGGCCAGCTTCTTCTGGGGCAGTAGAGAGATTTAACCGAACCATTGTGAGCATACTAAAAAAGTTTGTGGCAGATTCTGGGCCAAGTTGGGATATCCGATTACCTCTGGTCCTAATGGCCATCAGATCTACCCCTTCATCTGCAACCAAAATGTCACCATTCGAGTTGATGACTGGGCGCAAGATGGTGCTTCCTCAGCATTTGCTCTACAGGACCCAAGAGCAGACACTGATAAATGCCTCCACAACTCATGAGTATGTGGAGAATTTAAGGAAACACCTTCAACATGCTTTTGCTTATGCTCAGCGGAATCTAGAAAGATCAGCTGATAGCATGAAGACCCACTATGACCTGAAGACTTCCAGGAAGGAATATCAGGTGGGGGACCGGGTCTATTTATACAATTTCCAAAGGAACCAGGCCAAACAGCGAAAATTTTTGCCTACATGGAAGGGACCCTTTGAGATTATAGACAAAATCTCCCCTGTGGCCTACAAGATCCGCATCCCCAAAGGCGGTTTGGCAGAGGGGGAAGACAATTGGGTCCACATAAACCAGTTGAAGTGTTGCCATCCCAGGCACACACTGCAACATATGGAGGAATCCTCTGGAATCCTAGAGGGTACTGTCTCAGATTAATTCAGTTCTAACTTAAAATATCCTACATATCGCCTATCAAATTCTGAGTTTCTCAATGTGGGTGTTTTGGTTTTTGAATGCAAAAAGAAATGTGCATGTCCATATGTTTTGACTATAAATTTATATGCCACCCGACTATATCAATGGTGGGGGAAGAATGTCTATGAATAGGTATTGCCGCTCTTCCTTTGTCATCCTAGGAGAAAGAAAACCTGGAGACGGGCCAAGGAGGACGATCCGGAGACCGGGAGCAGAGACGCAAGGGGCCCAGTGTACCGCCCAATACTCCCATCAGGACCAGCGAGGAGAACCGATCGATCCGACCGGATGGAGGAAAAGATGCTGAACTGTACCATCTATTGGAAGAAGATGAGGAAACATCCCAGGTCTTGCGAGTCGCATCAGTGAAACAGAATGGCCATCGCAAGAGGGGGGCTTGTGGGATGTTCTTACCCATGCATCCGAGCCCTACCTCAAAAACTGTACAGTACTGACATGGAAAACATCATGATGGCCAGAGCTTCCCAGAAAATGCACAGGGAAATGCATGAAGAATAGGCTGCCACTCATTTTTGCCGATGTTACGGGCACAGAAGGGCACTGCCTAAAACCACCATTGGACTACCCACACAGTAGCCTGAAGCCATTGGGAATGGCAATGCTGATTGCCAAAAGCAACCTAGAATTGTGGGGAATTCATTTTCTTAAATCCCAAAAATGGGTGCATTACCAGTACTCACCACTATCAGAAAGCCGGCGGTTTAAAACAACACCAGACTTTTTTCTTTTTTGTGTAAAACTGAATAAATGAACCCAAGGCAGGCCAAAGAAAGACTTACTGAGAGGTGGATACAATCTAAAGTTATATTCTGAAGTGACTTGAAGGTTTATAACAAGACTGGCTGAGTTGTGGATTTCAGCAGTTTAAGTAAATTTGGACTGAAAGACACTAAAAATCTAAATGTTTAAAAGAAATGAGTGACCTACTTTTGAGTGTCACCTAGGTTGCAATTGTTTAAATGTCATAGTTTAAACTTAGAATCAGCATTTTAGCTGCATATGTAAAAATTGGTAGTTTTATTTGAACGCAGAAAACTGGGTAACAAAAAGTGACATTAGCTGGGGCCTGGCTTAAGGAACTGAATTCTGCCCACCAGCTACCCCCGACAGGAGTTGAGACTTGCACAACAGCTGTGTTCCCAGGCCGACCTGCATTTTGCTGCTCCCACCAAAAGGGATATGACACTTCTCTGATTGAATTACCTGGGCTCTGCAGGAAATTGAACAAAGCCCTGTCCTGACTCAGGCAAAGGTTCTATTATGGGGGCCATAAATGGCTTCCTCTTGAACAATGGGCCTTCCAGGGCCCAGGCAGATGGTTTATTGCAGGGGTAATAAAAATGGCTTCCTCTTGGCAGAAACTGGGAGGGGGAGAAACTGGAGACAGAGGCTGAGCTTGAAGAAAGTGGAAAGACTGGTTTCTGTACCATGTGACCTGAAAAGACACACCCCTGTAGCCAGAATATGGTCTTAGAAAAAGATGAATAACTCATAGTACGGACTTGTCATAATTATTTAAATGATACCATAATTCTTGTGATTTTTCTGCCCACATTTTAAGAGGTTTTTAGAACCGGTGGCATGATCTGGGGGCAAGCTAGCAGTTAAGAGGGTATTACTTAAAATGTATGCATGTTAAAAATCTGACACTTCATCAAGTAATGTCCATACTCCTTGCGCACATGTGTATAAATTTGAGTAAGAATCTGATATTGGTAACCTGACCAAAAAGTGAAATATGTTGCCATTTCTCAATGCAAGCTCCCAGGAAGAGCAGATTTGGACAGGGTATACCTCCTGTGATATGTGATGGGTGCATGTAATTTTAAACAAATGTGTACCTGTGCAAATATGTCTTTTGGGTCAAAATATAGATTGGGTGTAATTTGACAGGGGTGGGTTCTCTGTATCATAAACAGACCTCATCATGATGACACTTCATTTCATTCCCCCAATCAAGGGGAAGAGGATGAAGTGGCCAATGACAAGTGGAGAGGGGTAGAGCCTAGTGATGCTGCACACACACCCATTTTCAAAACACATAAAAGCAGACAGTCAGGACAGATAGGGACATTCAAGTCAATTTGCTGCAACGCGCTCTGCCGGACCATACCACACCCAGAGATCCAGACTTCAAATCCATCAATCTCCAGAGAGAGCAGAGCTGACCCAGACCACTGTTAGCAGAACCAGAGAGCTGACCCAGATCACTGTGAAGTGCAGAGACCAGACCAGAGTCCAGTCTAAAACCTGACCAGATCCGTGGCGAGGCCCATTTAATTCAAGAATATAGTGTGAGTACCTAGCAGAACTGTGCAGAACCAATCTCTTAGTTAAAATAATATAATTCAATCTATTTTAATCTAAGTAGAACTGCCTCCTAACTGTCACCTGTCATTTGTAAAGCTGTCACCTGTCATTTTCTAGTTGCAAGCTGCACTTGTCACTTTGAATTTTAACATTCCAAATCCGAAAAACTACCTTTATTTAATCGCTCATATCTCCGTGACCGTTTGTCTTGGAGACTTGCAGTAACTTTCCTCTGAAAGCTTAGAATCTTAGCTTTCTTACGAACCTAGAACCGCATTCCTACCCCCGATACATTTGCCGCAATCGCGAAAAACGCACTCGCGAATTTTGCCGCGGTTTGCAAATTTCTCCACGTGTGAAAACAGCAGTTCTTGCTTTCCTTGCTAAAATTTCGTTTGCCTCTTAAGAACCATCCCTGAATCATTGCTAGGGTGAGTCTGGACTAATATTAACTTGATACCACTCACCCTGAACCTCTAGAGGGAATTAAAAGCATTTTAGCATATTTTTCACTTCATTGCCAGCACATATAAAAGCATTTTGGGCCTGTGTTTCTAACTTCTGTAGTCTAAGCTTGTTGGGGTGAACTGAATTACAGTTGATTGCATTTCTGAGAACTGTGTGCTTTCCTTCCATTTCCTTGCATTGCATAAAGGGGGGAGGGGATTGCCAGAGAAAAGTGATTACATTGTTTTGTTGAAATCATATTGAGTATTTTCTGTATTGCATTTTCATTCAACATTACATCCATCTGAACTTATATAAAGCATTCTCTACCACCTTATTCTTCTGTTCTTATTCACAAGTGTGCTACTGCCGGACTATCCATTATTGATTACTGCTCAGATTAAGTGTGATATTCAATTATTAATTTATTATAAAGCGTGATATATATATATATTGTTTAAATTATCAAATAAACCTTTAAACTTGCAAAACAGAACTACTTCTTGGCTCAGTGGGGTCAGGGGAATTCCAAGAGAGGGGTGTTATATAGGGGTAGTCATCCAGAACGCATGAACTGGACATAAAGATATATTAATAAGGGTTTCCATTCAGTATCCCAGACTAGGCATTGATTTAGCTGTAGTGTTGAATTGAATCCTCTTACACTCCTCACCCCTGTCAGGCATCCACTGAACAGGCATGAAGAGGACTACAATCGTGCACATGCACACACTTGTGTGATGATTAAGCAGACATTTGGCCTGTTGAAGGCACGGTTTTGCAGCCTCAGCAGGTCTGGTGGGGGCACTCGTTTACAAGCCTGAGAAGGTGAGCAAGATTGTATTGGTATGTGCCATGCTGCACAACATGTGCATCCGGCGCAATGTACCCCAGCCCCCTGACATGGACCAAATACCACTGATGAGGAGGATGATGATGAAGATGCTGACCATCGGCCACATCGTGATGTGCGTGAGGGACGTGCTGTACGCCAATCGTTGATTGCACAATATTTTTGATGTTATGGGTTACAGAAGGTGCTGGGAAAGTGGGACACTGGGCACTGGGATTGGGGGACACTGGGCACTGGGCACTATTGAACAATGAATTGACACACACTCAAGAAGAAATGTCCAGTCATGTGTTTTTTTTAGTACAACAGTTGTATCGATGAAATTAAACTATGTACATGATTCAACGTTGCCCTCCACCCTCGATACAGTACATACTACCCCTCACCCCCACCCCAAGACCTCATGCACACCCACCCCATCCCCCCATGCCCCAAGACCCCCACACACCCACGCCCGCACTGATTTTTCCAGCCTGGGGCTCCTGACTATCTGTAGCAGCTGGCTGCTCATCATGGTCTCCGGCCTGTGCGCCCTGTTGGCCACTGGTCTGTGGTTTTGGATTTCTGGTTTTGCTTGGCCCGGCCCTAGACGTCCAAGGCCTGGTGGAATCATTGTGCCTTCTGCCCATGCCTGCAGATATTTTTTTTCTGTGATGCAGCGTGGTCTGCATCGCTGTCTGAATCTGTGCCTGTGGGGGATGGAGATGCAGGGCATCAGTGATGGGTGAACCTACATCCTGCATACATCGATGTTGGTTCAATTTCAGTCATATGCATTGTTGTGTGCATATTGGAGGGGCGGCCATGGTACTTGCAGGAGTTGGGTGGGGGGGTTCTTGTTTTGGCATCCTTCTGGTGCATCCATGATGTCTGTTGGGTAGCCTACAGGTGTGTCGTGGCTTGCATGCTGTAGCCATGACTCTGGGGCTGTGTGCCATGTGCTGTTTGGTTGTGTCTCCAGTGTGTAATCAATAGTGGAGATGTGCGCACCATGCATTGAAATGGGACAGTGGCGAGGCTGGAATCTTGACGGTGATGTGTGTGTGTGCATGTATATGTTGTTTGTGTGTACAATTGTGGGCTCATGTGGTTTGTGGCATTGTGGTTTGTTGTGTGTTTTTGAGGCAGAGGTGTGGCATTTGTGTTAGGGCTGACTCAAGTGCTCTCATCTACTTTCCATCTGGGATACACCACTGTACTTGGGACATCAGGTGTGTGTGGTGGATTTTGTATTGCACAACGGGTCACTCACCGTTATCGGCCGATGATGGGACTCCTGTCTCTGCATGCCCAACTCCCTCTATAGCATTCATGTCGATCACGGAGCTACAGGTCTCCTCCCACTGTGCCAACTTGGTGGGTGAGGAGGATCCACCACCTGTTGCCTGGCCCTGGCTGTGGTTGGCAGACAAGATGTTACACACATGCAGCCGCAGATCGTACCATCTTCTGTGGCAGTCTTTCACACTGCAAGGGGTTGTACCACTGCAGAGACCTTTTGGGCCACCTCCTCCCAGATGTTCTTCTTCCTGATTTGCGCTGCACGCCGCAGGTTGAGGCAAAATACAACATCGGCATGCTCGACAAGGCTGTCAGCAAGCATGTTTAGTTCGTTGTCGCCAGGTTTGCGCAGACGAGGTGTACCTTTTCGGATGGCCTTCGACAGGTTCTACCTAGCAGGGTAGAGAGTTCTCAGATCCCGGTCCTGTATGCAGAGGATTGCAATGGATTGTGTTTTTCAAGATGGCCACCAGTGCAAATCCTGTTCCAGCGTAATGACGTTAATTCCGGTTTCGGTATTAGTGGTAGCGGTATCAACGGTGCTGGTTTAGTGGTATCAGGCGGACTTACGCTGGCTCGTAATCTACCCTAGATTCCGGCAGCAATGCTACACGGACACGGTAGCACCGGCATGCCGGTAATGATGATTTCTTACCGCCAAACTCGTAATGAGGCTCAATGACCTGAATGATGAACATTATTTGTGCCTTTTTTTGTGTTTGTGTATTTATATATTATAAGTAGTTCTTAAAATGACTGTTTTGGGGTACGTTGAGCGTAGTATTTTAGCATGTCTGCAGTACTGTTTTAACGTTATGAAGGAACACTGCATTCCCTTCATCGGTTAGGTGTACTCTCTCATATCTATAGAAATTGGCCATGTAGAACTGTATGTTCGAAATCTATAATTGGTTTTGGTCCCTCATGAATGCTGAAACTGCTTTATTAACATGTCTCTGTGATTTCTCAATTTTACCATTAAATCTGGTAGTTGATCTCCATTTCTGCCTCTGAGTCAAGTTTTCCCATGTCTTGTTTCATCATTAAAGGAAGGGACACACCTCGTACATTTCTTAACTCATTGCCTCCACAATTAATTAGTATGGCGTCTGGCTGCCCTTTCCTTTTCAGACTGAACAATTTTGGAAAAACCTGGAACCAATTGTAAAATCTCTCAAACCAAGGTCAATGTTAATATTTAGTTTCTCACAAATAGCCAGCAACCAAAACAGCCACCTGTCTCAGATCAGCCACACAATTTTGAAACTAGCCATGATATCTGTCTGCAGTGTTTCTCTTTTTTCTAGGAAAATGATTCATAGTTTCAATTTCTAGTAGTTTGTATGAGCAGGGTATATATGATGGGTGTGTTTTGGAGTTTGGAATTGGTTGATGGAACTGTTGTAATTATCTACAGCTATTCATAAGCCATCCTGTGCCTTGTGCTGCTATCTCTTGGTAGATGTGGTATCCTGTGCAGCCGCAACTATATTTGAGCAAATGGAATGCTGTGTACTTATGGGCGTGTGGTAGCTGTGGCTATCTGACATTTTGGGAGGAGTAGCATCATAAATGCATTGAGTGTTTTGGGGGATTCAGAGAGACTATGGGAGTGGAGGAGGACCATGGGGAGTGGAAGGGGGCTGGTATGTGTATTAGGGACACTTGTTTTAGAGTTTGGGGGAGTGGAAATACATTTTTTAATTCTTAGTTTTTGTGAATAGCAGGGGCTATCAGCAAACGCTCAGGTATAGGTTTTTCTATAACTGTATAAAAAGCATGCACGTAGGCACGTTAATGCTTTTTGGCTTTTTATTGGTTGTGTCCATAAGCGCGGTTATATTTATAGCCGCGTATATAAACATATATTGTCTGTGCAATAATCATATTGTTATGTGGATGATATAGCACAGAATGTTTTCTGTGTGTGCTATTTTGAGTGCCTACGTGTTGTCTTGTTTTATTTTTTTGGAAGTCTTTATTAAAGACTGACAAGTGCATTACAGATACTGGGCATGCATGTGGGGTATACAGATTCAACGTATGGCTTGATAAGCAATATAATGTTGAGGTCTACTTTGACTGGCACAACAAGGTGACTTTTGCATACTATCAGCTCGAACACCATGATGTTCATGCCGGGAGCGTACTGGCCAGGTCATCAGCAGTACAGAGTGAGTCATCATCCGACACGTCTGGGGATGTTTCTAGGTATCTCCTAAGGGGGGACCATATATCCTTCGGTCTAAAGGTGGGTACGATACTCCTTACATATGACTTTTTGGTTTCCTGTACATATATTAGGTCCTTTAACCATGCCTGTCGGGTGGGAGGGGCCCTTGCCTTCCAGACACGAAGGATGCATCTTTTGGCGACCACCCTAGCCACTGCAAAAAGTCGCTGTGTATTGATTGAGACCTTCCCGATGTCCCCAAGCAGGTATTTCAGTGGAGAAGCCGGGATCTGGAGATTGATCATTTCACTCACTGTCTCAGCCACCTCGCCCCAGAACTGTTTGATCGGGGTACAGTCCCAGTACATGTGGAATGAGTTGGCCCCTTGGGCCTGACATTTAGGGGATTCTGGTCTTTACGAGGGGTCAAATTTGGAAATTTTACTAGGAGTAATATGCAAATGGTTTAGTATCTTAAATTGAATCAGTCTAAAATTGGTTCATATGGAGACAGATTTAGTACATTGGCAGTACTTTGCCCATTGGGCATCCTCGATGGAGATGCCCAGGTCCCTTTCCCATTTTACTTTCATTGTGTTTTTGGAGGTGGTATGCCGCTGTACCGCTTTATAGAGGGTGGAGATTCCACCCGTGAAACCATTCGGTGTCATGATCTCGGTTAAGAGTTGCTGAGTGGGTGGAGCTTCTGGTAAGGTGGGCCATTTCTTACTGTAGGCAGACTTTAACCTATAATAGTGTAGTGATGTGACCAGTCCGGCTCCTACTTTTGCTTGAACATCCCTCAGAGACACAAATTTCCCGTCTGGATATAGGTCTCCCAGATGCATTTCCTTCCCGGGTCTCATCTTCTCTGGAGGGCCGTGTCGAGGGTGGGCTCGACATTTTGGTAGTGCCACAGCGGAGTGTGGGGCCAGTATGGGATTTCACATAACACCCTGGCGAGAAGGCTAGACCAGGCCCGTAGGGTAGTGTCCACTGGGTCGAACTCTCCCCGGTCTCTCTCTGCTTTGGCAAAGGACATTGCCCGTAAGCACAGCGGGACCACCACAAACATTTCTGTTTGTATGTGTGTTTCACAGATTCTGACCAATATTTTGCAAAATGCGCTTGGGCTGCCTGAAAATATAGTAGAAAATACAGGGCTGGTAGTCCCCCCATTTCGTATCTCTCACACATATTGGGCCATTGGAGTCTCACGGTTCCCCCTCCCCAGACAAAACTCAAAGCTAGTCTCTGGAGTTCTTGAAAAAACTGTCTGCCTGGCCATATCGGGATTTTACAGAAAAGGTATAATAGCTTTGGCATTCCTACCATTTTGAGTAGTGCTATTCGCCCATATAGTGATATTGGAAGTTTGTCCCATCCCCTAAGTTTGTGTTCTAGGAGTACCAGATAGGGTTTGTAGTTATTAGTATATAGGGTTTATTTGTCTGTAGCCATTATAATTCCCAAATATCGAGCGGAGGTGGGTGACCATCTGAATTGTGTGGTGGCCGGGGATTGCACTGTGGAGGGTGTAGGTGGAATAATTTCTGATTTGGCCTGATTAACTCGGTACCCAGAGTATTTAGCAAAGGTCATAATTTCCTGCATCACCGGTGGCAGATTGGTTTCAGGGTTTCTGATATACAGCATTGTGTCGTCAGCATAGAGTGAGATAAACTGGGGAGTCCCCCTAATGCGAATGCCCCTCCATGCATGTTCATGTCTGAGTTTAGCTGCCATGCCCTCTATGGTGAGTGCAAAATATAAGGGGGGACAGCGGGCAGCCTTGTCTGGTGCCTCTCCCAAGTGTAAAGATTGAGGATATGGATTTGTTGGTTCTAACCATTGCCCTGGGGTCAGTGTACAGGACATGTCTGTATCTATTGAAAGCCGTGCCAAACCCCATTTGATCTAATATACCATACGTATAGTTCCAGGATACAGAGTCAAATGCTTTTTCAGCATCTAGAGTGACCGCTATAGTCTTGGCTTTCGGGTCCAATTGTGAGGTGATGGCAAAGAACCTCCTGAGGTTCAACGCAGTTGATCTAGTGGGGATCATAATAATAATTTAGCATTTATATAGTGCTATGAACCCTCAGGTATCTGAGCGCTGCTTATTATTACCCACGGTGTGGTGCTCATTTATCGACCTCGGAAGGATGAAAGGCTGAGTTTGGCCCTGCTGGAATTCGAACCTGCGTCAGCAGGTTCTTCACAGATGTGAATCCCGATTGATCAGGGTGGATTAATTTAGTCATGTGTTTTATCAGGCGGTTTGTGATTGCTTTGGCATATATCCTAGCATCCGAATTGATTAGGGATAGAAGATGATACGACCTGGGGTCTTGGGGAGGTTTGTGATGCTTGAGGAAAACCATTATTATTGCTTCTTTCATGGTATTTGGCAATGCCCCTCTTTCTAGAGCCTCCTCCCATACTTCCAGTAATTTAGGGGGGAATTCTGCTTTAAATGTTTTGTATAGATTCACTGGGATACCATCGGTTCCAGGAGCCTTGCCCACTTGTAGCTCTGCTATGGCTTGTTCTGCCTCCTCAATTGTTAGCAGGAGGTCCCGGGTGGCTTTTTCCATTTTGTCCAGCCTGGGCAGAGGAAATAAATCCATGTACTCGCATAATTCCTCAGGGGATACCAGGTCTGTGTTAGAGTAAAGTTTGCTGTAAAACTTCTGGAATACCTCGTTGAAACCACCTACTTTAGTTTGTGCGTTCCCATCCGCATCAGTAATGCTGGTTTGTGCCTCATCTCTTGCTTAGCCTTGATGAGATTTGTAAGTGTTCGACTGGCTTTATTCCTTTCGCCATATTTCCTGGCTCTCATGGGTTGTGTCACATAAAAGAGTTCTTGTTCAGCCAGCGCCCTGAATTTCGTCAATTGTTCAGAGATTTTTTGCAGAAGGGCTTTGCTTTTGCGCAGAATGTGTGCGTTCTCAAGATCCCTCAGTGCTCGTTCGGAGTGTTCTAGCTCTCTCCTTATTTCCTTCAGCGCTCTGTATGTCTGTGCCATCAATTGTCCTCGCAGCCAGACCTTGAAGGTTTCCCAGATCGTTGCCTTGGACTTGACAGAGCCCGAATTGCATTCATCGAAGTCTATTATTTCCGTTCTGAGAGGCTCAATCAGTTCGGCATCCCTCAGCAGTGCAGGGGGCATCCTCCAGTTGCGGGCAGTATATTCTGCAGTAGATGGTGTCAGCTCGAGGAGGACCAGGGAGTGGTCTGACATTGTGCTGGGGTATATCGTGCAAGCGCTCACTTCTGGAATGAGGTCAGGGGTGCACAGCCAGTAGTCTATATGTGAGCTGGAGCCACTAGAGTAGAAGGTATATTCCCTCTCCTGTGGGTGTAGGTCTCTCCATGCATCTTTTAGAGGAAGTGGGGACATGGCCTGAAGTATGGTCAGGACAGATTTGGAGTGGTTCCTGCAGCCAGCAGATGTTCTATCTAGGTTCAGGTCTAGAATCGTATTAAGATCCCCACCCCACAGTACATTGGCATGACATGCCGGGGATATCAATGCAAGGATGTTCAGATAGAAATCCGGAGAGTCAGTATTAGGGCCATAGGTGTTCATTATAATTGTTTCTTTGTTATGTAGCTTTCCCCAGATGATTACATAGCGGCCCTCCTCATCTATTTCGGATCTGGATAGGTGGAAGTTGGTTCGCTTGTGCACTACGGTGAGCACTCCTCTGGCTTGAGTAGAATAGTTTGTGGCAACTTTTGTTGGGCCCCAGATTAGGGAAAACGCCTCAGTAACTTTTCTTGTTGCATGAGTCTCCTGAAGCAGGAGGATGTCGATTTTATGTCGATTTGAGTAACTTAAAAGTTTCCTCACCTTGATCGTGTGTGCATGGCCTCTAATATTCCACGTCAAAAGTCTCACCCCCTGCACTTTCTGTGGTGTGGCCATTGATGGTAAGATGTCTCTGCATTCTCAATGCAGCATATCACATCTAGTGTCATGTAGTCTTTGCACTTGTCAGTTTTTCTTATTGCTCCGAACTTGTCAGTACTCCCAGGACCTCTATTATCGGGCTGCCAACATGGGCACTCTGTATAAGTATTGTTATGTGGTTTTCCCTTCTTTACAATAAGGCAACCGGCCTCTTCTCCTCCCTCCCCCACCTTCCCCCCAACTGGACAGTGTAACCCTTTGCAAAAATGTCAACATTTGAAACGTTGGGTGACTTGTTATGGGTGCCACCAATCTAAATCAAACAGACCGTCCCGAGGGCCGTCGCACAGCTTTGTAGCGGAGCAGAAGTTACATTGCAAAGTGAGCTACCATCGATCTTATTGGTACCATCAGGTGTTGGAACTGTCTGGGTGACTGCCCTTGGGGGAAGCGGGATGTTGCGTTCAATGTATCTCAAGGCTTCTTCAGGAGTATCAAAGAAGTGTGACTTGCTGGAAAACTGTAGGTGGAGCCTGTCGGGGAAAAGCATAGCGTATGATATTGATCGTGCACAGAGCGCTCTCTTCGCCTGATCAAATGACAGTCGGGCCAATTGTACACCGCTGGAGAAATCAGGGTATATATGGAGCCTGGCAGAGTCAGAGGTTAGTGTCCCCTTCTCTCTGGACAGCCTCAGGATCAGATCTCTATCCCGGTAATTGAGCAGGCGGGCAATTACCGTCCATGGTGGTACTCCGGGTTTCGGGGGAGAGAGGGATCTGTGGGCTCTCTCCATCTGGAATTGTTGAGAGAATTGTGCCTCTGGGAGGACGGTGTGGATCACTTCTTCAAGGAATATCTCCATTGTGACATTAAGGGGCTTTTCCGCCAGTCCGACTACCAGATGTTGTTCCGGCGCAATCTCGATTCCAGATCGTCACACTTTGTCTGGACTAGTTTTAGGTTTGTCTTGATTTCTTCAATGTCCTTGCCGTGCTTGGTCAAATTATCTTCCAGTTCCCCAATCCTGGTTTCCACCTCCGTGACCCTGCAGGTCTGATTTGATAGAAGATATTGTGCTTCCAATGCCATCCAACTTATTGTTGACTGCAGCAAATCCAGCCTGGGGCACTGTCATGTACGGGTCTGAGGAATTGGCAGTTGGGTCTGGGCACCTGGTGCAGCCGAACGTGGAATCTCTTCTCCCCTCTCCTCCATGTTTGAGCTAGTATAGGTGTCCATGGGGCCCTTCCTGCCACTCTTGTTGCCCCTGGGCATGTATACGCAGGTGAATTGGGCAGCAGGCTATGCGCCCCTCTAGCGTGAGTTTGAATGTGGACTCCAGGTACAAGCGGTGTTGTATTGCACTACACGCCATAGGATTACTAGGGGGTTCAGGTGGGCACCCTGCAAAGTGAGACTTTATATGAAAATCGGTCTCAGGTCGCCACTGGGTGAGTCTAGTATGTTGGTACGCCATTCGGGGTGGTGGCTGCCACATAGTGCAAATATGCGCTTAGCTCGCAGCGCCAGTAGGCGTACACTCCTACCATACAACAGTGCCCACAGGGCCGAGCAGTCAGGATGCCCCAAGGAGGGGCTGCGTGGACCTTCCAGCATTGTGTCTGGCTCCAATTTTGCAGGGGTTACACTAAATCGACTGTGGCGAGTCTGCTTCAGCTGGTCACTGCAATGTGTGCTCCTGTATGAGTGTTGCAGTCGTGGCAGGTAGTCTCCCGTTGCTGTCAGGGGGTGGCTCCAATAATCCAATCAGGAACCCTGTATATATGAGTATCGTTCGTATGGAGCAACGGGACGTGCGTTTCAGGGAATCCTCTGCACTGTGCAAGAGTCAGGGTTGGAGTAGTTAGCGTAGCCTCATTTAAGTCTTTTCAGGCAGGGACTAATGGATCACGTTGTCTGACTGTGTAAAGCCGAAGTTCTTTGTATTATGCTAGTTCTCACTCCCTTGGACTGGCATCACCCTACCTCGGCACCAGCCCGCCCCAGCTGCCAGCTACGTTACGGCAGCTCAGTGTTCACCGTGGCCCTGTTCGCGGGGTGCAGCGTAGTGCAATTGTGCTCCGGCCCGGAGTCTATGCTAGGGTCTGCAGCAACGTACCTTTGAGAAAGTATGTGGTGTCGGCTGGGCCTCCCGCTACCCGAGCGCCCTCACCGCTCGCCCACAGCAGACACGGTGAGCACTGGGGAGGGGGGCTTGTGTGTTCAGTGGTTATGGAGGTGTGGCGAAGTGCAGTGCACCCGCATCCTGTTGTTGCCAGTACCACTGGCCCTGCCGCCTCACTCTCTTCCCGCCAATCGGCTGCCGCAAGTATCGGGTTGAGAATGGGTCGGGACGTGGGCCTCTGTCACCTCCCGGTCAGAGCTCTGCACCGGTGACTAGGGGAAGCTGCACCGAAAGTGGGGGATGGGCAGCACAGTCCGCACACCGGCTCTCAGTATACGTAGTGTATCTCCGGGACCACGGCACCGCTCGGGGCACAAAAGATAGCAGTTGATGCAGGATAGCAGCAGCCACCAGATTCCGGGATCTCCAACACGCCAGGATGTTTCATTCTGCAGGATGGACCAGAAAGGATTTAATGATGGTGCACAGCTACACACTCAGGCGGCAGTATTTGTTGGTGTCCCACAGCGCCCCTTGTCTTGTCTTATTTGAAGTTTTGAAGGTTGGCTTACTTTGTCTTTTAGTATGTAGAATATTCAAGTGTAGCCACGGCTACAAGTGAGCTTTGTAGCTGTGCTTTGAATATCCACGGTTACAGGTAATGCTGGCCAGGGTTTTGTATATATTTTGGTGTTTCAAATTGGCTGGTGCTAATGCTGTAAATGTCTACTTCTGTGTGATAGGTTGCAGTGAATATGTGTCAGCCATTTTATTATTTTTCTCAGAATGTAGTCCTCTTTTTCTGGTTTTGATTTTGAAACTCCCCATTTTGTCTACTTTTCTAAGTTTGACTGCGGAACTCACACTGTGCAGTTTTTGTTACCTGTAAAAAAATATGATTAGCATTAATCAGTTCTTTGTAATTGTTTTGTTGAAGGTTTTATTTGATAATATGTTGCTAATGGGGCTCTTTGTTTCTTTTTTAATTGTATTTGTTAACAATGAAGTGGTCCTGCTATTTATTTAGAAAATGGGTGGGAATAATTGTTGGAAGTTGTTTACTAGGAAAGAAAAATAATTTCAGTGAGGTGCATGACATAGAATCATGAAGTATACTTCCTGCACTCAAAATAAAAGAATGATCACAGAGCATTAGAAATGTGATTTTATCTACAATACTTTTACAATCACTTATGGTGTGTGTTAAAGTGCTTTTTGAGGTGACATGAAAATGTGTTTGCTTCAAAATTGTTTTTTTTGTGCTAGTGTGGGTGATTTTAAAATCTGGTTTGCTGAATTGTGTATAAGAGAAAATGCATTGTTTTCAATTGTTTATTTGTGTGTTTAATAAGTATGATTGATTTTATTTTAAAATATATATTCATAAAAAATAAAGGAATGGTATTAGTTGTCCCAACTGCTATTATGTCTAATAGAAATGAATGAATTTTCTTGTGCAAAATGCTGTAATAAATGTAGGTGCTTTATGTGCTTTGAAATCCAATTTTAGTACACAAATTAGAGGTTGTAACATTTGGGGATGGTGTATTGGAAGTTTCCATGTGCAACAGTGTAAAATAGGAAACACACTGATTTCTGTTAATGTTATGGTTACTGTACTGCTACTTGATACAGACATAGTGGCAGCTGTGAATGGCAGTTTAATGGTCACACTGGTTCTTCCACAGAGTTGGTGCATATTTAGCATGCTCATAGTTACAGGTCCGACCAACATGAGGGCTTTAATAAAGACTGTGGGGCATTGTCTGACCAAGGAATGCCACCTTGCCTCTGTGCCTATTTGATATTAGGACTGTGGCTCAATATTCTGGAGTAGTAATAGTGTGTGTATTGGTTGGAGAACAGCAGCAATAGTGATGCTTGTTTACAATAGATTCCTGTGCGCAGATTATGGACCATGCTTTAAAAGGGAAGCACAGGATGTTCAAAGCACATTGTGCAAGAAAACAGTAAGATGTGGCCCTTGTAATGTTTTGTCACAAATGTAAGGAACAGAAATCATGAACAATAATGTGGTGTTAGTTTCCTGGGATGATGTGGATGATGTGTATTGGACAATGTATGTGCACCCCAAAACAAAAATGCTTGGGGCTGATGTGTTATGTGCTTGGAAATTGACACCACATCCAGTAGGTGATTCCAACAGTGTGAAACCACCAGCAGTTAATGAACCCTCGACTTTGGCAGCAGTGTTAACTCCACATGTTCTAGTTTTACCATCTGACAATGTCTAAGTTATGAGAGTTATCTGTGATCTATGCCACTAATGGGTCACTGTGGGACGTGGTGTAAGTTAGGATTGGGACAGGTCAATACCTCAATAATGATTTTACTTGGGCTGCAGCCTTTTTTGGCTTATATGTGGTCTTATATCTTCACTGTAGTTGTGAGTAGTTGTGCAAATCAAACTCCACCCTCTAAAGTTGCTGCCAGCAACAGCCCACGTCTTCAAACACCTGCAGCACTCTTACACACTATTAAAAGAATCATTATAAATGCTACAGAGGTTCAGAGAGGAGACTTCATTTTTTGTGGCATTGTCTTTTCAGAGTTGTCATTTTTTAATTGTATGTTTTCCTCACCAGTTGGACATTTGAACATCTCTAACATTGTGCAATGAAACACTAAGACGTGCTCCTTCTAATGGTCCATCAGAAAGCTTGGAAACATCAATCATGATAAATCATCTGGGGCAAGTCTTCTGGGATGATGTGGATGATGCGTATTGGAAATTGCACAAGATGGTCTGGCCCATCCTGGGCGGCAGCCTTTTTTGGCTTATGCATGGTCTTATATATTCACTGCAGTTGTGATCAGTGATTTTGCATAATCAATCTCCACCCATTAAAGGTGCTGCTAGAAACAGCCAGAGTCTTCAAACACTGACAGCACTGGAACACTCTATATGAAGGGTCATTAGAAATGGTAGTGAAGTTCAGAGAGGAGGTTTAATTTTTCGTGGCATTGTCTTTTAAGAGTTGCAATTTTTGTAATTGTATATTTTCTTCACCAGTTGGACATTTGAACATGTCTAAAATTGGGCAAGAAAACACTAAGACGTGGCCCTTGTAATATTCTGTCAAAAAGCTTGTGAACATCAATCATGATATATCTTCTGGTGCAAGTCTCCTGGGATGATGTGGATGAAGTGTATTGGAAATTGCAAGAGCACCACAAAATAAAAATGCTTGGGGCTCATGTATTATGTGCATGGACATTCGCACCATGTCTAGCAGCTGATTTCATCAGTGCAACACCACCAACACTTAATGAACCCTCAACTTTGGCAGCTGTGTCTCCTGTGTTAACTCCACATGTTTTAGTTTTACCGGCTGTTAATATCTAAATTATGAGGGTTATCTTTAATCTATGCCCCGAATGGGTTGCTGTGGGAGGTGGTACAACTAAGGATTTGGATAGATTTTCCTGAATACCACATTAATTATTCATAATTTTTATTTCTTTCACATGCAATTTTTCCCCATCTTCTTTAAAAAAACTAAAAGATTATGGGCCTCATTACGCAGTAGGCGGTAGCCATGGCGCTATTAGCGCCATGGCTACCCCCTTACCGCATTCCGGGTCCGAGTTCCTGAAATAGGGACTAACCGGGTCATTCCAACCTTGGACGACCCGTTAAGTCCCATTCTGGGAACCATTCCGCATTCCCATTCGAGCCCCCATAGGGCTCAATTGGAATGGGGATGGAGCTAATAACGGTACCGCAATGTGTGGTACCGTTATCAGCTCTGAAGTCACTTAACGGGTTAAATCAGGCGTTGAGGAAGGGACCCGCTAAGGGACCTCGGAATAGGGTGGTAAGGGATTACCGGCACCAGTGCCCTTATCAGTGCCGGTAATACCTTACCGCCTACCGTGTAATGAGGCCCTATGTGTACGTAGATGAAATGCGTATGGCATTAGATATAATGTTTTTTATGTTTGGTTATTCACATTTTTAATTTCCTAATAATAATATAGGTATGTTTGCCATATGCTTACTGTGTTGATGTAAACATCTGTGGATCTTTTAGAAAAGCAGACAGTAAGTGTTAGTAAATATTTACAGCTTCATTTGCAGAGGAAGCTCTGAGAGAGTGCATTTGCTTTGTTATTTGGAGCTTTTTTAATAAAGTATTGTTTACCCTCATACAGAATTCTATTTGCAAATTTAAGAACATCTATATTTGTAACTATTTTTTTATGCATATTATTTTTCAATAAAGAAGAAAAACATGTAAAGAAATTAATTTACACATGGGCTTGCGGAATTACTGTCTTTTCAGTCTAGGTGTGTGATATATATATTGCACATCTGTGTTGCAGAACATTATTATTTAATAACACGCTCTGAGCCAGGTGGGCATTATTGCATTAGCTATTGCCCCCGGACACCATACTTACAGTTCCAAATGAGATGTTCAGAGAGGAGGCTTTATTTTTTGTGTCATTGTCTTTTTAAAGTTGTCATTTTTGTTATTTTATATTTTCCTCATAAGTTAGACATTTGAATATGTCTAATCATGGGAATAGCAGCAGCAGTGATTCTTCTTACAGTCGATACCTGTATGCAGATTATAGGTCATGGGTTTGTACATTTTCATGTAAATTAACCTTTGTATAGTGTTTCTCTATATTGACGTAATGGAACTGGATGAGGTGATTGATCAAATTAGAGGTTGAAAAAGTTCAGGAAGGTTTATTGGAAGTTTCCATCTGCAATGGCTCACAATAGGAAACACACAGAACTTTGTAATGTCTTTCTTTGTCCAGTGCTACTTGATACAGAAATACTGCCAGCTATTAGTGAACGTTTTGTCGGCACACTGATTCTTTCATGGAGGTAAAGTGAATATTTAGCATACCCATGCATTTTCATATCTTTCTTTAATTGCTTTTTTCTCTTTGTGCTGAGCAGGTTTCTTGTAAGGTTTGAGCAAGTGATTTGCAAATTCTCTAGGAAAGTGACAATGCCCAATGCAATTTAGGGATATCCATGGTGTTTATTTTATTGATATCACAGGTGAAGGACAAAGTCTATGGTTGGTGGCATGTTGGTGTTTTAAAATATACAGTGCACATGTTTGAAGTGATTGAACTGCAAACTGTTCATCCTTTCCAAGAAATTGTTAGATTGCAAAAATGTTAAACCTGCCTAAAAATCATAAGTGCAAGGTGTAAGAGGCAAAGTTGTATATTTACCTCTCAATTTTGAAGAAAATATCAACACTCTAGGAGTGAAGTGTGACATTGCAGAGTGTTTGTTTGTTTTAGTGAATGGTATTGCTACTAAAGATAAGAACATTTGGCAACAGCTTCTAGATATTGGAAAGGTGAAAAACGCATTGTTGTTTCCATTGGAGCACAATGATGTATACAAAGGAAGTATGACTGTGCCAAACTTGTGTATCTTTGATGTTGACTTAACAAACAAAAGCTATTTTAGTTGTTGACCTCCATTCTGATGACCAGTGATGAATGGGAGTGTCTTGGTCCATTTTCCTTCTGATAGTATCTTTGTAATTGGTCCTAACACATCTGGTAGCAATGTACTGGCACCCTTTCCAGAAAAAACAAACTAAGAGTTTGCTGGTAGGGGCACGGAACGCTCGGCAAGCCTGATCTGCTGGGAGTTCAGGCCCCTAGCATCAGTGTTTTCACTAAAGAAAAAGCACTAATAGCAACGGTGCTGGTGCTTCAGTGACTGCATTGCCATGGAGTCCTGTGGAACTCCTTGGGAATGGATATGTCCTATTTCCGCTGCTTGCCATAATGTTCTGGTAGCACCGGGAAATCAGGTGGTGGAAACAGTGTTACAGGGTCGCCGGTAACTCTCCACCTATCAGCGGTTTTATCAGCAACCCTGTAATGAGGCCTAGAGTCTGGAAAGAACTGCAGCACTGTAGCACTCCACTCGAATAGTTATCAGAAATGCAAGAGAGGTTCAGAGAGGAGGGTTTTCATGAAGTGTCAACAGATGTGCTGCGCCTATCTCCAGCAGTACCACTTGGATGAGTGAGAGGCATTTGCAGGATCTTTTATTTCCGATGCAATTAATCTGCTGGAAGTCTTGATCCACTTTATTCCGGGGTACTAATAGTGTTTTTATTTGTTTGCAAGATACTCTGGCATTTCACAACGGAAAAAAGAAAAAAAAAAGATGTCTGCTATGGATTTTCGAATTTGGCCATTTAAAACAGTAAATGAAAATAAACAAAGAAGATGGCCACCATGGAATGGGGTAAGGGACTACATATAGGGCCCCATTATGAGTTTGGCGGCAGCCATGGAGCTATTAGCTCCATGGCTGCCGCCAAACCGGGCTCATTTACCGGGTTCCCCGAATGGGGAATTACCGGGCCATTCCGAGTTCATTCACATAATGCTTTATAACAAAAAATTGTGATGTTAGTAACACATGGGTGACTTTGAATTAGCCTGTTCGTATTTTGCTAAACAATCCCCATGGGATTGTTTAGCAAAATACGAACAATTTTTTTTGTTATAAAGCATTATGTGAATGAACACAAGATCCAAATTGCAGATCAATTGTCTCTTTTTTTTGTGTTTTTTATGTATAATGAGTTTTGAAAATGTGACCAAATGGTCTGTTTTATTACAAAATATAATAAATACATGAGATATTTTTGTTAAAATTTAGCCTGCCATCTCTTTATATTTGCTAAAAGATTGATGTTCTGTAAATACATGGTTTTGGTGTGAGACCCAGTTGTGTTACCTCCGGTGAGGATATCGAAAGGTAGCTTGTTGGTCCTCTCTTTGTTTCTCTCTGTATCTCTGTATCAACCCCCATGGGATTGTTTAGCAAAATACGAACAGGCTAATTCAAAGTCACCCATGTGTTACTAACATCACAATTTTTTGTTATAAAGCATTAATTGAATGAACACAAGATCCAAATTGCAGATCAATTGTCGCTTTTATTTGTCTTTTTTATGTATAATGAGTTTTGAAAATGTGACCAAATGGTCTGTTTTATTACAAAATATAATAAATACATGAGATATTTTTGTTAAAATTGAGCCTGCCATCTCTTTATATTTGCTAAAAGATTGATGGTCTGTAAATACATGGTTTTGGTGTGAGAACCAGTTGTGTTACCTCCGGTGAGGATATCAAAAGGTAGCTTGTTGGTACCCTCTCTTTGTTTCTCTATGTAAATTACATTAAGTAATCAAAAAAGGTGAATGAACAGTTTTATGAATTCTATGGTCAGACTTGTTGAAAATGACTGCATCAAAATATCCTGCCAAGGACCAATGATAACTGGAACTTTACTAAGCATTAGCAGCCTCGAAGGTAGCCATTAAGGATGCTTGGAAAGGGGGCTGTGTTTTATGGTACAAACCCGTGTCCCAAGCAGACTGAGTGCTGCTAGCTATGCAGATACTAAGAGTGTGTTTTTTTCAAAGAAACCTGCCTTTGCTGCGTGGCGCCGCGTCTCAATGCGTTTTGACTTTCCGCTTCGCTCCTGAACCTTATTGTTCCCTTTCCTTCCTTGCTCCTTGATCCTATGCCGTTTCTTCCTGGGACCTGGTTGTTCTGGCCCTTGGTTTCCTTGGGTCCTTACTTTCCTGGTTCTTGGTTCCCGGTCCTGGCCTCGGGTTAGTCTCCTGCTCTGACCTTTCCTGTTCTCCTCCACCTACCCTGCCTCCTTGCCTGCTCCTTCCAGTAACCTTCCCCTGGCCTCTTACCTTCTCACCAGAGTTCCTTCTCTCTGTTTGCTTCACTGCCTCCTGCCTTGCTTGGGTGCCGTGGCTCTTGGATCTTCTGTAAATCCAGCAGCATTGGAACACAACACACTCAGTCCAGCAAATCCAGCAGCATTGGAACACTACGCACTCTAGCCTGCAGATCTACATCGACAGACCTTCCCTGCCAGTGCTTGCACTGTTCTGGCATCACGTTAAAAACAGGGAAGAGTCCATCATGGCATCAGGAGCTGGTCCCCTTTCAATCCTGTGTTATCAGGGCGGAACTGGGACTGGTTCTTTGTGCTGCATTCCATCTTCCAGCCTATGACTTCAACGATCTGGCTACTCCAGTACGTAAGTCTCTTGGATACTCAGGTACGCAACGTCCACGGGACGCACAATTTAACAGATTGAGATGCCTTACCTCCAGTTCTAATACTGAGATGGATGAATCTCAGGATCTCAGAGAAGAGATCAGAGCATTACGGTCCGAGATGGCTACTCTACATCAAGAAAATGTAAATCTACATCACATGGTTGTTTAGGGAACTGGCACCAACACACAAGCCGAGACATCCATGGCGCAGACAGCACCCATGAAGTTCGATGGGGATCCAAGACGAGTGGCTGAATTCTGTAACCACTGTAGGATTCATTTTCTATTTCGGCCATTACATTTTAGTTAAGAAAAAGCAAGATTGGATATATACTAGGGAACCTGACTGCGAACGCTCTAGCATGGGCAGCTTCTTTGGTATCAGCTAACAGTCCCATTCTCAGTGATTTTGTGGCCTTTGAAAAAGCATTTTTGGAAGTTTTCCAGTCACCCAACTTGGCTACCTTGGCACAGAATCAGTTGATGGACCTAAAACAGGGATCAAGTGATATTATCGCATACATCAGTCGATTTCGTCAATTGGCTACTGACTCACAATGGCCTGAAGTGACTCAAAAGGCTATTTTCCGGTGAAGTTTGAGAGAGGAGTACAAAGATGAACTGCTTCATATACCTGAACCAGACACTCTGCAGTCCGTTCCGGAACAATTCCTACGTTTCGATCTTCGATTGGCGGAACGAACAGGTGAAAGACATCGGATGGAAAAAGCATATCCAAGGTCCTTTCCTCTACCAGTTGGAGCTTCAAGTATCTCTGAGGCAGGTCCTGAACCTATGCAATTAGGTGTGGTCAGAGGTCCTTTGTTCGAGACAGAAAAGAAACACAGAAGAGATCTCTGTTTATGTCTGTATTGTGGTGCAGCCGGACATTATCTAGGTACCTGTCTTTTGCAACCACCTAGGAAGTTGGAAAACTAATAGGCCTGTCCCCTATGGGGAAGGCAACGACAGGCCCTTCTTCCCTTCCAGTCCTTCCTGGTCCGGAGATGACTCTTCGACCCATGCAACCAGGAGTCCTTATGGCATTACGGATCGCAGTTAGCTGGCAAGACAAGTCAGTTGAGGTATTGGGTACCTTGGATTGCGGTGCCTCAGGCAATTACATTTATGTAGACTTTGCCATGAAGAACGGTATACCTTTGCTGGACAAGAGCTATGCCACCTTGATTAAGGTGATCGATGGCACTCCCTTGGCTTCTGGTCCCATTTGACAACACACCGGGGCTCTACAGCTTCAGATCGAGGAACACCGAGAAATGATTTCCCTTACACAATAATTTTGGGCTTGCCCTGGTTTCTGTACCACAATCCCAACATTAATTGGGTATCCCGTATACTAACTTTCACTTCGGACCACTCTTTCCGGAGTGCTGTTCTTCCAGATCCATTTCAGAGGTCTCTACGATAGCTACTCGGACGGAGGGAAACGGATTCCCCGCTTATGTTCTTTGTCGTCTGTGCCTCCTGAGTATGCAGAATACCATGCTGTCTTTTCTGAACCTGGTGATATTCCCTTGCCACCTCACAGGGCCTTTGATTGTGCCATAGAATTACTACCTGACGCTGTGATTCCACATGGTAAGGTGTATTCCTTGTCTCCCCACGAAAAGGGAGTAATACAGGACTATTTGGATGAATGTCTTCAAAAGGGGTATATCACGCCTTCCAAGTCTCCAGCAGGATTTCCATTGTTTTTTGTCAAGAAAAAGGAGGGCACCCTGCGCCCTTGTGTCGATTATCGGCAGTTGAATGATAACACACGGAAGGACCGATATACGCTGCCTTTGATACGTGACATGATGGAATCCCTGCGCATTGCCTGTGTGTTTTGTAAGTTGGACCTACGAGGGGCATACCACTTGGTACAGATTAAACCCGGTGATGAGTGGAAAACGACCTTCAAGACACCGTCTGGGCACTTCGAATATCGGGTGATGCCATTCAGTCTATGCAATGCCCCGGCCGTTTTCCAATGTTTTATGGATTACATCTTTTCGGATCTAATTGGGGTGACAGTATGGGTATATCTTGATGATATACTGGTGTTTTCTAGGGCTAGAAAGGAACACATATGCCATGTGAAGGAAGTCCTCAGTCATTTACATCAGAACCACTTGTTTACCAAGGCCGAGAAATGCCTTTTTCACCAGGATAGCATTGAATTCCTCGGTTATGTGATCAGCGGTTCCGGCATACACATGGATCCTGCCAAGTTGCGTGCTATCCAGAAGTGGAGACAACCTTATGATTTGAAGTCCCTTCAGCGATTTCTAGGATTCACCAATTTTTACAGACACTTTATACCCTGCTTCTCACACTTAACTGCTCCTTTGTCCGATCTGACTAGCAGCAAGACACCTTTTGTGTGGAATTCCGAGGCTACCTTGGTTTTTGAACGACTTAAGGAGGCCTTCAGCACTTCCCCGATCTTGCATCACCCAGACGAAAATAGGCCATTCATCGTAGAGGCTGACGCATCGGATTTTGCTGTCGGATCAGTCCTTTTACAGAAGGAAACTCAGTCGGAACAGAATTTCCAGTGGCGTACTATTCATGGAAATTATATCTAGTGAGCAGAATTATGCTGTTATCAAAAAGGAGCACCTGGCCATAAAGGTTGCATTTGAAGAATGTCGTCACCACCTGCTGGGAAGACGGTTTTCGGTGGCTGTCGACACTGACCATCGAAATTTACAATACCTACGTTCTCTTCGGTGTCATACCTCTCGCCAGGCCCGTTGGGCCTTTTTCTTCTCTCACTATGACTTCACCATTACCTACATTCTTCACGCTCGGAATCTGAAGGCTGATGCCCTGTCTCGCTCTTTTGAGGACAACATCAAGCAGGACTGCCAGAATCAACCATTGATCGCTCTGAAGCACTTCCTGCTGGTGCCCTCACACTACCTGCAAACCATCTTACAGGATACTTTGTCCGATCCCAGCCAGTCTATGTTGTTGAAACGGTGGTCAGTCAAAATCTCGAAAACAAAATCTCGAATGACAAAAAGCCCGAAACAAAAATCTCGAAAAAAAAAATATCGAATTTTGTATTTATTTATTTATATATGTTTTTGGGGTCAGGTAAGTAAAAAAAAGGGGTAAAATAAAAAAAAAATGAAAAAAAAGGGGGGTTGGGGGGGAACCCCCCCATTTTGGAAAAAAACACATTGAAAAAAAAATTCGATATTTTTTTTTTCGGCCTTTTGTATTCGAGATTTTTGTTTTCGAGATTTTTTGATTCGGTATTATCACTATGAACCTGTTGAAACGTCCCCAAGTAAGCGAGAGTAACGGTCAGCTCTTCTTTCGTAACAGATTGTACATTCCCACTGACTCTCTTCGAACTGCTGTTTTACAGGGACGTCATGACTCTAAGATTGGGGGGCATTGTGGCATCCGGGCTGCCCTAGAATTGGTTGCCAGACAATTCTGGTGGCCAGGATGGGCCAGTCAGACCAAGCAGTATGTGGAATGCTCTCCCGTGTGTGCCCAGGCTAAGATTCCCCGAAAGAAGCCTCTTGGTCTACTGCAACCTACTGGAACCCTGCCTTATCCATGGCACACCATTGCCACAGATTTTATAGTGGAACTTCCACCATCTGAGGGTTATACTTGTATTATGGTGGTCATTGATTGTTTCTCCAAGTTGGCCCATTTCATTCCGTTTACGAAGATTCCCTCTGCGGGTTGTATGGCACAAGCATTCCTGCATAACATCTATCGCTTGCATGGGCTTCCAGAAAAGATTATCTCCGACTGGGGATCCCAGTTCATCTCTACCTTCTGGAAGCAGCTTTGTCGTCACCTGGATATTCATCGCGCTCTCAGTTCTGGCTACCATCCGCAATCCAATGGACAAACAGAGTGGACTAATCAGACTTTGGAACAGTATCTACTCTGCTTCACCAACGCTTCACAGACCAACAGGGCGACACATCTGGATCTGGCTGAGGTGGCATACAATAACTCTGTGCATACTGCCACCGTATTAAGTCCTTTTCTCTGTTTCTCGGGGCACCACCCCAAATTGCTGCCGTTTCATCCTGTCCAGCCCAGCGCCGTTCCTTCAGCAAATGGTCTCCGACATCCAGAAACCTCATACCCGAGCTGCTGGTACCCTTGCAAAGGCATGCGAGAGCATGAAGGCACAGGCAGATAGGAGACAAAGTCTTGAGTCTGCATTCCAGGTTGGGGATATGGTGTGGCTCTCCTCCAAAAACTTACCAGTTCACAATCTACCACCGAAACTTGCACCACGTTTCCTTGGGCCTTTTTGGATTGTGAAACGAGTATCCCCAGTGAAATTTAAGTTATGTTTGCCCTTGTCTTGGTGGGTCGACCCTGTTTTTCATGTTTCTCTGTTAAAGCCGTTTCTGTCTGATCCCTATGGGTGCTCCTGCTCCCGTCCAGCTGCCATAGCTCTAGAGGAAACACCAGAGTTCGAGGTACAGGAGATTTGTGATTCTCGTTACCTTCGGGGTAGGCTCCAGTTTTTGGTGGATTGGAAAGGTTATTCTGCTTGTGATCGCACATGGGAACCGAGTGGGACTGTGCATGCTCCTCGTTTGGTGCAAGAGTTCTATCTTCGCCACCCATGGAAACCGGGGGCCCATGGCCTTTCTGGGAGGGAGCATGTTGTTAGGACACCTACCTGTGCTGGAAGGCAGGGGGGTCCTTTGGGGTGAGGCCGAGCCTGGCGGTTGTATCCCCAGTTCCGGGTTTGGAGGAGATGCGCCTTCCTGGGTTCACCTTCTCATAAGGTGCCATCCAGTTCTGTGTGGGCTGGTGAGCGTGCGCCGAGAGCACGGGTCGTTGGGGAACGAGCGTGCGTCTCAAGCCTCATTCTTGTGGCGGCTCTGCTTCTGTGCATGTGCCGGACCTGCTTGCGCGTCAAGCATCACTTCCATGCCGGGTTCCTACTTAAGCAATCTGGTCTGGAAACTTGCCGCGTCTCAATGCGTTTTGACCTTCCGCTTTGCTCCTGAACCTTATTGTTTACTTACCTTCCTTGCTCCTTGTTCCTGTGCCGGTCTTCCTGGGACCTGGTTGTTCTAGCCCTGGGTTTCCTTGGGTCCTTACTTTCCTGGTTCTTGGTTCCCGGTCCTGGGGTTAGTCTCCTGCTCTGACCCTTCCTGTTCTCCCCCGCCTGCCCTGCCTCCTTGCCTGCTCCTTCCAGTTACCTTCCCCTGGCCTCTTGACTTCTCTCCAGAGTTCCTTCACTCTGTTTGCTTTGCTGCCTCCTACCTTGCTTGGGTGCCTTGGCTCTTGGATCTTCTGCAAATGCAGCAGCATTGGAACACAACACACTCAGTCCAGCAAATCCAGCAGCATTGGACCACTATGTACTCTATCCTGCAGATCTACATCGACAGACCTTCCCTGCGAGTGCTTGCACTGTTCTGGCGTCCCGTTAAAAACAGGGATGAGTCCATTTGTGGCGTCAGGAGCTGGTCCCCTTTCAATCCTGTGTTATCAGGGCGGTTCTTTGCACTGCATTCCATCTTCCAGCCTATGACTTCAACGATCTGGCTACTCCAGTACGCAAGTCTCTTGGAAACTCAGATACGCAACGTCCACGGGACGCACAACTTAACAACAGAAAATGTTTGTTTAAAAAAGAAAAGATTCCCGTAGCACTTGTGTAGGGATCTACATGGGTGCTAATGGTGATGTGTTCGCTCTGGCCCTTAAGTTGGGTGGCGGGACGTTAGCGATAGGGTCGGCCCGCCGCCTCGAGGCATATCACCCCAATAGTGATTGAAATAAACTTCAGTATAAATCCTGAAGCGTCACACTGTATTTGGGATTTGCTGAGCTTCTGAAACGTTTAAGAGATTTGGTCAAGGGTGTTCAAGCTGCAATATTTGAATGGCTATAAAAGAGAATCTTACCAACTCTTTTAACTGTGTAGAGATGTATGAAGATGGCACTGATGAATGTTCTTATTTGAGAGCTCATTTTAAAAAGAGGGTTAGGTGATTTTTTAATCAAACATTTTACTTTAGAGTAGGATTTAACTGAAAAGAATTGTGTCTAATAAGGTTATCGAGAAAAACACATTTTATTTGAAGGGGTTCTTCTGTTCGGAGATGCGATCTTATGTCCGTTGATTGTAGAAAGGGCCTAGGATAATATCATGTTTAACATTTTTACGGTATGCAAAACAAAATATTTAAAATGAGTTATTTTCTATATTTCAGGAGATGCTAGCCTACGCCCTTAGGGATGTTTTTGGAGAACTTTCTCTGATGGGAGACCTGGCACTGGCATATGATGCAGTATTTTGTTATATTATGCTTGACCTATAGAATATAGAATACCTACTGTAGAATGCTACCTCATGGGCCTGGAATGGCACCAGCGTATTAATAAAGCTGTTAGAGGTAAGAGGGGCATGAGAAATAGTTGGAAGGGCATTGACAAAAGATGTGATTTTAGGGATTTCTGGAAGAGGAGAAGGTTAATATTCTGTTGCAAGTTACAGGCCAAATCAAACAAAAGAACACAAGCTCTGATAATGGCGTGTTTCGCTTATCACACCTGAATTGATACTGAATCGAAATAATGCCTGCAGGAAAGGCTCTTAGATATACAATGGTGTCTTTGGAATCATAGCAGCCCTTGCACACACTGGTTTAGTGATGAGGAGGCAGTCACACAACTGAAGGCGCCCTGGGCCTCATTCTTAGCCTGGCAGTCTGGAAATAAGGGGGCAGGTAGCAACGTGTCGGCACCCTTCCTGGACCACCTGACTAGGAGAATGCCTGCAGTGGCCGGATCTCCCAGCAGGTTTGACCTGGCTGATGTACCGGTCCCCTGCAGGCATGTTTCTGACAGAAGTTCTGCAATGGTGCCAGTGCCTCTGCGTCCCCATTCCCGTGGAGTCCTATGCGACTCTATGGGAATGGGGACTTAAGTTCCTGCTGCCTGACATCCTGGGCCGCCGTGACTTGTAATGTCCTGGTGGCGCAAGGATATCAGGTGGCAGGAATAGTGTTACTAGGTTGGCAGCAACCCTCGTAATGAGGCCCATCTCTGCCTCTGTTAGTGACGAGGAAGTTACATTACAAGACTTTTCGATCTCCCTGTCTCTGTGGTCTAAGAGGAAGTCGTATATACCACGTTACTGGTGGAATTGGGGCAATAATGGGCCCAAAACAGACAGCGGAGGTTGCAGTTTCAGTTCCTCCCAGCATCTCAGGGGCAAGTGTAAGGTAAGTGTGCAGATTTTATCAGGCGGCAAGGGAAGACCAACAGATAACATACTTGAACAGCGGGAGAAGACAATAAATATCAGGTCTCTATCTCTACTTGCTCCAGCCAATTGGTCAGATAGTAACTGATCAGATTAATGATAATATAGACAGAGTTTATTCTTCATCACACTCCTGATATTAGCAGGCATTGCTGTTGGAAAGCAGCAATACTCGGGTAGAAGAAAGGGAATGACACCACAAATACAGAGGCAATAGCATTAATGGAAGTGTACCCCCCCTATCTGTATGTAGTCCCTTTGAGAAACAGCCTTCCCATCATGGATACAAAAGCACATCACAAATGTACTTGGCAAGCAGATTGCTACTATCACCACCACACCAGCACTATCACACCAACACGAACTCAAACCGAGCCTGCATGCTGCTAGTCCACTATAAAAGTCAAAAGTGTGCAGAACTTCGGAGAGTGTAAACCGGGACTGAAACATGACACTTGCACATTTTGCTGTTAAATGGTTTGCTGATCATCTGTGCACTCTTATATGCAGCAACAGCATGGACAGACATGGAAAGAAGTCAAATGATCTGTGGTGCATCCCTCTTTAAATATTCAGACAACACGTTACATTACCTTCAGTATAAAGCCTTTTAGAGCAAAAATAAAATATTGTATAACAAAAACTGGGTGAGTAAAGGTTACTATGATATTTAATTGTTATATAGTATTTTTATAATGTATTAATTAAGTTTATGTTGTTATCTTAACGTTATTGCGTCTGATGTTTGTTCTAATACTGACATGTGCTGTGAGAGCGTGTAGTATAAGTGTGTGTGTGGCTTAAGTGCATGTTGCATAACAACGTGTGTCATAGGAGTTTGTTTTAGAGTGTGTCGTAGGGCTGTGTGTTGTAGGAGCATGTGTTATAGGAGTGTGTGTGGTTGGAGCACATGTCGTATGAGTATCAGAGAGATGTATGACTTCTCCAATTCGTACTTGTGTGTAAGTGTGGTAGCTGCATTTGTCATAGTAGCATGTGTTGTAGGAGTGTGTGTCATAAGAGTGTGTGTTAAAAGAGTGTGTGGTGAGCATGCATCATAATAATGCGTGTCATAAGAGTGTGTTTTGAAAGATTATGTGTGGTTGCAACATCTGTCATAGAGCACATGCCGTACGTCCACTGGCTATGTGTAGTAGGCATGTGTGTAGTAGGAAAATGTATCGTAGGAATGTGTCTCATAGGAGTGTGTGTAATAGGAACACTTGTTTAGGAGTGCGGTAGAGTGTGTGTTGAAATCTGCTTGTGCAGTGTATGCCCCCTATATGTATGAAAGTTCACATTAAAGTTAACTTTAACTTTAAAGTGCAGTTTTAACACATATACAAGGGGTACATTACTTTTCTATTTCATACTTGTATGCATTTTACAGCTCCTTAAAATCATCAAAGTTAGCGCTGACTTTCCTGTCAGTTTTCAAAAGATGTCAATTACAGTTGGTATGAAAATGCATGCATTGCATCCTCTGAGAGGCCGAGAGGTAACAGCAAAATTAGCACTGACTGATGTCAGTTTTTAGATGTAAATTGTGTAATGTATGCGGGGGACGCAAAAAGAAGGACCACGGCATGGAACTGGCAGGAGGATAGGAGCCAAACTATAGTTTGGAAGAACTCGAACCACAGTGGGTCCAGAGATGGGTGGGGAAGTGAAGGAGAGGATATATATGCAGAGTGTGTTCTCTGCTTATGGATTGGTTAAGGTGTGTGGTGAGGGTGATAATGCAGCATGTTCTTTCTTCATGAAAACGTTCTTTTTGCTTTCAATTGTCTACCCCCACCGGGACACATACTGCCTACGCAACTACTGACCGTGAGCTGAGACAGCTCTTGTTATATTTCTGAAGGAATAAGTGGAGGATTAACTGTTGTAGAAGATGATTGTACAATGATCCTTAGTTCAAACATCTGGGCACTAAAAAGAGGAAGAACAGAGAGATGGTTACCAGCAGCAGGAAGTGGCAAACTAGTGTCCACCTTTACCCACACAAGATCAACAGAGTAAAAGTTAGGACAACCGAATGGCTCAGATTCCCTTCACCACTACACCCACAAGGAAGTTGTCACTATGGATGAGGTGACAAAGATATGATTGAGTGGATGGCTGGGATTAACCATTCTTGTGACATGGAAATTGAATTTCCAGAGAAGGGATGTTGGTTCTGGTAAAATGCTGAAAGGAGCAATATTATTATATGTGAGGAGCTGTGCGATGTGCTCCTTGCCTGCACAGGATGGAATTCATAGAGTTTGGTAAAACACAACAGCACACATCAGAGGCTAATGACAAATGTTGAGCAATATGACAAAATCTCATTAATTGCCATGAAATAGATCCTGAATGCTGATCCAATTGCCCTAACAGCACTTGATCCAACAAGCAAGACCCCAGTAAACTAAGGAAATTGGTACAGTCTTAAAGAAACCCTTCCAGGGTGATATTGGTTAGTTCCATGGTAGAAACAACCATGCTCAATGAAGACAAAGCAAACCCCAGTTTGGGCACCAAATGTAACCAAATGTGACAGGACATGAGCGGGTGCTCTAAAGAATCCTCACCAAATTAAACCCTCTTGAGATATAGCAACATCATATCAGAACAGCCCTTTGCCCATGACTACAGCTTTGTGTTTTGTCGCATAGGCCTCAATACATGCGAGGAAATCTGAAGTGCCTGACCAGAAAGAAACACAAGGCTAAGAAAGAAGCGTTTGGCATCATGCTGCCTGCAAAGCTTAGTGTGAAGGTTGCATATAAATGTTTTACAAAAGGAGTAAAAGTGAGGCGTAAAGGCAATGTTGCTTGTTTTTACTCTTCACCTCTGCACTCGTTTTGCCAAAATGTAACCTTGCATTCAGGGTACCCAACAGCAGGTAAGTGCTAAAGTTGCAGGTTTCCTGTATGCAGTTTACACTTTTGATAACATGCCCTCCCTGACCCGCTCACATTTGTCGGTACTTATACATGTCTAGAGATGAATCGCATGGCTCATGGGGAAGTGTGAGGATGTCATGTGAAGTCAATGACTGACCTTGCGGGTGCTGCTGAGTTGTGTCCACAGTCCCTCTCATGAATTGGGAATTGATGAAGACACACAGGACTTCCTTGGTGGCAGTCATGGTCTCCTTAGAGTTAAGGCCCCTCCAGTAATCTCGGGTGCCTGAGAGATGCATGGAAGGCTTCCCTTTCACCCAGGGCTTCACCTTCTGCCACCTATTCTTGACATTGTGGATAATGCATAATCCCATAGTCTCGGGAGGATAGCTCAGGGGCAACATGCTCGCCTTGGAAGCAAGACGACACGGAGCAACAAAGATTCGATCCCTGGTATGTGCTTACAAACCTCTGGGTATTAAGCGCGTTATAAATAATCAATCATATCACATTACACACTTATCAATGATGACGTCAGTACTCCCCTGAGATACTTGCCTTGCAGTAATGCAGAGGTTGGGCCAATCCAGCGTGCATATGCAGGGACCAGGTAGTGAAGGTTCATTCATTCTAGCCCGTTATGTCTTTGGGGTCTGATTGCTGTAATCTGGGAGATGCTATAATCTGGTGATTCGAGGCAGCTAATTTGGGGTGCGACCAGCCAAACATCAAATCTGACCTCATTTGAAAGGAAGCAATGCCAAATTGGCACTTCGGCTGGGTAGTGGATGTTGCACAATGCCCGGCTACCAGTTGTTGCCATTTGAAGACACACTTGTGGGCACTAGTGGAAGCAGAACACGTATATTGTGTTGAACGCTTTTTATGCACGTGCAATTTATAGTGCACATACCACGTCCACAGCGCATTTTGTCCACGAGCTGTGCTGGATTTACAAGGGCAACGAATTTGGTTTTATTTGGAGCACAATTGATGCACATAATATTTCTTGGACTCGCTTGCATCCGGGAAATAGTACTTTTTGCTAAATGTGTGGGCAAGCTTTGTGTGCACATACTAACAAGGAGATATCTGTTTTGTGGCTTATGATTATTGCATACATTTGTGTTGTGATTGAGCAAACTTGATCTTGTCTAGTCACAGGGGCAGTTTAATGCATTCCACATCGTGTGCTTGTTCAATTCCGTTGTAAATCCTCCCCAGGACTACATGACAGATTAAATTTGTACTCTGAAGAAGTGAGAGGTTTGTTTTTCCCAACGCCCCAGTCATATTTCTCCTTTCCTGCTTAGACACAAAATCCATCAGCTCTGAAATACTGACCGGCACTTTGCACCCTCAAGCATGTTAGTTTTGCTTGTGGAGTTGTTTGAAAATTGTTGTCGCAGTAAATTAGTTTTTGTTATTAATGTAGCCAAGTATGACATTCTTCTGGGACAGCGCCTCTAAAGTTCTGATTTCACCATTAAGACTAAAGTTTGATCAACTCCTTCGTGCCCCCGCCCTTCAGTTCTGGTTCTACTTTCTGGTTTTCCATTACTTGCTTGGCATATCAGTAATATCTATCAGGGGTGTTGGGGGAGTATGCCATGTGCAGTAGATGGCTCTGCAGATTTACTGACCCAGAGGGCCTCTGAGAGGACTGTGCGGCCTGGGGGGCAGTCAGTCACACATCAGGCTGGGATCAGACTGATTCCATATCCTCACATACCAAATTTAAATGATGACATCTGAAAGGCTGATCGTTTGGTAGTCATTCTAATGCATACTTGCATTTGAACGGTTCTTGCACTGGGAATGAGTCCAAAATATGTCAAACTTTCTTCTTAAAAGACAGCATGATATGATGTGATATGGCATTTATAACTTGCCTGTACACAAGTTTTGCATGTGTTGTGCTTGCTGCAGAGTGCATTATAATCAGGCTTTTGCCAGAAAGGACTGGTAGCCCTTTACGAGTCTCTGATATGACTGGTTACTGGTTTGCATGACATGTAACAGAGCACTTGCCAGAGTTTAAGGTTCATTCTAAACTTTCCAGCCATCGCCTCTTTTGTTTTGTCTATGTCACCCCAAGTGGGACGGGTATGCCCAGACGTGGGTCTTGAGCTTGGGCCTAGAGGCTCAAGCTACACCACACCGATGACTCCCAATGAGGCCATTATTGATGGTTGCTTGTGGTCTTGTGCAGTTCTGGTTGGACTGCCACTTTTGGTGTGCGAGCAAGCCTGGTTTACATACGGTCTTTCCCCTTTCTATAATAGCATGGCAGTTTGAAGAGCAGTGGTCTGGAGGGTTTCCAAGAGCAGTGCCAGAGGTTAAAATTAATTCCAAACCTTCATGTTATCAGCTCTTGTAACAGAGCCTGCACCTGACCTAGCATACTTTCAGAAAAAAATATACTTTTCTGGGAATCGGATTTAATCATAATCTGCCCCCATGTTTCATTCATACATTGAATACTGCAAGTGTTTCTTTTGTTGCTGTGACAATCACTTTGTTGGAGACTATAGGCCTCATTACGAGGAAGGCGGTAGAGGGTTAACAGCTCTGGTAAAGCTGCCGGCGCCGTTAACCCTCTACCGCCTCATTACGAGGTCTGCTTGCGGGTCCCACTAAGGACGTCTGGTAAAACCAGGCATACTTAGCGGGACCCGCTAGCAGACCAGGATGCTAACAACGGGACCTTCATTAACGGGCCTGTTGTTAGCATCCTCCCCATTCCCATTGAGCCCTATGGGGGTTCAAATGGGAATGGGGATGTACCGGTTCCGGGTCCCAGGAAAGGGAATTACCCGGCCCTAAGGTCAGAATGGCCCGGTAATTCCTCATTCCTGGAACCCGGACCCGGTACCCGATATGGGGGTAGCCATGCCACTAAAAGTGGCATGGCTACCCCCATATTCGTAATGAGGCCCTATGTCTACTTTTGGTACACTAAAAATGACTCGCTTTTTTGTATGTCAGGTCCACAGGGATATGCAGATACTGTGATTGTTTTCCTCATAATTAAACAACTTGGTGATCAGTGCAGACGGGATTCTAACTCAGGTCTCATAGTTCCACTGATGACAATCTAATCAGTAGATTACTTCTTGATGTGTAACTAATTCAGAGGGTACATATTTTGCAATTAAGGATGATGAATTCTGTTCTATTAAGAGGGTATGTTTTGCTAAGTAAGAATTATTTTTTTTAGTGCAGGTCTGTGTAGAAACATAAGGAAATGTACCTTGCTTACCCTTTGAGCAGCCAAGAAAGGCACATTAGGAGCAGGGGAAGGCAAATAATCATAAAGCGTGTGGATTCCATCTAGAAATAACCGTCCATTTGCTTCACCTACACACAGACACCTAATGCACTCTTTTCGCTTGTGGGTTCATCACTACAACGTACATCACTACAAGAAGTAGCAAGACAGGTGATAAAGGTTAGTTATGTAGTTATCTCCTCCTGTGTCCCTTTTCTTTCTGCTTGTCACTCAGAACAGACTGAGGCACTGGACTGATGCTATTGTACTCATCCACACCTACTGGAATTGCACAGTCCAGCTGCGCATCACTGGTGGGGCCATTACCTGCCCCCACAACATCTGCTCCACCCCCCCTCCCCATTTTGTGTTTGTGGATACTGAAAATCATGTTATGCTATGGCCCTCCTTTGTAATGTCTAGTGTGACCTTTATTTGCAATCTTCCTTTATAGTCAGGCAGGGTAGAATCTCCTTGATAACAGCCCTCTTCCCTTGCGTCCGCCCCCGTCTTTGTGACTTCGGCTGGCTACAAAACCCTATCAAGTATCATCTGTGCTGTCTGAAAGGTTTTCTGCTGGAGCCCTTAGCCTAATGAAAATGTCTGCTCTACAGCTGGGACTCTGCAGTATCTGCCATGTTTCTCTGCAGCATTTACATGTCCGTGAGATATTGGCCCTGTGGGAGAAACTGCTTGAAGCACATGAATAAATAATACAGCTAAATGAATTACATATGGACAACATTCACAAATGAAATGTAATTGCCCAGGCCACGTACCCAGAAACACTTGTGTACAGGCGTGTTATAAATGACTTATCATATCATGTAATTATCAATTATATTCCTTCCCCAAGCCCTTTAGGATCTCTTTTTAGCAGCGTTTCATAGAGATTCCTGTTTCCATTTAATTTGACACTACTTCCCTATGTGAACATGCACTCTGTGACAAGTTGAAATGTGTGGTTCAGCGAGAATTGGTGCCAAGGTCAACAGCACTCACATGATTGCCCAAAGCAGCCTGAACTAAAATAGGCAATGGGATTGATCATAAGCGATCGAAAGTCATCGCCCCGCTGCGGGAATCTGTAGACCTGAGGTTGTCATATGATGCACTGCCCAATAGTGAACATTATAGCAATAACAGACGTGGCAGTGGGCTGGTAAAAGCCCACAAGGCCAAGTTATAGGCCCACGCAAAGGAAAAGGTAAATGAGAGGGCTAGGCGGGTGGGAAAAGCTTTAAATGGGAGAGGCTGGTGGGGGACATGAGGAGGGCACTGGAACATGTCATGCAGTGGGAAGAATTTGGGGAGTTGGCGTGGCAGTGCCAGCAGCTGTCAGCTTGCCTGACACATGGTCATGGATCGTGAGATTCAGCCTGCGATCCAAGCAACCTGATTGGATGCCATGCCGACCCCAGATGCTAATATAAAAAGACTATGAGGTTATTTAATTTAATGTATTGAATGCGATTTAGTTTACATAATAAACTTTACACATACTATACATAAAATATAACATACTGTCCATAAAGCACCAAAACAACAATAATAAAACCATGAAAAACATACAAACTTCACTTCCCATATAATAACAAAAGAATATATTAGACAATCATATTTACAATATCCACGCAGTACACCTTTCTAACTCAGATAAACAATTCATCTTTTAACAATTTCAATCTAAAATAATTGAACATTCAAGACTTCCCTTTCCATTCCTTTACTAATGTAAAACATTCTTTGTACTATTCAATGGTATTAGGTATACTTATATTTGTTCTCCCCAAACAATTTGCCTATAAGGATGGTATCAAGAAACTAGTATCCAGCTAATCATAGTCGTTTGTTGTTAATTACGTTCCCTATTACTTATATTGTTATGCCCAACTTGGCTTCAATCTTCAACCAGATTTTATAGAGTGCAGCCATCAAACGCATACTATTAATATGAATACAATAAAGCCAGAAGGACATCTCCCCAATGGCTTTCCAATTATGCACATACATACCAATATAATACTTGATTATATTAGCCATAGTGTGGCATTCGGTAAGCAGATGCTTGGCTGTCTCCAGGATTTCCTGTTCTTTACACGTCCGGCAGAATCGTTGTTCAATAGGGACCTTGGGCCTCATTGCAAGTTCGGCGGTAGCCGTGACTGAATTACAGGCATGGCTACCGCTGAACTCGCATCCGGCACCGCCATCCGCAAATGGACACTTACTGGCCCATTACGAGTTGAAAGGGCCGGTAATTACCCATTCGCGGGTGGCGGTAATACCGGGCTTCTCATGCACCATTCTGCCGCATAGGGCAGAGTGGTGATAAGGAGCATGGATGCACAGTGCATCCATGTGTTTCCCTTGCGGGTGTCGCACAGCTCGCCAGGTCAGACCTGGCGGGCTGTCAGGGACCCGTGAGGGAAACTCAGAATAAGGCGGTACGGTATGGACGGTGCCGGTACCATACCGGCACCGTCCATACAGTACCACCAGGGTCATAATGAGGCCCCTTATCTTTAATCCCTGTAACCGTCACTGTTGGGAGCTGCTCCATTCTAAATAGAAGAATGAAGTGCCTGAGCCTTTTAGATGGACATAGGTTCAAGTAGCTCTGCACTTCTTAAAGGAATACAGTCTTTGTTGTACAAACTGATAGCTTTTTAACCTATTAAGGTGGTTGAAATTCTCCAAGCAATCCCATAGGTGAATGCGCTTCCCTAACGCATTGTGCATTTCTTCTGAGTAGCTTACTCCTCTACAAGTACAGCCTATCTCCGCTAGAAATTTTGCTATAGAACCTTGCAGCGAAAAAGTGGTATGTCTTTTAGATATTTCCTGATGGACTGATATTAGTAATGCATTTTTTGTACCACTAATCATCTTCAGACAAAGCACTGCACTCTTCTTTAAGGCTACAGCTTTTAGGGAAATCAACCCTAACTCTAGCCTTATAAGGGCCATGGGTATGCACGTGGGTAAGCCTAAGATCTGCCGCCAAATATTCCCCTCTATGACCTGGAGCAGTTTCAGATATAAATGCAGAAGAGCTTCAAGGTCATATGTCATCATAGGGGAAAATACTTGTAGATATAGTTGGCGAGTTCCCCATAATGTAAAGCCTCCCTGCTTAGTTGTAAAGCTATGGAACAGAGCAGTCATTTGCACTGCTCTGATAGTACGTGTTTGTTTGCATGTAACATAGTCACCGCTGGGGTCAAAATCAATTCCCAAATAACGACATTGAGGAGAATACAGGATTTTAACTTTTCCCACCATAAATTTAACTTGTGCTGTTTTTTTACTAGTATATCTCATAACCTTAGTCTTCTCCAAATGAATAGTGACACCGTTACTTTCTGCATATTGCCACAAGGCAATAGCAGATCGTAGTATCCCACTGATGGTATAATCACATATTACCAGGTCATCTGCATATGCTAGAACAGGGCAGGGAGCCTCATCAATTTTAGGAGGACAATTTTTAGCTGTGGTTATTGCCACTGCTATGTCATACACGTATAGATTATAGATAAGTGGAACAGTGACGCACTGCTGCTTTACCCACCTGTTCTGATAGACCTTTTCTGTTGTATGGTCTTCCTGGTCTAATTTGAGTTTGAGTGAGGTATTTAAGTGTAATGATCTAAGATAGTACAGTAAACCTTCTGGACAGCCCATATTTTCCAACTTCAACCACAGACGACCTCTTGGGATTGAGTTTAATGCAAATCTCACTGTGTTCTTTCAGAGCTTTTCCTTCGACTGCACCAGATCTGTCACAAATGCACTACGTGCCTGCGTGCCCCAGTGCCAAACAGCCACAAAACAGTCAGCGCCCTTGACACCGCCAAGCTTTACACCACAAAAGTCAGCTGTGACTGTTGAAGTAGCGTGTCGTCAGGGGCGTGGCCAATCCTCTGCTATGTTGTTAAAGGCACGGCCTTGCTTTTCCACTTGCCGCAGCTCCGTGAGACACAAGCCCCCAGTTCACAATGGGACACATGATATCAAACACAAGCCTCACATCAAATGCACTGTCAATGGCACAAAACAATCAGCGCCCTTGACACCGCCGGGCTTCACCCGGAGGTTATACAAGAATATATTATATTTGGCAAAAGATGAGGTGAGTGTTTTGGAATGCCTAGAGATGGTTTTAGAATGTTGTTAGGTTTCGGTACTGTCAGGTGAGCAGTGTTATATAAAGGTATACATTATAAAGGGTGGAGTTAGAGTGCTCAGCCCCCTTTAGATGAAGGATGTTTTTTTTTCCTTGGATTGCATACGACTAAAGATGCTTCTCTTTGCCATCACCCAAAACTCATACATCTGGTTTCTCCTACATTTGTATGACATCAATTTGGAACTGTCATGCAACATGGGAGCACCGCCAAACTTGTGGGATGTCCCAATGCACACTAATTATGAGGTAAGGAGTCCTGTTAAAAAAAGAAACAAAACTCCAGAGGGGCGGTTGTGAGAAAGCTGACCATAAAAGGTGCAATTGCATGACTGCTGAGGAGAGCCAAGGGTTTTGCAGTGCTATTCCATCAGGCTCAGAGGAGTAACCAAGGTATGGTGACCAACTCTCCCTCCACCAGCTTTTTTGGACATGCTCTGACTACAGAATGGTTATTTGTTCCTCTCCCTTAAAGTACTCTTCTACCAGGCTCAGATGAGCGCCCTGGTACGTGTGATGTGCTCTGCCTCCTTCAGCTTTTCCCTTCGGATGGTGGCTACTTAAGGGCTTGGATGTGTTCCCTCCTTTGCACCTTGCAGGACTCTTGAAGCAGGTGCAGAGAAATCCCCCAGATGATGCGACCATCTCCACCTCCACTAGCTTTCACTGCTTAATGGTTACAACGAAAGGGCTTCTTTTCATCCCACCCTTCCAGTACTCTCCCACAAGGCTCAGAGGAGTATCTCTTGTGATCTGACCCATCCGCCTCTACCTGCTGTTCCTGAGAAATGGTGACTCCTTAAGAGGTTGTTTTTTCCCTCCCTTGCCACATGACCGGCTTTTCCTGCTCTTTACTACATACTTTGCTTCCGATTTTCCTGTCAAACTGTGACTACTTGAGAGCTTGATTTTTTTACCCCCCCTACCCCTCTCGCAGTGCTAGTGCATCAGGCTCAGAGGAGTGTCCCTGGTTAAGTTATCAACTCTGCCTAATCCAGACTTTACCACCAAACGGTAACTACTTAAGGGCTTGGTATTTTTCCTACAATTTCAGCACTCTCTACCAGTTTTAGAGGAGTGTACATGGTCCCATGACTAGCTCTACCTCCTCTACCTTTTCCTATCGAATTGTGACTAGTAATAGGCTTGCGTTTGTCCTTCCGTTGCCGTGCTATTCCACCAGGCTTAGAGCAGCGTCCCTGGTCACAGGATCATATCTGCCTCCTGCAGCATTTTCTGCCAAATGGTGACTACTTAAGTAATTACTTAAAGGCTTGTTTTGATTCCTACCCTTGCAGTACTCTTTCAGCACGTTACATGTGCAAATAAGTGTCCGTGGTTATGCGAAAACCTGTGCATCACCTCCAGACTTTCCCACCAAATGGTGACACCTCAAAGGCTTGGTGTTTTCGTTTCTTGCAGTGCACTTTCAAGCTCAAAGGATTGTCCAATGTCACTTGATCAGCTCCTACTCCTCCAGCTGTTCCTGCTTAACTGTGACTACTTAAGGGCTTGTTTGGTTTCCTATTCTTGCAGTACTCTTTAGTCAGGTGCAAAGGAATGTCTGTTGTCATGCAACAATCTCTGCCTCCTCCAGGTCTCTTATAAAATGCTGTCTATATTAGGGCCTGTTTCTTTTCCCTCCCTTGCAGTGCTATTCCACCAGGCACAGAGCAGTGTCTCTCTTCGCGTGATCGTTGCCTCCTCCTACAGTTGTCCTACCAAATGGTGATTACATGATCATCTCAGTCTCCTTTTTGTGATAAATAGTGACTACTAAAGGGCTTGTTTTTTTGATCGTTTTTTGTCGTGCTCTTCTATCAAGCTCAAAAGAGTGTAGCATGTCAGGTGACATCCTCATCTTTTGTGATGAATTGTGACTACGAAAGGGCTTATTTTTCCATCCTTTGCCGTGCTCAGAAGAGTGTCCTTAGTCATGCGACCAGCTCAGACGCCTGATATGATATGATGTGATATGGCATTTGTAACGCGCCTATACACAAGTGCTTCAAGGCGCGACGAGGCAGGGAGGGGGAACAAGGGGAGACAGACAACAATCCTACTAGGCCAGGTGTCATTCAGATCGCGCAAGTGCAAGGGGGAGGGGAAGGGAAAGGTGCAAGGGGGAATGGAGAGGGGAAGAGCAGTACACGGTTGGTAGAATACAAGATTAAAAAAATAAGGGCCCGCTGGTGGCAAGTGCAAGGTAAGTGCAGACAAGTGCTCGGTTGGTAGAATACAAGATAAATAGTAAGGGCCTGCTGGTGGCATGTGCAAGGTAAGTGCAGACCAGTGCTGGGAAGGGGGGCTGTAGGTATACAGAGACAATCCCGCAGTGCAGGGGTTGCCAGGGAGACAGTAAAGGGGAGAGTGGCTGGGTCAAGGACCGAGACGGTGAGTAACCCAGTTGCAGATTCAGTGCAGTTTCAGTAATTAGCAGGGGAGAGGGGGAGAGAAAGCAGAAGCAAAGAGGAAGGTGTTGAGGTGCTTCCTGAACCGGAGATGGTTCTCCTCAAGTTTCAGGGAGGCAGGAAGGCTGTTCCAGAGGGAGGCCCCTGCTGCCGAGAGAGATCTACCCCAACTCGTTGCTTGGAGAAGTGGCTGACCCTGAGGTAGTTGGAGGCGGATGAGCGAAGTGTTCGAGAAGGAAGATATTTAGGAAGAGAGAGTTGAAGGTATTTTGGCCCCAGGCCCCAGAAGGCCTTGTGGACAATGCAGAGGGTTTTGAACTTAATCCTCGCAGCCACTGGGAGCCAGTGTAGCAATTTCAGTCCTGGAGAGATACGGTCCGTGGGCTTGAGGCAAAGGACAAGTCTCGCAGGCCTGTTCTGGATGAGTTGCAGAGGGCGGAGAGTAGAAGCAGGCAGATTTAGATAGAGGCTGTTACAGTAGTCATGCTTCAAGAGAACCAGGGCTCTGGAGACAGTGAGCTTCTGGGGGAAGGAGAGGAATGGAAGGATACCTCTGAGGAGGTGCAGCTGGTAATGTGACTTCTTGGAGACGTCAGATATGTGAGGAGAGAAGGAGAGTATGGAGTCGAAGATGACCCCGAGGTTTTTTGCCTTGCAGGTAGCAGGAAGAAGGCCAAGAGAGGCCGGCTAGAGAGCTGCAGGGAAGGAGGGAGTGGGTCTGCCGATGAGTAGAATCTCAGTTTTACTGGCATTAAGGCAGAGGTCATTGGCGGCACACCATTCCTGGATAGCAGAGAGACAGTCAGTGATGAGGGAAGGAGAAGAGGAGGCCGATGGTAGCCGGAAAATGAGCTGGGTATCATCCGCATAGCACTGAGAGTTGGGGCAGAGAGCAGCAATGTGGTGGGCAAGGAGTGCCAGATACTGGTTGAACAGCCAGGAGAGAGTTTAGATCCCTGGGGGACACCACAGGTAGAGAAAAAGATGTCAGAGAGGAAGGACCCCAGTTGGACCTGGGAGGGTCGATTGGAGAGGAAGGAGGTCAGCCGCGCCAGAGCCTGACCAGTGATACCCAGGGTTATCATGGAGACGGTTGAGCAGGATGGCATGGTTGACAGTATCAAAGGCAGAAGAGAGATCGAGCAAAATGAGAATACACCGAGTGTTAGAGTCAAGGTTCGAGAGCAGGTCCTCACGGATGTTCAGGAGAGCAGTTTCCATGCTTCTGGCAGCTCTGAAGCCAGACTGATGGTCATGAAGACTACCAACAGATTCAGCATGGAGATTAAGCTGTGAAATGGCCAATTTCTCCAGGAGCTTGCCCAGGAAGGGAGTGATGGAGATTGAGCGATAGTTAGCCGGGCAGGAGGGGTCGGAAGAGGGTTTCTTAAGAAGAGTGTGCACAAGGGAGTGCTTAAGGGGGATGGGAAGACTCCGGAGGCAAAGGAGTGATTGCAGAAGTCAGCCAGGGCAGGGGCCAGGGAGTCAATGTGGTCCTTGATAGTTTTGGAGGAACAGGAGTGGAGCTGTTTTGACGAGACTTTCATAGATCGGACTTGTCTGGAAACCTTGTCAGCAGAAAAAAGGGGAAAGGCAGAGAAGGAGGGAGGAGGGGTGGCTGCAGATGGGCCAGAGGAAGAGCAGGGAATAGAGAGGGGGAGGTGATGGGAGGAGAGTGAGGACAGGATATCCTGGTTTTTTAAATGAAGTGAGAGGCCAGTGCCGTGCAGAGGGCCTGGAGGGGACAGGAGAGGTAGAGACTGCAGCAGGGTTGGCCAGCTACTTGCAGATTTTAAAGAGTTCAGCTGAATTGTTAGATGCCACAGAGATGCGGGCTTGGATAAGAGCTCTCTTCTTGGTGAGAACGGAGAGCGGGTATTGCCTTTGGAGCAGGCGGCAGCCCAGTTTGTCAGACGATGAACAAGAAGCATGCCATTTCCTCTCTGCCACCCTGCACTTGCGTTTTAGGGTGACGAGATCCGAATCATACCAGGAGTTACATTTGGCATTGGGCTTCAGGCAGATTCTCATGGCAGGGGCAAGGATATCAAGAGTATCAGATATAGCAGAGTGGAGAATGGAGAGGGCTGTGTCAGGGTGGGAAGGGGGAGGGTGGGCGAGAAGCCTCAACCGACACACGCTGCATGGGTCGGATGACCGAGAAGGAGGGTGGCAGTGATGAAGGTGGCTTTGCCTGAGGGGTAGGGAAGGTGAGTTGGGAGGATAGGAGAAAGTGATCACTCCAGGAGAGAGGAGTGGATAGAGGGAAAGAGAGGGGAAGGTCAGAATAGATCAGAGCATCAAGAGTGTGCCCTGCAGAATGAGTCGGGCCAGACGGGAGAATAGAGAGTGAGAGAGAGTCGCAGAGGTCGCAAAAGAGTCCAGAGGGGGGACAGGAGGCATCCAGGTGGATGTTGAAGTCTCCAAGAAAGAGGAGTTGAGTGGTTGAGAACAGGAGAGAGGAGGAGAGTTTTTCCTGCCAAATGGTTACTTCTTAAGGGCTCGGTCTTTTTCTCTTCCTTGCAGTGCTCTTCCACTGGATTCAGAGGAATGTCCTGGCCCTGCTCCAGCTTTCTGGCCAAATCCTGATTAGGTTATTTACCCTCCTTTGGAGTTCCTTTCCCGCAGCATCAGATGGTTGTCCCTTGATGTGCTCCTCCACCGTTTCCCACCAAATATTGACCACAAAAGCCCTAATTTTTCTTCGCTCCTATTCAGTACATTGTCTCCGAGTCTCAGGGGAGTGTCCCTGCCCATGTGACCAGTTCCTCCTTTTCCAGATGTTTCCAGCAAAATGGTTATTACGTTAGGGCTTGTTTCCCCCCCCCTCATTTGCAGTGTTTTTCTATCATGCTCAGAGGTGTGTCCATGATCATATGAACAGCCCCCACACCTCCAGCTTTTCCCACCAACCATTGACTAGTTAAAGGCTTGTTTTTTCCTTTCTTTACAGTGCTCTTTCTCCAGGCTCAGAGGAGTCACCCTGGTCAAAAGACCAGCTCTGCCTCCTCCAGCTTACCACCTATCAGGAGCCACCTGCTCTTCTTTGTAACCAGCCTTCTCCAGGCACCCACATCAGAACCATCCTTCACTAAGAGTGACGACACGGTCCTTGTCTGTTTGTGCCTGGCCTGGGCATGTTCATTTGGCCGGAAACCCTGCCTTTTTTTAATCAGTGTGTCTGATACTATCACATACCATTCGAAATCCTCCTCCACATCCCTCTCATCACCACCCAAACCTTAGTTTCTCTAACACGGCATGATCATAATTAAACCTCACTTGGATATCTTTCATTCTGCTGACATTGCTGACCTCATTTTCACACATGAGCTCAATGCCATGTTTAGCAGCAGTAAATGGCTCTCCTCACCTCTTTCCACATCTTTGACTTTTGTATCCAGCTTGGGGCAGCATCCAACTCAGGAAGAGCATACAAGATTTTGAGCACATGGTGAAGGTAGAGGGAGTTCTTATAGTTATCCACAATTCCAAATGGGCATTCTCCATGCTCAATAGGTATCATCGAACCCCAGTGGGCTCCTCCCTTGCCACTTCCCACTCTCACACAGACTGCTACATTCCATGTCACCTATTGCCCACCTCATGGGCGAGTCTCCCTCCTTAATGATATCATTGATCTCAGCACATAGATGCCAATTGCACCAATTGCTCTTCCTTGCTGATCGCAACTTGCCAGGATCCCAAGCCACCAAAAGCACCAGGGTTGCTCTCTATCATCTCACAGAATTCATGAACATTATACAACATATACTGATGCCCACCACATCAGGCAAAATGCTGCCATCTGATCCCACATGACTGGACACACCACGCTGCCATCCCTTTTTTTTGGACAAATACCCCCAATTAAAAATGAGCAAGGCCATCCCACTATGCCTGCTGCTCCTTAAACAACTTCCCCTTGAAAGAATTAGAACACATTCTTGCAAACCTACCCAGCCCAACCACACCCAACCTTGATGCCTTATTGTCAATCATCACCCAAACCATTAAGGAACAGGTACCCATACATGGCTCCCTGTAGCAACTTCACAACTGGGTTCAACACTGCATCCCCTGATATACCAAAGAAATGACAGACAATAAATACATGATCATAACACAACAAAGGACCTCCTCACATTAAAGGCATTATGCACTTCGTGTTGTTCTCTCATCACTGAAATTGTGTCTTACTCAATGATCACAGCAGCTGCCAATATGAGCAAAGCCCTCTCTTTCTGGAAGTCAAACACTTCTCCAACCCATTGCCTGACCTGATAATCCTTTAGTTCAAAATGTACACAAATTAACAACTTCATCATCACAAAGATAGATAAAATCAGACAACATATCAATGTATCTATATTGGTATCCTCCAACCCCGCTTATGGTCCTATTTCACACAAAACAACTCATGACAACCTTCACAACCTTCACTCACAAGGACTCAGCAGATTGTAAAATGTAGTTTTAGGGAACTATTTTGAGCAAGTGCCTGGTGTGAAGGGCCCATCACAGATAAAATGCAGCCAAGTATCCTAGCTGTCCCAAAACTAAGATTGTGCTCCCCATTTTACCAGTTGGAGGTTGCCTCGCCTTCCTTCTGTCAATGTACACATTCTCAGGCTCAGGCCAATGGGTCCAGCAAGTAATCAGTTAAGGCTATTCAACAGAATTCATCAAGACCATATGATATGAAAACACCACAGCCAAGGTGTCTGCAAAATAGTGTGGGACTGTGTAGAAGAGTGTTGGACTTCCCTCAGAAAGGTGCAATCGGCAGTGTCATTTGGGTAGGTATTGGTTTTCTCAAATATTTACGAAAGTACTTGCCCCCATATTTGGAGTAATGCATGACATGACAATAAGGAGTCTCCCTTACTGGAATGATGTATTAATTGCTAGCTCTTACCTCTCCAAGGAGTGTCTGATGTCTAGCCTAGTGGGGACAACATTACAGGAGCATGGAGCTCTGTTCATCACAGACTTGGGGCAGCACGGTTTACAGCTGGTGTGCAGTGAAAGTTTTAATCTCACCTAGCAATGCTGCAACAATGAGAAAGTGACACAAAACCAGAGTGATTGCCTCAGCTTTTACTCTTATCAACCACATGTGCAATACCTTGGGCATGCCAGCATTTAAAACCTCCGGTGAATCACCTGCTCAATCATTTGATGTCGGCATCTCAAAATCATGAGAGCAGGTTTCCGGCGACTGCCCAGATTCGATCGGATCTGGCAAGATAGCTAATCAACAAATATCTCTTTGTAGCGATTTCATTTATTTCTCCATAGCACCTGGCACTAAGGAAGAACATTAGGTAGGGTTGGGAGCCACTCTGCAGAAACAGTCCACTGAAAAGCGACCTGGTACAAGATAAGCAACTCATCCAATTGGAGGCAGCTGACAGCAGGGCAAATACGATTTTCTGTTTCACTTAAAAGACCCGGGTGTCTTTCTCTTGTTGGACAATCAGGTTTTGCTTGCTTAAATAAACAGGGGGTGGTCACTTTGAGCCTTTATCTAGCTGTAGGAGAAAAAATATTGGATGATCTGGCAGAAACCAACCTACGAGGTCTGACTGCCTTGTACCTTAGGGGGAGGGAGAATGGGTTTGCCGGTCAGTTGAGTCGAGCCTTAACACCCTCCAGAGACCTATGTCTCCATCTACAGATCTTCAAAGTTCAATCATTTACCTCCTTTCCCCCGGGCATGGTGGCGGGAAGCACTATCCATTTATCGGACATCAGGACTTGGGTATGCTTTAACTCCGGCTCCATTACTGCTCTCAGTCCAAATGAAGATCCATATTGAGAAGGCATAGATCCAGTTTGTAACTGTCATCCATCATTCCCCTTGATTTTTAACCTAGCTCAGGAGTCTCCCTGTGTCCTGCCCCTCCATCCATCTTCATGAGCTACTTTCTCTTCATCATGCCCCTTCACTGCGTCTCTGGCTGGGGTTTTGGAGATTGAAAGTGCGGCAGTATACTGGAAAGTGTGCTCCGCTAAATCTGGGGCTTTAATCCAGTAATCATGCAGGCCCTCTACATTGGTTATATTAGACATTGGGCACACTTTCAGACTTTATGGGTATGCATGATATGCTATATAGTGAGTGTGACCAATTTCTGGTGCTTGATTTCCTAAGGGAAAGATTTGATCTGGGTCTGTCAATCTCTACCCTATGGAGACAATGGGCAGCAATACGAGTGTTCAGAGAGAATTGGAGGTCAAGTGGCACTGGCCACTGCTTTTCTATGCAGGTTTCTCCATGCAAAAAGGCTTTGTTTGTCTTCAGCCATTCACTCATGTTCCTGTAAACCACAGTGGGGCCTGCACTTAGCGCTTCAACCTCCGGTCCACTTTTAACCCATTTCAGAGGTAAAATTGACGATACTTTCTGAAGATATGTGTTCTGTTAAGAGTGGTTGCCTCAAGCTGGAAGCTGCAAGAACTAGGGGAGTTGGATTTAAGGCAGGTTGTTTCCTGGAAAGTCATTTTTAGGCCAGGTCCAGAATTCTACATAGAAATGGCTACTCCCTTTGATATGGCAGAATACATAGTTCTACCAGTTAACTGCTAAACCCATATGCATGCATTAGTAATGGCCGAACTCCGAACCCTCACCCGAAATGATAGGCTCACAACTTGTTTCAAGTGTTGGCAAAAAAAGGCCGTAGGATTTTATTGTACAGATATGGGTTATGACAATAACAATATCACATATCATGATGGTATCATACTTTTGGGCACCGGGTCCTGAGGTTACCCCCTCGGACCCGTGCCGCCTTCTTGTGTCCCACGACTTGTTGTGGGCACCGTACAGTGCCTTGTACTTCTTTTTGTTCTTCTCCCCTTTGGTAGGGTGGGTGGGTTCTGTGGTAAAGAAGCAAGAAGATTTGGAAGACACTGAGTAAACAGTGAACCTCCTGTTTGCTTGGGTCCCCGTTCAGGGTCCACAAACAGATTGTGTTTACTCTGAGCATGCTGCACTCATTTATAGGACCCAGGGAGGCCCTGGGTCTTTGTTGTGTATGTGGTGGGGGCCGCTGTTGTCGCAGCCCCTGGCCGGATAGCCGACTGTCTGACCCCCCGGTGGGGGCTGATCTTTGAACCTGGGCCCTGCCTGATGGTTGTTTCCTTATGGCGCTTAGCACCTTGCTGTTTGGAGGAAGGGTGCGATGACTGTTCGCACCTTACCCTTCCGTGGCTTTTGTGCTGCCGAGACTGCGTGTCTCCGTAGCTGGGGGGAAGGAGAGGAGCAGGCGCGGGGGGTTGGGGCTGCCCCTCTCCCAGCTGCCGATGGTAACAGCAGTTACCCTGCCTCGCTTGTGGGATGCCCATGCAGCATTGCCCAGTTTTACCCTAATCTCTGGAGGAAGAGGGTCTACATATGTTAACTTATGTAGGGTACCTCTGATATATTGGAAATGCACAAGCAGGACACGTGACTTAATGTTTGCAACATGTGGACATTCAGGGAAAGCGGCAAAACCTTTGGTAAACACCATAAATCTGTGGATCTGACTTGCCATCGCTAAAGCTTACCTGGTCGCAAGAGTAGATTTGCCAAATGGCATTCAAGCCTGTGCAACTAGGGCAGCTCTGCGTAATGTGCTCCACAAGCAGGAGTCAGGTGGAATTTGTTTGTTGCAGCAGTACAGGAATTCTCAAAGCTTAGTTACAGTGCCTGTCACAATTTAGTACATACATGTAGTTACAATATGAAGTAAAATAAGGAGTGATATCTGCAATGCGATAACGTGGTCTCCTCCTTTACAGAGACGTATTGGGGTCTTCAAACCATACTGTTTTTGAGGCTAAGGTTCCTTCAACAGTTGTGACATGAAAAGAATGTCAGAGATGAATTTATAATAATTAGTTTTATATATGGCGCTTTAATCTAAAGCACTGTACACAGGACATATTTGCGTACATTACTATTACTACCCATTCGAAATTGGTACTCATTTATCGACATCAGAGGGATGGAAGTGTGAGTTGGCCTTGCTGGGATTTGAACTTAGGACCTGCAGATCAAACACAGATCACAGCAACGAGCATTTAACCACCTGCTGAACAATTTTTTTACCAAGGTTGTATATTTAATGTAGAGCTCTGTGAGGGATAGGATGCATGCAGTAGAGGGGTTACTGCTTGGCATATTCTCACAAAAAGGACTGTGACTAGGAGGGTGGAGGAGGAGGTATTACTGGATTACTTTCTGGATTGCGAACCAGTAATCTTCATTACTCTGAGTTCCCAGTCACTGTTCTTAGGGTCCCCACCACCCCAAATATTTGGGCCCGAGTTATCGCTTGATACATAGAAAGCTGGCCTTTCATAGAAAGGAGAAACAATTGTAAAAAGAAAGAAAGAGAAACATATAATATTTGTATTATTACGTTAATATGAATAATAGGTCATTTTATACTACTCAAATTCTGTTATATTTACATTTTTAAAATATACAACTGCTGTAAATTAAAAATACATCAATACCTAAATGAATAAATAACACTGGCCCTTCACTTTGGAGTCCCTCCCCCCTTCGAAATTACTGTCTATATTAATATGCAATAAGCCCTTGTATGTTGAAATCAAAACCCCTCCCCCATATTTCATCACATATCTTATTGTTTTTGGTTCCTCAAGACCACTCTCTCTATTTTTCACATTCTGTAAATTTCTTCAATCTCTTCTGCGCCAAAGGGGGTTTGTAGGTTTCCATTCCCTTAAGATCAATTTCTTGGGAGCCATAGTTGCCCTACGAAATCTGTACGTTTCTGCATAGGTCAAGTCTGCAATAAGGGCATGCTGCCCCAACAAATTATTTTTCACTGGTGTCACTTCGTTCCAAAGAGCATGTAATATCTCTATCTATCCTATTCTCGCAACCGCAACATGCCCTCGGGTCCCTCATCCCCCATTGAAGATTTCCTCTAGGGTTCCAAAAATGCCTGCTTAGTATCTTCATCTGTTTGGCTCTTTCAACCCAATGTAAGTAAACTAGTGGTACATTCCCGCATAGATCTTCCCACCTATCCTCATCCATACCCGATAGTAGGGGATCGGGATCATGTTTCAATGAAGCAGTATTTCCTGTTTCTGCTCTCAGTAAAATATTGTATGAGGTACAGGCCATGTGTTCCTTTTCTCTAACATCCACTATAGTCTTTCTTTGCATTTCCTGTTCCTGGATTGCCATCTTCAAAGTAAGGTATTCACCGTATGTACATTGCCCTGGGTCATTATCCCTCTTGAGTCTTTCCAAAGGTATCCAAGGCTCTTCTTCTGTCAGATTTCCCAGGCATTCAACACCTCCAAAATAATTTCTGGCAATTAATATGCATCTGCATCTCAGTCTTTATTTTTCCAAATGCATTTTCTGGTCATTTTATCGATGTCTCCCTGTTTCTTTTTGGTACATATATAAAAAAAATGACAAGTATTATTTTACCACATGTATTGACATATACAATGTAGTATTTGGATGCCTTTAATTGGACCCGCTCAGAGCTGACATCCTGCACATCGAGGCATGAGTTACAATCCAAGAAGTTAGCAGGAAACAGGCCTTTCTTTTTTGCCCATTTTTTACAAATGAATTTAGAAAGGGTCAATTCTGAATGCATTTATGTGTATTAATCAGCAGAAATTGAAAAACAGGAAGCATTTATTCTGAAGACAAAATGCGTATTACCTGTCTGCGGGTTGAGGACTCGCCATCAAAGAGGAGGACTATGGATAGGAAGCCTTCACTCAGTATAATACAGACTGACGGTAAATATTACAGCTAATAGTAGGGTCATTTAGCAAAGGGCGCGCTCAAATTTCTATGAATAGTTTATATAGAACTGGATACGATGCAGCTCTGGAATTTACAGTAGAAATAGCAGGCTTTACTATTCAAAAAGGGACTGTTGCTGCCGCTACGGTTCCCACCGAAACACCGGCCACATCCATTCGTGATCTATCATTGCCTTGTCTCTGTTAGATAGCTCAGTTGGACTGTGCTCAACTTGGAAGCAAGGCGACAGGAGCAACACAGGTTCGATCCCCGGGTCCGTGCTGAGAAGCCTATAAATAACCTATCATATCATGTGGGTATTTTATTTCAATGCCTTTCTTGAGCGGTGCATCGTGGCTGTGCACCAGCATGGCTGCCGTGTGCTCTTCTGGCTGCTGAACCACCTCGTCTTCCCAATGCGTTGCTCCAGCATCCCGGATTCATTTTCCTGGAACGTCTCACACAGAACCGCGAGTTACCTGCTAATTAAAAGCAGATGATCTGGGCTGCCGCTCATTGTTAGCTTCCCAGACATGCACAGCATGCTCCAGGCATTCATGCAGTATAGCTTCCTTCTCCTGCCTGCCTTTGCAGGCCTCCCAGCACTGCTAATCGGAGTGGGGGCCCTTGTCTGGGGTGTTGGGGAATGCAGTCTGGTGCCTCTTTCCAGAGTTTTGTGATGCGTTTCATCAAATTACTTTTTTTCAAATCGATCCTATTTATTTACTTAATTAAAGTTCTCGTCGTGTTTTGTTCGCTTCCGAGTCTTTATGACTCTTTGGCTTTGTGGAGAGGCGCTTGTAGTCGTGCACCCAGTGTGCCCAGGTCCCGGCCGGCCTGCCTTGGCTCAGTGTGAACAGGAGGTGCTCAGAAGGGGAGCCCCGGGGGGAACGCGAAGCGTTTCCCCCCGGGGAGTTTTTGGCGCTGCACACGGCCAGCGAGTGGCTGTGGGGGGCAGAGCGCCTCCCGGGGGTATTTAAGGGCTCAGGGAAGGTTCGGGAGGCAGGCGACGGTTAGGACTTGGTGATTGTGAAGTCCTGTCACCTGCTCCCGGGCCTTCCCTGTAGCTGGGCCTAGGGCGTGTGTTCGAGGTAGGGACTAGCAGGGTTGTGGAGGTGGGGGCCAGGTTATAAGGGCAGAGAGAGGGTGTCGGCGGCGGCGCCTGAATTTAAAAATAAATAAATAAATAGAAAGAGGGTGGTGTCGCGGGCCCCGCATAGTCAGGGGTACCGTACATAAGGTACCCCCCCCCCTCTTACCGGAGCCGCCGTCCGTGGGTTGGGTACATCAGGGCGGGCGGTTCGGGGCCATTTGCGGCCGCAGTTTCTTTTTCTTGTGAGGGTCCTGGGGGGGCATCCCTCGCCGGCCGTAGTGTGGGCCCGGAGGGTTCGGCATTGCTGTTGCCGGCCCCGTTGCGCGTTCGTGTGTGGACGCAGTGTGTCTGGTGGGGGGAGCCATTGGTGGTGAGCCCGCGTGTGCTGGGCTTCTGGTCCCTCGCGTGCGGTGGCGGCGTGCAGCAGGGAGGGGGCAGAGCGGCCCTCTTAAAGGGACCGCTCCCCCTGTTCCTGTTTCCATTTGGAATAAGAAGGAACTGCGGTGTGGCGGTTGTGCCACTAGGGGGATGGCGGGGGAGCTGGGTTGTCGGAGTGGGGCCTAAAAAAAAATAAATAAAAAGAAACATATAATAAAAAGAAAGAGGGAAAGTAGGAAAAGGGGGTATAGGGAAAGGAAGGGGTTTTTGAGAAGGGGGGTCCTGGGTGGGGGGGGCCCTGCGGGGGTGTTCCGGGCCCTGCGGGGGTGTTCCGAGTGAAGTAGCTTGTTAAGAGAGTGGGAAAAAGGGGGGGCTATCCGGGTGCAGGGGGTGGTTGGATAAGTGGGGGGGGGGTTTAAAAAAAAAAAAGTAATTTTATTAAATAAGTAGGTTTAAAAAAAAAAAAAAAACCTAGTTTCAAAGTTAGTAGTTGTCATTTGGGGGATAGGTCCACGGGTAGTTTTGGCTCGGGGGCTTAGGTTTGCTAGGTTCATTTTCAGGGGGCATATATATATTGTAGTGCACAACCAGATTAGTAGTGCACGATGGTGGGCCAGGGAGCCAGCAAGAAGGGTCTGGTTGATGCTAAGGCTCTGAGGGAGGCTTTGGAAATAATTAGTATGGCATCTAGGGCCCAGTGGGAGGGGGCAGTGGGGGAGGTCACCGGCGGAGAGGTCACAGGGGAGGGGGAGATAAGTGGTGGTAGGCCGCAGCGTAGAGCAGCGGCAGATGGGGCTCTCGCGGCAGTGGTGGCTTGCACCCCATCGGCGGGGAGAGGGGAGGTTTGGGAAACTAGGGGCAGGAAGTTGAGGAAGGAGATAGACAGGAGGGCGTCAGGGGGAGAAATGATTTCGGGTCATGAGGTGGCTCAAAGGAATAAGAGTGGAGCCAATAAAGGGGTGCAGAGGGGGGTGACAGGGCAAAGTGGAAGAGGGGGTAAATACCTGCAGAAGAGTGCAGGTGGGAGAAGGAGGGAGAGGTCACCGTCATTTGAGGAGGTTAGAGTGGGGCGCATAACGGCCCCCCCGGGTATGAGAAGTGAGGGCGGAGGGCGCTGCGCAGCCCCCGCTGGTCAGGTGGAGGTAGAGGGTTTCAGTACGGCCCCTCCTCGGTCAGCGCAAGGAGAGCCTAGAGGGCGCAGCACAGCCCCTAGCAATGAGGATTCCAGGGTGGAGGACGGAACGCCTCGCCCGAGAGAAGAGGCCCAGGCAGGGGTTTCCACAACCCCGCCGAGAAGACGTCAAAGGAGTGGCGGGGCGGACGCCCCGGGCTCGCAAGAAGATCATCAACTCAACTCGGGCATGAGCTCGCATCCGCAATGGTATTTAAGGGGTGAGGAAGTTGGATGGGAGGAATATGTGGGGCAATGGGAAGTGGAAGATTATAGGGCGGAAAGGGAAAGGGGGGAGGAGAGTAGAAGTTTGAGGGTGGATTTGGAAAGGGAAGTGCAGGGTGGACGGGGGGGAAGAGGTCAGGGGTACTATTGGCTGGGTGAGAGTGCTGACATGTTTTGTCCCCGCAGTAGGAGCCCTCTAAGAAAGGAGAGGAGGAGCATCTGTGTGGACGCCAGACCACAGGCGGCAGGTGTGGAAAGAGATGAGCGGGAAAGGGAATGGTCATCTGCATGGCAGAGTGGGGTCACAAGAAGGGGGACAGGGGATGAAGGGTCTGGACTGCAAGGTGTAAGGAAAGAAGTTGGTGTGCAGGCCATTGGAGCCGCAGGGGCTGGGAAGAGCATTTGCTCAGTGGAGGTCCAAACGGACAAGGTGGTGGAGCCATTGGTGCTCGAAGTGCAAGCTGTATAAGATAAGGAGGTTGAAGTGAAAGGAAAAGAGAAAAAATTGCCATACATGGGGATAACAAAACCATTAGGGGCGCACTTGATGGCAGCGACCAGGGAGAAGATTCAGGCGGGGGAATTTGTGGATGTCTTTAAATTGCTCCATAGGGAAGTGAGAGCAAAGGAGGGGTCTAAGGAGGAAGAGAGGGAACTGGCTTCACGCCCAAGGGTCCCGGTGACTATTGAGAATTGGACGTCGGCGTTTATCATTTATGCCAGTGTGTATTGTGAAAAATTCCCGGAGCGTTGCATGGCCCTGCTTAAATATATGGATGTAATAAGGAAGGCTTTCACGAGTTTTGGGGGCTTTGCCTGGGTAAGGTATGATGAGGAATTCAGAGCGAGAATGGCAGAGGACAGTCAGGTGGTCTGGGGGAGATAGACATGGATCTCTGGCTGCAATGGATGGCCCCAATGAGGCCTGCCCCGACATTGCACACAGCAAGTGGGCTGCCCGTGCCTTTCCGGCCCTTTCTTGGTCGCCCCGCCAATGAGGGGGTGGGAGGAGGAGGCAGAGGACAGCCCTCGACAGCATGTTGGGCGTTCAATAAAGAAGGCTGCACGAGGTGGATGTGCAAATTTTAACACGAGTGCAGCAGGTGTGCGGGTTCGGCATCCGGTTACAGATTGTTTTCAGGCAGGGGACAGTGGGTCAGGGCGAGGAGCAGGGCAAGTAGGTGGGGGGAAGGACTGCATGCCAGGTAAATTAGGGTGTGCTGGTAGGTCGGGCTCAGTTTATCGTAAAAGGAGGGGAGGGCACAAGGTTTGATGAAAGGTTTTTGGGGGCAACTTAAAGGGGGTAGGAGAAGGGTGAGGAGGAAGACGCGTAGGTAGGGGAGGGTCGCAGGGGGGATGTAACGGTGGAAATTGTTAAGGGGTGGTAGCTGTCGTTTGGAGGGCATGGACAACGGTGGTGAAGCCCTCACGCTTGCCGCACGACAAGGTGAGTAGGTTTCAGGCTGCATGGACAGAGGTACGGGAGCGCCTCTGGTGCAGCAAGGGGAAGTGATGAGATGGGTCTGCATGGACGGGGGGTGCACTAGGGCCCCTGGTGCAGCTGGGGGGAAAAAAGTGGAGCAACGAAGCAAGGTGCTGGAAGAGGAATTTATGTGGAATGGACTGCATGGACGGGGGCGCAGGTTTGGCCCCTGGTGCAGCGGTGGAGAGGAGTAAGGAAGAAAAGGGGCCTGCATGGACGGGGGTGCACTAGGGCCCCTGGTGCAGGTGGGAAACAGGTGGTACTGGATGCAAGGAGCTTGAAGATTAGTTATATGGAAGGGACTGCATGGACGGGGGTGCAGGTTTGGCCCCTGGTGCAGTGGCGAGAGGAGTAATAAACTAAACTAAAGGGCCTGCATGGACGGGGGTGCACGTGGGCCCCCGGTGCAGGGGGGGCAACGCAGGACTGTAAAGCAAGAAACTGGGCAAAACAAGTTGAACAAATGGTTTATTGCTTGTAGGGGAACTGTTTGTGACTTGTTTTACGTGGTTTGGGGCTTTCAGGGTTTCTGAGTTGGTCGGGGGAAAAGGTGGGGTATGGGGACTGCAATGGGAAGATGTTCAAATTACAGAAGAAGGTTTAGACATCAAGATTAAAAGGTCTAAGACGGATCAGAAGGGAAGGGGCTCTTGGGTTCTGCTGGGTCGAGGGAGCAAGGTTTTATGCCCAGTTCAGGCAGGCAAGGTGTGGAAGGAACGCTGTGGGGTTAAGACAGGCTTGGTTTTCAGTATGCGGATGGTTCGCCGGTTTCTGCGGCGCAGGTGCTAGGGGTATTGCGGAAGGCGCTGGTGGCAGTGGGAGAAAAGGCTGAGGAATTTGGGACTCATTCTTTTAGGTTGGGCGCAGCATCTTAGGGTACCAGGCTGGGTTTTTCAGAAGACAAGGGAAAAGATTGGGGCGTTGGAGGTCTGGGAAATACAAGGGGTACGTCAGGGAGTTTGATAAAGGGGAATGTTGAAGAAAGGTGGAGTAGGACGTTGTGGGCAAACTGTTGTTGAAATATTTTTGACTTGTCAGTGATTTTGTAATTTCTTTTTCAGATGCTGCGCGAAAGAAGGGGGAGTTGGCGCAAGTTTGGATTGTTGGCCATTCAATTGTTAAGTGGGCTGGGAAAGAGGTGGAGAAAGGGTGTTTGGAAGGCAATTGGGGTGCAGTTACAAGGAAGTGGTGGTGAGTGGCACGGGTTGGAGGGCCTGCGGTGGGATCAGCTGCTTCCTATATTGGCAGGGATGAGGGAACGCTATGGGGTTCCAGAGGTGGTGATTATGCATGCAGGGGAGGATGACCTGGTGAGAGATACGGGGGTGGCACTGCTAAAGAAAATGAAGAGGGACTTAGTGTGGGTGCGGGAAATGTGGCCTCAAGCAGTGGTGGTGTGGACTAAGTTGTTGCCGAGAAGAGTTTGGAAGGGAGCGAAAAGTGAGGGAGCAATAGAGCGGGCCAGGAAGGGAATAAACAGAGAAATGGAAAAATGTTGTGCCTCGGTGGCGGTGCAGGTCATGGACCATAAGGAAATAACATATGAGGGTCTCCTTATCTTTAGAGAGGATGGGGTACACTTGTCCGTGTATGGGAATAATCACTACCTGGCGGAATTGGGTTCTTGGCTGGGAGACTGGGTAAAAAGTTGGAGGTAGAAAATAATTGGGGGCGGGGGGTGCGGCAGAAAGAACTCCTCGGGGGAGGGTTTTTCTGGTGCCGGGGGCATGGCCCCTTTTGATGTGGGGGGAGGGAAGCGCAATGGGGGAATGACACGTAAAAGGATGGGGTGGCGCTGTTTGCACAAGCAGGTCACCCCGGGGGAACAGGTATTGAGCCTGGAGGGGCATGGCCCCTGGGAGAAAGCGGGACGCCTGGAAAGGGGGCAAGGAGACAGTAGGGTCCAAGGGATAATTAGGGAGGAAATGGGTTATTTAATTATTTAATTGTTGGGGGAAAATGAAAATGGAAATGTTTAATTTATTTAATTGGTTGTTAAAATATTTCTTTAGTTTGTTAGGCCATGGAGCCAGTTAAGCGTTTTGATTGTAAGCTTTGGCCTGCCACATTAAAGCAACCTTTTCCACTTTTAAATGAGTCTGGGTTTTTGTGCAGTAAGCCAAAAGGGGGGCCCGGGGGTTTTTGGCGCTGCACACGGCCAGCGAGTGGCCGTGGGGGGCAGAGCGCCTCCCGGGGGTATTTAAGGGCTCAGGGAAGGTTCGGGAGGCAGGCGACGGTTAGGACTTGGTGATTGTCCCGCCCTCCCACCCCTTCATTTTGGTTTTAGGCTGGTGTCTGGTTATGGAATATAGGGGGATCCATTGTTCATGGGATTATGCGAGGGTTTTAGATGACATGGCGAGTTTTTTATGAGTTTTGGCGTCTGTTAGGATGGTAGGGGTTGGTAGTTTTGTGTGACAGGTCAGGGCATTGTGAAAGTTTGTGTGTAATATATGTTGCTGATGTGGCAGGTCAGGCTGGCTGCAGGTCATAAGAAGGAGGAGTTTGGTGTAGAGGGGAGTTTGAAGGGTGTTGAAGTGGGTCGGGGCGCCGGGGGGATAGCCCCTTTTGATGTGGGGGGAGGGAAGCACAATGGGGGAATGACATGGGAAAGGATGGGGTGGCGCTGTTTGCACAAGCAGGTCACCCCGGGGGAACAGGTATTGAGCCTGGAGGGGCATGGCCCCTGGGAGAAAGCGGGACGCCTGGAAAGGGGGCAAGGAGACAGTAGGGTCCAAGGGATAATTAGGGAGGAAATGGGTTATTTAATTATTTAATTGTTGGAGGAAAATGAAAATGGAAATGTTTAATTTATTTAATTGGTTGTTAAAATATTTCTTTAGTTTGTTAGGCCATGGAGCCAGTTCACCGTTTTGATTGTAAGCTTTGGCCTGTCACATTAAAGCGACCTATTCCACTTTTAAATGAGTCTGGGTTTTTGTGCAGTAAGCCAAACGGGGGAACCCGGGGGTTTTTGGCGCTGCACACGGCCAGCGAGTGGCCGTGGGGGGCAGAGCGCCTCCCGGGGGTATTTAAGGGCTCAGGGAAGGTTCGGGAGGCAGGCGATGGTTAGGACTTGGTGATTGTCCCGCCCTCCCACCCCTTCATTTTGGTTTTAGGCTGGTGTCACTGGCGTAACAGGGGCCCCCGCAGCCCCCGCGGTGCGGGGTGGCCCGCGGTGTGGGGGGCCCCACCAGCACATGGCTGGGAGGGGGCCCCAGTAAAAAAAAAAAAAAAAAAAATCTAAAAAAAAAAAGTTTCTTTTGAAATTCACTCTGCATTCATAAAGAACATTTCTGTAACAGAAATAATTTCTTTATGAAGGCAGAGTGACTACAAAAAGAAACTTTCTTTTTGAAGTCTGAGGGCCCCTGTACCCCATGACATGGAAGACCCTAGGCTGGAGGCCTCCATGTCATGGGGTGGGGGGGAACCCTATGCCTTCAAAAAGAAATTGTTTGTTTTTGAAGCCACTCAGCCATCATAAAGAAATTATTTTGATTATGGTTCGGTCCTTAACTGAAATAATTTCTTAATGAAGTTTTAGTGACTTAAAAAAGAAACAATGGTGCTCATTCTGACCATGCCGGTCCGGAAACAACGGTGCTGGTAAGCTTACAGGCACTGTTGTTTCCGGACCGGCATATTACAGGTCTGCCTGGTGGGGCTTCCGTGCCCGACAGGTCTGACCCTGCCAGGCACAGCAGCCACTGTAGGCAGACCTGTCACGGAAGCACCGGCACCGTTAACAATGGTGCAGGTGCTTCTGTGTCCCCATTCCCGTGGAGTCTGGGGTTTAACGAAATTACCGGCACCTGATTTCCCAGCCGCCGGACTTGAAATAGCACGGTGGCACCGGGAAGTCAGGCCACAGTAATTTTTTATGGGTCTGGCGGCAACCCGCCGGTAGCACCGGCACGGTTACCGCTGGACCCGTAATGAGCCCCAATTTCTTTTTTAAGTAATAGGGCCCCCCCTCAACTCCATGAGGTGTGCGTGTATGAGTCTATGGTGAAAGGGTGCACACTCAAATGTATAGCCGGCTGCCTGTGTGTGTATGGTGAAAGGGTGCACACTTAAATGTATGGGTGGCTGTGGGGGTGTGCCTGCATGGTGAAAGGGTGCACACATAAATGTATAGGTGGCTACCTGTGTGAGTGTATGGTGAAAGGGTGCACACTTAAATGTGTGGATGACTGGGTGTGTATAAGGTGAATGGTGTGTGTGCTTGTGTACAGAGGCACAAGAAAACCTTCATTTCGGGGGGGCTAACCCTTCAAATGTTGGGAGAGGCGCTAACTTCACATGCGGTGGGGAGGGGTAAAATTATTTGTGTGGGCGCATCCAAATTATTTACGCATTTTAATGAGACTATTCTAGTGCAGATTCAATGTTACAAGCAGTTAACTCTCTCCTATAAGTCTCCTGTTCCCTCTCTACCCTTCCAATCACTCCCCTGGCATGCAAGTACTAAACCCACATCACGATTTCAATCGCCTAAACAATGTGGAATTTGAATGCAGGTACTAACAGTGAAATGCTTTACGTTGGTAATTGCTGGGTTCTTGTTAACAGCAAAAACCAGATGCCGTTTAAAATCTGTGTCCTGTTCGGTCTGGCAACTGCTCTAAAGGTTAGCCAAGTTGAGTCAATATAGCCCAAAATGTCAGGGGGGGTAGTGCTGAAGCCCAGTCAACTCAATGGTGTTGCGCTACTACTTGTGTTTAATGCCTTGCTTACTCCTAGCCCTATTCTTCCTCGTCCCAGTACTTATATACAAGGCAGTACGTGTGTTTGAGGCACTCTGCCTCATACAAAAGTACTGGGAAGAGGTAGAGGTACATGGAGGTAATGCCTGATTTAGCTACCTGTAATCTTCATCACTCCTAGTCCCACTGTTCCTCATCCCAGTACTTACCTATGAGGCAAGGAGCCTCATACGAAAGCTCTGGGACAAGGAAGAGGGACACAGAGGTAATTCTGGGCCAAGGAGCTGATTGTGGAGGTTGGGGTGGTGGGTGGGAGGGAGAGTGGATGTGTGGGGGGGCAGGATTGTGTGATAAATCATAATGATTGTCCATGTCCAGGCTAAGCAGGCATGATATGTGGTATTAGTGGCTAGAGAGGCATTTTGATTTAGCCAGTCTAGTCATTCCTCAGTTTGGTATGACTTTCTTTTAACTGGACATTTCTGATAATGTAGTCCTGCTAACTTTAATTACCTGGCTAGATTGGCATTTGGGTGCTGCCAGTCTAGCCATTTCTTACTGCGGCATTGTATATTTTTCTGGGCATCTGTGATAAAATGATATGATGTGATTCAAGTCATTTATAATGCGCCTTTACACAAGTGTACACAAGGGAGGGATGATAGAGGGAGGACAAGACAAACAATCTCACTAGGCCTTGTGTCATTGTGAGAACGAGAAGTGCAAGGGAAAAGGGAGCAGGGAAGTGCAAGTGAGAGGAGAGGGGAAAACCTGGCAGCAATGCTCTCAGTAAGTGCAGCCAGGGCAGAGCAGCTATTGGTTGTGCAAGGAGAACAATGGACTGCAGGGTTATAGTTACAGCCCCTAAGTGCATGGTAGGCCCGGAGGCAGTGCAAGGGTGACCAATCAAGAAAGAGCCTGGACTCAGAGAGACTCTGAGGGTAGCCAAGCAGCCAGTCAGTACAGCAGACATGTAGGTCAGGTAGGTCAGCAGGGGGGGAGAGAGAGCGAAAGCAGCAGAGAAGAGGAAAGCTTTTAGCTGCTTCCGAAACTTCAGGTTGTCCGCCTCAAGTTTGAGAGGGGCAGGGAGGCCATTCCAGTTGGAGGCACCAGCAGAGGAGAGAGGTCTACCCCCACTCTCTGCCTGGAGAAATGTCTAAGCCTTAGAGAGTTGGAGGTAGCTGAGTGAAGGGTTAGAGAAAGAAGGTATTTGGAAGAGAGCATTGGATTTAGTGTTGGCACTGGCCCCAGAAAGCCTTGTGGGCAATGCAAAGGTTCTTGAACTTGATCCTTGCAGCCAGTGGAGAGATTTCAGGGCTGGAGAAATACAATCCCAGGGCTTGAGGCCAAGGCTAAGTCTTGCAGTCCTGTTCTGGATTATTTGCAGATGAAGGAGACTAGAGGAAGACAGATTGAGAAAGTGGCTGTTGCAGTAGTCCAGCTTAGAGACAGTGAGCTTCTGGTGGAGAGTGAGAAAGGGAAGAGTCCCTTTGAGGAGGAGCAGCTGGTAGTGGGACTTCTTGGTGATGTCTGAGATGTTAGGAGAGAAAGAGAGTGTGGCGTTGAAGATGACACCAAGGTTTTTTGCCTCGCAGGAAGGCAAAGGAAGAGGGCCCAAGGTGGTCCGCTATAGTGAGAGAGGAAACACAGTGGCAAGGGTCCCAATGAGAAGGATCTCTGTCTTACTGGCATTAAGGCAGAGATTTCTGGAGGCGCACCAATCCTGAATCGTGGATAGACAGTCAGGAATGAGCAAGAGAGGAGAGGAGGATGAGGGGAGCCTGAAGGAAAGCTGAGTCATCCGCACAACACTGAAAGTTAGAGGATAAGGTAGAGATCAGGGAGGCCAAAGTGGCCAAGTAGAGGTTGAAAAACCAGCGTGAGAGGATAGAGCCCTGGGGAATGCCACAGGTAGAGAGAGGTGGCGGAGAGAATGGGACCATGATCGACCTGGGAGCGGAGTGGCGGTCCAAGTGGAAGTAGGTCAGTCACTCTAGGGTCTGATCTGTGATGCCCAGGTTCTCACAGAGTCGATTGATCAGGATGGCGATGTTGATCCTGTCGAAAGCAGAGGAAAGATGAAGGATGAGAATAGAAGGAATGCTGGAATCAAGGTTAGAGAGCAGCACAGGTGTTAAGGAGAGCAGTTCCCATGCCTCTGGCAGCTCTGAAGCCAGACTGATGGTCATGGAGACAACCAACAGATTCAGTGTGGAGAGTAAGCTAGGAGATGGCAAGCTTTTCCAAGAGTTTGCTCAGGAAAGGTGGAGATTGAGCGATAGTTTTCCAGCAGGTAGGATCAGCAGACTGCTTCTTGAGGAGTGGGTGCACAAGGGAGTGCTCAAAGGGAGAGGGGAACATTGCAGTGGCGAAAGAGTGATTACAGAAATCGGCCAAGGCTGGAGCGAGGGTGTCAATATGGGCTTTGATGGTTCTGGAGGAGCAGCGGAGCACCTGTTTGGACGACACTTTCATAGATCGGACTTGTCTAGAAACCTCGTCAGGTGTTGTCAGAGAGAAAGAGGAAAAAGGAGGAGGAGAGAAGAGATGGCCAAAATGGGCCGAGAGAGGAAGAGGACATAGAGGACAGGATGTCCTGAGATTTAGCAGAGAAATGAGAGGCCAGAGCTGTACAGAGGGCATGGGAGGGAACAGAAGAGGTATAGACCACAACAGGATTGACCAGTTCCTTGCAGATTTTAAAGAGTTTGGCCGTGTTGTTCGAGGCCATGGAGACACTTGCTTTATTGTGTGCTCTCTTCTTGATGAGTGTTATTGCTTTGACTGGCATTTTGCTGAAAACAGTCTAGGTATGTCTAAATGTGGCCTGGCATTCTGTACTATAATGTTATTACGTGTTTACACTGGTCTACATTGTGCAGCCAGTTGGAAGCATTAATGTTCCTGTGCACTGTTGGTGACTTGCATGTATTGGATTGTGTTACCCTACAAAACAATTGCAAACACTCTGGCTTTATAGCCAATTTATCTCAGAAAGTGTGCTGTATATTGCATTAAAACACATATTTATATCTTTTTCCTAGTGCAGTGTGCGGCATACCCCTTCAGCAGCACGTTCATGCGTATTGTGCAAGCGTGACAGTCTAGGCTGGCCCAGAGTGTGGCGCAACCCGTGATTTGTTGCCGAGTTGGGGGGCCCCCTCAGCATGGCTCGCAGGGGGGCCCCCACATTTTGTGTTACGCCACTGGCTGGTGTCTGGTTATGGAATATAGGGGGGTCCATTGTTCATGGGATTATGCGGGGGGTTTTAGATGACATGGCGAGTTTTTTATGAGTTTTGGCGTCTGTTAGGATGGTAGGGGTTGGTAGTTTTGTGTGACAGGTCAGGGCATTGTGAAAGTTTGTGTGTAATATATGTTGCTGATGTGGCAGGTCAGGCTGGCTGCAGGTCATAAGAAGGGGGAGTTTGGTGTAGAGGGGAGTTTGAAGGGTGTTGAAGTGGGTCGGGGCGCCGGGGGCATGGCCCCTTTTGATGTGGGGGGAGGGAAGCACAATGGGGGAATGACACGGGAAAGGATGGGGTGGTGCTGTTTCCACAAGCAGGTCACCCCGGGGGAACAGGTATTGAGCCTGGAGAGGCATGGCCCCTGGGAGAAAGCGGGACGCCTGGAAAGGGGGCAAGGAGACGGTAGGGTCCAAGGGATAATTAGAGAGGAAATGGGTTATTTAATTATTTAATTGTTGGGGGAAAATGAAAATGGAAATGTTTAATTTATTTAATTGGTTGTTAAAATATTTCTTTAGTTTGTTAGGCCATGGAGCCAGTTAAGCGTTTTGATTGTAAGCTTTGGCCTGTCACATTAAAGCGACCTTTTCCACTTTTAAATGAGTCTGGGTTTTTGTGCAGTAAGCCAAACGGGGGAACCCGGGGGTTTTTGGCACTGCACACGGCCAGCGAGTGGCCGTGGGGGGCAGAGCGTCTCCCAGGGGTATTTAAGGGCTCAGGGAAGGTTCGGGAGGCAGGCGACGGTTAGGACTTGGTGATTGTCCCGCCCTCCCACCCCTTCATTTTGGTTTTAGGCTGGTGTCTGGTTATGGAATATAGGGGGGTCCATTGTTCATGGGATTATGCGGGGGGTTTTAGATGACATGGCGAGTTTTTTATGAGTTTTGGCGTCTGTTAGGATGGTAGGGGTTGGTAGTTTTGTGTGACAGGTCAGGGCATTGTGAAAGTTTGTGTGTAATATATGTTGCTGATGTGGCAGGTCAGGCTGGCTGCAGGTCATAAGAAGGGGGAGTTTGGTGTAGAGGGGAGTTTGAAGGGTGTTGAAGTGGGTCGGGGCGCCGGGGGCATGGCCCCTTTTGATGTGGGGGGAGGGAAGCACAATGGGGGAATGACACGGGAAAGGATGGGGTGGCGCTGTTTGCACAAGCAGGTCACCCCGGGGGAACAGGTATTGAGCCTAATTATTTAATTGTTGGAGGAAAATGAAAATGGAAATGTTTAATTTATTTAATTGGTTGTTAAAATATTTCTTTAGTTTGTTAGGCCATGGAGCCAGTTAAGCGTTTTGATTGTAAGATTTGGCCTGTCACATTAAAGCGACCTTTCCACTTTTAAATTAGTCTGGGTTTTTGTGCAGTAAAACAAAAGATGTGCATGTACAGGAAGCTCTCAAAATATATAAATAAGATGCAGCACTTCATGGATGTCCCCTATCTTCATGCCACAAGCTTCCCTAGGCCATCGAAACGTGCTACGGCATGGGAGCAGGCAGGCACTTTGCAATCCGATGATTTAGGCCTTGGAAAGGGCTACCTATGAAGATTCAAATTAATCCAGCAGTCTCATTTTGCACAAGAAAATGCCTTAAAACTAGCCTGTTCGGCAACCCCGACGTCTCCTTCCTCACTTAAACAGGAAACAGTTGTTTGCTTCACGCTGACTGGATCCAACATGTGCTCTTGTGCTGGGACCTTGGGACTCCCCACCCCACATCTATTAATCTCGCTACGCCCTTTCTACCTTTGCATGTTTCTGTATTTTGTTCTCACTTTCTATGTGTATCTCTCTTCTTATCTGCTCTTCTTGTCTCACTCTATCCGTTTTTCTCGTTGGCTCCATGCCCTCTCTATGTTCCAGTCATGTTCTGACCATTTCCTTTACCCTCTGTGGCTGGGACTGGCAGCCAGTGATTCCAAGCATGGTAGGAAACTGGGCCATAATGAGAAAGAGCTGCATTCCAGAGCACCTACCATCCCCACGCCCCAACCCGTGGGACTAGACTAACCCAGCAGTCTCCAGAGACTCTGACCAACAAACAGGACAGTAGCCTTCAGAAGGGCTGCGGGAGACAAGGGGTTCCATGAAGAAACATCCTAAGCCTCGCACCTTGTTTACAAGCTCTCTAAATTGATCTATATATGTCTCCCGATTTTACTGTTAGGGTGAGTATAGAAAGCCATCAAAAGAGGAGAGAACCCAATTTGCATTATTTGATCAGAAGGGTTTTCTTGCTGAATCAACACCACAGACATATTTCAATTGTAAAATGTGGTCAATCTTACGCTCCCAAAATGTTCTTTGCCTTTATGCAAATCACCAGTATTGCGTTACTTGACGAAATAGGCCACATAACGCCCCTCTGACCCCAAACTAAGGGTGGGGCAGCTTCCTGATTTTATTTTCTCCATTTCCAGCACTGATTGCATTCCAAAGATCAGTATACTGGTGTACACTTAAGTCATTCAATTTACATTTGATCCTGGCAGCCTAACAAAGCTATCTCTCAAATACGTTTGTCAATCACAGACTGATTTTGCCCAGCTCTGACTCCAGTATTGTGATATGAAAAAGCCCCGCCCCCCCCTCTGCCGGTCACTTCCTATATATCTCGAGCGAGCGTACATCCGTGCGTGCGAAGGACTGAGCGGCTAGCAGCTTGTAGCCTCCTTTTAAGGTTTGTTGCTATTTGTTCTAACCTCTTTTTAATTTACAGGGTCTTAATATCAATTTGACAATTTGTTCTCAGATTCCTGACAAATGGTGAACACCAGTTTACACGGTAGTACTCAGTCCATGCAACACGGCATGTATACCCTCAAAACAGCAATGCCCACAGTGAGAGACTCAAACACCCCCTTGTTGTGCTTCGAACGTGTGCACACTAACCTGTCGCCTCGTCAAATTGTTGTCAAATAGACAATGATGGCTGCTTCTACTGCCCTAAATAAGAGAGCTCTTGCGACAGATATTCACCTCTTTTACTCGCCACAATGAGAATATGTGTCCTTGTCTTCTAACTGTAACACTATGTCTAATGACACCATGTGTGCAGTATAAGAAGGACGATCTGAATCTGCGGAGCTCCCTCCAAAAGACCTTTTACCCTTGCCTTTATCTTCAAGAGAAAACTCTGTAATTATGGAACCTAACCGTCACAATCCCTGATCCATTCACACAATGCACTACCGCAGTCCTTGTCCTTCTTTAACTTACCACCTAATTTACAGGCGGATGTGATCCTGGTTGACACCTTAGACCGACTGACAACCGACCCAACCTATTGTCGTAGACCAATCTCTGGATACTTTGTCTCTTCTTTCACATCCTAATAATGTTCCCCTGGTTATTAGCAAACAGTGAAGAGACTTCAGTACTTATTGAGATCAGACTTTGTTGCCTTCCAAGACTCTGCGCCTGGAATGTTTCCCAGAATGCGAGATTCAAAACCATTCACAATCTCCAATCATGTTTCATCATTCTGTACATAATTCAACTGTATCTTCAATGTCTTACTCACACCCTACACCTCGCAGGCCGGGTCCTGTTACGTGTCACCAAGTGGACACTGCTCCAATAACCTCTCCAATTCCGTTCCTAGAGGCCACATTAAATGCTATGAATACTGCTTTAACATCATTATTTAAACCCTTTGAACTTTTAGATGGGAAGGTAAATAAACAAACTGACCTTTTAATGCAGCTAACACAACGTGGAACCTCATTGGAGCACCCACCAAATAAAATTGCCCTATTACCATATAGGGTGCATACAACAACGCAGGATATTCTATCATTCGCTACCTCAGAGAGTTTCCACACTAACTAGGTGAGTGCTACTCATACAAGATGTCCTGGCATGGCTGTTCTTCCAAATTGTGAAGTTATTACACCATGGGAAACAAATGACAACAAAGCTCCTCTGCAATCTTTTGCTATTCCTAAACAACTCTCAAATCCATCTGCAAATAGCCTTAAATCAAACGAATCAAAACCGCCTTATAACATTCTTGTGCCTCCGACAGCAGGGAGATGAAAAATGAACTTTTCTAAAACAACTACACAAGAGAAAAAAAATCCAAGAACAGCTCATGCCCTCATCTATCAACTTCAATGGGTGCTAAACGATTCTTGCGAGCTATCTCTTTTCCAAAAACCCAAAATGTGGTTGTAAGTGCAGCCATTCGGAAAAAATATGGCAAACTCATGACCTCTAAATCTGAAAATAGTATCAAACCTGAAAGAGACATTCTTCCCTATGAACCCTAATTCAGGCAGTCAATGAACATTCTGCTACAAACACGGCATCAGCCAAGTCTGATGTAACCAAGATTCTACCCCTAACAGTACCCTCCCAGGTTTTGCACCTACCAACAGATGTTCAACAACATCGGAGCTTAGAGGTACGTCAACCTGAGATTCAGAAATCACTTATGCACTATCTATCGAATCAGTACACTCTGCCGAGTCAGAAGCCGGAGATCAAATGTTTCGCCTTCTTGCCAGACCCTCAGTTTACCAAACCTGGTTATTCACAGCCAGCTTCAGCGACCTTTTTCTCGAGACATGCTTCTGAGCAGCCTGATCAGAAAACTGTTTCGAAGACTGACTCCACTAAAATAACTAGCTCTTCCATGCAAAAAAAACTACAAGCATATCATCAACAAACACTGCATCACAGCGTTCTTTTGAAATGTAGACCATCTGCTTACCCCGCTTACGACTTGAACAGAGAAAGTGTGCTTAAGATTTTTGATGAAAAACCCAGTCTGGAAGATATAGATGAATAGATATAAAACAAGTCGAATGTATACATTCTGATGATGTATCAGTAGTCAGACTGATTATTCAGTCGGGAGTAGTCATAAACACCTTATGGAAAGCTAGAAGAGACTTATTAGAACTGAGCTTTGAATTGATGTTGGACTTGACCCCTAGAAACCTGAATCCTGATATACGAATACCAAAAGGTCCATTGTCCTATTCAGACTCCTCACGAAGCTTGAGCTCTCACGCTCATCGTTTTCCATTAGATCAGATGCACAATAAACAAATACCTTTATTCTAAGGTATAAGAACTGGAACCCCTCTGAAGCATAACAACCCAATCTGACCAACATGATGACCATCTCCCTGGCCAGCTGGAACACCAGAGGACATGTGCACCTTATGAGTGACTCACAGAATCGCTTGAAAGCATTTGGCATTGTTGCCTTACTAGAGACATGGCTGCTTGATACTCCGGTATGGGATTTATATTAAATCACGGCTGTTGCTGCTATGACCACCGGCAAAGGTTGCCCCTTTGCCAGCCATCCAGTAGCATCAAACATTTCAACTGGCTTTACCAGTGAAGCATGGGCTTCCCCAAACCAATACATATAATTAGTTAAGATCAAACATGGTTCCAACTGTTTGGCTCTCATCAATATTTATTGCAACAATGCAAGAATAACAGACAAACAATGTTTGAGAGACATGAACACAGTATTCACTTTGATCTTAGCCACTTCCTCCATCTTGGCTATTATTCGACTAGGAGACCTAAATTTACATCTCTTGAGTGACAATCAGCAGCCTGACAATCTAACCATCAATATGTGGAAAACTTCCACAAAGGCAAATTCCCTCGTCATGACGAATAGAGCGCTTCCAGGAAACTGCACAGCCAAGAACACGTGGTCCAGAGGGCTTCAACATTCGATAATTGATTTTATATATGTCGATCATCTCACTTTTGCTACTGCAATACATTTAGAAATTATTAAAAAATCCCAGAGCGATCACGACATGTTAACACTAACTTGGTCATGGAAGTCAATTGATGTATATTTATCTAAGCATCTTTTCTTTGGACAATTAATTATCAATCTGGTGAAAAATCGATTTCAATGGACTCATAATAAGCTAGAACATCTCCATAATGCTATCATCAACATTCAGGATTTTAAGGAATGAGTGAGGCTCACGGCCGATCCGTATGTAACTGCTCTACAACTTTTTGTGTCACACTTACCCAAAGCAGTTAAGCCGGTCTACAAACCAAAACACCCCCATGATCCACATGAGATAAAAAAAGCCACATTTCGCAGAAACAAAAGAGCTGTCAAACATCTCAGCCTT